>NC_139566.1:35193014-35846847 GCF_965112155.1 Podarcis liolepis | reverse complement strand
CCTAGGGATTTCTTGCAATTTCATGTAAGCCACTATTTAGAAGGAAGGAATTTGACCAGAAAAACCACCCTCTTCACACCTCATAAAATTGGTCCAAGACAACCACTGTTTTCCATATTCTTCTGCAACGTGCTCCAGCCATTGTGAGACTCCATTTTATGAGCACAGTCCAGATTAGATGAGTGGGTCCCCAATCCCCACCCCAGTATTATTGCCAGGTTTGAAGGGCCCTGGTCAAGGTGCCACCCGTGAGGCTACCTTCCCCCCTTACCACCCTGTCCAGTTCATTTTCTCTTTCCACCCCCCATGCACCCTTGCATGGACATAGCCAGGATTTCTGTTGGGGGGCGAAGCTTTGTTTTTTTGGGGGGGCAGAATCTCAATTAGTTAAGTATTTCTATTTATGTACTTGATTTCGGGTTACGTCCATGCACCCTGGTCTTTCTGCTCCCCTCCCCCATGCCACCTTGGTCACTCCACCCCCCTACTACCTGTGCTGCCTTATTGCTCTGCTCTTCTCTCATTTCTCTCCCGTGTGGTCAGCCCACCAGAGTGGCTTGTGTTTTCTTGTTTGTCTAAATGTGCATTAAGATGCCTTGGTTGGTTCTGAAATGGTGGGATACTGACGTTCTTAAATAGATGGAACTCTGACAGCCTTTTAGGGCTTTTATCTAGTCAGTTTGAGTTCCCCCACCCCACCCCACCCCACTTCCCAACAACCAGGCTCTAATCAACCTGAGGCAACTGGTTGTATGAATGTAGTCAGTAGATAAATTATTTCTGAATGATTCTGTACCATAGGGATGGGGGATCTTTTATCGGCCTGAGGGCCACATTCCTTCATGGGTACCCTTCGGAGTGGGGAGCAAGTATCAACTGTGGGTGGGGCCAGAGGCAAAAGTCAGACAAATAAGAAATGTAACACCAGCCTTTGGATAGAAGGCTGCATTCTCGGTCCAAAGACATATCCCAACTAGGCAAAAGCACCCAAGGAGCACACAGAGCAGGGCAGTCAGTGACATGGCCTGGGGGAAGTCCCAAAGGCCAGATAGGAAGAGCTGTGTTTGGCCCCAAGGTTGTAGGATCCTCACCCCCTGCTGTACTGTGTGTACAGGGGATGCATAGCAACAAAATTGGCCAGTCTTCTCTAACAGCACATGAACCTTCCCCAAGGGGGAAAGCAGTCCCTCAGATTTACAACATTGTGTTGCTATATTTGACTGAATGGGGAGCATGTGGACGCACCTAAATTATCCACAACTTGCAGCGATAATGATTCATCTCCTTGGAGAAAAGATAAAGCTGAAATCCACACAAATCATCCTAACCTTTTTCTTCTCAAACTTTCCTCTTCCTCCCATGTGGCCGCCTTAAGCCCTAGATCATCATGACAGACGCATTCGGTGGCTGACCGTGGCATAATGAATTCTGTCCTCCTTGCCCTGTGAAGCAAGGAGTTTGTTTTTGTTTCCCCCCCCCCCACTTCTCATGTCACTTCCCCGAGGCCTCATATGTAAATCCCCACCACATGAATCCAACCTGACTGCAAACTTCTTAGCTACTTTCCCAAAGGCCATTTCTCATGAGCTAAGAACTTGAAAAGGTCAAAAGTATTCAATTTACTTTGCCGAAGGAAGCATTTCCATCTGTCTTCAGGGGGACAGAAGGACCAAAGGGCACTCTATCACTCACACTATTAATGTGATGTGACCTTAAAATGCATCATAGCTGTTATTTTTGCCTCCCTACCCATCAGTTCACAAAAGGGGCCTGACAGCCCTTCCGCTCATGGGAGAATCTCCCCCACCTTCTCCTTTCCACACACAACTCAGGAGTCTTTCGTTGCGTCCTTTTGTTCTTTTTCTTTCAACTTTAAAAACCATCCTTGACCTCTCATACTTAAGTTACAGAAGTATGTTTGCAGGTTGCTCCTTAAGCCTCCTTGTTTGAAATCTGACAGCAATTTGGCCCGTTTAATCGGTTAACTGCCTAGCTAGGGAATTAGCTAAACTTTCTGCACTCATCTTGAAGAACAACAGGTGCAGTGCCATGGGAAGGAAAAGACTGATTGCTGGCTCAGAGCCCCATTCCCTCCAACCAGACAGGGCTCTCCTGGGACCGATCATGCCAGGTTGGAGGTATAACCTCAGGGCTTGGTTAACTACTGTACAGAATTGCACCCCAGGCAAAAAATTAAAAAAACACCTTTTGGTGTTCTATCCAATCATACGCTATAGTGTGATTTCTGCTTTTCCTACTTCCTCATAGATTTACAGGCCGTTTTTTTTAATTTAAAAAAATCTAGTTTCAAAACAACAGCCTTTAAACATGCACTGTTGCATCCATAAACAGCTATTGCTCCTGCTAAAATAATAGAGGAAATTAGCAAGGTTCCAAGGCGAATGGATGTACAAGCTCAGTGGTGCAATTTCACATGTATAAAAGGCAAATGTGTCTTCAGTGAGGAAGGGGCAGCATTGTTGCTAGGAAGAGAAGAATGCACAGGAATATGTGCGCTCATCTCCCTTTAATGAGGCAAAATCTTTTTTGCACAAAGAAGCCAGAAAGTGTAGCACACACCATGACTAAGTTGTAGAATGGGCTCCACCACCCAAAGCTGACAGCTAAAATAAATCATTTTAAAAAAACAAATTATATTTATGTCCAAAAGAGCAAAAAAAAAAAAAAAGCAAAACGAATGTGGCTGCTTCTAAGGGTCTATAGCAGGGGTGGGGAACTTCTAGTCTGGGGCCAGATGCAGCCTTCCTAGGACTCTACCTCTGTGCAACCCTAGGCCACAAACCCCTCACCCAAACACTCAGGCGATTTTGCCTGGCTGGAGTGTGTCATTGAACAGTGGTAAAGCCTCCTGCCTACCTGGACGAGAGGTGGGGCGGGGCGTAGAAACCCCTAACTTTTGTATACAGTGGTACCTCAGTTTAAGTACTTAATTCATTCTGGAGGTTCGTACTTAACCTGAAACTGTTCTTAACCTGAAGCACCACTTTAGCTAATGGGACCTCCCGCTGCTGCCGTGCTGCCGGAGCACGATTTCTGTTCTCACCCTGAAGCAAAGTTCTTAACCCGAGGTACTATTTCTGGGTTAGCGGAGTCTGTAACCTGAAGCATCTGTAACCTGAAGCGTATGTAACTGGAGGTACCACTGTAGCTGGAACTGTAGAAAGCAAAGATTTGCATTGGTTGCTCAACCTGTTTTTTGCCTCGCCCCCCCCCCTAGCATCTGACCCCCAGAAGGTGGCACACGAGGGGAATGTGGTCTGCTGACTAATAAAGGTTCCATATCCCTGGTTTCTAGCCAGTGGCTATATGGTAACTGAGGGAAGAGCACTAAATGCTGCACAAATTACCGTGAGGCAGCTGCTTGGGGGTTATGAAAGGGCAGCAAATTGCTATTCACTTTTATTATTGCTCTTGTATTGATACCACCAGGGAGGGGGAAAGGAGCTTGCCTAAATATCTTAACTGACCTTGGTTACTGCACTCCTTGACTGTTCTGAGGGTGCTTTTTGCTGTTCCGCCTGAGGCAGCAAATTGCTTCCGTCCAATCCTGCTGAGTATGATGGGTCCCTATCCCGTGATGAACCTATTCAGAAGTCAACTTTCAGAATGTTTGGGACACAGATGCACAAAGCATTTACCATCGTACGCTCTGTTTCCACTTTTCTACCATATTTCCAAGATCTCTACAGTCGTGAGCACTGAAAGCTTTTACAATTGGGATACTCAGGATAAAGCCTCTGCAACCAATTAAACATGCCAGGGGGTGAGAACACCTCTCTCATCCCCACCTTGGTCAGAAAAGGATCTGTCCCTAGCTCTGCCACTTACTGAGCAAGTCATATCATTTTTTGTGAGCACCTCATTCCGCAACAAGGGACGTAGGTGGCGCTGTGGTCTAAACCACTGAGCCTCTTGGGCTTGGCCATCAGAAGGTCAGCAGTTCGAATCCCCGCAAGGGGGTGAGCTCCCGTTGCTCGGTCCCTGCTCCTGCCAACCTAACAATTCAAAAGCACGCCAAAAAGTGCAAGCAGATAAATAGGTACTGCTCCGGCAGGAAGGTAAAAGGTGTTTCCGTGCGCTGCTCTGGTTCTGGTGTTCCGTTGTACCAGAAGCAGCTTAGTCATGCTGGCCACATGACCCAGAAAAACTGTCTGAGGACAAACACCGGCTCCCTTGGCCTGTAAAGCAAGATGAGCACCGCAACCCCAGAGTCATCTGTGACTGGACTTAACTGTTAGGGGTCCTTTACCTTTACCTTTTACATTCCGCAACTACACAGGGTGAACTTAAAGCAGCACTACATTCACCCAGTTCAGGAGCCATGCACTTATTTATGTAGTGACAGCAACTAGGCAGCCAAAGGAGTCAGTACAACACATGTCCTATATCCCAACCCCATAAGAATCTGGCTGCAGAATTCAGAACCAGCTGAAATTTCCACGTCTCTTCAGAGGCAGTCCCCCAGGCTATTAGCAATAATCCGAACAACAGCCAAATAGGGCATGAATCACTGTGGCCAGGCTGGGAGGTTCCAGAAAAGGACAGAGCCACCGAACCCATCTTGGTTGTGCGAAGGTGCTCCTGGCTACAACAGAGGCCTAAAAATCCAGGCCTAAGGCACCAAATAGCAAGCATGAGTTCTCAGAGGGCGTTTAATTGAAACCCTTCCTACAGAAACATACTAAGCTACCATACTAATCTTAACTAACTCTGCATATCTACTACAATCTTTCTGTTTTAACAGGGTCTCATTAAATCATGGCTGGAGCAGTGGAACTTTTATTTATTGTCTTCTCCTTTCATTGCAGACTTCAAATCCTATTGACGTAGCGAGTAGGCCTGGAGCAGTACACCATACTCTTCTGCAAAAGACGCCAGGGGTATGTAAAGCACGTGAAACTTCTGTCTTTGTCTGATTCCAACTAAAGGTTCAACCCTCTTAAAATCAGATATAATGTATATTTTTCCTGCAGAAAAAGAGAGGGGAAATGTCACAACCTTTGTTTTTTTTTTATAAAATTTTTATTGGTTTTACAACATTTTTAAGAAAAACAAACAAACACTAAAAAAGACAAACATACACGTATAATTTCAAACATATTTTCATAAACCTCTTTTCTTGGACTTCCCCATACCCCCCCTCTCTGCATCCCAATGTCCATAGTTCAACTAGCAACTCCCAATTGTTACTTTCCAATCTCTATCATCTTAGTCCTCTTTTATAGTCTAACCTTATATCCCTGTACCCTTTTGCTTCTGGAAACCACAACATTTTAGCATTCATTAAGTTTATAGTAGTCCTTAAGGTAGCTTTTAAATTTTTTCCACTCCTCTTCCACCGTCTCTTTTCGTTGGTCACGGATTCTGCCTGTCATCTCGGCCAATGTCATATAGTCCATCACTTTCATCTGCCATTCTTCCACAGTGGGTAAATCTTGTGTCTTCCAATACTTTGCGATGAGTATTCTTGCTGCTGTTGTGGCATACATAAAAAAAGTTCTATCTTTCTTTGTCACCAATTGGCCGACAATGCCCAAGAGAAAGGCCTCTGGTTTTTTAGGAAAGGTACATTTAAGTACCTTTTTCATTTCATTGTAGATCATTTCCCTTTGGCTGTGCTATTGCTTCCCAGACTCAGGTTTTCCTGAGCAGGTGACTTAAAAATGGGAAATGTTATTATTATGCAAACAAAAAACCCTTTGTTATATTATTGTTTTGTTTTTTTTAAAAAAAAAGCAAGATGGAGAAAGAACGGGATCCTCAGATCCGGTTAGCAGACCCGAATTTTAAGTTAATGGGTAAATAGATGAACCAACTGGACCACATAAACAGATTTATGTTTTGAGTCTTGCTTGTTCTCAAACTGGATAGGGGGTTCACCAAATGTGTTGCACCTGCACTATTCCAGTGCAAGCAGTCATGCAAACTGTTGTGCCAGTTTGGATGGCTTCAAGTAGTTGACTTTGAACTTGAAAGAATCCACATTCTTACTTGCTAGCTGCTTTTATAAAGGCATGTTTCCATCAGTGCTAAGACTGCAGGGCACCCTTTGGCACTTTCTAACTTGGTGCAAATTAATGAAAGGAGGTTTTCCTCTGTGACAATTCTCCTCTGATTTATTTTCTCTGTTTATTGTCATCTATTCTCTCGAATTAAATTCCTTTTCCTCTTTATGACTGAATTTCTAAGACTGATCTGTTTTTCCACCTTTTCCTTAGGTGTCTGACCCCTATCGGGCTCCAGTACGAGTAAGTAAGGTTTGTCAGGGATTTTTTTTAATCTACCTTTTCTTAAAATATAATTTGTGTAAATGTAAAAATGTACATGCATGTGACATAAATCTGTCTTGGCACTTCCTTTGAAGTTGATTAAATAATACTCTTGATTCATACCTCGCATTCACTTTCTGCTTCAACTTTCCAAGTTAGCCCAAATTCTACAGTAGGAAAAGCTAGATTCTGCTACCTGCATAAATTATGTAAATGAAGCATTTGCAGTGCTAAACAAATTTTCATGATTTCAATCACACAGTTTCTTAGAGCCTGCAATCCAAAGGAGGCTTCTCCTTCATGAATTAAGGATGAAAAAATCAATGCATGTGCAATCCTCTGGATTGTGGGAAGAATAAAATATGGTTCTCCCGACTCGAGCTTCTTTATATGTTTATTTTATATATTTATCAGGCCTTTTCATGCTCTTTCCTCTTACTTAATAAAGGGATTTTCCATTGAGAGTGAAGAAGAGATAGTGATTAGTCATCATGGCTGTACCTCTGAACACAAGTTCCAGGGGGGACAAGACAGATTGCCTTCATGTCCTGCTCATGAAAATAAGATGGTGAACTAAATTAACTTTGGCCTGATCCAGGAGGGCACCATGGTTTTTATACTGCCCCCCCCCCCTTTAAATTCAACAGATCAGCAACGGTGTGATTGTCCTTCATAAGCAGGAGCCTGTTTTTCAAAGGCCTGAGAATAACAAAATGCTTTACCTGTCTCCTAAGGGAGGCAAATATTAGGCGGGGGGTTGTAAATGAAGCCCATAGGGCAGGGGTCTGCAACCTGCGGCTCCGGAGCCGCATGTGGCTCTTTTACATCTTTGCTGCGGCTCCGGGGCGGATACTAGCGAGGGGAGGAGGTGCATTGTGCGCCCTGACACTCCTCACTGTGGCGGGCGCTGTACTGGCTGTGACGTCGCATGGGGGCGGTGCGTGCGTTAGTCACACACCGTCCCGACGTCACCTTCCCGCCCGCTGTCAGATCGTGGCTCCGGAGATATATTTGTTTGAAATGTCGCAATAGTTTTGCGGCTCCCAGTTGTTGTTTTTTCTTCGGAAACGGGTCCAAGTGGCTCTTTTTGTCTTAAAGGTTGCAGACCCCTGCCATAGGGGCACCTAACCTAAAAAGTCCCTGTACCTTGAGGATGCTAATCTTGCATCCAAAACACACATGATATCCTGAGCAGGCTTCACTAACAGATCTTTGAACAGGGTGGGATTGCATCATATGATCTGATGCTCTCCACGCTCCACAAAGGAGGAATTTGTTACAAGTAATCTTCCCTCACATGAAAACAATACTGCATATTTCTAAATTATACAAACCAAATCAATATCCAGCACTGTGAATGGCTAGTCATTTTAATTATTATATTCTATTAAATTTCAAAAAAATTCACATATACACTCCAAAACATAATTTTTATTTGATTTTTTTATGTTTTCCGTGGTGTTTTTAATTTCTCCCCCTTGATGCACTCAATCTTCTCTCTCTTATATCATGACCACCGTACAATCTCATTCCTTCTGTTGCTCATAGTTCAAATCCTGCTCACGAATTTAGCATACTACAATATTTCTTTAAATACTCCAAAAAAAGGCTTCCATTCTTCCACAAAACAATCATGAATGACTAGTCTCTTTTCGTGAGCTGAGTATTGTCAAAGGGGGAAAATGGCTCCAGATTGCTGGTATTTTAAGTTAAACCTCCGTTTTTAAAATCCATTTGCTTGCAGAAGCCTGGCAAGTGGTGTGCTGTTCACGTACAGATTGCCTGGCAGATCTACCACCACCAGCAGAAGATAAAGGTAAATGAGCATATTTATTCAGAGATGATGAGTCTTTCAGCTTACATGATGTGTTCCCACTGCTACTCCCACCTGATAAATAAGTAGCTTCTCACAGTGTAGCTTTTGTTTGTAAGGTGTGAAATTAATTAAGCCTTTCTGTCTTTTAACATCTATCGTAGAGCTGTAATTGGTTGTGCTTGTCTGGTGGGGCAGGGCAGACTGGTAGCAAAACGAGTCAAAGGTATAAAATATGCAACCAAAAGGAGATCAGCTGGGAGGCTTGTGGGGACGGTGGGGGCGTACGAAGCACGCGTGTTTAATATCATTTCCCTTCTGCACTAGTACCTCCTGTGGAATATGGAGTGTTATCCTGTTCAGAGTGAAATGAGCGGTACGGTGAAGGACATTTTACAAAACATAGAGCAGGCGAGTAGAATGACAGTCATTGTGTCAGAGGTGCTTGGGGTTTTTTTATTTTGCGGTATTGTGTGGAGGGGAGGGATGGGGGGAGACTGGAACTGGAGAGGTGAGAATGTTAGGGATAGACGGTTCACCTTTGCCCAAGCAATTCGTCTAAAGCCCTTAGAATCCGGCACTTGGAAGATTCCAGATGTCAGTTTTCAAGGCACTTAAGTCTTGAGCGATCTCAGTGATGCTAAAGCCACTTCTCACGGGGGGTTTTATTGAGTCAGAGGGGAGTTAAATTCCACATGGAGACCCAAAGTGTGCTAGCTAGAACATCTTTTATAATATGCATCAATAAGCTCAATCAAAGCCATAGACATTTCATTACCATGTTGCAGAATTTTGGTGAAGCTCTTGGGAGGCAGTTACGAATATTCTGGGTGATATAGGGGAGGCAGAAGTAGTGTCCATGCAAATGGGGAAGTCCATTAGCAGGAGGATGTTCTTAGCTTCTAACAGAAGAAACTAAACAATAGATCGGCCACACTACCACCTGTGCTTCAAAATCTTTGTTTAGCAACAACCACGGATACAAATGTGGTCAATTAATTTCTGCAGAAGTTTTACAAGGCACATGTATTTGGGAGTTGCAGAACCACAGGATTCTAGATGCCTTGAATAGATGCTTTGATTTAAGAGCCAAATTACTTGTTTTTATGCCCCTCTCTTCATTATCGTCACCACAACCACCTTGTGCTTTGCTCATTAATCCATCACAGGTATTTACTGCCGTAGCTAAGTAACTAGTGTCAGGGAAAAAGGCAGAAATGTGGCCAGTCCACAACGTGTTACAGAAGTGGCAAGTATCCCTTCATTTTAATAGAGCTGGACTGCACACGTTAATCAGGTTCAATGAGTATACCGTTATTTTAAGCAGAAACCATTTAAGAGCCACACACTTTGGTAGCAACTAATAAGCCTGGAAATGGCTCAATCTGCTTTTCTAACAACCTTCCATACTTCAATATTACCTGCTTTACAGTCTTGCTGGAGTGGTTAAGGTACACTAGCTTTTATATATTGAGGGAGTGTCGAACCAATATGTTCAGCAGCCAGAGTCATAACTCAGTGCCCAACCATTTCCTTTGCATGGTTGAGGTGCCACAGCTTGACTTCCTGATAGCTTTAGCTACATGCTGTCAGGTGGCTGGGCTGAGCAAGACCTCCACCTGAGGCTCTTTAATAGTAGATACCTTACTATGCTGATTTTGTGTAAGATAGTTCTTAGTATCAAACATAGTTTTGCTTGACAGTCTGGGTGGAACGAGACGTTACAGGCAATGTGCAGCAGATGTCAAAAACAGTGGCCCTGTGGCTCCTTCTCCCTGCCGCCTCCCCAATTAACGTATAATAAAAATTGTATGACAGGATAATCATTGTGCTGGGAGTTTCCCCACCCTTGTAAAGAACAGTCAGTGGAGCGAGGGGGAATCGAAGTGAAATGTCATCAGTTCATGTTTTTCGTTTTCCTACCCCAGGAGTAGCCAGTGTGGTGCCCTCCAGAAGCTGTGAACTGGAGCTCCCATTGTCTCTTTCCATTGGCTTTGCTGTCTGAGGCCGATGGGAGTTGGAGAACAGCAACATCAGGAGGGAACCATATTGATTACCCCTGCCTTTCACATTACCAGGAGAGGGAAAAGAGCGGTTGGACTGCTCCTTTTTGTAGCAGCCTTTCAGCTCCCACAAAGTTTTGTTTATTATTCCATTACTTATGCTCTCTGCGGTCTTGGAATATATGCCATCCTTTCATAGGTCATTTATAGCTGTTATCTCTTATGAGGAAAGTATGAAGCTTCTGCTTAACCTCCAAGGATACACCTGAGTGTCCTCCTAACAAATGGGCACTGTTTTCGCACACTTTGTCCTAGGCTAGTTTTTATCAGCATGTGAAAGAAAGCTCCGTCCTCAAAGCATATTGAAATAAACGGGGCTGTGTAGCACTCTGAATTCAGGGAGCAGATTCTTTCTTCATCCTCTTCCTTTTCCATGAGTCTTTCATGCTGCGCTTTCTTTGCCCCAGGAAAAGGATAGCCTCCACAAGCCTCTGTCTTTTTCCGTCTCTCTCTGTGAACTGAAGTGAAGCAACCAAGCATGCGACTCTTGTCATCCAACTCTTTGAGGGTTAGTTCTGTCTGCAGCTTTCAGCCTGTGGAATATGTTTGTGCTGGGCTGAGGCTGCAGACTGATCCGAGGGGCGCACGACTCACTCAGCATATCACATTGCATTCTCCTGCTGAGTTAATGCCATGGGGCTAAGAGCTCATTTCAGAACTTATTCATGGAGGAGGAGGAGGCAGGCAGGCAGCTGAGAAGCTGTGGAGTGAAATGGCCTCATAGAGGCTACTGTCAGAGCATGACTCTCAGTATGAGACCACAGATGCTGCCATCACTCCGGCTAACTCTCCCTGGCGGTGCTAACGCAGGCGTGAAGTATGAGCCCTTTTACTGCTTTCCTCCCCCCTCCCCTTTTCTCTGTAGTAAAGGAAAGAAAAATGTATAATGAGATGTTTTTTTGTATCCTTTGACAGCAAATGCAACTGGATCCCCACAAGCTAGAGATAGGTGGGAAACTTGACCTGTTCAGCAGACCTCCTGCCCCTGGTGTGTTCCCAGGGTTCCATTATCCTCAAGATCTCGCCCGGCCACTCTTTTCCACCACAGGTGAGAAGGAATGAGTGTTGAATAAGTATGGACACATGCGTTTAATTGTTCTCTTCCCCTTCCTTTTATTCTGTGCAAAATTTAGTAATCATTAATACGTGTGCAGACATGGTCAGAAAGCTTTCGTCCTCTTAAAACCACTAGTTTTATAAACATTGAAGCCTTGGGGCTGAAATGCCCAATCACCCAAATGGCCTGTGCAGACTCAGGTTTGGCTGGATCCTTTCCTACTTCACAAATCAAAGCAGTTCTCTCACACACATTGTACCTAAAATAAGAATAAGTTGTACCTAAAATAAGAATAAATGGCATACATACAGACACTGTCTCAATGAATTCTGAATATCGTATGGCATAGATTGTTAATTTTTTCCAGAAGCCTAAATTAGTAAACATATTTTCAAATGGCTATGAGAAGACAATATGGAGGATGCCCATTCGTATCTCCAGTGAGAAGGGAGTTCCACAAGTGGGGTACTTTGACAGAGAAATAGATCTATTAAGGCTTCAGCTCTAAGCACACTTCTTAGGAAATAAGCTCCACAGAATACAGTGGGGCTTACATTTGAGTAAACATGTATAGGGTTGCAGAGCATAGGCAACAGATTAAAGGAAGCCTTTATTTCAGTCCCAGATAAATGACCCAACCCACCTGTGAGTATATTAATCACAAGAGGGATTGGACTGTAAATCTCAATAAAGTTGGTTATCGGAGGAGAGCAGGATGAACAAACATTGTGACTCTTATAGAAAGATGAATAAATCTTTTACTTTACAGTATCTAAGGCTTTCTAGTCACTTTATGGAACAAGAGTATAGTTGGGGTGAATCATGGTTTCTGCCGTATTGCCTTGTTATTGCAAAAAGACTTAAGTTATCTTAGGCCCACCTGGCTTTGGGATGAATGTTCAGCTGCCTGGCAGACATTATATTTAATAACTCCCCGACAGCCCACAATATTGTCCCTGGCTTTCTCCAAAGGATTTCTTTCTTTTTCTTTTTTTTTAAATTCTTATTATTATCAGCCCCATGTAGTCAAGTTTGTAAGCTGTCTCCTTTGAAGAAATCTCCCATCCGTTATACACCTTCTGAAATCCTACAGGATTAGAGAGATGACAGCCTCCATCCGTCTCAAAGCAGTCGAGCAAGTTGCTATGTTTATAGATAACACCGCGTCCCGCTAGCCATGGCAGCTTTTCTCTCTGGAGTTTCCTTAACTCGTTTTCTGGTTGCTTAGAGCCAATTCACTCGATCACTTTTCAGTCATTTCATGGTGAGCCAGTGGTTTCCACATCATGTTCCTAGGAACCCAGAGGTTCATCAGAATGCTTTTCAAGGGCACATTCCTAACTATCCTCCCCTGCAACACACAGCCACTGGAAAAGCTTGGGTATATTCTAGGGCAGGCAGCTTAAATCTGTTTGTACCCAAAACTGGCTCCAATTTGAGGGAACTCTTGGCAACATGCCTTCTCCTTTGTCCAAACCTAGACCAACCTTCTCCTTTTCACTAATGAAACCCACTTGCTCCTGAGCAGACAGTAGAGTCTAGATATCCCAGAATGTCTCACGCCGCTAGAGACTGCCTCTCTAGAATATGAGCTTGGATGCTTGGCCAATAACGGACACCAACCTTGGTGTGCATCCATTTCAGGCATTGTACTGAATGCACAAAAAATGATATTCACACCTCTGGTGTGCAGATACAGCTGTGCAGAATCTCCTGTAGAATAACAAAAATGCAAGTTATCAAGTCTGGAGACTTCCTTGAGACAGAGACAGATAGAACAGAACATGGGGGCTGATTTACAGATGCATATACATCACTTGACCATTCAGTAGTGGATTACCCTAAATTAAAAATGTGGTCATAGGAAATAACCCTATACCAAGTTAGACTGTCTAGTTCTCCAGGATTTCAGGCTGGGTTTCCCAGCCATACCTGGAGATGTCAGGGATTGAATCTCTGGCATTCTGCATGCAAAGCAAGTGCAGTACTGCTGAACTACAGCTTTCACACATACATGTAATCACTTGGTGGAGAATCACAAGAGGGGAAGAGTGCTGTTGCACTCAGATCCTGCTTTCGGACTTTCCATGGGCATATGGTTGGCCACTCCGAGAATAGGATGCTTGGAGTACATTTGCAAGTGGCCCAATCCAGCTGGCTTTTCTTATGTTCTAGGCCTATTGTAATTAAAAGAAACAAACGAAACTGAAATATTCACCTGACCTTCCTTCCCTTTCCCACTCCAAAATTTAGAATGACAAGTTTCAGAGTAGTTCACTGTAATCTCACGCCTACAAATTTGAATTGCCCAAGACTACACCACTTCCAGCTTACTGAAATGGCTAGATACATGCTTATAACTAGGTCTGCACGTCACCATTGTTTGTAAGGGTTTGGATGAAAAGGGTTTCATCCAACAAAGTTGTCCCATTCACACAACAACTTATGCTTTGCACAGTGGAGTTTCCCCTCCTTCTCCTGCCTCCCCTTCAATTCTGTTCTGACCCTCCTGAGATGGGGATTTTTTTTGGGGGGGAGGGGTCCGCTGCAGAAGATGAAGTGTCTGTGCAAAGAGACAACTTTGTCGGATGCTACTCCAATTCTTGCTACTTGTTCACACTCACCTGAACTGCTGCCGACATTGTTTTAGGAATCTCCATGAAGAGAAACAGAAATGGAAATGACCAGAAGAAATGCAAAGTACAAGATGGTAGATAATCTTAAAAAAGTTGCAAGGAGGGAGGGAGGGAGAGAGAGAGAGAGCCAAAAGATTACTGAGCATGATGTACCATTTATCATCTATGCATCCATGCTTTTTAACTTGCATATCAGATTCTGCCTAATGCTGATAAAAGGGTGGTGGTTTGACACTCCTCCTGCTGAGTTGAAATCCTGCTTCACCTCACATAGCAAAGCGCAGTGTTAGAGGAGCCGCAGAAAGGCATGCCATATATATATATATATATATATATATATATATATATATATATATATATATATATATATATATATATATATTCCACCTCCATTTCCCAACAGGAATAAGAGAAAAGTGCTCCCCCATTTTGAACAGCCTTCCCTTTTCCACTAATGCCTGTGCCATGATCCTGTTCATTTGAAGTCTCACCATATGATAAATTAAGAATAATAAAACAAAACCCACATATGACCATTCCCAGTGTGAGAGCTGCCCAACTTCTCTGTAAACTGCATTTTGCATGACTTCACAGTATGTACTGTAGGAATATTGTGTTTGATCTTGGAAGGCATTTCCCCACATCTGCTAGATTTACACGATGCTCTTCTGGCAGCCAGGAGGGGTGTGGAAAGAGCTCCAGCACGCAGCTGACTGTGAATGGAGACAACACACTGCGTGTCGGAAAGCAGATTAATGAGTAAATGATAAGGCTAAATATAAATATACATTCATATCCATGGGGTGTGGGTGGGTGTACCACACACCCCATCTCCTTGATGGGGATAGATTGGAGAGAACCCAAAGTTTTTTCAGATTTGTTGGATGTTAGGTGTCGTGGGATTTTTCAAGCCCAGTAAAATTCTGCCTGGCAAACAGGAATTCTCAGCTGGTTGAGCAGGAGGAGGAAATATCACTCAACTGAGGGATGCTTAGTTTCTGGGCCCTCCAAGTCCATATTTACCCATCCCACACCAACAGAACCTGTGCTCAGAAATGCCTAACTCTCATGATTTTTGTAACTTTCACAAAATGCTTCTTCCCTGCCCCATACTACATGAAGCATTACCAGAAATATCATTTCTCCCAACTATTTCTCTGCAACCAAAATACCAAAAACGAAACCTGGAACCCTACGCCAGCCAGCAACTGGAGCTGATGATACTAGTAGAGTGGCTT
Organism: Podarcis liolepis; assembly: GCF_965112155.1. Classification (NCBI taxonomy): domain Eukaryota; kingdom Metazoa; phylum Chordata; class Lepidosauria; order Squamata; family Lacertidae; genus Podarcis; species Podarcis liolepis. The sequence continues at coordinate 35,831,750 of NC_139566.1, read as the reverse complement.
TAAAAAGGTGCTGGCAGGGAAGGAGTTTCTGCTTCAAATCACACATCAGCTACAAATTCAAAGTGGCCATAGGCAAGCCCTGGGGTTGTATTCAACATAGCATTAAGGAGATTGCATTTCTGCTTGCCTGCTGGAATGATCTCCCTTCTCCTCTCAGCACACTGTTTTGGAGGTTCTCCTGATGCACTGGAACAGATTTGGGGAGCTGCACTGGCTTCCACTCACACAATGGGTTAGTTCAACATGGCCCCAAATCACCTTACCCCAATTTGTCACATGCGGATACTGGTCTACCATTGAATGCTACCGCAATGGTTGCTGTGAAAGCACTTTGAACACACGAAATCATGACATAAATGTGGTGTTGTCATGAAAGCTTCACTTCATGACATTGGCCTGGCCCCGTGTTTGTCTGTGTATGTTGCAATGGGTCTTGCGCACGCACACATACAGACACAGAAAGTGATCCAGCCTACCCAGCTAATATGCCAGTTATTTACTTGCTGCAGCCACATTGGTGCCATTCTGCTTTCCTTTGGACCACATCAGCGAGGCCAAGGAGGTGGTCTTCTTGTCTGGGCAGCACAAGACCTCCATACCTACTGCCCAGGCTTGTGCCCTGAGGAGGTCACTTTGGTGCCAACTTCAGTCCCCAAGTCACACTCCATTGTCTCTCAAGACAGACGCATGGCAACAGCTGGCTTGGGGTGGTATCCCACGTTAGTAACACTCAAGAGTTGACCCATTAGGTACTTTTTTCTTCCTGTGAGTATTCTGCTGACATTTTTAAAATACAAAGGTCTCTTCTTTCTTGCATCCACAGGTTCTGCCCACCCAACCGCCACTCCTTTCGGCCCTTCGCCTCATCACAGCAGCTTCCTGCCTACTAACCACTTGGCAGGTAGGTGTAAGTAAACTCTTTCACCTTTTATCAATAATGCTTTATGTGTGTCTTGGCTTCCTGTCCATTAGCAATGTTTTATAAAAAAACAGAAGCAGAGCAGGAGGTTTAGCCTCTACAATAAGGGCAATGCCTAAGCAACATTCCCCACAAGAAATCGGATGGGAGGGGGTGCTGTTTATATAAGAGAATCAGAAGAGACAGAAGTATCCTCTTAAGCTGCAATGATTTTCAGGCTGCCTTCAATATACATCTGAGAAAAGTTTCAGAGATAGCAGTTTTATGTCAAATCAGATTTATTTACCACTGGAAGATCCACCAGTGTTTCCAAGAAACCCAGAGTGGCAATTTCTGTCCTTCCAAAGCCGAAATACTTGGGTTGTGTGTCCTTTTCAACTGCAGAATCCTCCATAATAGTGTTACCAGTTATTATTTGCCAGGCAGTACAAGAGAGCCATGAGTTTTTTTCTTGGAAAAACTCGAAGGTTTAAAGGACAGGAGAGAGAACAAGACGGGCATTGTATCTCCCAACAGGACATGCAGGACTGATAACAGGGATGAATCAGCTCAATTGTGCCATCTTCCAGTTTTTACAGGGCTGGCCAGGAAAAAAACGAAAACATTTGAAATCACCAAAGACAAATATTAGCTGGTGCACAAATGGCTTTTTTTGTGCTCCCTAGATTGTCCCCTGGAGGTTTGCTGAAGATCAGGGTGGGCAATGCAGGGGCTGTGGACTGTACACAAGCTCCCAGAGCGTGTTCTTCACTACACACCATGAACTAAAAACCAAAGAATTGCCTTGTCGGATTTGACCAAAAGGTCCTTTTAGCCTCTGGCCACTTAAGTATCTCTGAGAAGCTCACAAGCAGGACATGACAGGGATAGCCATATCTTATTGCTTTGTCTCCAGCATCAGGTTATCAGAGATATATTGCCTCTCAGTTTGGAGCTCCCTGTTTTTAACTCTCCTGGGCAGTAGCCATTGCTGCACCCAGTGCTATTTTTCTAGAAAAAGAGGTGCCGGAACTCACCCTGAACACCTCCCTTGTTCTCTTATAATGGCAGTGGTGCCCACCTGAGAGGTGCCACTGAAAAAAAGCCATGGCTGCACCCATCCTTGTATTAATTTGCCAAGTTAGAATTCTGATAATCTTCATCTTGATTTCTTTCATACTGGAAGAAGCAGATCTGAGCAAGTGATTTGAAGTTTGCAATAACGTTTTCAGTGCTGAGCAGGTCACCCATCTCTGTTATAGATAGAAACTCACACTTGTAGCGGTGTTGACTCATTCTGATTTGAGCTAGTGACCACATTGGTAAAAACTGCTAGCCAACACATGAGCCTTTTCCAGTTGTTACCAGTATGGGGCAGGCAATGGAGTACAGTAATTAACCCACACTGCTAGACCAATTAAACTAATCTGAGTCATCCAAAAATCTTCCCCGTCAGTCAGTCAGTCAGTGACCAGTCAGTCGGTTGCAGTCTCTCATGGAGTTTGCTGAGATGGTGTGAACTCAACTCCTAGATAATCCTTAAATTAAGGATAGTGTTTACATAATTCCATAATAGGATATTTACATATTATTAGAGCTATCCATTTAGGGTTCTAGGGTTGACCAAGAGGTGCTACTATATTCATGTCCATAGTACGCTGTTGTGGGGAGTGGGGGTGGTATTGGGTGTCTGTGACTCTCACTCTTGTCCATGAGTAGTGTTTTATAACTTAAAAGAGTATTTAATCAGGAGTCCAGGTCATGGTGCCATTTTCGCTAGTAACTCATTAAAAGAAGAGTATACAACTCACATTCTGCCTATTTGTTCTGCTAGGGCAAATAGTATGTTTTTGCCCATGGTTTCCTCTGAGGTCAAGCAGCCCTTTGCAGAGTTTTAGCAGCTCTCAGAACATGTGGGTTCCATAGGCAAATGACAAGGAAAGCAAATAAAATATACTGTTAGATGAAAATAGCTAACACATATTTCCAGGGAATGAGGTGTCAAATTAATGCAGTAACGCTTTTATGTGGGAGTTCCTAGGTTATGTCAAATTTTAGCTTTGTAGTTGGGCCTATATAGTGTAATGAAGGCTGTACTCCTAGACATGCTCACCTGGGAGCAAGTCCCTGGGGCTTGCTTTTGAGTAGATATGTATAGCCTACATAATCCAAAGCAGAGGGGTAAAGAGAGAGGATCAGTATATGTATCACAAAGCCACTTTATGCGTGCCTGAGTTTCCTGCATTGGCATCTCCTCCTACCTGTTTGCCATCTCCCCGCTAAAAAAATAATCACAGCCACGTCAGAAATCAGCTTTCAGCTTTTCATTTTGTTGTTGCTATTCCAGGTGGATCGGGTATCAGCTTGGTAGCTGCGCCCATCAATTTTGGCTCCTGGGCTGTTAACTTTCAGCTTCCCTCTCGCTTGGCACGCACAGAGCTGAACTCCAGCACCTGTTTTGCAGAGCAAGTTCTCAAATCCCTTCTCCATTTTTAACACGCTGGGAATTTTCTGTGCAAAGAACCTTGCAGTGAGAAGGATCAGCTTAAAGTCTGGCCTAATCCTACTTGGATTCAGACCATTAAAATATATATATATATAAAGAGGGGGAGGGGAGAAAGGGGTGCATTTCATTCTCCAACATTCTTGGCTAAATGCCGGCTAAAACCCTGTTTGCCTTTCCAGATCCATTTAGCAGGTCAAGCACCTTCAGCGGCCTTGGGAACTTAGGCAGCAATGCCTTTGGAGGATTAGGCAGTCATACTCTGAGTAAGTACTGGCTGGGTTCTGTAGACAAACCTCCTCTCCAGAGAAACCACATGCTCACATTGAAAGCAGCTGGTGGTAGTTTGTTTAAAATAGAGCAAAACCTTCATTTCCTAACCTCCATTCTCCTTTTGAGAACAAAACAAAACACTGCACCTAAGTGTTCCAGGTCTCTGTGGCAGGAGCTTTCCCATAATTTGTTCCCCCACCCAGTGGCAACCATACTTGGTTGCTTGCACTCTATTTCCAGAGAAAACAGGGGCCAGTAAAACCTTAATCCCCTTAATCTTCTTCGCGTGTCTCAGAGCCACTTCTCTCACTGTTTGTGAAAGGCATGGAGTCGCCACAAAGAGCCCTGAAAATGCCATTTTGGAGAGAGGACATGCTAACTCTTACCATACATGCGCCATCTTCTCTTTTTTTAAGGGTTTATTCAAACACATCAAGCTCAGATCCAACAGGGAAAAAGAGCACAAAATGGGTGCTGTGACGCATTTCTCGGAGCTGAACACCTACGATCCAGGAGCACCTTGAATAACACTAGTCATTTTATTTGGAGGCAGGAAAGATTATAGACTGCTAAATTCTCCTCCTCCTCCCAGTAATCAAGGTAGCCAGATGGCTTCTGCACTGGACTTTTCAGTTCTTTGAAACACCCATGTGAAGCACTGATTTTGCATCTGTTTCCCTGTTTCAGATCACAGCTAATGATTGGTGCTCATGCAGTGACTTTTTGTACTATTTATTTATTTCACAACATTCATATACCATTTGATTGTAATAAAACCTCAAAGTGGTTTTATTCACATGAATGAAAGCACAGGGGGCAAGTACATCAAGATGGGCTATTTATGTAGCCTTTTCAAGATACTTCTATGGGAAGCAATCACAGGAACATGGGAATCCGCTTATTGAAGTCCATCTATCTTAGTATTGTCTACACTGACTGACAGCAGCTCTTCAGGATCTCAAGACAGGATTGTTTTTCCAGCCTGACACAAAGATGCCAAAGATTTAACCTGGGACTTTTCGTATGGGAAGCATGTGTCCTGCAACTGAGCTTAGGGCATTTCCATTGGCTAATCCAGTGCAATTTACTGCTTGATGCAATTATGTCCTGCACCAACAATTTGAGTCCTCCACCAACCCTTCAGGTGGATGTTTAGCAAAGCAGCAGGGAGAAAGTGAAATCTGCCTTCTTGTTGGCACTATGGGGTCTGCATTTAGTCACAGTCTTAAAATGGATTGTGGGAAATGACTTGTTTACACGCTATTAGGCACTGTGCTGGTTTCAAGGTGTACTTAGGACTGCTGAGACAAGGAAACAAGCAATGGTTGAGTCCCCCATTTTTTCACACACTAAAACCTAGTGCTACGCAGATTCATCTCCATCCTTAGGCAACACTTTTATGTTCCTTGGGAGATGGAAACTACAACTGCTAATTGCATTGAGAGCACCATACAAAGATGGGCAAGGATATTTTAATTTCAGTCTTACGTACTTATGGCCTTCAAACTGTATCTGTGCTCCAAAGAACAAATCTGCATATTCCAAATTTAGATTGTAGTAGCACCTTGAGATACAAAGGTGATACAAGATGATTCACTAAGCTGAACCAACCTTTCTGGACAGAGAGCCTGCTGGATTGGTATGCATTACACTGGAAGAAGGGAAGTTGGTGGAGGTGGGAAGAGTATTGTAACATGCATTGTCTCTTGCATAATGTATAAAATTGCTAGAAATTGTTGCTTTGTATTTAGTCAAAGATTCACAATGAAAAAAATGTGAATTTTAAACAATGTTGCATTATCTTGTACGCCTTGAAAGTGGCGCTCCATTATTTTTACACACCACAGAACTCAGTGCATTCTGGAGGTTGGTTTCAGAATTAAAAAGAGTACCCCCATTTTCTTTCTTTTTTTTAAAAAAAGTTAGCTGCACGCAGAACACAGCTGCTGATGGGAGTTTTTGTAGAGGAGCATTGTTGGTGAACTAATCAGATTGACTGATTTATGCCCAAGGAGATTTGCTACATTGAAGCTCATCCTGTTCATTCCCTAATCAAAGATCTCAACTCACTGCTTCCCACTGCAGGTGGCTGATCGTTTTTAACTAGCTGCGTCCTCTTAGTTAATCTCAGTGGCTGGGGAAACAGTGCCAGTTGAGTCATGGATATCACAGCAGGGGAAACAGGGTGATTTGGGAGTCACCTCTTATCTTCAAAGCAAACGGCCTCATTACTTCCACAAAGTTACTCAGATCTGCAGTTAGCCTTTTTTCTGCAGAGACTTTAAACGGCTACTATTTCATTCCACAGTTAATTACTGTTTTTTCAGTGTCTCTCTCTCTCCCTCTTTTTATATTATCCAGCCTTGAAAGGATAACTGAGCTCATAATTGGCACTTGTGCAGAACTTATTTGGGACAAAAAGTCTTTTGTTCGAAGAGGGGCACACAAAGAGAACTAACCTAGTCTTTTCCCCTTTCCTCCCGATTCTAGGTCACAATAGCATTTTTGCTCACAAAGAAGGACCCAACGTTCAGAGCTTCAACAACCCCCATGAGCCATGGAACAGGCTCCACCGGACGCCACCATCCTTCCCAACACCTCCGCAGTGGCCAAAGCCCGGCGACTCCGAGCGAAGCTCCTCTGTGACAAATCACGACAGAGACCGGGAGTCAGAGAAGAGAGAGATATCTTCAAGTAAAGAAGACAGAGATAAGGACAGGTGAGGAGGGGAGGCCACCTACTACAGATTGGACAGAGTGAAACAGACCTCTGCAAACGGATATGTTCCACTAGGAGTGTTATTAAGCAGAACCACGTCAGAAATCTCATATGGTGTAATTAATAGTCAGGAGCCTGAATCCAACCTTTAAAGTGGTGTGGAAGCATCATGGGGTGTATAGTTCGCATTTGCCAGGGGTGCGAGGCCTGTGAATATTCCAGTTGCTGCTGGACTTCAACTCCCATCAGTCCCCAGGCAGCATGTCCCATGGGCATGGGAGCTGAGAGTCCAGTAACAACTGGAGGATGGCAGGTTCCCTGTCAGTGATATGCAGCAACCTTTCCGACTGGCCAGTTCCCCTTGCTATCATATCAATCGAAAAGGAAGCGTTTGGAGAACATAATGAAAATTTGCCCGATCTACACAGTGAGCTGCTGCAGGTAAAAATCAGTCACATGGCGAGTTATTACAATAGTTTCACCGCCATATGCCGTAAAGGGGGTGTAAAGGGACAGGGGAAGGCATGAGGATAGGAACTGGTGGAAGAAGAGACAGGTGAACACAACTCAGCTCCTCCTGAAAGGTTTCTGGTGAGGAGAGTGAAGGTGGCAGTCTCCTGGGTGCTGCTGCAATGTTCTCCTGCCAGGCCCTCCAGGAACTAAGGAGAGAGAGAGCTAGGATATCCTTTTATGCTCCACCTATGAAGGGAGCACCATTGGCCCAAATTGGCCCAAGGTTTATATGCCAGCCAACTTGCTTTTCATCCTTCTGATCAGGTCCCCTCCTGAAAGTCATCTGATCCCTGTGGAGCTGGGATCCCCATGCTTGTGGTGCCCGGGCTCAGCCTCCCCACTGTTCTTGCCTTCATCAACATCTGGTTGCTTCAGCAACTGGTGCCACCTTGCATAATGATTTGGCATTGCTGATACTATAGCCAACATTCGTCCCATGAGATCCATTAGGAAGCGTATGGTCAGCAGAGCCCAGACTTCCTATATGGCTTCTGAGGACTTAATTAGGCACTGCCCTTTGAGTCAACCTGTTGCAAAACCCTGGTGCTGGAACCCACTTGGCCCTGATTCACAGCATCACATAATTTGTATAGCTACCCAGTATGTGTTTTTAATGTAAATTTTGTGGGTTTCTCTTTTTTCCTGCAAAATGTTGGGAACTTCTCTGATTTCATAGAATTGTTAAGAGATGGAAGGGACCCCAAGGGTCGTGCAGTCTAACCCACTACAATGTAAGAATCTCTTTGTCTAATGTGGGGCTTGAACCCGCAACCCATGCTTTTAATATCATCTTAAAAGCATGAGTGTCAGTGATGTTGCCTTGATCCTTCTCAAAAGGAACCCAGCAAAACACCAAAATATTACTGGCAGAGTAAAGTTAAACAGATTTCATAATAACTCACCTGGCATATAGTTTTCATCATTCACTCTGATCACAGCAGTTGAGTTTCCTAAGGAAATTCAACTGCTGTGATCAGAGTGAATGATGAAAGTTAAATGCCAAGGAAGAAAGGGTATTTGAGGATACGTAGGTAAAGTTTCTGTGGTTCACCATCTGCTTGTTCGATACAGGATGTTCATGGATTGCTGGCATCACTTGATTAGTTAGAAGGCTTTAAAAAGCTCAAGGGTCTGTAAGAATTGGATAGAAGTAGTAGCCTAAGGGTGATTGGAAAAACTTCCAGGCCCAAATAGACAAACAAATAACTATTAAATCTATCCAGAGTTGCATAGAGGACATTTTTTCCATGTTAATCTTTCTGAAAGCATCTGGCATTCAGCATTTCCAGACAACGTGACATATTTATTATTACATTTATATCCCACCTGTCCTCCAAGGTGCTCCAGGTGGCATCAGCGGTTCTCTCCCCCCCCTTTTATCATCACAACAACCCTGTGAACTAGGTTCAGTTGAGAGGTTGTGACTGGTCCGAGGTTACTTAGTGAGTTTCACGGCTGAGTGGAAATTTGAACCACGGACTAATGATGAAATGACTGATACTTTTGTTAAATAATGACGGTATTACCAAAGATGCATAAAAACAACACAAAATTGTTAGAAGACAGCAACATATTCACAATATGATATATTTTCCTGCAGGGACCTTTTGGATAAAAATAGGCATTCAAATAGATCCTCGCCAGCTTCAGCCCCAGTGACTCACCAGATTAGCAACCTCATTCGCAGCAACAGTCAGACCTCCAGTGATCTCACCAGGCAAGTTGGCCTCAGTGAAAGAGAAAGGCCTAAAGAACCGGAGAGAGATATTTCTGACCGGCTGAGGGAACCTCCTCCAATTGTGGAGCACAAGATCAAAGAGAGCCGCTCCCCAGTGAAAGAACCACCAAGCCATGAAAAAAGATCCTCAGAGGACAACACAAAGCCAGTAATCCAGTCCGTATCTCCCTATAGCAAACCTGCACTGAGCGAGAGTTTAAAACTCAGCAATCTAATGAACAAGGATATTGAAAGAAAGCCAGAGCTTCCAGCAGACCTTCAGAAGATCAAGAACGATATCAAGGTCAAAGAGGAGCGCAAGGAGGACAGTGACGTGTTGGTTGTGAGCTCAGAACCGTCACAGCATTCCAGAACTGTGGAGCACCCACCACCACCTTCTTTGCATGGGTTACCATTGCCCCATACAATGGCAGCCACCATGCCCATCTCCATGGGCGCTGTCCATCAGATGAGCAATATGAATGTCCTGGATCGTAGCAGAATGATGACCCCTCTAATGGGCATGAATCCGTTGCCGGGAAGGGAGCGACTGCCCCATCCTGGGTTCTCCTGGGACCCCGTGAGGGACCCGTTGCGAGATGCCTACCGGAGCTTGGACCTGCACCGTCGGATGGACTTCCAGCTCCGCGCTGATCCCATCCATAGGTTCCCCACTGCCGCTGGGTTCTATGACCATGAGCGCTCTTACCGAGACAGAGAACCCCACGACTACAACCACGAGAATCTTCTTGAAGCACGGCGTGAGCAGGAGCGACTCAGGCAAGCGGAGGAGAGAGAGAGGTTGCACTTACGGGAGGAACTTGAGCGTGCCAGGATGCATCACTTGCACTCGTCCCCTATTGAAAGCCACCTGGCCCATGTGCCATCTTTCATGCCTCATCTCAGTGGGATGCATTATCCCAGACTCAGCCCCTCGGCTGCCATGCACAATGGAATCTTGAATAGGAACCCACCAACAGCCGCTTTGAGTGCCCCGCCCCCTTTGGTACCAGCTAGTAGTACAAGACCATCCTCCCCCCGCCGGACTACGCCACTCACAAACTCTGAATCGAGAGACTATTCTCCTTCTAGGAACCCCAAAGAAGTAGAGGCACGATAGTCCCTAACAAACAAACAAACAGGATGAATTTTAAAACTCACCTGTAAATATAAAAGAGGGAGGGGGGAAGAGACCTTTTAAAAATGCACTGCTGTAAACTTTTTTTTAACTGTAAAATTTGTAGAAATTAAGCACAGTTCCATAAATAATTGGGGAGCGGGAGGGTTATAGGTTACGAACCTTCCAAGCAAATGGTTGCTGAAAATTGAAATTTAATATATAGGTCTTTATTTCTTCGTTTTGTTTTTGCTTCTGTGCTGAGTTAAAATATTACCAGGTTTGTACATTTTTTCCCAAATGTGAGAAGCATTTTTAATGAATTTGTATTTTTTGTTAAATTTTGTGTGCTCTTTATTTACATAAAGAGCTTTTTTTTTTTTTTAGTTTAAATTTTAATGGCCTCAGATCCTTAAGTAAATACAAAATACACACCCAGGGTTTCTGAAAGTATTATTTATGGAAATACTGTAGTTTTGTACAGTCCACTGTGAGGTTCCCGAATTGAGGCCACTCACTTTCTCTTGGTACTTTGGAACTGAAGTTACAGATATATATTAAAATAATAATAATAATAATAATGTACAAAATTGTTTGGTTTTGCCTTATATTATGGAGAAATGAATTTTTTTTTGACTTCTTGTTTTAAACAACAAAAAAGAAAACAATATGTAAATATTCTGTTAATATAAATGTACACCAATATTGAATTCTTAACATAGGTAGACTTTATAAAAAATGGTTTTTAGAACCACTCTCTGGTTATTTGTTAACATTATTCCAACGCATCATTGTCACTGTCTTTAAAAACAAACAAAGAACCCCAACTATGGCACAAAACCTTCAACTATGCAAAATAACTTGGAGGCAGGTCCTGGTTGATGTGAGGGTAGGCAAAAAAGCATTTACAAAAATACACACATATACCCAGAAAAACCGCCCCAAACGCGTTCAATGTAAGCATGCAGCTTCGTAGGAAAAGGGCGATCGTTACCGGGAAGAGGAAACTTGTTCTACCGCAAAACAAACCCTACAGTGTTTATCTAAATCATAATTTCAATTTTTGTTTTGTGTGCATAACACACGGATGTTCAATAAACGTAAGGAAAAGATCCAGGTTATCTTATTACTGAAGTTTCTGCTACACAGACACAACTGATACAGCAATATGCGACAAATCCCTTTCTCTTGACCCCACTTCCCTCCCCGCCGGAAAGTGGGGGAAGTGGGCTGCCTTCCTTTGTCAATGTCAGGCACGTGAGCAAGGAAGCACTCTCTCCTGTGGATCCCTATGGGTTTATAAAAATATGAGGCATTGGGGGAAAGAAGTCCAAAGGGTTAATTTAAGATACTTGACACGTTCACCTGTAGTTTGCAGTGACCATAGTCAAATGCTTGTTTCCATGTGAGTTTGGCCTTGGATGTTTGGAGTTGTGTTGCTGCTGCTTTATTTCGCCACCATTTGATTTATAATATTACTTTTCGTATGTGAATTTTGCTATGGCTCAGTTCAGCGAGGCATATATAGAGTCCCTTTTTTAAAAAAAGCTGCAGTCCCTCAAATTTTTCATTTGCAGGAAAGGCAGAGCAGGGAGATAGAACCCCCAAGTGGAGAACTTTAGACTTTGCTTAGAAGGGCTCTGCACAGATTTGGATCAGAGAAGGAAAGTACATATGCAGCCCCTAGTTGTATTTACACCAGACCAGACCCCTCATCCTGCTAAGGATATATATGGGCATTGTGCCCCTTCCTTCCTTCCAAATATATATATATATATCCAGTATTCACATTTTATATTCTGGGTTTCTGCTTTCTAGTTAATTCAAACATCTGCTGATGTTTTCTTCTCTTGACTCCTTTCCTCTCCTTTCCTTCCTCCCTGCCCCCCCCCCGGCAAATATCCTTTTCCCTGCCTTGTAATTTTAAACATTTGGTTTCTTTGTAGATCATTGAAGATAAATACAACATTGATTTTGGATGAAAAAGGTAGTTAAGTGTTTGTGTGTCAGATCTAGTCAGAGCGACTGCCGGGAGGGAAAGAGAGAGTAAATGGTTTATTGATGAACGTGCTCAGCCTATTAACGCCACTAAACCTTTGGCGAATTTGGACCGTTAAAGAGTCACGTGGCTCAGCTGAGCATCTGCTGGTTCTTCGCTTGCAGTCTCCCTGGTTCAAAGATGCTCATGGCCCATGTTGCATATGGGAGAGTCGTGGAATCTTGGCTGAGTTTGATGTGCTACATGATGTACCACGCGACACACAAACTGAACGGGTGGGGAGGCACAAAAACCATGTATCCGTCCCCGTTCACCTAAACACAAGTTTCCAATGAACAGCTAGTTTTTGGGGGGGAGGGGGCAATTAATCTTAAGTCCCACCCCCACCCCAAAATTAGACACAACCAGACTGTATGGACTTCCAGCTGCTGACCCCCTCCTAAAGGACATCTAAGAGTAGCCTCACTTGTTATGCAGTTGTATTCAGATTGGAGTGTGGGGTGAGAGTTAACTTGTCCAACAATTCCATTTGGTCTAATTTGTGAAGTAGATAAAAATGGGAGGTGGTGTGGCAAGAGACAGACATTAACAGCGGTGAACTATAATATACACCATGTCCAGCCACCTTTTCTACAGTTCTTATCATAGGCATTTGCTCTGTGTTTGCATTATTATTACCCTCTGCAAAGAGAGACAGATGTGAATTCACAGTGCAGGGTTCTCACAAAAAGAGGGTGGCGGTTTTTTAAAGGGGTGGGGTAGGGTTTTGTTTTTTTGCAGGCTGAGCAATTCTGCATCTGGAATCCGCTTAGTTTTTTTGCCCAAGAAAATCCTGAAGGAAATCAGAGAAACTTCAAAGGACATTGCCCCTGCTGAGTTCACAACCCCGTAAAGCTGCCACGATCAATATTTTATCAGCAATACGCCGTTTTCTAGCAACACACTGTGTTACAAGGAAGAGAGGGGCTGCGTGTGTCTGTGTGGAAATGACAAGGTGAAATTACAGACTACCATTTCAGAACATAATGGAAAATCCAAACTGTGGTTTGAGGCCTTAACTGATGCAAGGGGGGGGGGCAGAAGTGAGAGAAAGAGAGAGGGGCAAACATCCCTGTAAAAAAATAAACCATCAAAGCCACATGCAAGCTTAAGAAAAGGAGTTACCTTCTGTTACTTCTGGCACCTGCTGTTGAAAGAGCACTTAAAAGTAATCTGTGCAGACTGATCCTTTAACATGTGCTGGCAAAGCTTGCAAGTGAGGTCACCTTACAAGAGTCTCTCCTCCCTCGGGCTTACACAGTTATCCCCTCCTTTGCTGTACTTTAACTAAAACATGTATCACGGGATTCAAGATACATGCAATTTGAGGCCCACTGGTAGACAGTTTGTTTATGTATCTGGGTGAAATCTTGTTTTCATTTTGTGTTCATTTACTGGCACTTCCGCGAGGGCCATTTTGACTTTCAAGAGCTGTGGCAAAACTCTCACCAAACAGCCCCTGACCGGAGCCAGCCCCAGAGTAATGAGCACTGGAAGAACTTGTGAAATAGGACACGAATGCCACCTTGCTAATTATTTATCAGTTCGTCTCTGTTAGCAGTGAGGTTGCCAACTGGCTGGGCACAGATTGCCCTGCCTGGCTTTTCCATTCGCCTGGGTTAGCTACTGGATCCACCTGCCAAAGCCAATTAGCTGAGTCAGCCTGTTTGCTTGTGCTCAGGCAGCGCAGATCTCTTTGCCACAAAGGCACCTCCAAGTACTCCTTCCTCTACCAAACAGATAACCAACTCTGTGGTGATGGAGCTGCCCCACCCCAGACCCTGTTGCCTGCTGGAAAACTTGCTGCTAAATCAGAGTTCCTAGCAGGGTCTGCGAATGACCATTTTCCAGCAAAAAGGTGGAAGCAGTGGCTGGCCCCTTTTCCTGGGTAATGGAACGCTGTCACCCAGTGGGATGTGAGTGCCATCCTTTCCTGCAGAAGGCCCACGTGGTCCCTTTCAGTTTTTTCTGTTGTTCTCGCGTTGCTGGCTGAAACATTTGATCCTTCGGAGCACTTTGCAGGAGACGACAGGGAAAGGTTGGCTTTTCACCAGCTGCGCCCAGGAGCTCTATTACTGTGGTGGCGAGCAGCCGACATCCTGACAAGTGACACAAGGATTACTCCTTGAACAAGAAGCAGCTGGAGCAGCAGCTCCTGGAGAAATCCCGATGCCCAGCTGTCAACACCCTGGCTACACACACACACACACACACACACACACACACACATAATATATCTCCTCCCAAGGGAAGACAAGGAGCAGTCATAGGAGACAACAGCCTATATATATATATATATATATATATATATATATATATATACATACACATACATACACACACACACACACCACAGTGTGCATTTTATTCAGGGAGGGCAGGACGGGGGGACATGATGGAGCAGTGCATGCTTTGGGGTAGGCAGTTACACTTCACATTTCATTTCAGTCAGGCACATTTTACTACAGGCACATGCTAACTAGATCTCCCGCGTGCCAGACTGTGTTTTACAACAGGAGGAGGGAGATTTGCATGGCACCTAGGCGGCGGTGGCGGTGGCGAGGGGACGATGAAACAAGCTGCCTCCTACTACCACCAGCCCAACCCCACAGGGGAGCCTCAAGGCAGGGGAACTGTGGGGTACTAATCGTAAGGTTGCCATACATCTGGAATGGCCCAGACATAGCCAGGATTAGGCCATCAGAAATGGTGTCTGGGACCAAAAATGCTGAAATGTCGGGGGGGGGGGGAGAGAGAGAGCTCAACAACTTCTTTTGTGTCCTGATTTTCATTTTCACTTTTTGAAATACGGCAACCCTAACTGAGTTCCACATGTAGATGAATGTAGTGGTTCAAAGTAGAAGGGTAATGTGAAAAATAATCCCCAAGAATCCCAGAACTACGATATTAGATTAGAATAGATTAGATTAGATTAGATTAGAACAGAATAGGTGTTGGAAGTGACCCTGAGAATCCTCTAGCCCAACCCCCTGCAATGTAAGAATTTGCAGCTGTCCCTTATGGAGATCAAACCTGCAACACGTGTGTTAGCACCACCCAATTGAGCTATCCCACTGATACAGAATTGTAGAGTTGGAAGGGACCCTGAAGATCATCTAGTCTGACCCCCTGCAATGCAGGGATATGCAATTGTCCCATACAGGGATTGAACCTGCAACCTAGGTGTTACTAGCACCATGCTCTACTAACCAGCTGAGCTATCCAGGCTCGCCCTTTACATGCTTGCCTTCTACAGTGGTACCCCAGGTTACAGTGTATAAGAAGGGGGACTCTGGGTGTGATAAACAAAATTCAAAGGATATAGGAAGCTGGCTTATAGAGTCAGACCACTGGTTTCTCTCTCCTCTCCTCCTCCTCCTCCTCCTCCCACCCCCCAAGCTCATTACACTGTCTGGGAGCATCTTTCCAAGGTTTCAGACAAGGGACCACCATGCAGCCCTACCTGGATATGTCAGGGATTGAACTTGGGACCTTCTGGCTGCAAATCAGATGCTCTGCCACTGAGCTATATGATCCCTTTCCCCTACAGCCCCTTCACGGGCAGCTTCAAATGGTACAGTCTTGATCACTCTACAACATGCTCCACCTGCTCAACAGCCAGAGAGGACACATGCACCTAGGCATCTGAAATCCATATCCAAGCTTTGTTTGTGGCCCACACTGTCAAAGACACATGCACAAAAAGCCATTAAGATTATAGCCACCTCACTTGGCAGACCGACAAAAGCTTCCGCATTAGCTCACGCAGCCTCTCCCCCCCCCCAAAAAAAGGGGCTGCACCTCTGCACTCGCACTAATAATGAATTGGTTTAACGGGCTGCCAAACCAGAGAGCAGCCAAAACTAACAAAAGTTTATGATCCTGTTGTCTCATTTACAACAGGATAACGCAGCAATAATTTACTCGATACTTGAGTGGAGAGAGAAAAGTTATGGTCATCACATTATTTATATGTATTTTTAAAAATACTTTTAATGGGAAAAACACTGATGAGCCTTTTGGCCCATTAACTCGCACCATTGTTTCAAGCGACACAGCTGTCAGCTCAGCAGGGTGCCCCCCCCCCAATGCCTGCGCTGTAGAAACAATGGCTTAGAATATAACACCAGAAAAGCTTTATGGGGTAGGGGAGGAGAGGAGGGCCGTGTTAAGATTCCACAACCATAGAGAAAAATGGCTGAATATATATGGGAAGCAACATACTTGAAGAGAGACCACCACGCATGGGTACTGCACCCAGCAAGACCCACTAAAATAAGCATCCTAATGAACCAGGTGCTGTGAATATGGTGGAAACAAGAGCAGAGCCAGTCCCCAAAAGAGCTACATGGTGGTATTGCATGCAACAACAAAACTGACAGGTAAGCGTGAGGGGATTGCAAATTGCTAACAAAAGCACCAATAAAAGTGCTTCCATAGTGGGTAGGGTAAAAATTCGATCCAGTTCACTTTTTAATCCAAACCTCCCTAATCCTCAATTTCCGTAACAATTTTGGAACTGTAACACAGCCTTCGTTTGAAATTTGCACTTCTCTGAATTTTGTGATGCAGTTCTCAAGTACCAAATGCATATACTTCCGGTTACGAACGGGATCTGTTCTGGAGGCCCGGCCGTATCCCAAAAATTTGGTAACCGGAGGACCGCTTCTGTGCATGTGCAAGCAGCAAGCCCACTTCCGGGTTTGCCGCGGCCGTAACCCAAAGATTCCGTAACCTGGAGGTTGCACAACACGGGGGACCACTGTATAGGAAAGGTGAAGCATGCACTGAAGTGAAAATGTATTTGTGAAAATAACATACAAAAACACACTGAGAAATTGCTTCGCAAAAATGTGTACAGTGGTACCTCGGGTTAAGTACTTAATTCGTTCCGGAGGTCCGTTCTTAACCTGAAACTGTTCTTAACCTGAAGCACCACTTTAGCTAATGGGGCCTCCTGCTGCCGCCGCGCGATTTCTGTTCTCATCCTGAAGCAAAGTTCTTAACCTGAAGCACTATTTCTGGGTTAGGGGAGTCTGTAACCTGAAGCGTATGTAACCCGAGGTACCACTGTATGTTGGTCAAATTTGCACACATAAAAATGTGTATGTTAGGAGAAAGTCGTGCTAAAAAGCTGGTGAGTTTTCATAAGGTGTTTTCGAAGAAAAAAAATGGACAAGATGATGTGGAATTGTAGAGAGATTAATTTAAGATTGGGGAAAATGAGGGTCGGAGAATGACAGATTCACCCATCCCTAATAGTGATTGAGATGCCCTCCCACACACTCCTCCTTGAATACTGGGAAGCATGATGAGAGGAAGCAGAATGCAAAGCTTCATCATGACATTATTTACACACACACAGAGCGCTATTCCAGCTCTAGAAAGAAAGAGAAATGTGTGTTGCTTTTCTCCCCCTTTTGGAAAGCTGTGCTGGTGTGTCTGCAGACGGTTAGAGCCTACTGGAACAGACAGCAGCTGCCTGAAGCTTCCCTCATCAGATGTTTCCCTTCATTCTGCTGTGGTTTTTTAAAAAAAGAAAAATACAAGGCTGTTGTACTTTTTAAACAAAGGAAAACACTTCTGCACAAGCGCTTTGGAGAACGCTGCTCAGAGGTCATCTCCCAAAGCTGTAAATTCATTAGTCTTGTCTCCTTGCAAGAGAAAATACACCACTATTCCCCTTCCCTTTCGGCCCTTCTTCTTCCCTAATTAAAATCAAAATTATTTCCTCACCAAAAAGGCCATTCCACATTCATTCATCTCCATTCTTTTTTCTGTTTGGATAAGCCATGCTACGGTATGCCAAGGGTGCCACATAAACTCTTTAAATGGCCACACTGTGTGTTATCACTAGCTAGGCAAGTCATGCCTAGCTAGTGATGCAGAGGAGTGGTTTGAGGCACCAGCTGGGGAGCCCACCCCCCAAGGGAAGATGGCTCAGAGCCAGGGGATTGGTGGTGGGACAATGATGAGTGGTCAGAGAATGAAGGAG
Organism: Podarcis liolepis; assembly: GCF_965112155.1. Lineage (NCBI taxonomy): Eukaryota > Metazoa > Chordata > Lepidosauria > Squamata > Lacertidae > Podarcis > Podarcis liolepis. The sequence goes on along the minus strand of NC_139566.1, from coordinate 35,813,978 downwards.
GAGCAAACTGGGGGGAGGAGGTGTCAGAAGGAGAAGAGGCAACAGGGTTTAGTGAGCAGGAAGAGGCAGTGGCAGAAGGCAGTCCAGAATCAGAGGAAGAAGTGGAGGCTGGAGAGGAAGGGGGCCAAGAGGCAAAGATCAGACAGGCTGCTGAAGAAGCCAGGGGGGATTAAAATGTTTTAATCTTTTTATTTAAAAAACCTTGTGTTTTCTTAAATGGGGGCAGGTTTGTAGTTTTTTTAAATAAATGGGCTTAGGATGTGCCTGGAAAAGAGAGGAGCTGGGTAGAGCAGGGATGACCCAAATCACAGTGGTTCTGGGCAAGGAGAGGGATGGTGCGGAGGGTGCAGCAGGCCAGATAAAGGGCACACGGGACAGGCATTGACTGTGCCATGTGCCAGTCCCTCTTCCAACCTGGGAAACTGTGGCTGTCCCATCAGCCAGCCCTCAGGTCTGCAGCTGCTGTTGCTGAATGCCAGGTTAGCTCTGAGTAAGACCTCTCATATCCATTATCTGATTATGGATGCGGAGAGGCTGATCTGGTCTGTATCGCTGAGACTTGGGCAGGTGAGCAGGGTGGAGCTGGTCTCACCCAGCTGTGCCCACCTGGGTACTCGGTGCAGCATCAGGACAGACTTGAGGGTCAGGGAAAGGGAGTTGTGGAATCTAGAGTGTGTGTTCCTGGTGTTGGGCAATTGGGACATATTAGGTATTCTGCTGGTTTAGCGCCTGCCTCACTGCTCTGCAGTCTCCCTGCCTGTGCTGACATAGCTGGTCTCAGAAGCAATGTTAAGGACTCCCAGACTGCTGGTTTGGGGGGACTTCAGTTTGTTGGCTCTGAGCCTGGTTGGAGGTTGCCCAGCACACACAGCGCAAAAACTCTGAGGCTTGTTTTGATTTTTAAAAGGGGGCTTATCTTATTCAGAATAGCCAGGACAGGATAAGCAGGTCTTATCTTATCACTGCCTGTATTGATGTCAAGGTTTAAAAAGAGCTTGGGGTTCTGCTACATGGAGCAGAACACCTACACCGATAAACACAGATAAGGCAGCCCTAAACAGCATATTCCTTCTCTGCTAGATAGACACGACAGAGGGATTCAGAACAGTATCCATCATGAAATTCGACCAGATTTTTTTTCTCTCTCTCTCTCTCTCTCTCACACACACACACCTACCTCTCCCCCTTCAGCTAATTTGCTTCATCTATTCAGGCTGCTGCAGCTTTGGCCAAGTATTGAGGTGGACTCTGAACACTCGGCAAACAGTCACATATACCAGTCAAGCGACTGAATTTTGCATGGAGTCCGCAAACTAAGTTACGGAAGTGAACTTGCTGCTTTGCCACGTTGACGAAGGTGAGAAAGGAATGGAAAATCTAAAAATTCTGGATACGAATATTAGAACAATCTGGGAGGCCAGCAAAGAGTGGATTAGAGGTTATTACATACAGCAAAGTGCAAGAAAGAAAAGTATACGTGAGAGGAAGCTAGAAGAAATAAGAAAAGAAATAGCCAATAATGAGAAAATGTTAGCAAGAGAAACAAAAAATTGGAATCCAGTTCAAAAAATCAAATTACTGCAGGCACAGTTAACAATGATAATTGGGGAAGAAACTGAAACAAATATAAGATGGATGAAACAAAGATCTTTTGAATTTGCGAATAAACCGGGAAAATTGCTGGCATGGCAATTAAAAAAGAGAAAGAAGGAAATGCAAATTGATAAAATAAAGGAAGGCAGAAAAAATATAGATAATCCAGAAGAAATAAACAAATGTTTTATAAAGTACTTTAGTAAATTATATACAGTGGGAAAGGAAACAGAGGAAGATGTTATAAATTATTTACAGGACAAATGGCTACCCAAGATTGGGAAAGAAAAAATAGAGTATTTAAATGCGCCGATATCCTCAAATGAACTGCATGAAGCAATCTCAAAAGCAAAATAAGGCAAAGCACTGGGCCCAGATGGGCTCACGGCAAGGCATTACAAAAAAAAGGAGGAGGCAATAGCAACCCCTATGAAATTGACATCTTTCCGCAGGGCCTGCAAGACAGAGCTGTTCCACCAGGCCTTTGGCCAGCCTGACTCCCTCCTTTGGCAATCTCCACAGAACTCTAGCCCAATGGTTGCCATCAATTTGATTTGAATTAATTTTATAATGAAATGGTTTTAGAATGTTGTATTATTTTATTGTTGTTAGCCGCCCTGAGCCTGACTTCGGCCAGGGAGGGTGGGATATATATATATATTAAAAATTTAGTATTATTATTATTATTATTATAGCAGAAGGGAAAACCGCTGAGTCATGGAATTTGGCACATATCATCATAATACTAAAGCAAGACAAAAGTAAAAGAAAATATTAATAACTATAGACCTATATCCCTACTCAACAATGTCTACAAAATATATGCCGATATACTGGCCCAAAGATTGAGAATAGTTTTGAACGAATATATTAATCAAGATCAAGTAGGTTTCCTACCAGGGAGGAAGATGTGTGACAATGTAAGACTAGTGGTTGATTCGATCGAATACCTAGACATGAATCCAGGGAAAACAGCAGCTTTTGTATTTATTGATGCTGAGAAAGCTTTTGATAACGTATCCTGGAGATTTCTTGAGAAAATATTGGAAAGATTAGAGCTGTGAATATTAATATTAAATGGAATAAAAGCAATATACCAAGACCCAAAGGCCAATCTGGTAATTAACGGTGAGATGACAGAATATTTCCCCATACAGAAGGGAACAAGACAGGGGTGCCCACTTTCTCCTCTTTTATTTATATTAACATTGGAAGTATTAAATGAGGTTATAAGAAATGAAGAGGAAATAAAAGGTATAACATTGGGCAGGAATGTGTACAAAAGCAGAGCATTTGCAGATGATATGATAGTAATGGTGGAAAATCCGATAAACAGTATAAATAAATTGTTAGAGAAAATGGAAGAATTTGGAAGGGTAGCAGGATTCAAATTAAATAAAGATAAAACGAAGATAATGGTCAAAAATATGAATGAATAGGAGAAAAAGAATTTAAAATAAACAAGTGGCCTGCAAATTGTAAAAAAGATAAAATATCTGGGGATTTATGTAACAATGAAGAATATTAATTTGTTCGAGGATAATTACATAAAAGCATGGAAGGAAATAAAAAATCGATTAGAAACTTGGCAGAGATTAAAATTATCAATGTGGGGAAGAATTTCAACAATCAAAATGAGTATATTACCAAAAATACTTTTTTTATTCCAAATGATTCCGGTAATCAGTATATTTGAAAAATGAAAAAAGGACATATCCTGATTTGTATGGCAAGGGGAAAAACCACGTATAAATATAAACTGTTAACAGACATCAAATAGAGGGGTGGATTTGGACTTCCGGATTGGATAATTTACTATCTGGCAGCATGCTTAGGATGGATAAAAGACTGGGTCATTCTAGATTTAGAAGGATGGAACAACTGCTTTGGATGGCATGCCTATTTAATTTATGATAAAGTGGCAGTAAACAGGGACTTCCTGAATCACATACTCAGGAAGTCTCTTTATAAAGTTTGGGCAGATTACTGATGGCTGTTAGAACCTAAGATACCATGGTGGGTATCCCCATTAGAAGTATTGGCAGTGAAAAGAGTAAATATGGAGAAGGACTGGCCAACATATCAACAGTTATTAATAAAAGAGCACGGTGTGGTAAAAATAAGACCTTATGAAGAGGTTAAGAACTATTGTAACAGCTGGCTACAATATCACCAGGTATTGCATATCTTCAACCAAGATAAAAAAATAGGATTTGAACAAAAAACATCAAAATTACAAAGTGAACTTTTGAAACCAAATAGGAAAATAATATCGAAAATATACGGCTTGCTCCTTGAATGGGAACTGAAAGATGAGATAATAAAAGAACCAATGATAAAATGGTCACAAGAGCTGGGCCAGACAATTCACCTAGACAGATGGGAAAGGCTATGGAAAACCGATATAAATTTCACAGCATGCTATTTGATTAAGGAAAACATAATGAAGATGTTCTACTGCTGGTACCTCACCCCAGTAAAACTATCAAAGATGTACAAAAAACAGTCAAAGCTCTGTTGGAGATGCAAAACAGAGGTGGGGATGATGTACCATATGTGATGGGGGTGCAAAGTGCTTAAACAATTCTGGATTATGATACATGAAGAGCTTAAAAAGATATTTAGGAGTTCAATCTCTAAAAAACCAGAGGCATTTTTGTTGGGTTTAGTATCGAGTGACATCCCCAAGGATAAAAGGAACCGTGGCAGCCAGAATCGTAATGGCAAAAAATTGGAAACCGTTAAATAACCAGAATTATTAGATTGGAAAACCAAACTTCTCAAATTCGCGGAGATGGCAAAATTAACAGCAACAATCAGAGGCTGCTCTAATCAAAAAATTAACCAAGAGTGGGACTATGTTAAGGAATACATGAAAAAAGTCGGTGCTGGAGCTTAAAAATTAGTATGCAAAAGTTTAAAAGGCGCAAGGAGATAAGTTAATAATTGGAATAACGAATAAAGTGAGTAACGCAACAATAACAAAAATAATAGTAGGTAAAGAAGATTGCACACAGGTGGAGGGAAGCCCTGGGTTGTGGGGGAGGGAGGTGAAGGTATTAATTGAAATTGTTAAAGATTGGCCTAGGATTTAAGAGACTTAAAATAAGGAATTAAAATAAGGAAGAAGTAGCAAGAAATATCAAGTAAAGGTGTCGGAGAGGAGATCATACTTATGGTTTTGCTATATATGATTTTATTTTGGATTTGTCTGTTGTAAAGAATGCACATTATGTGAATAAAAAAAAGAAAGGGGGAAAAAGAAAATCTCAAAATCTTATAGATTATCACTGTGTTATTTATCTGTCTTGTGGGACAGCTGCAAGTATCTTGGGTGACACAAACTATTCATTTTATTTAACAATAATTATATACTGCTTAGTCAAGAAAAGCCTCTAAGTGGTTCATCTAAAGTATAGACATAAAGTATTCATAAGAAAACACTAATAAAATCAAGCTTTTAAAAACAAGTTCCCAATCTGGATTCAGACCCGGCTGTGGCCCTGATGGATGGCTTCCATTAAGAGTATGACTGAAGGGAAAGCGACCTTGCTCCTTGCTTTTGGGGTTCACTATGGGCTTTTTGTACCATTTCATACTCTTGGAAAATGCTTAGAGGTTTTGGTTGATGAAGCTTAATAAAAATGTTGTTAAATCAAATAAATACATAAAAGCAAAAAGCAACATCACTTTTATTGTCTTTCCCATTAAGGAAGCTCCTCTACTTAGCTAAGTTCAAAGTCAATTTCACCTTGCACTCCCTATTTGCCATGGCACCAAGTACGACACAGAGGCCCAGACAGTGAAAGACCGATTCAGCCAGGATTTATGCATGCAGCAAAATGAGGAAGGGAATGAGGTGCTTGTCCTGAGAGAGTGGAGTGGAGTGTTCATATCATCCGATATAGCAAGGACCCAGAAGCGCTCTGGTTTGGGGTCAATATATCACTCCTGATTGAGAGCTTAAGGTACAGTTACGGTTAAAAATGGCAGCTCCTTCCATCTGTCCAGGGCCAGTTCCATCTGGTGCACCAGCTGAGACCCTACCTGCCCACAGACTGTCTCTCCAGAGTGGAGCATGCTCTGGTTATCTCCCACTTGGACCACTGCAATGCACTCTTCGCGGGGCTACCTTTGAAGCTGACACATAAACTACAACTAATCCAGAATGCGGCAGCTAGACTGGTGACTGGGAGTAGCCACCAGGACCGTATAACAATTCAACGTGTTGGTGCTGACCTTTAAAGCCCTAAATGGCCTCGGCCCAGTATACCTGAAGAAGCGACCACCCTCATTATTCAGCCCAGAAAAGGAGGTCCAGCACCAAGGGCATTCTGGTAGTTCCCTCACTGTGAGAAGTGAAGTTACAGGGAACCAGGCAGAGGGCCTTCTTGTCAGTGGAACCCTCTCCATGGAACGCCCTCCCATCAGATGCCAAGGAGATAAAGAACTACACAACTGTTAGAAGACATCTGAAGGCAGCCCTGTGTCGGGAAGCTCTTAATGCTTGACGTTTTACTATTTTTGTTTTTGTTTTTTTATTAAAGATTTTATTGGTTTACAAAAGTACACACCTTGTCTCTTTTTTCAGGTTGTACAGTCTTTCTTACAAATCAGTTATATCTGTTGCGAGACATTAGTGTTGAGTACTACTATGTCTTTATGTGTGCTGTAAGCCACCCAGAGTGGCTGGGAAGAAAACCCAGACAGATGGGTGGGATCTAAATGATAAAATTATTATTATTTATTATTATTATTATTATTGCTGGCACGAATAACGTATAGCTTTTGGCTGCTCCAGGAGAACAAGGGCACCTGATGCACACCCACTGCAGGGCCGTCTTACCCATAGGTGCTAGGGGTGCGGGGCATCCGGGCACTGGACTCTCAGGGGCACCAAGCCGAGAGTCCGGTGCCTGAGAGTTGAGTCCGGGGAAGAGCCCGCCCGTCGGTCAGAGTGCTGCTGCAGGCTCTTCTGTCACCACGAGTTCAGGGGTGACTGAGCCAGTGAGACGCTGAGGTGGCTAGCCGGCTCCGCCCTCCTGCCGCCTGGGACTGGGCAACCTGGGGGGGGGGGCCTGCCAGGCAGATCTTTGCACCCCGGCGCCGCATATGCTTAAGACAGCCCTGCCCATCTGTAACAGCTGCGCCACAGACTGGTTGTGCAATGTGCTATGCTGAAGAACTGTGGGGGGAGACGCCCCCAGCCAAATGCTTCCGCTACCCACAGAGCACAGCAAACTGCTCCAAAGAAGGAATGATCCTTTTTCAACCAGGAATGTTGCCTTTGACCACACCAGGCAACACAGCACAGTGTTGTCTAGAAGGCCCTCTGTGAAGATGCCGTGGCCATCAGCTGCCACCTGATTATTTTTACTAGAGAGAGGGATTAAAACGGGTTCCCTGGTGCATGGAAAGCACATGAGCAGCAGCTTGACACCAAACAACACAGGAAGCTGCTTTATACTGACTCAGACCATTGGGCTCAGTGATGTGCACGCTGACAGTGCCTCTCCAGGGTTTCATGCAGGGAGTCTTTCCCAGGATCACCTAGAGGTAGAATTCGCAGAGTTGGAAGGGACCACGAGGGCAATCTAGTCCAACCCCCTGCAATGCAGGAATCTTTGGCCAACGTGGGGCTTGAACCCACAGCCCCGAGATTAAGAGTCACGTGCTCTACTGACTGAGCTATCACGGGTGTCAGGGATTGAACCTAAAACTATGCATAAGAAGCAGAGGCTCCACCGCTGAGCCATGCTCCTTCCGACAAGGGTCAAGCAAGCCGATTTGCTAATTTGCCCCATGCCAAGCTGGACAGGGGAGTTTATAGATGCTGTAGATGATGCAGTAAATACGAGGCATTTCCCCGTTTTGCTGAAGTCTTTAGAAAAAATGGTAACCTTTTACTGGCATAAATAATAAATGTGGCGCATCCCCACCCCGCTTACTTTTCGCCTCCTCGTTATTAAAGCAATAAAGCAATTTCAAAGGTGTGGTTAGCACGAGTTAATAGCATCTCCAGGGGATTTCTGCTGCCCTAGGAGATTTCTTAATCTTGTTTTTTAAAAAAAAAAAGGGGGGGAGGGGGGCAGAAGACACCCTTGTCGTGTCATATGCCATTAGTTAATTTCAGAAAGCATCTACAGGGCTCCCCCGATTCATGTGTTACACGGAGAGCAGGGCAAGTTAAAGATAGATAAAAAGCCATCGTAATCAGGTCAGGAGATGCTTCCAGGAATAATTTTTCTTTTTCATTTCCTTCAAAAAACACAAATCTGTTTCACTAATACAGTCTTGGAAGCAAAGGCTCTTTCAAGGCCACCTCTGAAACGGAGTTTCCTAACACAGTACTGCTTCCCCCCAAAAAGGCTCTGATGCAACACACAGATAGCCCAAATGTCTGAACTTGGCATCCTCAGAAGCACAGCTTCCATTCAAAAAACAAGGACTAATCCTTAGGGCTACAAGTCTTAGGGCTACATTTTAAAAGGAAACCAGAGGGTCTTGGCTGATCTTATGGAAATGCAATCTTTTAATGATCCTGTGACCAAATAAATCCAATTCAAAACCTGACCTCGTGTAGACAATTGCTGCACATGGAAGTTCTACTTTTGACAAACAATTTGCTTTCGCTGGAAGGGATGCTCATTTTTTCCCTTTGGTCATACAGTCATAATACTTCTAAGGATTCCTTTGTATTCAAATGATATAATGCCTACTTTTTATGCCCTTTATGAATAAATGAGGGCTGGGTGTTTTTGTGTGTGTGTGTGTGTGTGTGTGTGTGTGTGTGTGTGTGTGTGTGTGTGTATGCATTTGTATGCATGTATGCAAACACGCTTCAGGGGGGAGGTGCCAAACTGGGTCTTTGACCCGGGTGACAGAAAGCCTAATTTCGGCCCTGACAACCCAGCTCACGACCACCAACAACACCTTTCCCTTTTTACTCCCCTCTTCCTCCAAGCAGCAATAACCCGCGTGGAAAGAAGCCAACAAGGGCTGTATGTCTGTGTGGCCCCTGGGTTTGAGATCCCCCAGCTCTGCTTTACAGCTACAAGGCAGCAACAAAGGGTTTCTTGCGCTGCTGCAGCTTAATCCTGCAGGATTGGGGCGGCAGGCAACAAGCGGCTCTCCTCCGCCTGATGGAGCGGCAAAGAGACACGGCACATCATTTACAGGGAAAGGAAGGTGACTTTGAGGCAGTCGTCAGCTTGCCTGGGAGTGTCATTGAAGGAGATTCTTAAATTTGTCTTGACAGAGGATCCGGCTGTATGGACAAGTTCGCTGCCTGCCACAAAGAATAACAGGGGAACTTGTCTGTTCCAAACCACCCCCAATCGTACTCTCACAGTTTCCCCACAGCCCCTTCCTGACAATGTCTGTCATTCCAGCATGCCATCACTGGGAATTAATGTCGGCCTGGGGTGGCAAAGCAGGGAGCCATGGAGCACATCAAAAGACACGCCAACATTAGACTCCAACAGGCCTTCATTTAAGGTAATTATGTACCAAAGAGACTCTACCTTATCGCTGATCTCTTGTTTTGTTATCACAACAGGCCTCCCAGATTCCTCAACTAATACCTTCCTCCCCTTAACAGAAGACTGATGGATAGGGAAGAAACCGGTAATCCACAAACATGTGGGGAATGGGACTATATGCAGATGGAGACCGCTGCATATTTTGGGTTGATGCCTAATCCTCACTGGTATACCTTTGATGCACTACAGAATGCCAGTATGAGGCTAAAGTGATAAAACAGGAGGAAAGCAGGATTCTGGCTTCTACAGAACAAGACAATTGGCCAGTTTGGCTCAGCAATGTCAACACTGATTGGCAGAAGCTCTCCAGCATTTCAGAAATGGGTCATTGTGTCCCTCCTCCCTGCAGCTTACCTGGATATTTATTTTATTAAATTTCTACACCAGCCTTCATCCGAGGATTGCAGGGCGGCATACAATATAAAACACAAAAAAATACACAGCATAGGAACAAAACAGCAACACACACAGTATTACTTCTTCATTAAATTGGATGGAGGGTGGTATAGCAATTCTATTATTATTATCATTATTATTATCAACAACAACTGGGATATTCTGCATGCAAACCAGATGCTCTACCACCGAGCTACTACAGCTCTTCTCCTAACAAGAAGCTCCTTTCTACCAAGTCAAACCATAAAGCCTCGTATTGTCTACACTGAGCTACAGCCCTCACTCAAATCTTCCTCTATTTTAAAAATGCAGTATGCTCTCACATGCTGAAGCGCTTCCTATGTAGAAAATTTGTGTACACCCTAGAATTTAATTTGGGGTCGCGCAGGGCAAATGACTATGCTTAAATGACTTGCAGCATCCACTGCAAGTACAAAACGCCTTTCCCTATTGTTATTTTAAAAGCAGCATTTCGGCACCAAGGGGTAGAGTCAGGAAGCTGATGAAATGTGCATATTATACTAAAAGGGGAGAAGATTAACACCTTGGCAACTAAGGAAGCTATACATTAGGACAGAAATGAAATTCAAGTTGCAATAGAATGGAAAAAACTACATCTCTGAGGGGGGAGAGGAAGAATAATCTACAATCCAGATGTTCGCTAAGCAGATGAAACCTGGAAACGCTAAAAAGGAGTCTGGAGGTGAAAACAAAAACAAGCTGCACTTGTGAGCAGAGAGATAAAGCTAGTTTACTGTGGGGGGCGGGGGGACCCCACCATGCAGTCAGCTTGGTAAGAATCTTGTTTTCAGTCAAAAGAAAGGTTTTCAACAGCAACAAGAAAGTTGTAATGCCTCATTTCAGAAAAAAAGGATATCGGTCAGACCCAGAAACCATTTATACTGATTTTAATGTGTTTTTGCATTGCTGTGACCCATCCTGGGTCCTTGTGGAGAAGGGCAAAATAGATAGATGATAGATGACAGATAGATAGATAGATAGATAGATAGATAGATAGATAGATGATAGATAGATAGATAGATAGATAGATAGATAGATAGATAGATAGATAGATAGATAGATGTCCTAGGAATTTCAGGTTTCACTTTAATAAAAACCAGTTTCTCTCCTCTACAGTGACGGGAGACTCAAAGTGTGTGGACAACCTAAACCCCTTAAATTAAGAACAGGCTTTTTTAATTTTTAAAACCAGAATACTTCCCCAACACTTAACCCCAACCCTGTACACCCTCCTGTGCCCAAAACCTCCAAAAGAAAGAAGCCTCATAAGCATTTAGAGCAAAAGATTCTGCTGGATCGGGCCCTAGGCCCAACTAAGTCCATCACCCTGTTCTCAAAATAGTCAACCAGATGCCTACGAGCAGCCCACACACAGGCAGTGACGCAGCCACTGAGAGCAAAAGCATTCCCCCCCCCTTGCAAGTCCCTGCAACTGGTATTTAGAGGCACGGCTGCCTCAAACGCAGAGAAGAACATAGCCTTATCCTCCTCCTGTTCTAGCCATCCCAGGTGGTCCTGCCAAGTTGGGAAAGCCCTTTCCATCACCTGCTGGACCGCAAGCACCGACCCTGACAAAATGGTGCGCTAGACAGCCACCAACAGGTCTTCCTGTTGCTGTTCCTGAGGGTCTTCCTTAAGTTGCTACACGACTCTAACAGCTCCACATCAGCCCAAGCAGACATCTCCGGCCCCTTTGTGTGCATCTCCAATGCACCAGGCTCCATTTTATTTTTGCAGCTTGCCATTAATGCATGTCAGTCCAGTTGTCAGTCTGGAGGCTCAAGCTTTATTTTGCAGACAATCAGGGTAAAATCCAATTTGAAAAGAAAGGCAAAAGCTGTAGTTGTTAGAGAGGTGTGATAATGAAAGCCGTTGTGGCTTCCTCCCCCCCTTTTCCACATTTTATCTGTAAAACAGCCTGAGGGCTTACAAAGAGTTTACAAGAGCCCGGGAGGGGGACGGCTGGAGATAACAGTGGCAGGCACAAAGCAGCTAAACTGAAATCTCTAAGTTATCTGCCTGTGCCAAATTTTCAGACAGAGAAAAGGGGGGGGGGAGAGAGAAATAGAAATGCTGTTCCTAAAGACCAACATTGCCATCTAGTGTCAAAGCACTACAGTCAGACTTCGCTCAGTTTTGTAATCTGAGGTTATCACTAGACTGTCACCTTGTGACAGTTAAATTCCATCAGCCCCAGTCAACACCCATGGCAGAATAGATACAATGATACCTCGGGTTAGGTAAAGGTAAATGGACCCCTGACCATTAGGTCCAGTCGCGGACGACTCTGGGGTTGCGGCGCTCAACTCACTGTATTGGCCAAGGGAGCCAGCGTACAGCTTCCGGGTCATGTGGCCAGCATGACTAAGCGGCATCTGGCGAACCAGAGCCGCACACGGAAACGCCGTTTACCTTCCCGCCGGAGCGGTACCTATTTATCAACTTGCACTTTGACGTGCTTTCGAACTGCTAGGTTGGCAGGAGCAGGGACCGAGCAATGGGAGCTCACCCCATCGCGGGGATTCGAACCGCCAACCTTCTGATTGGCAAGTCCTAGGCTCTGTATAAACTTCATCATACCCTCCAACATTTCTCCAATGAAAATAGTGAAGTCATATTCAATAACAACAACAATTTTGACTGGGTAGCTTCCAACATATATAAAACCATCATTAAACACTGAAAAACTTCCCTATACAGGACTGTCTTCAGGTGTCTTCTAAAAGTTGTATAGTTACTTATCTACTTGACTCAGGGGTAACCCCATAACGGTAAAGGTAAAGGACCCCTGACAATTAAGTCCAGCCGCGAACGACTCTGGGCTTATGGCGCTCATCTCTCCATATCTCCATACCCTCCAACAATTCTCCAATGAAAATAGCGACACCCCAAGGACAGAAGGAAGGCTTCTTTAAATCTGGGATGGTCCCTGGAAAATAAGGAGGGACTTGGAGGGTCTGCTGGTGCGTGGGGGTGGAGATGTGGTCCCAGACCCATCCACTCTGAATGGAGTCTTACGCCTGAGTGAATAATAGACGTTATGTCAACTGGAGGGAGAAAGATTGTTCCCCCAAAAGTATGTGCCCACTAACGGCCACAAGAACACCATACATCTAAAACACCTGGTTTCCCCAAAGGATTCTGGGAACTATAATTTATAGAGCTACAATTCCCACCACACTTGACACACTGCAGTTCTTGGGATTCTTTGGGGCGGGGGAAAGCAATGTGCTTTAAATGTGGATGTGAATCTGGATATTCTTCAGAAGTTCTCTGAATCCCCTCACCTTTCATGGTGAAGAAGCTGGCTTCCAAGGGCCTTTTTCTGCAGCAGCATCTGAATTATAAATGTAATTGACAATACCAGTTGTTGTTGACTCACTGACTGATGTGATGGACATGTTTGCCCTATTTCAGTAGCAGTTGGTGACCAACAGGCATAACAAGGCAGAAAGTTGGTGGCGCAAAGGAGATTAGGGGGGGGGGTTACAGCGCAAATTAGGTAACTTTATCTTCGTTCAGGCCCAATCAGGGTATCCACAAAAATACATGAAGGATGTCTCAGAAGGACTGACAACTACTTGGAAACGTTCTCAAGTCCATATAAGAGCTATGACATTAGATGGTGCCATTGATGGTATTTCCACCACTTGGGAATAAGCTGTTTGCTATGTCAAATAGCCCTTCCTAAACTTTCTCTGCTCAATAGCTACTAATTATTCTATCCTTTTCCTTCCCAACACTACTGGTACCTTTAAAAAAAACACACAACAGGAATACTAAAAAAAACCTAAAACACCAGGAAATAAAAAGTCGCTTATAAAAGTTGTATGTTGCTTGAAGTAACAGAGTTAACGGATAAGCAGAAAATCCGAACAACATTATTCCACTGGACAAGTTCAATAAAATCCAGCATTAACGACGTCTAGCCCATTCCAGACTGCTTTAGCATAGAAAAATCTATATGAAGGGCCAGAAAGCAACCTAACAGCTGCCCCCAAGGCATCTACAATATAATAAAATACTAAGGCTGCAATCCTAACTCCACTTAACCAGGGAGTAAGCCTTACTGAAGTCAATAGGGTTTACTTCTAATAGACATAGTTAGCCTTGTGCTGTGGTGCTACGATCCTACAGACACTTACTTTGGAGTAAGTCCCACTGAATCCAGCAGGACACAAATGCAGGTGTAGAAGTCTTGCTCTTGCTTTGCAATTCCTTAATTTGCTCTGGGTGCTGCTCAGCTTTCCTAAACCCTGTTCTATGTATGAGTCAAAATTCATTCCTGAATTTATTACGCTGCTATGAAAAGCACAGTTGCCCTTTCCCAAAGTTAGTTTTTAAAACCTTACACCACAAAAGAGAAAAAGAGCTCAATTAAGCAAGTACAGTCAAATATTAACAGGGCAGCCTCCACACAAGCTAAATTAGTAGAAACAACATTACACCTGCTCTTCCCACCCCCAAAAAAACAGCTTTGAATTTTTCCCCCACATCCCTCTAGCCATACCCTAGTATACCACCATTCCTATAGAGCTATATTTACATATTACACACAAACACACATATATATTAGAAGTAATAAACACCAGAAACTCACAGAGCTGAAGTTAGTATCATGCTTCTTTCGCCTGCTGTTTGCAAAAGGAGGTAAAAACCAGCACAGCCTCAAAGAACAGGTGGCAAATGCATGCATCTGATTGGTTGGGGAGGACGGTCATAATCCCAACCAAACCTTCTAGCACCTTCAATGAGTTGCTGAGGTACTCCTGACTGACTAACCATGGGAGAAAAGCTAAAGGGGGAATTAAAATGGAGGCACATTCCTGCAAGAAGGGTTTTTAATTTGCTATTTAACATAGCAGGTTTGGTGACTTTTTTTTAACCCTGGAAACAGGGGTGGGAACTTAGTGATGATTGCAATTGGCTGTGCTGTCCTGAGATCATTGGCCAGCATAGGAGATGGACAGAAATAACTCCCAGCTAGACTGGTAAAGAAAAAGTTGTTATGTGTGATATAACATTGTGCCACCAGATGGCGACGTGGAGTCCTGTTTTTCTCTAACTGTTTTCCCTGTTTAAATTTACATCGCTTACTGAAACGCTTCTTTGATATGTCTAGATGCAGCCTAAATGAGATATATAACGCAATGTATATGACCAGAGACTGGGCTATAGCTTTGTGGGATTCAGGGTTCAGAAAGATTACTGAGTGAGCACCCAGACCTATATGAGAGCCCCTCCCTTGCCAAAATTTGTTAGGAGGCCATCGGATACACTTTTGCTAGTTTTGCTGCTGCTATTGTATTGGCTGGTTTTGGCCAATTCTTCCGTGTTGTGCTGTACACTTATTTTATTCTTATTTATTATTGCATTTATACCCCACCCTTTCCTCCAAGGAGTTCAAAGAGGCATATATGGCTCTCCCGCCTCCATTTTATCCGTACAACAACACTGTGAGGTAGGCTAGGCTGAGAGACTGACTGGCACAAGTTCACCCAGCAAGCTTTATAGGCAAGTGATGAGTTGAACCCTGCTCTCCCAGGTCCTAGGGTGACACTCTAACCACTGCACCACACTGGAAGTTGAATACAGGGGGCAGGAAACCAAAGACCTGACCTTGGAGGGAGGGGGATGACCCTCCAAGCTTCCCTGTTTTCCCCTCAGGCCTCCAGAGTCACACCCTTCACCAGCCCTGGAATGTGTCCCTGAACTCTGGTAGTGCTTATTGCTTGTCTGGATGGAAGACAGGGGAAGGGGGCCGCTTGCAAAGAAACTAGCTCACCGTGCAAACACAGAATTAACATTTATTGCTCTGCCAACTTTAGCCTGCGCCCCAGCCCACATGTGGCCCCTAAAAGGCTGTCTAGGAGAGAATGTGGCCCTCAGGCTGCAAAAAGTCCCCCCTCCTGCAGCTCAACTACATGATGAGGTGTAAATGAGATGAATAAAGAAAACCTGCCAATAGCTTCAACCTCAGATCTGAGTATCGTGTTAAATGTTATAGCAATATCAATTCTGCTTAGAGAGATATACTAGAAGTCTCTTTATTAAAGGCACAGGATCACTGGTCTGCGCCAAACTAGTCAAAACTATCTAAAATAACGCAGGCACCTGTGTAGATGCCTTAACCCTGGTTTGCTTGCTTTGAATGACTGTTAAATACAGTGGTACCTCAGGTTACATACGCTTCAGGTTACAGACTCCGCTAACCCAGAAATAGTACCTCGGGTTAAGAACTTTGCTTCAGGATGAGAACAGAAATCATGCAGCGGCAGCGCGGCAGCAGCAGGAGGCCCCATTAGCTAAAGTGGTGCTTCAGGTTAAGAACAGTTTCAGGTTAAGAATGGACCTCTGGAACGAATTAAGTACGTAACCAGAGGTACCACTGTACTCCATTTGCTCACCTCTAAAGCAACAGTAGCTTATTCGTATTTCTTTGTATGGGTCCTCTGGAGGCTTAGCATGACATGCTATGCTAAACCATAGTTTTACTGTATCTTTACCCAGGTTAAAGGCAACAAACATGGTTGGTGCTAACCATGGTTTAGTGCTATGTCTGCATAACATGGGGAAAGGTTCGCCGTTGATTTATACCTGCTTTGAAGTTGTCAAACTACATATAGAATGTAAAAGTATATAAAAAGAAATTGGCAATCCTAAATGGAAGTAAGTGAAAAACTGGAAGCCATTCTGTGGGAAATAAACTACGAGAGCCAGTTTTAGGTGGGCAGGCCGCACTGGAAGCAAAGGCTGGAACATCGAGCCTGCACCAGAGTAGACCAGCTGGTGTGAGAGGAAGTTTGCGCCAACACGCCAGTTGGCAGGAACTGCCTATCCTGCAAAATCCAAAGGTGAGAAGCAGAGCCACTGTTGCCAATCAGCAAATTGCTTGTCAGGCCTTTAAAATTACATGCCTTGCAATTGCTTGGGGAGCCTGAATCAAAAAGGCATAATCTGCTGTTGGTGTTCTCTAATTAGTTGTTTTTAGAGCACCTACTATTGACACAGTGCCTTTAGAGCTTTGTGAATTGCTGTAATGACACCCATTCCCTATCTCTACAGCTTGCAGCCTTATCTTTTATGCCAAACAGGGTGGGTGTTCAGCAAATACTTGGCTCAGAAGGCCATTATAGGTGCTTGCGCTGTGTTAAATCATCCCATCAAAGTGCCAAGTAAGAATCAGGGTGTTAATCTTTGTATCTGGATGATTTCCAGATCTACAAACGAAGCTGTGCCAAAAATTTCCAACCACTTGCACAGCATTTATGGGATAGAATGGGGTGGAGGGGTGGGAATGGTAGCTTTGGGGGCCTTTTACAGTGAAATATCTGGAGTTATTCCTATGGGAACACTCTCTCTCTCTCTCTCTCTCTCTCACACACACACACACACACACACACACACTTTTTTTTAAAAAAGCAGATTTTTTCCCCTACAACAATCCATGCACACAGCACAGTAGAATACAGACACCCAGCTATTAAATTCTTTCTAATTTACAGAGGTTGTGAAGTTCTGACACAAAGTTCTGACACAGTGCCTTAGCGGTAGAGCATATCCTTTATATAGAAAAGATGCCATGTTAAGTAACCAGTATCTCCAGTTAAAGGTGCGGAAGCCTCCTGCCTGAAACCCAAAACACTGCTGCCAGTCAGTGTTAGATAAATGAGGAAAAACTCCCCAAGTCTTCCTTGGATTAACACTTTATCCCCAAGAAATGGACGCTGGATAAACACAGCATCAGGGTACGGTACGACTTCATTTATTAAAGCCCAATCAATGATGAGCTTTGAAGCACAAACCTCTGGGCTCATACTTCCAAAAAGTTGCCCCAAACAATAGAAATTCTACAGCTTTTGCTTCTTTTGCTACATCAGTATAGACGTGAATTTGTCTAACATTCTACCTCCAGGGCCCATTTGAGATGACTGAGCATTATGGAGGCCAATCAGTCACAAAATGGTGGCGCAAGGGCAAGAGCCAATCACAAAATGGTGGCAACTTGGGGCTTAGTTTGGCATAATGAGCTGACATCGTTTTGCGCTGGTATCTAATCCCATCTTTGGGAAATGCTTTTTTTTTTTTGGTCGAATTTTCCTTGTCCGTAGCTCAGCTTTCTTCAAGCGAATTACAGACACGTGTTCTGCTGCTATTCAGAAAGCCTCTCTGCTTTAGGCCGTATTTGCTGATCTGGAAAGGGCTTTTTCTTTTATATTTTCCCTTCCCGCCCCTGCATACCACCCAAAAGTATTTTTACCCATCTCCTGTAATTTCTCCTTCCATTTTCCTTTCACTCCCACCTCGTACCTCCTGCCTCCCCACCAAACAAACAAAAACTGCTAGTTTATTTCATCCCTCCTCCTTGGTCCTTTTAAATTCACTTCCGTAACAGCTTTCCTCTCTTGCCCCATTCTTCTGTCCCCATATTGTTTATTGTTTATTATCATTTATTATATACTGACCTTCATCCTTAGATCTCAAGGGTGGTTCACAGCACAAAAATACAGGGTAAAAACAATAACAAAACAAAACGATAACCCCACCACCAGCCATTTTAAATGTCTTTGTTCTTTTATTTTTACTATGCCAGTTGCCTTGAGACTCTTGAGTGCAAATATGTGGCTTATAATCAGGGCCAGCCTGGTAAATTTTCCCATAAGATGTTCCTATTTTCATCAGAGAAATGTTGGAGGTTATGGAGATAAGTAACTACGTAACTTTTAGAAGACCTCTGAAGGCAGCCCTGTATAGGGAAGTTTTTTCATGTTTAATATTTTATTATGGTTTTTTTTAATATGTTGGAAGCTGCCCAGAGTGGCTGGAGTGACCTAGTCCGATGGGAAGGGTATAAATAGTAAAAATATTATTAGGGAATACGGCATCCCTATTTTCACCAGAGAAATATTGGAGGGTATGGCAGCAGCAAGGGCAACAGTGCAGTGTTGGCAGCGTGGGGAGGGCAGTGATGCAATGGCAGGGACAGGAAGAGGGCAGGGAGTGGGTTGAAACTGCCCCCTGAGGCAAATGGCTTCAACTTGCCTCATGCACAGGCCGCACCTAATAATAACAGTATCTCCACACACATCATTCAGCCCGGACACAGAGGTCCAGCTCCGAGGACCTTCTGGCAGTTCCCTCACTGCGAGAAGCCAAGTTACAGGGAACCAGGCAGAGGGCCTTCTTGGTAGTGGCACCCGCCCTGTAGATGTCAAGGAAATAAACAACTATGTGACTTTTAGAAGACATCTGAAGGCAACCCTCTTTAGGGAAGTTTTTAATGTCTGATGTTTTATTGCATTTTTAATATTCTGTTGGGAACCGCTCAGAGTGGCTGGGGAATAAATAAATAATTATTATTATTCACTGTCTAGTTTCCTTCAGCCCTCCACCCATTTCTTCTCAGAGATGTTCCTTTCCTCTTCAGCATGCCAGGTGTTACTCTGTGCTGGTACCTTTCCAAAGTAGCCATGCCATAGCTTTTTTGGTTGGGCAGATTGAGCATGCTGAGTGAAAGGAGAGTGGTTTTTTGTTTTGCCTAAGTTGTTGAGCTTTTGGGGGGAAATCACACAAAAAATGCCATTTTCAGCTATTTTTATGGAAAATCGGCAAAGACATTTACCTGATTTCTGCCCGGACGCTGCTGCTGCTGACTGCTGTATTCTAGATATGTTTGGGAAAATGCAAACATATGGCAAGCTTACTCTTGGTAGCTCCACGACCCTCAAAGGTTGTGGGGAGATCATGGCCTGGGAGAGGGG
Organism: Podarcis liolepis; assembly: GCF_965112155.1. Classification (NCBI taxonomy): domain Eukaryota; kingdom Metazoa; phylum Chordata; class Lepidosauria; order Squamata; family Lacertidae; genus Podarcis; species Podarcis liolepis. The sequence continues at coordinate 35,794,666 of NC_139566.1, read as the reverse complement.
GTTCTCTGTGGCAGCTGCTAGGTTGTGGAATTCCCTCCCCACAGAAGTGTGTCTGGTACCTTCATTATATTCTTTCCTCCTATTTGGAAGACGTACCTCTTTATGTTGGCCTTTTGACGCCTGAGGTATATATTTTGGGGGCCCACCCTATTCCTGTGACTGTAATTTTTTTTTACACTGTTTTAAACATTGAATTTTAATTTTTTTTTTCATCTGCCCTGGGACCTTATGGTGAAGGGAGGGTAAGAAATCAAATTACCAGCAACGGTAGTCATAATATTAATCGATAATTTAAAAATACACTGAAGCACATAGCCTGGTTCTCTGAACATAATTCTATAGGAAGCTCTCCTTTCAGATGCATCCTTGCCTTGCCTCACCATAAGCAAAGACTGCCCTTAGTAGGGCCTTATCTCTGTTGAACCTATTTACTCTGGTTGTTAGCAGACAAATGCAAGAGATTGAGAGGCCAAGAAAATCCAGGTTAGGCTGCTGGAAGAGGGAGGGGTGAAGGATAAATCTGCTCTTAAGTGAAACTGACTTTTTATCTCTCTGTGTCTTCCTGCTGACACTACATTAGGGAGGTTGACATCAAAAATCCCCGGAGGTCCAAATCCAATTTGAAATCAAATGGAAAAGACCGGCCTGGGAAGGACAAGGATGAATTGGTTCTGCCACAAGAAAAATTAGGACAGAAACAGGTTTATCTCCAACCAATCTCTTAAATAAACTGCCTTGAGGTTTTAATAAGGGGGTCATCCTGATCCGATTTTTGAAGCGTAACGGGGACACAGAGCCTGAATTGACCCATCTGTATAAGCGAGTTGCTGGCAACACGGTGCTTTGTGAGTACTGTGCCATATTTAGAATGGAGGCAGGCGATTCCTTGATGCCCGCAATTTGTATTCACGGAGACAGCTGCGGCTCTGATTAACATACCATCACTTACAAGAAGGTGCCTTTCCCTCTATCCATCTGTCAAAAACCGCAACGATCAAGTACTCTTGTGTTCACCAAAATTCAAAACGTTGAACGTCTGGCTGCACATCGGCACCAGATGAAACAAAAATAGGAACTGGAGTCTCTAGGCCTTAATAGACCTGCCTTAATCATAGAACTGGCTGCCATTTATTTTAAATAGGAGCCTCTCTCATGGCCGAACTAAGTAAAGCCCCACTTATTGGCAAGTGCAGTAGCTGCAGAATGCCTGCCAGTTCAGTTAGCTCTGAGAAACTTGATTCAAAGGATGAAGAGGAACAGTGCAGACCAAACCCTGTATATTCAGAAGTAAGTCCTATTGTAAGTGGGGTTAGGATTGTGGCCTTAGTCATAAGGTGGCAGGTTCAAAGAGCTGTTCGACAGTGGAATTTGCTGCCAAGGAGTGTGGTGGAGTCTCCTTCTTTGGAGGTCTTTAAGCAGAGGCTTGACAACCATATGTCAGGAGTGCTCTGATGGTGTTTCCTGCTTGGCAGGGGGTTGGACTCGATGGCCCTTGTGGTCTCTTCCAACTCTATGATTCTATGAGTCAAATCCCCAGCATTTCCAAGTAGGGCTAGGAAAGACTGTCTGAAACACAAGAGCCCCTATTGGCGCAATACAGAGCCAGATGGCACAAAGGTCTGACTCTGTGTAAGGAAGTTTCCTATGTAAGCCACAGACTGCAGTCATAGTGCACACCCAACACATGCCCAATCTGCTTATTCGTAAGAGCAATGTGGTTTGTCTTCTAACCTGCTTGCTATGTACAGATCAAACTGTTTGTTGTCTTCCCCAAGAGATCCTTAATCCCTTAACATGGAAGCAATTAAATCATTTCCTCCACATTTAGGATATGGTTAGCCACAAACCTAATATTCGTTTGCATAAAGCTGTTTTCAAACTCAATGTTCTAATGTCCTTCTCCACCCCCCACCCCCCAAATCCCCAGAGCTCTACAAAGCTCAAGATTCTTTGTGATTAAATGTGAAAAAGCCCCCCGTCAACCAACATTTTCAGATTTTCAATTTTCTTTTTGGCCTCCTGGGGTTTTAATATGAAATCTTCCAGCACGTGGAAGCCATATAGCATCCTGAATTACGGCCAGTTTTCTTTTTAATGGCCACAGCCATTTACTAGTTGTGACCACACACACAAAAACCACACACACACACACACACACAGACACACACACACACACACCCCAGTGCTCTGAACATCACTAAAGGATGATGGGCCCAGCCTCCCAAAAGAGAAAAAAATAAAGGACAAGGTGACAGGAAGGGAGCCCTTGGCTCCAGACTAAATGAGCTGATTCTTCCTTGCTCATGAAAGCGACTGACACCCAAATAAGAAGGAACTAGAGACTTAAAAAGATTTTAGTTTGTATCAAAATAGAAAGAAGGGGCTGAAATAGTCTGTTAGCAGAGGAAACAACAAGTTTTTTCTAAAGTTTTTGCTGTTTATTTTCACATTTAATAATATCGTTATCTTCTATCTAAGGCTTTTTAAACGGTTTACAGTTAAAATCTTGAGTCTGTGTGGTCTTTTATCACTGGTTATTATACACTTTACCTCCTTTCTCACTGGGCAGATAATGAGCAAATATGAACTCTGATTAAATGACAAAAATAACATCTGCCACCAACGAAGTAACTGTTTTCTAGCAAATCTAAAAGGTTATTTGGTTTCTTGATCTCCCTTGCTATGTCTGTTTTCATTTGCTAGCTGAGTATATAAACTTCCGCTCTCTGCTTTTGTTGCATTTTGAATTTTATTAGGGCCTTAGTTTATTTTCATTTTATTTCTAACATTTAAATAGATACAAAAGAACAAGAGTTCTATGGGCAGTTCACCAAGCGACAAAAAATTAAAATACATCGTAAAACAGTAATAAAAGCAACCTTGAAATATAATTAAAAACGCTATTTAAAATTGCCTTGGGGGTCCATTTGGTGGGCCAAAACGCAGGAATTTTTTTAAGTACTTAGAATAAAACAAAAACAAAAATTCTGTCAATTGAATAACAATTTACTTGGACCAAGAAGAGACAGGAGCAGTGGGTAAAAAAGAAAGAAAGAAGTCTTGTCTTTGTACCTCTAGTTTATAAAAGAAAACCACTCTCAACAGCCTGAATTCAATTACTCTGCAGCCAATGAGAGTGTCGCAAAGCAACAGCAGAAACTCCCCATGGGATTTGGCTTCTTTAACTCCTGTAATATTATTCCCTTGCCCCGCCAATGGAGGAGACTCACAGCAGCTGCATTCGAGAACCGGAAGAGATGTACCGTATTTTATTTCTAATACATGCCTCTTTGTGCATGGAGCAGACGTAGAGATAAAAATGAAGAGGGACATACTAAACCGCATCAAAGCCCCATCAAATTCATTGATACTTATTTCTGATTAAACATGGTTCAGATGGTGCTATAAATGTTTTTGTTAAGCCGATTTCTGTAATGCACTCTACATGGGGCTGCCTTTGAAAGTACTCAGGAACTTCAACTGGCTCAAAGAGCTGTAGCTGTTTTTATTGTACTTATTTTTAATACAGACTTTCTATATGCATACAGTTTTAATTCTTTTAATGTTTGTTTTCTAATGATTTCCCCCATTTTAAACAATTATTGGTTTTATCTCTAAGCCCCTTCCCCTTCCTGGCTGAAGCCCTATGGTTTTTATCTGTTCCAGGTATGAGGCTAAATGACTCAGCTACTTCCACCTGGCTTGATTGGTACTACCGTCACTTGGCTGCAAAGCAATCACCCCACAACTGGGCCATCTTGTAGAAAAGGAGTGCAGATGCAAGCACTTAAGTCTGTATTAAATGAAGGGTTAATTGCACAATGCTACCTAAAAGGTAAAGGACCCCTGAAAGTTAAGTCCAGCTGTGAACGACTCTTGGGTTGCGGCGCTCATCTCGCTTTACTGGCCGAGGGAGCTGACGTTTGTCCGCAGACAGTTTTTCCGGGTCATGTGGCCAGCATGACTAAGCCGCTTCTGGCGAAACCAGAACAGCGCACGGAAATGCCGTTTACCTTCCCGTCGCAGCGGTATCTACTTGCACTTTGACATGCTTTCAGACTGCTAGGTTGGCAGGAGCTGGGACCAAACAACAGGAGCTCACCCTGTTGTGGGGATTCGAACCGCTGACCTTCCAATCGGCAAGCCCTAGGCTCTGTGGTTTAGACCCCAGTGCCACCCGTGTCCCTTTTTCAATGCTACCCACACCTCCTCAATTACAATTCTTCAGCATTTCCACTACAGGCTGAGAAATGCTGACTGGCCCATGGTCACCCAGTCAACTTCATGGCTGAGTGGGGATTTGAACCTGGTCTCCAAGATCCTAGTCCAACACTCTAACCACTGCACCACATTGGCCCTCATACATAAAATATATCAGTTATAAAATACATTTTAAAATCTATGTGACTAATAATCATGCACTCTAGTCAGACTGTCCCCTCCCTCTCACATGGCCAAACTTTACATTTTTTTCTCATTTGTTTTAGTATTTTAAAATTGCCTTAGGTGCTATGACAGAACGGTGATACGTAACTGTGATAAATTCTGTATGAGACATTCAGGTGTATATAGCACATAACACAGTTACAGAGATTTACAGAGTTTCCAGAAGGATAGCTGTGTTACATAACAATCATAACCATAGCTACTCAGAAGCAAATCCTATTGAATTCAGTGGGGTTTACTCCCAGGTAGTAGGGCTAAGATTGCAGTATTATGGCACCTTAAATGAAGGGTGGGAAACCTCTGGCCCTCCAGATGTGGTTGGACTAGGGCTCTGTATATACTATACATTTAAAGCACATTCATAATACATTCTTTCCTTCAGAGAATTCTGGGCACTTTAGTTTACCCCACAGAGTTACAATTGCCTTCAACCATTAATAAGGCAGCAACCAGAATTCTTTGAGGGAAGCAAGTGCTTTAAGATTATAGCGTCCACGCAGCCAGCATTGGCTATGCTGGCTGGGACTGGCTAGAGTGGAAGCTGGACCACTTCTGGGCTGCCCAAAGCACTGGAGTCCACTTCTCCAGATACCCGATAATCAGCTTTAGCAGTTATGATTAAATTGACAATTGCAGTGGGACAGGAATTGGCCTAAATTACTTGCATTGAACATTTAAATGAATTGTAATGCAGCGGTACAAAATTAGAAATTCCTTTGAAATTCCTTAACTCGAGGTCTTGACCTCTTTGTTGGTACAGAAACTAACCTACTGTAGGAGGGTGAAATCTGCATTGATTGCTCTGCCCACCTTTGCCTCTGGCAGTTTTATGTGAATATATACTAAGCATAAATGTCACTAGTAAACATTAACTTATTAGCTTGCCAAATACAGAAATTGGCCCTAGTGTTTCTGCATATTGCAGTTTCCAACTTAAAAAAAAAAAGATTAAAGATACAAGATGCATCTTAATCATGACACTTGGAAGAAGATTCCCCAGACCTATATTAGCAACCATGTACTCTTTTTGGCCCCCCAGTTGTGTTTAATTACCCAGTCATATGTCATATGTATATTGCATTGTTTTAGCAGATATTAATTTACTTCTCAGATTCAATTGTTGCTGTTCTTTTTAATTGCTTGTATTATTAGTGTGTTTGTGTATTTCACAGTGGCCATCAATCCCACCCAATTATCTGTGGGGGGGGGGTGTATAGCTGCAGCTTCTTTCTATTGGCAAAACCTCTATTTAAACCCTAAACTATCCTTGTGTATCAATCCTACACAGAGGGATGTGTGTATGATTTATAGAAATATATAGAGATAGAGATAGAGATAATGATTTTCAAAACAGACTTTATGGGCCTTGATTGTTTTTTAATGATTATTTCCTGTTTCTAGTAAGCTGCATTGAGTGCCTGTCAGTGAAAAGGGCAAAATAATAATAATAATAATAAATAATAATAATAATAATAATAATAATAATAGGAGGCAAGGACTCTATGGTAAGCACAGCGAGCGACTCTCTAGCTGCCGCCCGTGCCATAGATAGCGCCGCCGCCCTCTTCCTTCCGGTCCCCTTTCTCCTTTCCTCTCTCCCGGCCTCCCCCGCACCCCTCTCTATGGTGACGCTCGAACCTAGACCGGCCAATGGCTGGCCAGAAGAGGCCTGGCGAGCTCCGCCCAGGGCCTGATCAGCTGAGGGCTGGCAATGTCTGTTGACAGCAGCAGCCTCAGCGGCAGGACTCGGGCGTAAGAGGCTGGTGGGGCTGGTGCTGCCGGGGGGGGGGAGCTCAGCCTGTGGGGCTGGGGCAGGGGGTGGAAGAGGACAGGAAGGAGAGGGGGCCGAGTGGGGCTCTCTTCTCCCCATACTCTCCCTCCCGGGCTGGGCGGTGGGGGAGCGAAGGGAGGTGGGATCCTGGCGCTGTGAATATGGGGCGCTGTGCAAGAGTTCCTCCAGTCTTGTAAAGCCCCCCCGCCTTGTAACGGCCCCCCCTTCCCCTCACGGGCTCAGCTCTCCCCGCAGACCTCGCAGAGGCCTTCTGGAGGAGCCTCGATGCCACCAAGGGGGAGGTATTTGGCACAGGCCCCTATTATTTCTTCTTCCTCTTCCCCGTTTTCCTCCCCACCCTTTTTTTTTTAAAAAAAGCTTTTCTCCCACACATACACACAACCCCCTCCCCCAATTTCTAAGCCTAAAGGGAGGTTGTTTTTAAAAGATACTTAGAAACGCAACAGAAGGCGGAGGAGTTGAGCAACTGAGGAAACTGAAGAGGAGGAAGAACCACCCACCGCCCAAAGGAGACGCTAGGGAGGAATTTACAGGGTTAAAGCTGAGATTCTAAACAGTTTTTTGGGGTGGGGGGGGTTAAGCCCCTATCGACTTTCTGCTCAGAAGGTGGGGAAGCAGGTGGGAGTGAAACTGCACCTCTACAGAGCTGCTCCCTCCCCTCCCCTAAAAAGAATTATTTAATCAGATTTTACTGCAAACCTACACCACGTGCTTCCTCAGGAGTTCGTTTCTTGTTTTGTCTCATTGTAACTCGCATGCTGCTTTTCTCCCCAACCCCGCACCCCCCCCCCCAGAAAAACAACTTAATTGCAAGAAGCTGCCAGTTGGAGCTAAAATGAAACTTCCCCCACCTGGCCGCTTAACTTTTCTTTCCGTCCCAAACTCTACAGATGTGAATCCAGATGGAGCACTCGGAAGTCAGAGGACAAATACAGCAGCAAAGGCAGCGGAAGCCTTGGGGAAAGCTGATCCGCTTGGGGGCTGAGGAAGCCGAGCCTCACCTCTTGTTGCTGAAGAAAGAGTTGACAATTGGGAGAAAAAAAGGTATGGTTCCAGAAATAGTCGTGCAGTGGATGTGTGGGCTATAAGATGGCAGAGAGGTATGCAGAAGCTGTCTGTTCAATCCCTTGTTTATAGTTTTCTACCCAGCTACAGGGAACCCACAGCTGAGGATTTTTGTGTCTCTGTGTTGGCATTCTCTTAGGGTGAGCTGAGAAGGCTTTTTTAGTTTCTTGTTAATAATCAACAATCAACAGACTTACAGCTTTACTTTGAAGGGTCTGTTTTTATCTTGCTTCCTGTTTTGTACACTAAGCTGTTTTGCTTTTTATGTTTTTGAAAATATGCTAGGACTCCATGTTTTACTATCTCAAGAATACTAATTTATGAGTCAAGGAACATGGGTAATACATTTTTTCTAAGTTGACATAATACTCAATTTTTCTTTGATTCACAGCTGCAATATTTGATTGCTTTTGCAAGACATCTACATTTCAGAACATTGTTTTCATTTCAATTTTTTTATATAAAAAGTTGAAAGATGCTTACCGTGCAATCTGATACACGTTGCTTTAGAAGTAGGCCCCATTAGACATAATCGCAGGTAACTGCGTAAAGAATTGCAGCCTAAGTAGTTGTTAGGCACATGTTGTACTAAACCCTCCAGCTTGTATGAGAGAATAGTAAATCATTATATGAACTGTCAAAATTGTTGATGTGGATACAAGTTCTGACTTAATCTTTCCACATGTGCTCTTTCATTGATATAATTAATAAAGTCTTTCTCTGTAAGATGCTGTTAGGAAATGTTTAGGAAAGGTTTCCTTTTTTTATAAGCTGCTTTCAATATATGTTAGAGAAGAAACAGACATGATATACAAATGCAAATACAAGAAACCATGAATACAAATATAGAAACTATGATCATGTATTAAGCATAAAATCTAGAGTGTTAACTTGTGAACGCATCCAAATAACATGTACGCTAAAGCACATGGCTCCCTCCCCCCCCCCCAAAAAAAATTGAATTGTAGTGTGGAAATTGTATTTTACCCCACCATAGCTACTTAACTTCCCAGCACCCTTAATAAAACTACAGTTCTTGGGATTCTTTGGGGGAAGCCATGTGCTTTAAATATGTGGTGTGCATGTGACCTTTGCATGATGTATGTTCTTTGATGGGAAGATTGCCACCTTTCAGAGCCTGATTGATCACATATTTGCTTGGCATAAGTCCTCAGACATGTAGTGGGACTTACCTCATGGTCAAAAGAGCCTGAAACATTTATTATAGAATGAGCTCAGCAGTGACCAGTGAGGTGGCATGGGTGGGACTCCGTTGCTCTCCTGGCTTCTCAATAAAATGGTAAGCTGGCACTTACTGAGACGGAAAAGCATGGCACTGTGCATCGCAGCAGAAGCACTGGATTGGCTTTGCCACACAGCACTGAGCACTCCATGCCTTGACTTTCCCCTCTCAATAATCGCCAATGGCCTGCTATGTTCAGGAAGTGGGACCCTCACCTGTGCTGCTTCACTTTCATGGACTAGCTCATGCCATAATAAATTTGCTAGCCTTTAACATGCCAGAAGACTTTTCATTGTTTTTGCTGCAACAGCCTTACACACTGCTATCCTTCTGGCAATTATTTCATGGTAAGTACTCTTATGATGACAGACTTAGATATGTAGGGCTGAAGGTTTTTTTTGGGGGGGGGAATGGGGCGATGGGATGGGGGATGGGATGTAGTTAGACTACAGTTCCCGTCAGCCCATCCAGCATTGCCAATAAGCCATAGGATGGAGGGTATGTGGCTGGAGAAAGCTGTGATTGGCTATCCTGGAATTCTGGTGATACAGTGGTGCCTCGCAAGACGAAAAGAATCCGTTCTGTGATTCTCTTCGTCTAGCGTTTTTTTCGTCTTGTGAAGCAAGCCCATTGACGGATTAGCGGATTAGCGCTATTAGCGGCTTTTAGCGGCTTATCTGCTTATCGGATCAGCTGATAAGCGGCTTAGCGGCTTAGAAAAAAGGGGGGGAAAGGGAAAAAAACCTGCAGGAACTCGCAAGACATTTTGGTCTTGCGAAGCAAGCCCATAGGAGATTCGTTTTACGAAGCACCTCCAAAACGGAAAACTCTTTCGTCTAGCGAGTTTTCCGTCTTGCGAGGCATTCGTCTTGCGGGGCACCACTGTACATGAAAAACTTGTCCTGGTTTTGAAAACGGATGTCACAGATTTGTGGAGGGTGGGCTATCAAATTATTATTGTCCGTGATAGCAAAATAGAAATTTCATATGCAGAAACCGTATATCCCTGAGGAGCACAAAGTTGTCCCAATAAAAGTGGATAGTCAGCCTTCTCATACCCTGTGTGTGAGCATTGCAGAAATTGTGATGGCCTCAGTAAGGCCGAATTCTTCCAGGAATATCTGCAAATCTAAAGACACTATCATTTTTGTCACAAAGGTTGCGACCTGTCCTTTCCTGGCAACAAACTGGTGTCTGGAGATCACTGTAAAATAAGGGTGGATGAAGAATCTGGTCAAGTATCACTGGAGGATACCAGGTCAGTTTCGCCTGAACCCTTTCTGCTTTCCCTGCCTGGTTCTGTTGAGTAAAATGTTCTGGTTAAGTGTTCACGCGGGAGTGTCCTGGCTGTCCTTATTTGACTACAAGGCAATATGTTGATATTTTCTGCATCCCGCTTCTCTCTTAGGACCTGTCCAGCTTGCACACTTAAAACCAGATTTTATTTTTTTTATCTGCTTTCCCCATGGAAACTCTAATTTTGTGAGGGTGGTGATTATTCCATCAACAAATCCTTAAAATTGTTAACTGAGGTTGCAGTTCCCAAGGTTCCTTGGATGGTAGATGACTCGATTGTTCCTTAGGTTGCCTCAAGCTTGAGACCCTGTGGTATTAATTCCCGCCCCTTTTGTGATGTCAGAGCTTTTAACTATTTCTAGTGTTCTGTTCCAATAGAAGGGATTTCCATAACTGCCCTGATGTTGATTTTGTGTGTGTGGGTGTGTGTCTCTCTCTGGTTGCATACACTTTCCTGTACGACTTGTGACATCGCCTCTCTTTGAAGTAATCTGTTCAACTGTTTCGACATCATCTTGCAAAAATGAAAACAGGCCATAAGAGAGAAAGAGGTCTCACAGGCTTTTGTAGCTAGCAAGCTGCCAACATTATCAGAGCCAAAGTACAATCTGTTTTGCTGGCAGGACAATAAAAGATTTGATGGAGAGCATGAGTAATTGGAACACTTACAGGTAGGGTGGCCCAGAAGAATTGGGTATGGAATTGTCACAGACACATGTGTAATCACTCTGATCTCGATCCAGCTGAAGCCCAGATTTACATGAATGGGCATGGGATCCAGGTTTTGCCCGGATCTGGTACACAGCCCCTACACTTGTCTTTCCATCTTAAAGATCCATCAGTGCCCTTTAGAGCAAGGGTGGGAAACCTGTGACCCTCCCAATGTTGTTTGACCACAGCTCTGACCATTGGCCATGCCTTTCTGTTTGTTGCTAAATGATTAGCTTTCCAGCACTACTAAAACAGGGTTGGGCAGCTTAATTCAAGCTACTATCCCACACACGTTTGCTTGGGAGGAGGTTTCATTAAAGGAGCTGGCGTTTATCTCTGAACAAACATGCAGAGGATCAAGCTGTAATGTTTTTTTTTAAAAAAAAGCAAGAGAAATGTTTCCAAATTTAGCTGAGATACCTGTTCAATATTTCTCTTGCATCTTCCCTCACCAATTCTCTGTTTAGGAAGCAGCTTTAATTTGCATTTTTACTGCAGAAAGTCAACAGTTTGCTAAATGCTTTCTGTAAAAAAAAAAATAGTGCTCGGATTATTTTGCACATGAAATGGGAGTCTCTTATGTTTGAGGGAAGGGGATACAATTTCTTTTAGAAGGCCCATAAAAGTGGCATTGGGAGCCTTATGCAAAAGCAATGCACCTTCTTGCAGTTTCCCAGTTTGGGGAAAAGGTTTCCTTTCCTGCTTTCTGCATCCGAAAGGCTAGCAAACTGTTTTCCTCACTTGGCAACTCCCTCCCCCCACTTTTCCCTTAATCAGCAACTGTAAATGAACAGGGTCTCTCTTGTCTTGCAAAGTTGCTTACCCTTCTTCACACCCCAGTGAAAAATCCAGTTTCCATCTTGTTAAATTGTGCATTGAGTAAAAAGTGTGTTAACTCGGGTGTTTCCCAGTTCTTGGTATCAGACTCTCTGGGACCCCAGGGGGATGAGTCAAGCAGCTTTTTTTTTTTTTTTTTTTTTTTTGAGATCAAAACTCTGGAAGAGGAGGGAGCAGAGCAAGGGTGGGGGTTTTTGTTAAGTAATTATATTATCCTCATTAAAATGCCGTCCCGTATTTCCCCCAGACTTTAATTTGGATTTACAGTTTCTATTTGTCAGGTTTCTTGCATAAATCTATATTAAATGGGGATGGATATAATACAGGGTGGCATTTTGATGAGAAAGATAACATGTGGATGCTGTTGGGGGGCGAAATTTTATTCGTGAGGTTCCCTCTGTCTCCCCCTTGCTGTTTAGGGGCAGCTCTTCTTACCCAATTCTAGCACTTTCCCTTCAGTATCTTGTAAAGACAGGCTTTGTCCACCCGATGGCAGCAACGGCCGTTTGTGTTTCTTAAATAGGCTTTATCATCCAGACTTTGATATTAATCACTGTGTGCAAGAGCTGCTGCTGTTCTGAGGACGACGTCCTACCCTTCTTCCCCAAAGAGCCTGGGCGATAGAACATTACAGTTTAAACTAAGATTAAAACATTTAAAAGCAATTTAATAATTAAAAACATCTAAATCGTATAAAACTGTTGCTCTTGCAGTTTAATAATTGTCCAGGCTACCAGGAACAGTTATCTTTCAACCATCAAAATGCCTGGGTGAATAGGAATGTTATAAAATTCCCGCCAAAAGTTAATTGTGACCTGTCAAGTAAAAAAATAAAATAGTAATCATATTAGTTGACTACAGCTAGGGTGACCAGTTTAGGCATAGATAAATAAGAGGAGACACATTGTTAAAAAAATAAAAAAGGGACTAAAGAGGACACAGATTTACATATGCTGACTTATACTGTGTAGGTGCCAAATTAGAAACAATCGCAGTAGTTTATTTTTTAATTTTATTTATGCTTTTCAGGTTTATACATTTCAATAATTTTACAATCATTTTCAAAACTTGACTTCCTTCCCCCTCTTTCTGCAGTTCCTTAAATTTATTTTTAATATCTTCTACATATCCAAATTAACTTAATTTGTTCATTTATTCATTTTCTTTAAATATATATTCTTATGAAAGTGCAGGTTATTACAATAATCCTGCCAATGTTCTTATCTATTTACAATTTATTTGTAAATATTCAATAAACCATTTCCATTCTTTTATAAAAAGTTTATCTTTATTTCTTATTTTTCCGGTAAGTTTCACCATTTCTGCATATTCCATAAGTTTTTGCATCCATTCTTCCTTGCTTCTTTTCATTTTTGGGCGAGTAACATTCTTGCTGCTGTAGTAGCATACATGAATAAGTTTCTGTACAGTTTAGATAGTTCTGTCCCTATAATATTGTTTTACAAATGCTATTTTAAGCATCCTTTTCAATTCGTTATATATCATTTCCCAGAATATGATATAACAGTCGCAGTAGTTTAAATAAAGTACATCTTGCCATAGTGGGGAGGACTGTGACCAGGTGAGCTCTGTGCCTGCTCCGTCCTCTGTCTGAATGCTAGCTGTGACTAAGCTGGTTTAAATGAGATTCCTCAGAAGGTGGTGGGCTCTTCCCCACTGGAGGTATTTAAGCAGAGGCTTCGATGACCATCTGGGAAGTTGTCGTTGCAAGATTCCTGCAATGAGCAGCAGGGTTGGACTACATGACCCTCAGAGTTCCTTTCAGGTTTCTGGTTAGCCACTTATGTAGACCTCCTCTCTCTTGCCCACCCCACTCCTAATCCCTTGTTACTCACCAGAAGGCCTTGTTTGTATTTTATAGTACTAATGGAACGGTTATTAACAAACAGAAGGTGGTGAAGAAGCAGACTTACCCGTTACAGACTGGAGATGTGATCTATGTTATTTACAGGAAAAATGAGCCAGAAAACAGTAAGGGGATTTTGCTGCTGCTTCTTTTTTTAATGGGCTTCTTTGGCGCAGGGGCTGATGGGTGGGAGATCTCTGGGTTAGAGCAAGAAGAGGGAACCTGTGCCGACACCACCCTCTGACGTTGCCAGCTTACAATTCCCGGCACCCCGACCATTGCCCCTGCTGGCTGGGGCTGATGGGAGTTGGAATCCAACATAATCTGGAGGGCCAAGAGTTCCTCACCCCTGGGTTAGTGTGTGTGCGCATGTGCGCAGAAACGAAGGGAAAAAAACATTTGGCATTTCTCCAAGTGAAGCTTATATGGGATACACTCTTGTCCCGGGCCAAAAGCCTAGCCATTAAAGAAAGCTGTGGGCCACATGGCCAAAAACGTGAGGGTTGTCTTGCCGTCCTCACCACAACCATGTGAGATAGATGAGGGTGTGTGTGTGTGTGTGTGTGTGTGTGTGTGTAAAAATGGCCTAAGGTCATGGAGTGAGCTTCATGGCTGAGAAGGGATTTGCACCTGGGCCTACCCACACTTATGCCAGTGCTCTCACCACTAGAACACACTGGCTTTTGTTAGATTCCAGCACTAACTAAGTGAAGCACAGAGCTGCTGCAATGGCGCTGGTTGGAGGAAGCAGGGAAACCTGCCTCAGAAATGGTGCACTCTGGAAATGGAAGAGGAGGAGGAGAGAGGTGTCAGGGAGGTGTCTGAACCTCCCCAGGCAGTTGTCTTTAGGGAGACCCATCTTTGTTTGAAAAATTCAGGACAGGAGAAAAGGAAGCACTTCTTCATACAACCTGTAATTAAACTAGGGAACTCTCACAGGAAGTAGTGATGGCCACCCACTTTGATGGCTTTAAATGGTGCATTACACAAATTTGTGGAGGATAAAGCTCTCAGTGGCTATTACCCATGATGATTATGTTCTACCTTAGCTGCCGGACACAGTTTGCCTTTGAATGCCCGTTGCTGGCAATCGCAAGCGGCAAGAGTGCTATAACACTCAAGTCCTTTTTGTGGGCTTCCCATAGGCATCTGGTTTAAGAACAGGATGCTGGACTAGATGGGTCATTGGCCTTTTCCAGGTAGCTCAGCTTATCTTCTTACCTGTTGGGAACCATTGGCCTTACTGATGTTCTCTCTCTTCAGATGTTGCATATCTTTATGAATCCTTGAATCCAAAACAGGACCCAGCTAATGAGCCAGTAGGTAAGTAAAAGCGATTAGATCAAGGCCAGCGGAGGCAGGGGAGAAGGAGCAGTGAAGATTAGCTGCATCCCTTTAAAAGCTGCCGGGCTCTGCAGAATCCCATTAACAGAGATTTCTCTAAGCCTCTCGAGCTGTTGAGGCAGCACCAGAGAACGTTCCCCCTTGCTCCCTTCCCCTCTGCAGAAGCCACTGTCAAAAGCATGTGCCATATGACCAAAGATACCTCAAGTACCAGACAAAGCGAAGATGGGACCTCAGCGGCATTGCCACCGTCGGCTAACCAGGCTAGCTATGACGAACCACAGCCATCCACTTCCACGTCGAACCTCTTTAATGCTGCTTCTACCTCTCTCACTGAGGCCATATCCACAGAGCAGGATAATCCTTCAACATCTGGTAAGGTCTCAATTCGCTTGGCCCCATGTGTCTAATGATCATTTCACGTAGGCCTTCCTGCTGAAGCCTAAGCTGTTTAAAAATTGGGGGTGGAAATCCAGAATAGTCTTTGGAGAAGTGCCATTTTTCAGGTTTTCTGTATACCCCAAGACCAGGGGTTGGCAACTTGCAGCCCATGGGGCAGTTTAACTGGCCCACGAGCTGCCCCCGAACCGAGCCGCCCACTTGGCGAGTCCCCGCCCGCTGCGCTAAACTGGTGCGGTGTGGCAGCGGAAATCGCGTCTGCGCACGCACAGGCGGTCCAACCCACAGAGAGATCTCCACGGGACTTGACTGGCCCAGGCAGGTAAAACCTTGCCAACCCCTGCCCAAGACCAAGCAAGTACATCTTTTATAATAGGGGGTGGTTCTACCCCTCTATATTGGCCAAACGAGAAATACCGTAGCTGCCATTGTTTGCCTTGTGTACAGAACGCTTTGCATTCAATCAGTCAGCAACGCTTTCTGCTGATGTGCCGCACTTCCCTTTCTTTCTTTTTCGGGCAGGGTCGCAACCGTACGCCTTTATTCCTGCACCTTCCCAGCCTGGCTTAGAACCATGTGATCCAGAAGCATCACTTAAACACAAACAGCCAAATGTAAATACTGAAACTTCTGACACTTCTTCAGGGGATAAAGAGAAAACCGTGTCGGCTATGCCCAAGTTGAAAAGCAGGGATGAAGAGGAAGCCCTGGAGCCTGCCAGGAAGAAAATAAAAGCAGGTTAATAAATAACGGTTACTTCCTTTTTTAAGAGGTCTGTGGTCCAAGATCTGGCTGGTTTCCCATCCTAGTAACTTTGGGCACTCCTTACTGTCCCTTACTTCCCCACAACTTGCCATGCAATTTATCTTCCCTTCCCTGAAACCCCTTCCTGGTGTAACTTCTGCAACCCAGCTGAAAGGTGCCACTGTTTCCCCAGCCTAGCCTGGGAAGATAACCTTCAGGGCACGGAGAAGCTCCACGCCTTCAAAATGGGCAGGGAAGGATTGGGCAGCGTCTTGTTTGTTGAGCAACAATGTCTTGGGTTCCACTGTGTGTGCCAGCGCTGTGATGTGTGTTCCCCTCCCGCCCCTTGCAGGTGGCGATGCCAGCACGTATCTCCAGGTGATTCCTCCAAACGTATGTGCAATTAAAACGGGGACCGAAGACACAAAGTCACCAAATGTGAAGCCAGACAAAATGGAAGAAACACTCACCTGTATCATCTGCCAAGAGCTGCTGCATGACTGTGTCAGGTAAGGGGGGGGCGGGTGTCTGTGGGCCAGACCAGAAGTAATGGCAGTAGGCCAATGTCTCTGAATCAGTTCACCGCTGAGTTCCTGTGTAGAGTATGCATGTGGCGGGGGATTGAAAACTCATTAGGGGCAGGTGAGAAGGGGAAGTGGTGGGGAACCTTTCCCCCCTGCGCACACTTGCTCCCCCCCCCCGAGCTATTTTTCTCACAGTGAGAAAATGTTTGGTGGTGGGAGAGTGAGCGCTGAGAAGCACACACAGGCAATCACAATGGAACTTGGTGTACTCCAGGATGGATTGAGTTCTCTTGCTTCCAATCACCATGGTCCGCAGCTATGTTGCCTACCCTTTAAGAGCATGGAGTCCAATATTTGGTGGGTTAGTTCAATTCGTTGTGTGAGATTCATCCCCCCCCCATACACACATGTTGCTGTTCAGCTCTTGTTACCCCTTTAGGGTTGTCAGGTCACGTTGCTGTGCCGACTGTAGAATTCACAGTGGACAGAACTCACTTTGCTGGGGGGTCTAGATCTAGCAGTTGTTTGTCCCCTTGGGCTTCCTTCCTACCAATAACACACCCCTTTGTTCTTGATTCTGGGCCCTGTCTCTTGTTTGGCCCCAGCCCCTACTTTGTGCTTGGCTCCTCCCTTCTTTTAACTCCGTGATTCCAACATCCAGTTGTTGCCTTGAGTTCCTCCTCTCCCCACATCCCCTTTCCTTTCACAGCCCAGTCTTCTGAGCGGCCTCCCTAGCTCTCCTCTCTTCTCTTCCTGCTCTCCTGCCCCTGAAAGTGCAGCCCCTCTTGGCTCCTTCAGAACACCTTCTCCACACCCATCCCTTGTTGCATCAGTTCCGCAAGCCAATGAGCATTCCGAGCCACTGTACCCGCTCAGCCAACCATATTCCATGGTTCTACTGCCCTGAGAGCAATTCAGCAGAGCTGTCTGTTTCAGCACCAAACAGAAGGTTGAGGATGGGGAGAGAGACGCCTCCAGCAGCAGAGCGCAGAGATGCAAGACTGAGTAGGATCCAGCTCCTCTAACCCATGCACATCATACATTTAAAGCAGTCTTATGTCTTATTAGTCACGGGGAATTCTTGGAACTGAGGTTTGTTACAGGTGCTCTGTGAAGGCAGCAGCTTTGACAAACTACAATTCCCAGGATTCTTTGGGGGAAACCGTGGCTGTTAAAGTGGCACGGGGTGCTTTAAATGTGTGGTGTGGATGTGGCCAAAGCTGTCGCTGATTTCAGGATAGTTGAACTGATTCCTTTTCCATAAGTGTTCAAACGCATTTGGAGCCGACATAAAAGCCCAGACCCTTTGCTGCCATTTGATTATGTGGATAAAAGCCATGGGGTAATGTTATGCATTTTGAAGAAGGTCATGCGAACACAGATTAAAAATGCAGCACTGCGAAATCGGTGAACACACAGCCAGCAGGAGTATAAACACAGCCTGAGATGCGGCATTTCTGATCCTGCAGACAATGGTTTGGTGTGCTGGGAAGAAGCCTTGCATTTGCACACTTACTCTTTCCCTTTCCTCCTGCCTGCACATTACCAGCTTAATGAATCATTTTCTAGTTTTGGTCAAACCACAGTTTGATGACTTGAGGGAACTCTGGAGCAGGGTTACAAAGTAAGAGGCTTGTTCCTAAGCCCTACAAACCATGGTTTGCATAGAATGAGAAACATCACATTTGATTGTAGGCACATCCTCCTCCTCTCCATATCAAGGTTTCCCCTTTTCTCTCCAGCTTGCAGCCCTGCATGCACACTTTCTGTGCCGCGTGTTACTCAGGATGGATGGAACGCTCCTCTCTCTGTCCAACTTGCCGCTGTCCGGTGGAACGTATCTGTAAAAACCATATTTTGAACAATTTGGTGGAAGCTTACCTCATCCAGCACCCAGGCAAGTGGAAAACTGTCTTCAGATATTTGTTGTTGATGCTGATGATAGATTTATGTGGCTTTTTAGAGAGAGGGGCAGGGGGACAAGTCCCTGCCCAAAGGAGCTCGCAATCTAAAAATTGGTCACACCAGAGACCACAGTTGGAGGTGGAGGCAAACACTATAGTGCTGCAATCAAGTGCAGGCTAACAAGATGGAGCTGCATTCATTCTGAAATAGTGAGTCGACTCCACTTACACACAGTGAATTTATTCAGTCATTTGGTAGTTGAGGGGACCAAACACATCAAGGGGCTTCCGAGAACACATTTGGCTAGCCCCACCCCCAGACACTGACGTGCATGCAAACCATACCCCTCAGCCAATACAATTGGCATCAATCTGTGCGCATGTGGATGTATTCAAATAGGGCTCCCTTCACTAGAAATTGCATCTCCATGAATTGAGCCCTTCCCAAGTGCACAGGCACACATGGGTGAGCCTGTTGCAATTTGTGCGTTGGCTAGATGGGTGTGTGGATTGGTGGTGGAATGTGAATCAAAAGCTGGAATGCAGGGCCAGCCAGGTGCGTTATCCGAAACCCCTTCCATGCATTCAGTACCCGCCCATACCAAATGACTGAACAGGGCTTGCACATGCCTGTGCCTCTGTTCCTATGTAAGGGGCAGGTGGTGTAGTGGTTAAGAGTGGTAGTCTCGTAATCCGGGGAACCGGGTTCGCGCCTCTGCTCCTCCACATGCAGCTGCTGGGTGACCTTGGGCTGGTCACACTTCTCTGAAGTCTCTCAGCCTCACTCACCTCACAGAGTGTTTGTTGTGGGAGAGGAAGGGAAAGGAGATTGTTAGCCACTTTGAGACTCATTCGGGTAGTGATAAAGCGTGATATCAAATCCAAACTCTTCTTCTTCTTCCGTGCATTTGAACTGAAAGCCACTTTAAGAGCCAGCATAGAGGACCTCCTGGATTCCTTGAAAGCTCTGTGACTCTGAAATGATCATGGATGCATTTTTGAATGGGAGCCTGTGTAGCTTAGGACCAGCTCCTGGTCAAAAGGCTAGTCGACTTTCCTCTGTTTGTAGATAAGTGTCGCAATGAAGAAGATGTGCGAAGCATGGACGCCCGGAACAAAATCACTCAAGACATGCTTCAGCCAAAGGTGCGGAGGTCCTTTTCGGATGAAGAAGGAAGTTCTGAAGATCTGCTAGAGCTGTCTGACGTCGATAGTGAATCCTCTGATATTAGGTGAGCGTGGTTGTGGCAATAGGATTGATTTTGTGGGACTTGCAGCCTTGCTACCAGGACGACATTTTGAATCTGGCCTTTGAGACGCTTCTCAGGCCATGGTGACTCCTTCAGTGCCTTTGCTTGCCTAAATTTGCCCTTGAATTGTGATATCGATTGTTTGCCTTGACAGAGGAAACTGTGTTTGTGTGCGCGCACACACACAAGTTTTTTTTATTGTAGCATGGTTGGACTGTACTAAGGTAAGAATTGCATCGTTGGCCTGCTGGTTTTGGGGAAGCTTACACGGTGGACATGAAGGTAGTATTCTTCTCTCACTACTGTTGCCCATAATAAATGTTCAGGGGCATGTTCGCTTCTCATCCCGGGCATTATATCATAGAATTGTAGAGTTGGAAGGGACTCAAGGGTCATCTAGTACAACCCTCTGCAACGCAGGAATCTTCTGCCCAACATGACACTTGAAGGAGGCCAGTGATGTAAAAAAATCCTCTGTTTGGGCTTGTTGCTGCTGCAGGAGCTACTCAGTCTTCTGCTCTTGAAAGGGTCCACAAAAGCCATGAAAGAAATCTCTCTCACATGCCCACATCTTACCTGTGTGCTGCCTATTAAAGAGTGCCAGGATTACCTGATGTTTTCATCCCAGTTAGACAGTCAGGGCCATGCCCCTCTTAAACTTGAGCCTCTTATGATCTTTCGCTGTCCTGTAGTTCAGCTTTGCTGTCTTCATGCCCTGCTTGAGTTTCTCAGAAGCCACGGTTGCAAACAAGATGTGGGAATTCCTGGACCAGTCCAATGGGGGCTCTTGAATCTGATTGAATTCACTTTGGCTTTCACACGAGTTCCAATAACCTACCTGCACCCGTCTTTTCAGTCAGCCATACATTGTGTGCCGACAGTGTCCGGGGTACCGTCGGCAACCCGTTACGGCCATTGCCTCCCCGGGCCAGGAAGGAGAAACGGAAGCCCGGCAGCCCTTGGGGGATGCACCATCTACCTCTGCCAACTTTCCAACAGGTCAGTGTGGTGAAAGAATGCAGTCAGTGGGTGGCAACGCGAGGCCTTCGTGCTGTGTCTAGCCTGGCAAGTTCTTTGCTCCCACTCCCCATTAGGTTTCCTCTTCCTTCCTTCCCCATTATTACCCCATTGTGATAGGGCAATACTATCAATGGGCTCTCTCCCCAGGCCAGATAGGATGTAATCACCTGTTGACTTGTTCCCTATGGAAAAGTGTATATAGCCAGAGTGTCATGTTTGAGCATCTTGGCATTCTTTGCTGAGGGTGTTATATTGATTTTTCATAGGTCTACCTTTCAAGCACACAGCTGGATCAGTCTACAGGGAAGGGCCATGACTCGGTCCCAGATTCAGTCCCCAGCATCTCTAGAACCAACTGGGAGGGATTCCTCCCAATCCTGGGTTGCTGCTGGGACTCAGCATAGACAGTACTGAGCTAGATGGACTAATGAATTTATATTAATTGATAATTATATATTAGTAACTTTATATTACCCTAACTTTGTATTTTTGTAATATTTTGTTTAAGCTGACTGTTTTTGCTTCAGCTTTTTGTACACGGCTTAGAGATATTTTTAAAATATTAAGCAAGATAGAAATTAAACAATCACAATCAAATAATCTGCAACAAGCGGGGCTTTCGTGCCAGTTGCACAGAGCTGTCGGTTGATGCAGAAAGGATTCCCTAAAAGTCTGACTTACCTTGGAGTGGGTGGCCCCTGGTCCTGATCCTGACCATTGAGATTCTATGAAGCTCACTGTCCATGCCCTGTTTTTATTCCAACTCTTTCCGTGTCTCCCTGTTGTTTTCTCCCAACCTAGCTGTCCAGGAGTATGTGTGTCCTTCTCAAGGAAGCCACGTGATATGCACTTGCTGTTTCCAGCCGATGCCGGACCGCAGAGCAGAGCGTGAACAGAATCCGCATATCGCCCCCCAGCAATGTGAGCTAGTAGTCGGTTGCCTACTCTGTTAGGCATTTTTGCTGTTTGTTCCAAACTGCTGTCTTTTGGATGATTTTGCCATGGAGGCGTGAGGGCAGAGTTAAGCCAGCAAAGGGTTGGGAAGTATTCTGTTTTTTAAAAAAGTATTAATGACGATGTGTACGTTTGCAACAGGACAGTCTATATCAGGCATCCCCAACCTGCAGCCCTCCAGATGTTTTGGCCTACAACTCCCATGATCCTTAACAGGACCAGTGGTCAGGGATGATGGGAATTGTAGTCTAAAACATCTGGAGGGCTTAAGGTTGGGGATGCCTGGTCTCTATGTTTAAATAGATATCACCACCCAATTCCTTCTCCTCGCATGGCAGTGCGTGAATTCCTTTGGGATTCAAATAGTGGGTGGGTGCTACTTGTGGATAAATTTATGAAAAGGGAGCTGGGGGAGTGTGCAGTATGAAGAACTGAAGAGGGAGTGTAAGCCCTTCCTTTTTTACCAGTGGGGTGAGTGCAGTTTCGCCTTTTCTTCCCGCTGTAGGAAGAGCACTGCAGAGCACCACTTCCCCATCCTTAAGGGAGTTACTCCTCCCTTTGTTTCTGGTCCTCTGCCTCCCCTCTTTCCGCTTCCAATTATTCTACTTGGCTGATCAGGAAGTGATGTCACTTTGGGGAGGTGCTACCCGTATGCTCACCCCCAACTTCCTATAAGTAGTGGTTGATTGGCTGAGTGAGAGTGAAGATACTCACTGCATGCAACCGATATAATGGGAGTGTGTTCATTGATAGCTAATAGGGAATTTGGGGTCCTTTACTACTTGATATTCTGGATGGCTGGTACCACAACATGTTCTCTGCTCTCTGTGTTCACAGGCACCATCTGTCTCCAACCCTTCTGTCATTTGTACTGGGGTTGCACTCGAGTGGCATGTTTTGGTTGCTTGGCACCGTTCTGTGGTAGGTTGGATCACTGTCTTTTTTTCTTTTTTGCTGTTGGCAGAATTGCTATTGACGGAATTTTCTCAAAAACTCTTGAGGAATTTGGGAGCACTGACCATTAGAAGCTGAGACAATTTGGCTCCCAGCAATATTAGCGAACACATGAAATTTCTCTTAAGCTGTTTGATACATACCTTGGTAAATGTAATCAACCGTAAAGTGTTTTCTCACAACCCAAGTTGGCCTTGGCATATTTTAAAACACAGTCCTGGTTGAGACTGTAATATTTTACTAAACTCACCCTACGGAGAGAAGCCTCTGTCTCCCTGTGGAGGTTCCTGGTTCAGACAAATTGTGCAGGAAGAGGTGGCTTACCATAGACAGTGATGACTTTCTCCAGGTGGGAAAGAGCACTGCAAGTGAGAGGGTTGGAAGGAGGCATTCCCATAGCGTACACTAATAAATATTCTTGGAACGGCAACTTCTGCAGGCAGGTGGAGGCTTCTGGTCTCTGGGAAATGGAGACCCATTAAAAGGCTTCCTGAACAAAGCTAAATTGTGCTCCACAGAAGACCCTGAGCAGGGTAGATTCAAGACTTAGGGTGTAGAGAACCATGAATGAGATCCACGATGGCTTCCATTTGTAATGTTCCAATTTCTGTTCATGCATTCTAAGCTCTGTCTGACTATGCTGCAATGCACCATCTCTAATGTGGACTCCTGTGGCATCCTCTTTGAGAACCTAAGGATAGTCCTGCTGCATCAGGCCAATGGTCTGCCTGGTCCATCTTGTTCTCAATGTGGCCATCCCAATGCCTATGGGAAGCCCGAAAGCAGGACGTGAGCACAACAGCACTCTCCCACTTGTGACTCCCAGCAACTGGCATTCAGAGGCTTCCTACTTCCAGTTGTGGAGGGAGACCATAGCCATTGTGGCTAGCAGCAGTTGACAGACACTTTTTAGCCCTAGGTTGTTGAGCATGTTACCTTCTGCAGGAGGGGATTCCCATGCATCCAGCTTCCAGCCCTTGACATGGAAACTAATACTTCTGACTTCAATGAAGCCAATATTCCAGTTCTGTGAGCTTGAAATCATGACCTCTAGCCATTGAAGGTCATCCTTGTGGTTAGAAAAGAGAAGACGCCTCTTGGGTATTTCAGAGCAAAGATAATTTTCCCTCTCTTTTTAATTTCCTTACAGAAATAAATCTTGGTGACAAGTGTTTAGATGGCGTCCTTAATGGCAATAACTATGAATCGGATATTCTAAAGGTATATTCAGTTTTAAAGTATATCAGTTGAGAGAATATAGCTGCTTAAACCGAGTTTGCAGAATACATTTTTACTACTTTCCATGGGGTGGGGGGTGGGGTGGGTCAAGTTTTTAAGTTCATCTCTTTTACATGCTGCTGACTACCCTTTTCTCTCATCTGAGGATTACCTGGCATCCAGGGGTTTAACATGGAAAAATATGTTAAACGAAAGTCTCCTAGCTCTTCAAAGAGGAGTTTTTATTTTACCAGGTAAGTCCCATCTTTTCTCTCTGACTTGAGCTTTCCAGAGGCATATCTTCTGCGTTGTGCACTTTCAGGGAAGCAAATTACACTTCCCCATTTGTATCAACCCAACCTTGATCCTATTCTCTTCAGAAACCCTGCTCCACAACTATCTCCACCAGGTGAAGTAACTGTGGTTAACCTGCCAGAAGAGAAGGCCTTTTCAGTGGTGGCACTCTGGTTATGGGATAGCCTTCCCAAAAATGTTGGCCTGACACCATCTTTGTGGTCCTTTCACCACCTTTCAGTTCATCAAGGCCTTTCAGATAACTTACAGCAAGCATATGTACTCTTGACGAGTTGTTGCCTGTGTGGAGTATTTCATGAAATGGCTTTTTTGGCCCCTGACTATCTGCAACTCTGATTCCCCTCTGCCCTCCAGATTACCGCATTACTGGAGAAACTGTTCTCTGTTACTGTTGTGGCCTCCGCAGCTTCCGAGAGCTTGCTTATCAGTACAGGCAGAATATTCCTGTTGCTGAATTGCCAGGTATGGAAAAACTGTCATTGTTATTCATTCACTCATTCATTCATTTATTCCCCACCCATTCATTTATTCCCCACCTTTTTTCCTTGGTTTATAACAAAAGCCAACAAACAACACTAGAAATAAATCAGTTTTAAATAAAATTGGAAGCATTGGTTACATAATTCTATCTATATTTCCTGAGCGATTCAGTAGCCAGTCAGTCAGTGTTTTGGGTTGGCAATTATCTGTGTCTCACCTAATAATAATAATAATAATAATAATAATAATTTATTATTTATACCCCGCCCATCTGGCTGGGTATCCCCAGCCACTCTGGGCGGCTTCCATAAAAACCAAAAATACAGTAAAATAAAGTTGCTACTGTTCTGAAGTTGGGAAGGGCAGGTAGAGGCAGCAATACTCTGAGCAGCTTTAGATGGCTGAGGACTGCCCGTCCCTAACCCATGTTCACAACGTTTCCCCTCGCATATGTGAGCTGGAAAGTATGTCATTTGTCCTCGTTTTGGAGAGAATCTTTAAATCTTATACCAAAGGGCAAAAGAGACCTACAGTAATTCTCTCCCATTATTTCTCTTCCACAATACAAATGTTTTGGAGGACTATTCATTTTGTTCTGCATTGAGACTATATTTATGGTGTGTGTTAAAATTCCAGGACAAGACTATCCCATGTGCATATGCATCAGTAACAGCTTAGCATGCACTATGCTAGCATTAAGTTTCAATATTTTAAAATATTGCATGTTGCTGTTTCTATTATATCTTCTTAAATTTCAAAAAATTCCACCTATACATGTTGTTTGGTTTGGTCCCCCAACTGATAATCTACTTACATAGCTTTGCACTTGCTACCAAATAATTGTCCGCACCTTATTTTAGAACAACAACAATGATTGACTGATTCGCCCACCCACCCGCCCTCAAATCTCTCTGCTTTTAATTAACGTCAATTGTACATCAAATGTGTTGGTGTTTTTTCTTACAGTGGCTGTCACGTCACGCCCTGATTGCTATTGGGGGCGCAATTGCCGGACTCAGGTCAAAGCTCACCATGCAATGTGAGTTGCCCCCGCCCCTCCCCTCACCCCCTCAATACTTTTCTATAGGAACTTAAATCTGTGTGCATTTCAGGGTCAGGGTAATGGTTCCGCCAGAAAAAAACGCATGCATAACTTTTTCTATACTTCTGACGAGAGATCATTTTCCTCTATGGTGCTAACTGTTACTCCAGCACTGGAGTTATATGCTCTGTGCACCTAAGCCCAGTTAGCACTCTGGCAGCTGCATTCTGGACCAACAGAAGTTTTAGAGTACTCTTCAAAGGCAGCCCTGTGTAGGTATTAGATATTGGTTGCAAGAATAGCACTAAACCCTGTTGCAATAATGAAACTAGCGTCTCCTTGGGCTTGTGTGCCTGCTCTCCTGTCTTCCAGTGCAGAGATACAAAAAGGTGATAGAAAGTTCCTGCCTTAGATTAACCACAGCTTATCATGTCACTGAACTAACTGTTCAGTGTGGTTAGTTTTAAATGTGATTAGTGGAAACAAGCCAACTTTGAATTAAAGGTAAAGGTAAAGGACCCCTGATAGTTAAGTCCAGTAGTGAACGACTCTGGGGTTGCGGCGCTCATCTCGCTTTACTGGCCGAAGGAGCCAAAGTATGTCTGCGGACAGTTTTTCTGGATCATGGGGCCTGCATGACTAAGCCACTTCTGGCGAAACCAGAGCAGCGCACAGAAACGCAGTTTACCTTCCTGCCGGAGTGGTACCTATTTATCTACTTGCACTATGACGTGCTTTCGAACTGCTAGGTTGGCAGGAGCTGGGACCAAGCAATGGGAGCTCACCCCGTTGCGGGGATTCGAACCACCGACCTTCTGATTGGCAAGCCCAAGAGGCTCAGTGCTTTAACTAATCATAGTTAACATTAACCACAATTTGCCTAAGTTTGGACTACAGAGCAAACTACAGGTAAACTCATTCACATAGCACAATGCTATAGTTTAGTGTTGCATTCAAACCAGTGCATTATTTCAAAACAGCTAATAATTTGAATATAGTATGTTTTAATATTAATTTATCAACAACAAAAACTTCCCATCTAATGTGGGAAGGAAACTTCACAGTGCTAGCTCACTTTGAACATTATAATAACATGAGCTGCCCAGAAATCTGCCCAGGGGCTATAAACAGTTTCAACAGTTCACATATGGGGTGGGGATGATAGTGTTTTTCTTTAAATTTGACATTAACCACCCTAAAAATGCTAGCCTTCACTTAAAACAAAAGGTGGGGGATAGCACTCAAGATTATAAAATGTTGAGATAGCTGTGATTTGTTCGTTGATAACTCAAAAACTCACCCCCCCAAAGAAGAAGAAGCTCAACAACTTTGCCAAAAAACTCATATCAACTGTTGTTTGCTTGTTTTCTATTGTGTTTTTTAAAATTTTAACTCAAGTCTTTTGTTGTTCCAGGAAATTCAATCACATCTGTGAACAAACACGATTCAAAAACTGAAGGTGTTTTTTGAGGCATTTAACTGGCCTGAATACTCGCAGCCTGTAAGAAAGGAGGGGGAAATTAAATCTGCAATACTGACCGTACAGTTATTGTTTCATTGTTCCCTCATAGCAGGGAGTTGGTTACTCTTTTTACATCAGATGCTCTGGTGTATATTTTTGATTTGTAAAACGTTTTTCACAGTTTATGAGCAGGTCAGTGTCTTTTTTTTCCTTTCCTTTTCCTTCAATAGACAGTGTGGAACAAGCAGTTCATTCATGATTAGTCTGCCCCTGCTTCATCATGTTTTTGACTTAATGACATCATCATTGGACTGAAGGATTCTAATGGCATTGAATAAAGTAGGGGGAGTCTACACTGTGTGGCAGTAATTGCGCTGTTGAAATATATTGAGAGCTATTGTTTGTGGGGTGAAGTAGGGCTACAGGGTGGGTGCAAAAAGTTGCTAGGCAAGTGATAAGCTCCTTCTTGGAAAAATAGATGGGCAGCAGTAGTTATCCGCTCCACCCAAGGGGTACAGTGGAGGACAGTTGGGGCCGTGTCTACATGGTCTTGCTAAGGGGATTGGTTGCATGGCCCTTCAATCAACATGGCTGTCAAAAAAGATCGCAGCTGGATTTGGCCTGGCCCATCCAGTTGTCAGGGGCAACTTGTGATATCCTGCCCTTTCTTGCAACATTTGCTCCTGAGTCCTGCAATGCCCAATCAGTGCAGCTGAAATGTACCCTTTTTATTTGTGGTGGTGGTGAGATAAATGGGAGCAATCTCTTTTTATTTTTGGTCAGGTCTCTTGCTTTCCTGGAATCCCTGGGGCTCTGCTCCCTTCTCCTCCCCTTAGATACGTTTGCTTTTTGGTCTTGGTACCAGAACGATAGCAAGACAGTCCACCTTCTTGTTTTGCTATCCGTTGGACTTTTGAGATCAAAATAATAGTAATCCTGGACCTCGTTTTACGAAGTGAATGTGTTCATGCAAGTCTTTCTTTTCTTTTCTTTTTTAACAGCCATTGGGAGAGAAGTGGAGGTAATATTTTAGAGCAACCCCACCAATTGTTGACATTTGCTGTCCCCTACTTACAGCTCAGTTACACTGGAGACTTGTTATTCCTTTCCTAGACCATAAAGGTGGTCTCTAGATAGTTGTACGGAATGGGCACAATCCAAGCAAGGTCAATAACTTTTAGTTGCTGGTGCTGTCAGTAGAACTTAATTTTTATTTTATTTTGATTGGACCTCCCCTTATTCTTATATTTCCTGTGTTCTTTTCATTACACATAGAGGAAAGTTGTTTTTGTCTCCGCTTATATGATAGGCATGGTGGTAGAATTGCGCATCTTATTCTAAGCATTTTTAAGCTCTCCTTTTGACTTTAGAATTACACACGAAGCAGTACAAATAATAGGAATTGCCTTTGAAATCAGGAATTGCCTTTGAAATTATCTGTGCATGAATACATTTCTACTTTGCAAATTATCCTGCAGATTGTAACAGTTGGATCAAGGCAGCCTTGAGCAGGGTAGGATGTAGAAATAAGTTGCTTCCTCATCCCCCCCCCCTCCTTTTCTGGAATTATGTTGCTAAATTAGCAATGCCGCTGTACAGCAATACACTAGATGATGCTTTGCATTGTACCTTTTCACAATGTAAGTTTGCTTTTTAA
Organism: Podarcis liolepis; assembly: GCF_965112155.1. NCBI lineage: Eukaryota > Metazoa > Chordata > Lepidosauria > Squamata > Lacertidae > Podarcis > Podarcis liolepis. The sequence continues at coordinate 35,766,142 of NC_139566.1, read as the reverse complement.
AAACGTCAATGTGCTGGTAGATTTAATAATGCCAAGAGCACAGTCTTCCTTTTTGTAATAATGGGGCATGGTGCAACACATTAACTTCCCATACCCTAAAACAGTAATGTGGGAACTCACCCAAAGAGAAAGCCAACAGGCTAATCCAGGATGTTTGCCTACCCGAGTGTCCTTTAAGGGTGGGTATTACAAAAGGATTTGTCACTTTTAAGTGTGTAAAAATGTCGTTCTTTCACTCCTGGCTTTAAAAACGTAGAGCTTCCAAAGTGTTATGGTTTACTAACCACATCCAAACCATTTGTAAGAGAAACTTATTCCCCACCCCACCCTAAAACGCCAACCTAACATAACGAGCGCCTGCTCACTTGTAGCCATAGAAAAATTTTAAGTGGAGTGCCCTTAAACCTTGATGCAGTCAATTGACTGGATGCTCTAGACTGCATCCTAAACATGGCTTAGTAGATTTAAATCTGGGTTCATGATCTGGGAACCCTGTCCACACATCCTGTTAGTGGTGCAGGAGCCATTTCCCTGTACAGTCAAACCTTGGTTCTTGAGCGCCTTGGAACTCGGATGTTCTGGCTCCCGAACGCCGGAAGTGAGTGTTCCGGTTTTCGAAAGCTATACGTCCAACACTGCTTCCGATTAAGTGCAGGAAATTTCGAACAGTATCCACTTCCCTGACTTGAAGACGCAGGAGAGTAGGGTGGGAAGAACACATGCTATGTCTATCCACTGCAGTTTGGCCTGTGACACTATTTTAGGTCCTTTCCACCTTTCCTACATATCTCCAGTCCAACATGGGAAACTGCTACGGGGAAGTGGTTTCTATGTTACCAGTAAGTTTGAAACAGATTCCCAAGCCCAGCCTGATGTCAAGCTGTATTCTTAGAATATATGGTGCTTTCATTTCCTGAAATAATGTTAACCGTGTCCTGGCATTGGAAAGACCAAAAGGCAATACTGCACAATGTAAAATACGTTACCTTTTGGGAAATCAGAATTACTGCTGGATTTCATTCCGAAAGAAAAGGGTGAAGACATACACAGGACAGAAGAATGTTTTTAGTTGATTACTGCTGTTGTCTTAACTCAAACTCTCACTTAAAGAACTGTTGCTGGTGTGCTGGACCACAAATCTGGCAACTATCGTCAACAGAGAGCAAGAAGCAGCTTACTGCCATGGAAATAGCATGGTGTTTGAGAAGCGAAATAACAGCTTTTTCTTCATGCATACATTTAAATTTAGAGCAGTCCTTGCTTAAACAGGCTTCCCAACCCATCTGACTTAAAACTTACCCAGGAAAACGATAGACAAATATGCAATATTATAAATTATGTAATAGTACCCAATTACATGTCTGCATATCTGTATTGTACCTACTTGGTAGAGTAGAAGTCAGTCCAGAGCATAAGGACAAGTTTGTTACAATCAGGATAATCCATTTGGGTAATGCTGTGTTCCAAGCATGTATCATTTCAGTTTGCAATGATGACTTCCATGTATGAATGCTTCTCCCACAATCACAAATATTAGCATGTCAGAAGTAGGGGTTAACTTTTTCTTCTTTATAAAGAGATTTTTTTAATTTATTTTTTTGTGGGAGAATACTCAAACATGCAGTCAGGATACTAAAAGTGGAATTATCTTCTGGTTTTAGGTCATCTAGCAGTTTGCACTTAAAACTCTTCTGTGGTAACAGGATTCACTTAAACTGCAGCCTATAACTTGCCAAGTTGTAAGCTCACAATCAGTGGGGTAGTTACTAACATTTAGCGATGTGAGTATATGATATTAGGGATGAAGAGGGTGAGTGAAGTGTCTATCTTGAACTTGCATCTGTAAAGCTTTTGCAGGAAGAATGGGTGGATCTGGCTTTCAGATGCCTGTTTAGTACCTACAAAATACAAAATAGTATGGAATGGCCTGTTTTTAAGGGGAAAGCTGGTCTGGAATAATCCTTGAAGTTGACAAATGGAAAATGTGCATTTAGTTTCACTTCTGACACTTGAGTTCTGATGTGTGCGTGTGTTTAAAGCTTTGGAAAAAAATAGCTTAAAAGTCTGCAGTTACGGAATCCTCTAAGGCTGAGCATTTCCAGCTGCTTGGTCTCTGTTTCAGCTCAGCATGTGCATGAGAGCACATTTTTTGCATATGTGAAAAAAGGGAGCCCCTTGCACATCTATCTCCAGGACATGCTTTGCATTCCCTGTTGCTTCTTCCTGTATTCAGAATTGGCTTCCAGCAAAGAGTTTCTTTCGATTGCTGGATGGGTTGAAAATTATGGGCTCCCCACTCCCCTGAAAAAATGGTGCTTTAGGTGCTTTATACTTGACTTGTAATGGTTCACATTAGGAACGTATATTCCTGCTCTGGGCACATCAATACCATGTTATGAGTAAAAAGAAATGAAGCAATCGGCTGTGCTGCACATCAGAGGGCTGTGAATTTGATGCCACCACACTCCTCTCTCTCTCTCTCTCACACACACACACATACTTACACACTAAATCTACTTTTTCTATGCATTAGGCGATTGAAGTATTGCAATGGAATGAAAAGGGTTTTTTGTGCGTACGCTGTATCTTTTTTAAAAGAATGAAAATAATATTGCCAATGTTGGTGGGGCTGAATTGACCTTTAATCTTTAATGTGCTCTTTTAAGGGTTGAAGAGCACCTATGTTCATGGGTATTACATACTCTTACATGTTTTAGTCCTTTTTAAAAAAAACAAAAGCAAAAAAAAAAAGCAAATTGTATGGTTTGGCCAGGTGATATTTTTTAGTTAATGTGTTAACTTCTAAAAGTTTACTTGATGTTTAAAAACTGTAAATGGTTTGGCATATTTTAACCTCTCTGAAGTACAGGCTTCACCTCCCTTCTGTAAGAGAGAGACAAAACACTGGGAGTTGGGGATTAGTCTGTTCTTAGGATAGATGTGGAAAACAGGGAGGATTGTGTATTGCTAAATAAGGCCTAGTCTCCTTCTCTGGGATATTCTTCAGTAAAGAAGGTGGGCAAATAGTTCTTCCAACTTTTTTGTGGCAATGTCAAGGATTAAAAAGTTTACTCATGAAAACTGCTTCTATTTTCTTTTTCTTTGTTGAGTTTCTATTTTGGCTTGGTTCCCTCCTTTCTTTTGCCATTAAAGCTCAAATTTTGGACTACTTCATGTGATATTGAACTGTGTATGAAGACATCTAATTTCCTATATATATATATATTATACACACACATACACACATACTGTTATGGCAGGGAGAGGAGTGTGGACAAGGGCTTCTGTGGTGGTGTACATTTTTTTAATGCGGTTACATTCCATTTTTTTTCCTCCAGGGAGGTGTAGATGGTTCTCCCCCTCCTCATTTAATCCCTGCAGCAGCCATGTGAGGTAGATTAGGCTGAGAGGCAATGACTAGTGAGCATCTAGGCTGTGTGTCAGTTCGTCTCCCAGGTCCTAGTCCAACATTCTAACCACGATTCCACACAGGCATGTGTAACCACCTGGCCTCAGATGTAAAATGTTTTTAATAATAATACAATGGTGCCTCGCAAGACGAAAAGAATCCATTCTGTGATTCTCTTCGTCTAGCGGTTTTTTCATCTTGCGAAGCAAGCCCATTGACAGATTAGCGGATTAGCGCTATTAGCTGCTTTTAGCGGCTTATCGGATCAGCTGATAAGCGGCTTAGCGGCTTAGAAAAAGGGGGGGAAGGAAAAAAACCCCGCAGGAACTCGCAAGACATTTTCGTCTTGCGAAGCAAGCCCATAGGAGATTCGTTTTGCGAAGCACCTCCAAAACGGAAAACTCTTTCGTCTAGCGAGTTTTTCGTCTTGCGAGGCATTCATCTTGCGGGGCACCACTGTAATGGAATGATACTGTGACTGGTCCTGATTTCTGCTTTCCCCATGATCTGTGGGTGATCATTTTTGAGGCCCTCTGTTGTGTGACTCTGGACTTCAGCTCCAAGGTCTAGCCCAAGCTGAGTTACTGGCTGCTGCAGCAGTTTTGCAGGAAAGGGCCAATATCATAGTATCTAAAGGGACCCAACGGTCATCTAGTCCAACCCCCTGCAATGGAGGAATTTCAGCTAAAGCATCCATGACAGATGGCCATTTAACCTCTGCTTAAAAACCTCCAAGGAAGGGGAGTCCACAACTTCCCAAGGGAGACTGTTCCACTGTCAAACAGCTTTTACTGTCGGGAAGTTTTTCTGTGTGTTTAGTCAGAATCGCCTTTCTTGCAACTTGAAGCCATTGGTTCGGGTCCTACCCTCCAGAGCAGGAGAAAGCAGGCTTGTTCCCCCTTCCATGTGACAGCCCTTAAGATATTTGAAGATGGCTCTCATATCTTCTCTCTTTTCCAGGCTAAACTTACCCAGCTCCTTCAAGCGCTCGTTGTAAGGCTTGGTATCCAGACCCTTGATCATCATAGTTCCCCCTCCTCTGCACATGTTCCAGCTTGTTAGCATCCTTCCTAAATTGTGGTGCTCAGAACAGGACACAATAGTCCAGGTGTGGTCTGACCAAGGCAGAATAGAGTGGTACTATTACTTCCCTTGATCTGAATAGCGTTAGCTTTTTTTGCTGCTGCATCACACTGTTGACTCATCAAACCACATCTTTTGGTAAAAAGCTAAAAAAGATGGATCTAGAAGCTACTTTCCTTTTCTGCGGTCCAGAATGCGTGTCGGAAGGGAGCAGGGAAAGACCTTTATTGACCAACTTAGTTCATTCATTCAAGTACCCGAGGCAAGCTGATGGGTGGCAACCCCACACTTTTTGCCTCCATTGTCTGAACCCCACTGTGATCCTAATCTCAAGCCCCACTCTTTCCCATTCCTAATTCCAAGTGACGCTGTCCCCCATGCTACTCGTAGCTGCCAACCTTAATGTACAATGCAGAAGCAAGACTAAACTGTTTGGAAAGGTCAAGAAGACAGTTTGCATATAGTTTAGTTTACAGCACAGTCATGAAGCCACTGAGTTCAGTTGGGCTAAGAACATGTATAGGATTGCAACCTCAGGCTACAAACCTTGGGATTCTACCCCACTGAACTCGGTGGGAGGTAGACTGCATATGATTGGCACCAGTTACATTTTAGACCTACCTCTCCTACACTGCCTAGTTTCAAATCCATTTGTTGAGCCATTTTCTAAGACACAATACCATTCCCTCTGTCCTCAGTGCAACAGTGGAATGTCTTGCCCTTAACATAGGGCTGCAACTGTAATAGACCCCTTGGTATCTCAAACAGTTGTGGGTTTTGTTTTGTTTTTGCAGAGCCATACAATATTCGTTTGTTTAAAAAGAAAAAGCTAAAGACTACTTGTTGACTTCTGGATGTTACCCATTAATCATGAAGAGGAGAAATGTATGAAAATTCCAAGTTCAAAGGCACTGTAAATGTGGTTCATACTTGGTCCATAGCCATGGCTAAACTCCACCACTCATATTTCTATAGAGACCACATGCATGATTAAAACGCACGCACACGAAAAATGTTGCACAACTGCTATCAATACTGATAAGATAGAGCAGATGGAAATTTAAACAGCAGGTGAAACCATAAATTAGTCTGGGCAAAATCAAGGCTAAGTATATTAGGAAGAGCCAGACTTAAGACTCCTTAAGCATAGCAAAAATGAAAAATTGCTCCATTTGATAGGGTGTGTTAGATTTTTCCCATTCCTCCCAGGGCATCTGCTTTGCAATAAATATTTGGAAGCCTTCCTCAGCTGTCTAAACCAGGTGCAACCAGAGAGCTCCCCAAGATGTGATTCCTTCCATTCGTGTATAGCAAAAGCCCTTTGAAGAAATGCAAGTAATTATACATTTCTTACCAGGTTACCATTGGGAAGCAATTAAAATCCTTAAGGGGCTATTAGGTATAATCAAACTAGCAGGCTTTCCTTTCATTCAGCCCTAGAATACACACTTCATTAGAATCAGAATTGCACAGCTGCTTGAAGCTGAAAAGTCTCTAGACTGCCCTGGTGGTGACAGTAATGCATTATTTAGTAATGGAAACAAAATGGTTGAAGAAGCAAATAGGTGTTTATCAGCAATAACTAGCTAGATTGGAGGTTTAAAAAACAACACAGTACAAACAGAATATTCATCACATGCTAAAAATAGCTCCAGGGTGCAACTTATTAAAGCACTTGACAAACATGACCTGCTTTCTCAAGGAATACTGGGGACCTCAAAGCAACTTTTTTGTGTGGCTGTGAGCAAAGCATACCCCAAATATCCTCAAAGACACACTTACTTCCTAGGCGCCCAAGAACCCTTGACAAATGTCTAAGGATGATTTGAAAAAACTAGACCACCAGACCAAGGACTGCAAAATCTGTATGGATGTTTAACTCAACGGGAAGCTGCACTTGCAATGTCCCTGGTGATTTATTTTTGGGATTGTGAGAATGTGTGCGCGGCAATGCGTTTTTGACAACACTAGTGCATAGCTTGGTTGTAGTTTACCCAGTAATAGCAGATTTATTCATGATTTACCACCCAGCATTTTGCCATGTATATATTTGCAAGAGGTAAAATATTCTGAAATGGAGATGCATGGATGTGCGTGACAGGGAACTGCAGCCAGTCGGGATTTCCCCACCCCCATTCTTAAGTTGCATCTCCACTCTTTATGATCTTTGCAACAATGAACACCAGTGTTTATGGGGCAAAAATGGGTGTCGAAGAAAACAGGGGACAACCTTTGGAACTGTGTTTATTGCTGCAGTGAGAACAGGCATATATGAGGCAAGCATATTGGCCCTGGCCACTGTGAATTGTCCTAACAGTAGTTAGCTAGGTTTGATGAGCTTCTAGTTCCTTGCAGCTGGTATTCTTTGAATAATGTGCAATGAGAGTGTGTGTTTTACCAAAGTGTGCATTCATCTCTCCAAAGCTGCCAGGACTTTCCCCAGATGATACTATTAGTGTACTTACTGTATGTTGCATCACATGCAGAGAAAATCCTCCTACCCCAAGTGGCAGAGCCTTCTGCAGGATTTAGGAAAGAAGCAATCCTTTTATAATGCAGTCCTTAAGAATAGCCAGAACTACCATCGCTAATGAGACTCTTGACAGTCCTAACTGTCTCACATCTAATGTAGTTTTACACACAAATGCAGTAAAAAGAAACCGAGTAAGGGTGCTGTGCATTTTGTTTTGTGCTCATGTAGCTAACCATTTACTTCTTTGTGTGTGTTTCTTCTGCTAAACACAGTTCTAACTGGTACCCACTGCCACTTCCCTGACCAAGCCACAATCAAACTTCAGTAAGGAATTGTGCGATTTCCTCCAGCTGTGACTAGAATTTGGTTGATATGTTTCAAAGTATTATGTCCAAAGCAGCATGCCTCTTTCAATGCAAGCCTGACCATTTGCTTCCTGGTATAGTGTGGGAATAGACAGTGCTTCCATATTCATCACACCAACTTTAAGAAAGCCTGTCTTCTTTGTAAGAAGTACCAGCCAGGTAGTCTTGATAAGCTCTCAATAAGCCAACAAAAAACTAACAGTCATTAGATGCAGCTCAGTGAGAGGTGGCAATGGAATACGGTATAACTTAACACACAATCTATTCCAACATTTAGAGTCAAGGCTGCCCAAGCACATTCTCCACGTTGTACGTACAATGCAGCTTCCATTCCGTCTCAAAAGGAACATGTGTCTTTATTGCTTCCAATTGCACAAACCTACAACCTTCAGTGTCAGTTCTGATACCCATATTTGGAGGAGTTACTGAACTGAAGTTTGACACAACCGGTGAGAGGCCAAGGAATCAAAATTCGGATGAGAATTAGTGGTGCCAGTGTCTGAAACAGGCCCATAGTTTTTATCCTTGTAACCACTGCAGCTCTTCAGGGAATCACTGTGTGAATTTGGGTACTCCCCCCAAAGATCAAGGTCTGCTCTGATACTGGTGGATTCAACTGAGCTTTCTTGAAGAGTTAGGTCCACTGGCTGCTCATCTGCAATGGTCATCCCCATATTATTATGGATAACATTTGGCTCAGATAAAGCATCTGCACATTGATTCACATGCTCTGCTAAAACCAAAGGCTGCTGATCATCCCCTTCCTCAGAAATAACAAAAACAGGTTTGGGTTTATCCATTTCCAATGAGAGCTCCTTGGATTTTGAACCATTGACTATGTTGCTTGTGAACTGGAGGGGCCCTTCAAGGAGGTCTTCGGTTCCCTGGCTTGGACTGTTGACTGGAGATCTTGCGCCAATGTGCTTTGCATGATCAGACAGCCTTGGTTGGTTACAGTCGGGAGAACTTGTTAAAAACCCAAAGTAAGGGTTTCTGAAACGGGATCTTTTCAAGTTGCAGCTGTTGCTTAGCTTGCGTTGTTTCTGTGCCGAATACGTCAGTGGGTAAGATGCAGCGCTGGCCGATGAGTCCAAGTAAGCCGGTTCGGAGATGCCGTCTATTTCTGCAGCTGAAGTTACTTTCCGAGTAGTTGCAGTCTGGTCTTTCGTGGATGCAGAAAAGCCCTGGCAGGAGCAATCATAACGTCAACTCTGATAATCAGATCTGAGGGAACTACAAGTGAATATTTCTTAAGAAGTCGTAAAAAAAAGGAGCAAGAGGTCATTTTGCTCTATTTCTTCACTGTCATTTCCTTCTCTGCCTTGTGCGTGATTGCCTTTCCCACGACTTAAAGGTCAAAGCAAAAAAGGGGGGAGACACGCATGCACATGTGGGAAGGAGTGTTCTGAAGGTAAGAAAACTCCTGTTAATATTTCACAAGGTTTCCACCATTCTTTTCTTTTTTTTTCTATTACAGAATCAAAGTCAGGAATGGGGAACCTCTGGCCCACAAGTTGTTGCTGGACTATAACTCCCATCAATCCTGACCATTGGCTATGCAGGGCTTGCTATAAGTGTCACTCAGCTGGTTAAAATAAAAAAATTCTTTCCAGTAGCACCTTAAAGACCAACTAAGTTAGTTCTTGGTATGAGCTTTCGTGTGCATGCACACTTCTTCAGATACACAGCTGGTTAGTACTGGTTAGCTGGGCAGGGATTGGTTGCCCTACAGAGTTCTCAAGTGAGGCTTTGCTGTTGGTGCCTATCAGCTGTTGGGTGTTGACAGCAAGCCACGTTTGCCAAGGATCAATTGGGAGGGAACTTTTAAGGCTCCTGTAAAGGCTTCCTTTAGGGATGCGGGTAGCGCTGTGGGTTAAACCACAGGAGCCTAGGACTTGCTGATCAGAAGGTCGACAGTTCGAATCCCCGCGACGGGGTGAGCTCCCATTGCTCAGTCCCTGCTCCTACCAATCTAGCAGTTCGAAAGCACATCAAAGTGCAAGTAGATAAATAGGTACCACTCCGGCGGGAAGGTAAACGGCATTTCCATGCGCTGCTCTGGTTTTCCAGAAGCGGCTTAGTCATGCTGGCCACATGACCCGGAAGCTGTATGCCGGCTCCCTCGGCCAATAAAGTGAGATGAGCACCGCAACCCCAGAGTCGGCCACGACTGGACCTAATGGTCAGGGGTCCCTTTACCTTTAAAGGCTTCCTTTGCAGCTGTGCCTTTACCTGCCCCACACCTGATGCCATAGATGGCATTACATGTGCGTCAGATGGGTATGGCTCTGTGAAAATGACCGCATGGGCCACCCACACTGGGCAGGTGCTAGACTTGAAGGTGCTAGATTCTTATTAGCATGCAAGCACGACAGTACTAGTAGGGGAAACAGGCTAGACCTGAAGCCACTGGATCAAACTTTGACAGCAGATCTGCTGGACACATTCACCTTGCATCCCCAGGGCTTTCTACAAATACTTACACTGCTGTTAACCAGTTTGGTGAAAGGGCTGTTAGTAGCCCAGCTGCACCACTTTTTCTGTAGCTGAGGCAATGGAGCTAGTAAGTCATGAAAAGTACGAGCACGCCATGTTCGCTGAGTTGGGCAATGGCTCTCTGTCTGTGCCACCCCTATATTTGTAGCACTGATGCCAGATTCCGCTGGACCTGCTGTCAGCCAGTCAGAAACTGAGCCTGGACTCGTGATGCTTCTCTTCAGTTTTCTGTCCTAATTGAAAAAAGACAGATAAATCAAAACGAAAATACTGCATGTGATACCTTTTATCCAGTTGGCCAGTGAATTTTCTTCTAAAATCCATACTTGAAGCTCTGACCCAATTAAAATCCCATAGCTCAGTCGGGTAGAGCATGAGACTCTTAAACTCAGGGTTTTGGGTTCAAGTCCCATGTTGGGCAAAAGATTCCTGCATTGAAGGGTTGGACTTGATGACTTCATAGTCCCTTCCAACTCTACAATTCTATGGTTCTGTGACTTTTACTTGATTAATCAATTGATTAAATTCACAGTATTTTGCATATGAATGAAAGCAATTGTTCTGACTCAAAAACATATGCTTCTTTTCTGGGTCAGCTTTGCCCAGTGTGGTGCCTTCCAGATGTTGGAAGACGGTCCCCATAATCCCTGAACATTGACCATACTGGCTGGGCCCTAGTTGTACCGCTGACTCCTCAGACTGGAAACTCCACTCCCAAGTTCACAGGCACCAGTCTCTCTACAGTGGTGCCCCGCAAGACGAATGCCTCGCAAGACGAAAGGGTTTTCCGTTTTTGCGTTGCTTCGCTAGACGAATTTCCCTATGGGCTTGCTTCGCAAGACAAAAACGTCTTGCGCTTTTTTTTTTTAAGCCGCTTGAAGAGGCGCAGTTGCGACGGACCGTGCTTCGCAAGACGAAAAACATCGCAAGACGAAAAGACTCGCAGAACGAATTCTTTTCGCCTTGCGAGGCAACACTGTAGTTACCTGCTCCTATAAATAGCATAGAACCAGGGTCCTTCTACATGCCAAGCACATGTACCTTCAGTCTAAAATAGTGCTTGCAGATTAAAAATTGCAGTATACACATACACAAGCCCCATCTACACTATGCATTTGAATAAGTATTATACCATTTCAAGCAGTCATGGCTTTCTCTGAAGTTATCCTGGGAACTGTACATTGCTAAGGGTGCTGGGAGTTGTTAGGAGACCCCTATTGCCCTCAGGAACCTACATCTCAAAGCTGGTTCCAGTACTGATTCTTGCAGTAACAATGGTCTTAATCACAAACACTTGTGAATTGCTTAAAATAATAAAAAAGGAAAGAAAGCTGAAAATACATCAAATGGCTTGGGCATATCTCTGGAATAGTATTAACGCCTTATAACGCCATGAGAATTAATCTGGAATCACCGGCTTGCCTCCCCCTATGCCCCAGAAGTGAAACACTACTGGAATAATCTCTAGAAGACAGAATCAGTTTTTACATGGATTTCAAAACTCATTTCCTGGACAGACACACTCTTGACTCTCAACAGTGGTGGATTAGCTTTCTTGCTGGAAGCATAAACTCCCAACTGCTCCTGTTTAGGGTGACCACGTCTCATGCTTTATAGAGGACATTCCCCTTTGTAGAGATGTCAGAGGACAGGCTTCTGTGCAAAAGTCCTCTTTTTGAAGGGCTGTCTAGTCTAAGTCAATAACCATAACAAAGGAGAGCAGGAGGGGATTTGAAGTTCCCACCAACAATTAGCTCCTGCATATGAGGCTGAGCAGCCACATGTACTAGCAAAGATTATGCAAATATTTTGTCCCCCCGTTTTTGGCAATCCATTAAGCAGCCAAGAATGGGTTGTATCCAAAGCTAGTCCTAGACACATTGAAATTGATGGACATTGCTAACTTGGGTTCAATAATCTCAACGGGTCTGTTCTAAATAGCATTTAGTTAGATCCCACCTTTAGTTACTAGAGACAGCTCTTATTTCCTGTTCCTTAGTAATGGTAAATCATGGACAGCTGTTAAAATAGATGACTGACCTCTATAAAGAAAGCCATCCGACCACCCTATGCTTCATTGGTGAGCCCCTTCCTCTGTTAGTGGATACTGCTGTGGTGGTGGTGGTGGGGTTACCTGGTGTAGACAACAGCATCAGAGAGCAGCAGTGCCCAAGCAATACCATGGGGCTGCCCTAACCACCATTTTTCACTGGAGGCATTGTGGGAAATTAAAATGGCGGCTTGATCCAGCTGCCACTGAATGTTACGTAGAATGGTGGTATGAAAACACAACCCCAAAAAATGTAACAGAAGACAGCTGGGTGCTGAGCACAGTGGAATTACAAGCATGTCCCTATTTTCATCCATGAAGCGTTGGGCTCCTGCCATGATCACAGCTCAGACTCACACTCCCTAGGAATCCTGGAGCCACTGTTGACCAACAGTTGCTTCTCAGTAAAAGGATTTAGATAATCTTTTTTTCCTTTCCCAAATCCGCTTACGGGTTCACATTGTCTAGACAGGCATTTCAAGCGAAGGTGATCCTGGGATCTTTTTTTACTGTCAAGGTTCAAAATTTCACACCCCCATAAACATTGGCATAACATCCAGAAAAGAAAAGAACGACAGCAACTAAGTGGAAAACAAGTACTTATTTGCGAAGTTCTGACTTGATTTAGGATAGGGAGCATATTCCTATCCTAGGCAGCAGACTATAGTCACAATTCTACCACTAGGAAATTTGGAGAATTTATTTCAGTATTTTCCTGTATGACGAAAAGCTCACAGAATTTCATTTAAATCTGTGTCTTTTCTCTTGGACAATGTATTTGTGTGGACATTGCCCGCCAGATGTTTTGTACTACAACCCACATCAATCCTAGCCAGCAAGGCCAATGATCAGGAATAATGGGAATTGTAGTCTACAACATCTGGAGGGCACCAAGATGGCTACACCTAGTGTGTGTGTGTGTGTGTAGGTAGCACAGGTTTAAAATATGTGCTGCCTTTTGTTAGAACAAAAATAATTTAATGGTGGCTAACCCTGTGGCCCCAAAAATGTTGCTGGAGTCCCATATCCCATCAGTATGGCAAATGGGTAGGGATGATGGGAGTTGTAGTCTAACAAAATTTGAAGGTTGCAAGTTGTAGCTAAACATTGTTAAGTGGGTCCCATCTTGCATTTTGAGGTTATAGGTGTGTCCTGGCTTTTGAAACATCTGAGAACTACTGATTGAACATGCACATGTGAATCAAACCTTGAGACAACTGGAAGGGGAAAACATGCTTAAAAACACAGCCCAAGATCTCATTCACTGAAAATGTCTCACTGAAAACACACCAAAGGTTCCTCTACCTGTATTCTGTAGGAGGTGAAACTTAAGCCACCAGCTCCAGGGCTGGCTGAAATAATAAACACCTCGTCGCTTCCAGACTCAGTGGTCACTGCTGACACTGAAGAAGGTATATCCTGGTCTGTTTGCCGAGGAGAGCACTCCATGCTGCCATCGTAGGAAGTGACTACAGAAAACACAAATATGTCTTATTATTATTTATAGTTTAATACCATCAGGGTGTTGCTGGTTTTGCAGCAGTACTGTTCTGTACAGAGTACCGTGGCAAACCCTATACATTTGCTGCTTACCGGCTCCATTCCCGTCAACAGAGTGGTTGTTGTTTTCATTCTCTTGACTCGGCATCACCAGCTGCAGCTCATTGATATCAACAGCGGCATTCTGGATCCCATTCTACAACTCAAAACATTCCCAAGTCAACATCTGAGAGATCTGCATTGGCTCCCAGTACGTTTCCGAGCACAATTCAAAATGTTGGTGCTGACCTTTAAAGCCCTAAACGGCCTTGGTCCTGTATACCTGAAGGAGCGTCTCCACCCCCATCATTCAGCCGGACACTGAGATCCAGCGCCAAGGGCCTTCTGGCGGTTCCCTCATTGTGAGAAGTAAGGTTACATGGAACCAGGCAGAGGGCCTTCTTGGTAGTGGTGCCCACCCTGTGGAACACCCTCCCTTCAGATGTGAAGGAAATAAGTACCGTATTTTTTGCTCTATAAGACCTTTTCCCTCCTAAAAAGGAAGGGGAAATGTGTGTGCATCTTATGGAGCAAATGCAGGCTGCGCTGCTATCCCAGAAGCCAGAACAGCAAGAGGAATCGCTGCTTTCACTGCGCAGCGATCCCTCTTGCTGTTCTGGCTTCTGAGATTCAGAATATTTTTTTTCTTGTTTTCCTCCTCCAAAAACTAGGTGTGTCTTGTGGTCCGGTGCGTCTTATAGAGCGAAAAATATGGTAGCTATCCTATCTTTAAAAGACATCTGAAGGCAGCCCTGTTCAGGGAAGTTTTTAATATTTAATTCTGTCTTGTTTTTAATACTTGATTGGGAGCCGCCCAGAGTGGCTGGGGAAACTCAGCCAGATGGGCTGAGGGTATAAATGATAAATTATTGTTGTTGCTGTTGTTGTTGTTGTTGTTGTTAGTATTGTTATTATTATTATTATTATTATTACCTTCAGGGAGACAACAACAAGAATCAAAGAGAGGAAAAAACCAAGAACTTGCACAAACCAGCAAGACCACAAACTATTAGCACTAACCTCTTGGTCACTGCGTGCATCCAAAGAGCTCCTTTTGGGACACAATTTCTTCCTGAATGGGTTGGATGGGGGGAGCAGGGGAGGGAGGGGGAAAGAGGCAAGAGGAAACGTCACATTTATGCACATTTCAGCAGCCCTTGCAGCTGGAAGTTCAGCATCATCTACTAGACCAGGAGATGGGAACCTTTGACACAGGGGTCCTCTATCTGGCCTTAGAACTCTCCGCAGGCCACAACCCACCACAGGCTCTGCTTTTCGCTGGACTGGAATACGACCTTGAACTCTGATCATGTGTCTTATTTATATGGGTGGAGCATAGAGAGAGGTGTATGTTTGTAGAAGCTAGCCTACTGTACATGGATTGCTCCACCAACTTTTGCATCTGGTCCCGCCCTCCACTGGCATGTGGCTCTCAGAAGACTGCTTGGACAGGAATGTGGCCCTTGGGCTTGAAAAAGGTCCTGCACCTCTTTCTAGGAAGAAAGACAGCCCAAAATTCAGGCTACCCACAGCGGTGTTCCCATTTTTGGAGCGGGCAAAAGTGCACATTACATTCCCAGAAGTAAAATACAATGCCCAAATACAGCAACGAATTAATATGTCATGAATAAACATCTGAAAGACCTGCCTCCTTCCCTAGAAACACTCTTGGGTGCTAAGATCAGCAGAGGGCGCTTTCTTGGTAGTTCCTCCAACCTCAGAGGCACAGAGGGTGGCAGCCCAGGAGAGGGCCTTCTTGGTGGCAGCCCCTAAGCTGTGGAACTCCCTCCCCACAGGGGTGCACCTGGCAGCTTCATTGTACAGCTTCCGGAGAATGCTGAAGATGCATCTCTTTACCCTGGCTTTCAACACGTGTCTATTTTTCAGAATACACCTTATTTTTGTTATGGTAACTTGTTTTAAATAGTTTTTAATATTGTGTTTTAATGTTGTAACTCACCCTGGGATCTTAGGGTGAAGGGTGGGTGATTAATAATAATAATAATAATAATAATAATAATAATAATAATACATGCAGGCAAACAGACATGTTTTAACCTTGCATCAAAAATGTCAGCACTTGGTGTACTTCTGGGGGTAAGGATTTCAGTAATGGTGGTGCTATAACAGAAGTTCCTGTGCTACCCCCTGCTGTGTTTTCCTTGGTGATGGGATTATGAGAAGGGTCTTTCACACTGATCTAAGGAGCTGGGCCGGCTGACACAGTGAGATTTGTTCATTTAGATACCTCTGCTCCAAGTCATTTATGTCAATTTTACTTGTTTTTATTTAACAGAACTTATGTACCACTTTCCTGCCAACCTAGCAATTCAAAAGCACGCCAAAAAGTGCAAGTAGATAAATAGGTACCGCTCCGGCGGGAAGGTAAACGGCGTTTCCGTGCGCTGCTCTGGTTCGCCAGAAGTGGCTTAGTCATGCTGGCCACATGACCCGGAAGCTGTACGCCGGCTCCCTCGGCCAATAAAGCAAGATGAGCACCGCAACCCCAGAGTCAGCCACGACTGGACCTAATGGTCAGGGGTCCCTTTACCTATGTACCACTTAAATATCAAAACCTCTAAGCAAGTTTAGATACAACATACATTAAAATTACTGATAAAAACCAGCATTAAAAACAAGTTAGGCTAAAATTTTCAGATTAAAATTAACACTAATAAAAAATATATCTACACACACACACATTATGAAATAAAATGACATTTTAAAATGAATGTTATATTTATACGTCTGGATATGCTTGCTTAAATAATAATAATAATTTTTAGCAAGCGCTGAGGGTAGTACAGTGCTTAATATCAAGGGGCAGGGAGTTCCAAAGTTTAGGTGCTGTCACACTGAAGGGTCAATTCCTAGAAAGTGTGGAACAATGTTAGGTGACACTGGTAAAAGAGCCAGCTTTGATTTATAGGTCAACACCAGCACATAAAATTCAGCCTGGAAATGAACAGGCAGCTAATGAAGATCTTTCCGAGTCAGTATTAGGGAATTCCTAGTACTTACTTCAGTTAACATTCTCACAGCTGAATTCTGCACTGTTTGTAGCACCTGGACATATTATAGTTATCGCTGAGAAGTAGTGGTAGTAGAAGAGCTTTTATCTGGAGGGGGTGCGCAGGGGTACACATACCCCTAAACATTTGGTGAATCTAAGTTTGGCCTCATTGAGGGGCAGAATTTCATTATAAGTAGGAAAATGAGAGTACAGTGGTGCCTCGCAAGACGAAATTAATTCGTTCCGCAAGTCTCTTCGTCTTGCAAGTTTTTCGTTTTGCGATGCACGGTTTCCCATAGGAATGCATTGAAAATCAATTAATGCGTTCCTAGGGAAACCACCTTCAGACCAGGTCTGGGGACAGTCTGTCCCCGGACCTCTTCTGAAGGCTGGGGGGGGGGGGACAAGGGCTTTTCTTCCCGCCCCCAGCATTTTAAAAAACCCCGGGACAGCGGAGGACTTCTCCGCTGTCCGGGCGATCTTAAAATGCTGGCGGGCGGCATTTTAAAATCGCCCCGGGACAGCGGAGGACTTCTCCGCTGTCCGGGGCGATTTAAAAGCCCCTGGGAAGGCAGGCAGGGGGGACAAAGACTTTCGCCCCCTGCCCGCCTTCAGAAGGTGATCTCCCGCCCTGCCGCCCGGCTTCGGAGCAGCGTTCCGAAGCCCGGCGGCGGCGGGAGGAGGCGTTCCCGCTCCACCGCCCCGCTTCGGAGGAGGTCCGAGGACAGTGGGGAAGACGCGCTGCGCTTCCCTGCTGTCCCGGATATTTCCCTGTGGGCTGTCGTCTTGCGAAGCAAGCCCATAGGGAAATTCGTCTTGCGAAGCGCCTCCAAAACGGAAAACCCTTTCATCTAGCGGGTTTTCCGTCTTGCGAGGCGTTCGTCTTGCGAGGTACCACTGTACCCATAAACATTTTTTTTGGGGGGGGGGAAGCACTGAGGAAGAGTTGTCTTACTCATGGAAATAACTACACACACACACATTTATTTATTCAATTGATATCCCATCCTTCCTCCCAAAGGAGCCGAAAGCAGCAAACACATGAACGGTGCAATAGCAAAAGCATGCTTAAAACATTATCTCAGCCAGGGCTGCCAGGTTCAGCTATTAAAACAGGAATGTTTTAAAATTCCTTCTGAAAGTTAGTAATGAGGGGCAGGTAAGCTCCTCACCAGGGACACGGGTGGCGCTGTGGGTTAAACCACGGAGCCTAGGACTTGCCAATCAGAAGGTTGGCGGTTCGAATCCCCGCGACGGGGTGAGCTCCTGTTCCTCGGTCGCTGCTCCTGCCAACCTAGCAGTTCAAAAGCATGTCAAAGTGCAAGTAGATAAATAGGTACTGCTCCAGCAGGAAGGTAAACGGCGTTTCTGTGCGCTGCTCTGGTTCATCAGAAGTGGCTTATTCATGCTGGCCACATGACCCAGAAGCTGTACGCTGGCTTCCTCAGCCAATAAAGCGAGATGAGCGCCGCAACCCCAGAGTCGGCCACGACTGGACCTAATGGTCAGGGGTCCCTTTACCTTTAAGCTCCTCACCAGGGAGGGCATTCCACAAATGGGGAGCCACCACCAAGAAGGCCCCTATCACAGGTTAATGGCAACCAGTGGTGGCAGCACCAACAAGGCCTCACCTGCTGATCGTAGGGTTCAAGATGGTTGACAATGGTGAAAGGGACTCTTTTTGGTACTTGAGTCCCAAATACACACACACACACACACACACACACGTTCTGGGTACAGGGATACACAAGTTGTCGGCCACCAAAGATAGAGACAGTCATTGGCTCTTAAGTGGTCAAGTGAGCTCCACAACCCCACAGAGTGAGGCCGGCTTGGGCTCTAAGAAATACAGCCTTACCGCGCTCCTCTTTTTTGGGTTAAGTTTAAAAACAGAGGAGGGATGGCAGCCTTCGGGGTTGCCTGCAAGGAGCCGAGAGGGAATAACAAGCTCATTCTCTTCTGGTAAGGCGGCGGGTAGCACAGTGGTTGCCGTCAGAAACGGCTCCTTGGCAGGTCAGAGCTGCAACAGAGCTTGGTTTCTGTTGCAAGGCCTCTTCATACTTCACAGCCACAGAGTGGGGCGGGGAGGGGGACCCCCAAACCCTCAGGACTCTGCAGGGCACGATTCAAATTAAATAAGGTGGACGAGCCTCTTGTTCTTGGGGGCTTGGGAAAGAAGAGGGGTGAAAAACAGCCTCGCTGCTAACCCAGGCCTGGCCTCATGGCCAAAAGTAATTAGAATTATTGGCCAACCAACAACTGAGGCTTTCATTCCTTTCCCCAACCAGTAAACAAAGACAACAGTGTGGCAAAATCTTGGAGTTTCCCAGAGAGCTGAAGGGAATGAGTGTCTACAGCAGACACACACACACACACACACACACACACACACACACTCAATTAGAATAGTGCCAGGGTGCTAGATTTGGCCCGCGCCCTTCGGGCTGCCTGCAGAGGTGGGGAGCTGCTACTTTTAGCCAGCAACCAGCAGATTAAAAGCAGTAATAATAGGGATGGTAACGATAAAAAAGAATAGGAGAGATGAGGCGAGGGGTAGCCAAGTTCTGGTTCTCCCAAGGACAGGCCACGGTGAGCAGAAGGAGAAAGCAGGGCATGTTCAGAAAACAGGTTATTCGCTTCTTTTGTGCAGGCTTTTACTCCAGAAACGGCCGTCAGCTAATTTGGGATGTTGAGCTAGAGAAGAGCCGAGGTTGAACGCTGCCGGCCTAGAGTTAGATTTCAGTAACAGAGACTAATAATTAGTGTTTATGTTACAGCACTTTCCCCTCCGTGCTCAGACACCCTACAGCAGTGGTCTGGGGCTTGCCGAGTGTTTACTTTGGGTTTTTGTTTCCCAGGTCCAGCCCAAGACATTTGGCTACCCTGAGGCAAAAAAAGCAAAATGGCACCTTCCCAATTCCATATACAGTGGTACCTCAGGTTAAGTACTTAATTCATTCCAGAGGTCCATTCTTAACCTGAAACTGTTCTTAACCTGAAGCACTACTTTAGCTAATGGGGCCTCCTGCTGCCACCGTGCCGCTGGAGCAGGATTTCTGTTCTCATCCTGAAGCAAAGTTCTTAACCCGAGGTACTATTTCTGGGTTAGCAGAGTCTGTAACCTGAAGCGTATGTAACCCGAGGTACCACCGTACAGTGGACCCTCAGGTTATGTTACCTTCGAGTAACGTAACCTTCAGGCTGCGAACGCAGCAACCCCGAAGTGCGCAGAAGCAGCGCCTCTTCTTACGAAATTTTCAGGGTGCACATGGACCCCCGGAATGAATTAAATTCATATCCAGAGGGTCCACTGTACAGTCGTACCTTGGTTCTCGAACAGAATGCGTTCGACTCCCAGAACCGTTCAAAAACCAAGGCGCGGCTTCCAATTGGCTGCAGGAGCGTCCTGCAGCCAATCAGAAGCCACGGAAGCCGCGATGGATGTTCGGCTTCCGAAAATCGTTTTAAAACTGGAACACTCACTTCCAGGTTTCGATCGTTCAGGAGCTGATTTGTTCTGGAGTCAAGGCATTTGAGATCCAAGGCACAACTGTATAAAAGATGGGCCAAACTGTAGCCATCTCTTTTTTTTCCAACACCAGCCATGGGACAGGGTCCTCCACCGCACCTCAGAGAGCATGCTAGTTTAGGGGTTGCTGAGCAAGCCACATGGCTCACATGGTTCTGTCTCCTTCTCCATCCCTTGGCATTTGCCTCCTGAAGTGGCTAATTCACTTTACCAGCCTTGTACTTTTATTAGAAGAGATTCACCAACTGGAGCCTGGTGCAAAGGATGTAAGGTTGGATCCAGATTAAGATAGCCAGCGTGGCATCGTGGTTACAGTGTTGGACTAGGACCTGGGAGACCAGGGTTCGAATCCCGACTTGACCATGGAGCTCACTGGCAGACCTTGGGCCAGTCACTCGCTCTCAGCCTAACCTATCTCAGAGGGTTTTTGTGAGGATAAAATGGCGAGGGAGAGTAGTATGTATGCCACATTGAGCTCCTTAGATAAAAGGTAGAATAAAAATGTAGGAAGAATAAATAAATGCTCTATGACATCCATGACGGATATACGGGAAAAATCACTTGGTTGTAAATTATTCCGTCTTTGCAGGCTGTGCAACCAGACACAAAGATGACATTTGGAGCTGTCCCTCAATGAAGGAAAGACTAAATTAATCGTATGAATTTCAGTCAATTTATTAAATCAATAAAATCTGCAAAAATTTGCCTACAAGGAAAGAAAAAGGTCTACAGGGGGGAAAGAGAGTATCATATTTTTTTTTTAGACAATAGGCATAGTTCACTATGCATCGTCTCTGAAGAGGTATTCTCTCTTCAATGTCTCTTCAAAGATAGTACGTGCAGGTGGTTTTTGTTTAATATAAGCACTTTTAAATTGCTTTTAAAGCAATTAAAATGTTTTTAATTTATTAATTTAATGAAGCAATCAGACATGGCTTAATAATATTCTTTTCGGCTGGTATCCCTCATAGGAAGGCATCCCTCAGCTGAGAGCGATAATTCTTAAATGAAAGTTAAGGGTAGGGATCAATGAATCGCTCAATTTCAGTTCTCTGTTTCTCATTTTTCCAATCTGAAATTCAGTTCTCCACATTTCTGCAGCAATTTGCATTTTTAAAACATCTTTAAAAAAATGTGTCAGCTTGTTAGTGCAAATGTTATCTTAATAACCACATTTTTGTATCCACGCTGAGTAATATACACAGGTTTACAAGCGATTTCCCTAAATATAATGCACTTTGTATGTTATTACCACTAATATATGCATTTTTATGCACACTTTCCCCTAATATACAGTGGAACCTCGGGTTACGTACCATCCTCCTTATGAACGCTTCGGGTAACGAGCTCCGCTAACCCAGAAGTAGATGCTCCTGGTAGTGAACTTTGGGTGTGAGCGGAAGTCGTGTGCCGGCGGTCCAGCGGCACCGGGAAGCCCCATTAGTGAAAGCACGCCTCAAGTTAAGAACAGTTTCAGGTTAAGAACAGACCTCTGGAATGAATTAAGTTTGTGACCGGAGGTACCACTGTATATGCAATTTTTGGTACACATTATTACCTTGCTGGAGAACTGAATCACAAAATTCAGAGCAATGCAAATTTAGGATGGCTGTGCTTTTGTTCAGATATTATTTCAGAAAGTGCAAATGCAGCAGGTAGGTCTTGAAATGTGAACCGAATTGAACTTCTTCCCCATCCCTAGTTAAGGATTCAAAAATGAGTCAACAAAGGCAGCACCTACCTGCAAGCTATACAGAGCGTGGACAAAAGAACAAGTGCAAAGAAGACTATCCCTGCTATTATCATCAGCATCATAATATTTTCTATCCCCTCGTTTGAGTCACTCACAGCAACCAGTTCTGTATCATTCTTGTACTCAAAGAGCATCGCAAAGCCTCGCCCGCGATCCGTGGTCGTGATCAGCTCCACAATGACTTCCACCATCTTCAGAGAAGACCCAAAAGTCATGTTCTTGTTCAGCGGTGAATTTGTTCCGCAGAAGCGAGAAGAGAAGGCAGTGAGGTCAGAGACGTACAAGACATCATGGGGACAAACATCAATTGAGGACGGTGGTGTGGAGGAAGCATCTGTGGGCAAGGCCACCGTTGAAATGGCCGTGTCCTCTCCCAAAGTCACATTTCCTAAATGTTGTTTAGGGCCTTCTGAATCCTCGCTTCCTCCCCTGGCAGCAAGGTGAGCAAACAGTATTTTGTCCTTCGGGTTTTGATCCCCTTGTACTCCACCAAAAATTTGTCCTGGCAAAGTGGCACTGGTAGCTCCCATTAATAGCAGCTCACTAGGCTGAGTAACTGCTAACTCTTTGGGTTCTTGCGTTTGCCTGAATTGCTTAGACTCCTGTTTCTGAGAGGTGGCCTCTGGAAATCTATCATCATGAAGATTATAAAAATCCTGCGAGTGAGACTCTTCGAAAATTATACCCTTAGTAGGAAAGGTGGTGGGGAAGTCTGCATTTTCCTCAGTGGGGGAAAGCTCCTCATTTGTGTTTTTTGGAAGAGAAAGGAAACCACCCCAGACATGTGGATTTTCGCTGATGCTTTCAAACACATCGAAGTCAAAAATTTCCAACATGAGGTATGTTCCAGCAGGGATAAAGAATTGCCAAATACAGTGCATGCCTGATGAGTAATTGTTTGGGAAACCAGGTGATAAAATAAGACCTCTTTCCAACAAGTTGAACTGTGCGCCGCAAGAATAGTATACCTGAAATTAAAAGGGAGGAGATTACTTCTTAGTTGCTTTGAATAAAAAAAGTATCAACACTCTGTCACTGGCATTTGTTCCCACCCCTTTGCAAACTTCATCTAGCTGCCTGCCTGTGCAATGAAGAATATTTGTAAGGAATATGCCTCTGATTGCCATCGCAGGGAACTGCAAGTGTGAGAGTGCTGCTGCACTCAGGCCCTGCACATAGCCATCCCATAAATATGTGGTTGGCCACTGTGAGAACAGGGCACTGAACTAAGATGGGCTTTAACTGGCACCATTAGGCAGAGTAAGGCTTGTTAGGTTGTGAAGTGGCTGCTCCTGATAAATATATGCCCAGTGGTGGATGTGTCATTGAAATTCTACTCAATATTGATGCAGAGCAGATTCCAATGTACAGTCGTACCTTGGATCTCAAACGCCTTGACTCCTGAGCAAATCAGCTCTCAAATGATTGAAACCCCGAACTGAGTGTTCCAGTTTTCGAACGATTTTGGAAGCCAAACGTCCGACGGCATTGGCTTCCTGCAGCCAATCAGAAGCCGTGCTCTGGTTTTCAAACATTTCGGAAGTCAAATGGACTTCTGGAATGGATTCCGTTTGACTTCAGACGTACAACTGTATAGTTAGCAGAGTAAAAACTTAAACATGTTGCAGGATTCCCAAAAAATAGACCTGAAACAATTGCATTTCATCCAGCAGAGTTTTACTGCTACTGAAGGCAAACAAGCATAATGGTCTCAAATTCAATACATTCAGGATTGGCACTGTTTGTAAGAAATCCAGTTGCACCAGACTTAACTTAAACTTACAATAACTTATAATAAAACTAAACCTTAACACTAAGCATATTAAGGAAGAGCGATAGAAAGAGTGAAACTCAGGCTTCTTCTGGCCTTATTATTATAGTCTGCATGACCTTGACAGAAAGAGATAACAGAACCAGTTTAAACCAGCTGTACTCAGCTTATCTGAAGGAATAACCCAAACATCATGACCCTTCTGCTTGTTTCTTTCACACAGAGAAACCCCCAGAAGCTTCCAGAACCCTCTTGAATTAAGTAGAATAGGAAAGATCTCTACACATCAGATCGATACTCTCTGCACTAAGAAATGCAAACTGACAGGGTTATGGGACTTCCCCCTATGGATCAACACACCACCTTTTGCTTTGCGTGGGATTCAACTGTATTGTGAATGGCCTAGATATGTTACTTGTTGCCTCGCTCACATTGGAGGCGGCTGCCATGCCCATAGTTTTCTTGATTAAAGGTATAATCAAGCTGGCATGCTTGTTGGGAATGTTTTTGTGTGGAGGAGCGTGCCTTAATTCTGAAGGAAGTAGGACGTGTTGACCTTCAGGTCCACGGTGATGCATGGATCTAGGGGAAATAAATCAATTCAGAAAACATCAATGCAATCCCTGCATTAACTTGAGGGATATAAATCCTGCCGCCTCCCTGCTGCCTTGAAAAGAGGAAAGTTATAAATTAATAAGGCAGTCGCTCTTACGCAGGCACCATTCATTCCCTGGCATTAATTGGGGAGGAAAGGGGATTTATTTTAAAAACAAAACTAAAAAGGATTAAGTCGTTTTTAGTCTGTTTAAACACAAAAAGGATCTTGGCAGGACAACAGACAAATCTTACAGAGTCTGTGTATAGGCACAGATGTCAAAATATTCTAGATTCCTTCTCACTAACAGGCCCTCTTTGGCTCACCCTGAAATTAAAGGCTTTGAAATACACCATAAATTAGTTCTTAAAGTCTCTCTTCCTCCCACTCCACTTTTCTCCAGTGGAAAACTTGTAAAATGAGAGATGTAGGTTTAAATTTTAAATTTTTTCTCACATCCCTAGAATCTAAGCAGGGTGGGGAACCTGATCTGGTTAGTGGGCCAGATACCATATTTTTTGCTCTATAAGACTCACTTTTTCCCTCCTAAAAAGTAATGGGAAAGGTGTGTGCGTCTTATGGAGCGAATGCAGACTGCGGAGCTATCCCAGAAGCCAGAACAGCAAGAGGGATCACTGCTTTCGTTGTTCTGGCTTCTGAGATTCAGAATATATTTTTTCTTGTTTTCCTCCTCCTAAAACTAGGTGCGTCTTATGGTCTGGTGCGTCTTATAGAGCGAAAAATACGGCGCTTATCTCTCCTACCCTGGGGTTGGGGTGGGGAGGACAGAATAGGCTCACCTGTCACCATAATAACATCAGGTGATGATCATAGGAACTTCAAAGCACCACATAGGGCTTGCATTGACCCAATGTGGTGCTTTGAAGCACCACAGACTAGTGGAATTGAAATCACCACCTATCAGCTGATAGGTGGTGACTTCAAGCCTGCTTCCAGCAGCGATCAGCTGTTTTATCAAGTTCCTTATAGGACAGTCATGCACTTGAACCACTTGCATCTCTAACCACTGTGCACCTGATGTCTTGTGTGATGCCAGTTGCAGGGCAGGTGAGTATGATTTGAGGAAATGGGCCAAACTGGGATCTATGTCGGGCCAAATTTGGCCTGTGGGATGGAGGCCCCCCACCCATATCTGGAAGGAAGGCTGTTTGGCTTTATTTGAGAAGGAATACTTTTAACTGCTGATATGAAAGGCTGCAAGGGGTGATGGAACAAAAGGAAGCAGGGAGGAAACCAGCCAAACCCAACAATCTGCTCTGTTCACAAAAAGTATATCTGAAAAGGTCACCTCAGCAGTCAATGATTTATTCATTATAGCCAGAAAGGCTGAGCAGACTCATGAATGTATTCCATCAACAAGACAAAGGAGGAGGAAATGCAAGGAAGATCAAAAGACTGCTTTAAAAAGAAAAAAAGAAATTTAAAGCCTGAAAGGGGAGTGTCTGGAGGAGATACAGAAGGAGGGGTCAACTGATAATATTGAATTGTAAAGTGTTATTAAATATGAGAAAGGAATCTGTCCCACTGAATGTGAACAGTTTATTATGGCGGCTGTTGGCACATCTAGACTGTCACTATTTTCAGAGAGGATTCAATCACATATTGGCAAATTGAGGTTGCAAAATTGTCACTGATTGTGAGGTCTTGCACAACAAACGTACTTCCCCAAAAGAACATGCCTGTCTTGTGATGGGAAAATGCAGTGGAAAGTGTGATATAACACAAAGCAGCATGCTTATACTGAGTAAGACCATTGGTCCATCCTGCTCAGTACTGTCTGTACTGACTGGCAACGGTTTCCCGGTTTTTTCTCCCGGCCTCACCTGACCGATGCCAGATATTTACCTCCTTCCGGGACCTTTTGCATGCAAGGCAGATGCTGTGCCAATGAGCCATGACCCTTTCCCACTTGCTCAGCGACACATGATCATCAAACTTCCCTGTAAACAAATCATCATGTGTCCTCATTCAATAAGCAACATCATCTCATCTCCCTACAAGCAAATCAGGATGGAGGCTCAATAAAGTGATCATCTGAAAGCACTCAGATTTACGTAAGTCGAGACACAGATGTGAATAGTACAGGGGAGACTTTGAGGGAGGAGCTTCGGGCTGAGGCCAGCGTCACATTTCTTGGCTTCCATTTTGAAAACATACGTGGAGAGGCTGAGGCTGCCTGATCGCGATGGCGGAAGCAGATCCAGGAAATCAGCTGGGTGTCCACAAGATGACTGACCTGTGCATGCTTATGGCTTGTTGACTGCAAATGGTGAATTGCATGCTGTGGGGGGTGGAGGAAGCAATAAGCCACGACAAGAGGAGGAGAACATAAGAAGAGTCATACAGGATCAGACCAACAGCCTGCTCCCAGGGGGGCCAGTCAGATGTTTTACTTAAGTCCTTAAGTCCGTTTTTTAGACAATCACTGCATAAGGACAAGATAATGCTGGTTTGGGGCTAGCCCTACATTACTGGTGTGTGTGTTTGGGGGGTTATTGTCTGAAAGGGAGCCAATAAATATATTGGGCATTTAAAAATTCAATCCCAATATATCTTTGGATCAAACACCCACCTCCATTTAACCAGCTGTGTTGTTTTTAATTATGTTTTTATTGATTTTCTCCAAACCACCCAAAAAGGATTGCCACCATACAATAACAGAAACAACAAAATCTCGAAAGACACCCCTTCTTCCAAGAATAAAAACTGTCATGTTCTACATGATTGACATGTGTTAGGATAAAAAGAAAATGTCCTAGAATCTCTAAAATAATGTCCTAGTGTCCAGAATTAAATAGATCAAAATATTCTGTATGCTACAGGGAGTCCCTTGTTGTTCACCTATGCAATAAAGAGATACTGTTCCACTACTTGTCTGTAGACTTCCCCCCACTGCCATTTTTAACTTATATTTGAGTTTTTCGCTTAGAGCAATCTGCCAGAACTTTTACTACCAAGGCACGACAGACACTCCTCCAAATCATTCCAGTATCTAGCAATCACCAGGCTGGTGGCAACCAGCAAATGTCCAATTAAAGGCTTAAAATGTACAGACCATCTACAGAGCAGCTGTGGCCTCTGTGTTCGGAAAAATCTCAGTATAGGGTTGCATTCAATCCAATACATTTCAGAGTAGACCCGTCAAAATTAATGGACCTGACTAGCTTAGGTCTATTAATTTAAATGGGTCTATTCTGAGTTGGACTTGGCTGGATACATCCCGTATTCTAGAATGTTGTCCTGACCTTTGTTTGGCTCTCATTATACCAGCAAGTAAATGTGTATCATAATAATATATACCAAATTACTCATGTGTAGTTGTCATCCTTTGCATTTGCTGATTATAGCATGGGGTGCCATAGGGCTCTGCAGATAATTACAGAGAAATGGTACTTTGGTCTGCGAGTCTTCAAAAGCATGAGATTGTTTGCTTGCAAGCTGGAAAAAGTGCTCCTTTCGAGAAAGCACCAAGAACTGTCTTGTTACGTGTGCGTGTTTTTGTCTGTGCAAAATCTAGTGCCTTCTTGGTTCTCCTGGTCTTTACTTGAGTGCCCATATTTATTTGGTCATTTATTTATTTTTTGCTTCAACCCTCATTCCTACAAGCTACAATTCTGGCCAAAGAAGAGACCATGTGGTGGATGGTGACTTCATGGCATAATTGTGCAATCTGTTGAAGGCTCCTTATTTCTGAAAGTCCACAGCTGTGGTTATCTTAATGAGGCAGCTGGTCCTAGCCTTATCCTCTTACATCCCCCTTGCAGTTGCTTTTCCTTTAAACCCTGAAGAGCATTATCCACAATTTAAACTGGGGTACGCAAATCAGCAGAGCCTTGTTGTAGAAGCATCCTAGGACCAAACCACTTCTGAATGTGGGGTGAGCTAGCTCTTTTCACGAAGGGAGGTACAGTGGTGCCCCGCAAGACGAATGCCTCGCAAGACGGAAAACTCGCTAGACGAAAGAGTTTTCCGTTTTGGAGGTGCTTCGCAAAATGAATTTCCTATGGGCTTGCTTCGCAAGACGACAATGTCTTGCGAGTTCCTGCTGGTCCCCCCCCCCTTTTTCTAAGCCGCTAAGCCGCTTATCAGCTGATCCGATCAGCAGATAAGCCGCTAATAGCGCTAATCCGCTAATCCGTCAATGGGCTTGCTTCGCAAGACGAAAAAACCGCTAGACGAAGAGAATCACAGAACGGATTCTTTTCGTCTTGCGAGGCACCACTGTACCTTCATAAATTAGTGGTCTATGCCATACTGTAAATTTCCTCTCTGAGGTGCTAAAGCATGGGTAGGCAAACTAAGGCCCAGGGGCCGGATGCGGCCCAATCGCCTTCTCAATCCGACCTGCGGACGGTATGGGAATCAGCGTGTTTTTACATGAGTAGAATGTGTCCTTTTATTTTAAATGCACCTCTGGGTTATTTGTGGGTTCATTTCCCCCCCAAAAAAATATTGTCCGGCCCCTCACAAGGTATGAGGGACAGTGGACTGGCCCCCTGCTGAAAAAGTTTGCTGACCTCTGTGCTAAAGTTTCCTATGTGCAGGTGTTCCCCCCGACAATCTGCAAGCAGAAATAATACAGTCTGAGAGAGGTGCAGAGAGTGGCTGGGGCAGCCCACTCAGATGGTTGGGGTACAAATAATAAAATCATTAAAATTTATTATTACAATATTTTGCTACTTGTAGGATCTGCAACACAGTGTTGCAGTATGGAGTGCTTTGGTTCAGGGTTCCAGCCATTTGATTCAATTCCAAGTTGTTTTGTCATAAAGCAAGGCTGTGTACACACCATGCACTTAAAGCGTCCCAAAGCATCTGCATTTTACCCTTCACAGAGCTACAACTCCCAGCAACTTCAAATATCATTAATTAATTGATATATTAATAGACCACCTATATACCAAAATGGCTTCTAAACAGTTTACAACTGCAAAAATCAATATATAATTAAAACCCACGATAAAAATCCACTGGGGCGTTAAAACATCCTTAGTTAAGCTATGCCGTCAAAACAAGAAAACCTGATGTTCATAAGGATGAGAGATAAAAACTGCAAGGTAAATAAGCATATTAAGGATTAAGAAATGACGTACACTGGTGGAGGGAAGTCACATAGGTGTAGTATTTATTTTTGTATTCTTTGTTTGTACTCAAGTTTTTTGAAATAAGTGAGTATATGTTTGGTTGTATGTGCATATTAAATAATAAATAATTAAATAAACCTGCTGTTCAGAGAAATGCTTGCTTAAAGAGGTATGTGCTCAGGAGCCAATGGAATGCCATCATCGATGGGGCATTACCAAAAACGGGGGCCACCAGTGAAAATGCCAACTTCTATGTTACCACAAGCCAATAATCATCAGGCAATGGCAAAACTACATGGGCTGCCTTAACAAACTACAGTTCCCAGGATTATATGAGGGGGGTGGGGTGGGAGTCATGTACTTTAAATATATGGTGTATATGCAGCCCAAAATCGGATAGGTCCTAAGGAAATCAGAGCCTTTAATGCTAGCTCATGTTGACATGTTATACTTTTGCTTGGAACTGATGTTTTATAGTGTGGAAATTGCTAACTCCCATAATCATTTACATATGGTAAAAGTGCTGTTACGTAACCTGATGAGTAATTTGTTTTGGGCTAAAATAAATAAATGCATTCCCTCCCTCCCTGTTGACTTAAGGAGTTGTGCTTTTCCACTACGGGAATTTGTTTGTTGATGCCATGGACAGCTTGTAGACAGGTGGTTCCAAGTATACTGGTACCTCAGGTTACATACGCTACAGGTTACAGACTCCACTAATCCAGAAATATTACCTTGGGTTAAGAACTTTGCTTCAGGATGAGAACAGAAATCATGCAGCGGCGGCACAGCGGCAGCAGGAAGCCCCATTAGCTAAAGTGGTGCTTCAGGTTAAGAACAGTTTCAGGTTAAGAACAGACCTCCAGAACGAATTAAGTTCTTAACCTGAGGTACCACTGTACTCTCCAGCCATTGCTCTTCCTCTCTAAGCTGCAAGCAGGACTGCAGCTGACACATGGGGAAATTGTGCATAAAAATGAAAATATTTGTGGAAATTACACACAAAAAGACATCACATTGGGAGAAGTTGCTTGCAAAAAAAAAATTACATTTGCCATAACAGCATATAAAATACATTCATTAAGAGAAATGTGCCCTAAGATACTGAAGAATTTTCATGAGAATTTTTTTTAATGCAAAATTGCTGCAGAAAGGCAGAGAACTGAATTTAAGATTGGAAAAGCGGATGTGCAGGATGTCATTTATGTCCCATTTGTGTGTTTTTTAAAAAATCAGCCAATCAGGAGGGACTGAGAATTTAAAAATCCAGAACTTTATAGTTAAATGTTTAGATAGGGATTGCCTGTCACTTAGGGGCCTTTTTCAGAGAGAGAGACTAGGGTTAGCTCGGCAGGTTAACCCTATCTGATCCCCTGAGAGGAAAGTAAAAGTCTTAGAAGGGGCTTTGAGATTGTTGCTGTTGTAGAAACACAGATAGCTATTCTAGGTGGAAATAGTCTATCCTGAGACTAGATTTAAGCAAGAGTGCTGCTTTAGGTTATATAGTGCTTCAGGTGAATAGTGTTTGCCTTAAACTAAGTATTTGTGCCTCACATGAGTTGAAAAAACCCCACTGAGTGCAAATCAATAAAAAGCCTAGTTTTGCTCCAGAAGTGCCTCCTCAGTGCTTTCTGGGATAAGTGGAATCATGACACCCTTTGCTCAAGCAAAACCCCCGAGTTCAGCTTAATAAAGAAACCTTACCACAAACAGTCAAAACAGCATTGTTAATGGGAAGAGTCGGATTTTTATAAACACTCAGAAAATCAGTGAGATTACCCAACTCCCATCTTCAGTGAGGGAGTCTGTCATAACACACGTAAGGATTGGGGTGGTGGTAAGACATTTATTAAAAATTAATTAATTAATTAAAACACAGAGCATATTTGATCACTGGTGGAGGAAGAGGGAGTGGGGGAGCGCACCGCCCCTGGCACCACGATCCCGGTGGGGTGCCATCGCGGCTGCCCCCTGCGTGCTGGGCGCCATGCCCTCACAGGCAGCATGCCATGCTCCCAGGACACGCGCCACACCCTCCGGGATGTGCACCAGCCACGCCCACACCTGATCTCTGCCCCCCAGTGCCGGAGCATGAAGCTCTGCCACTGTTGTTGATCTACCTTGCCAGGCCTGCTCTGAAAACTAAAGGATAGTGTGTCCAATAATATGGGGCTATAATGACTATCCCCCATGATAGATTGGGCAAGAGATGCGGGACATAACATAATGTTTGAAGACCGGGAAAGGTTGTGGAGGAAAGGGGTCAAGTTCACTGCATGTACGGTGTTAAAGGAAAACGTTATGAAAATGATGTATAGATGGTACTTAACCCCTGTAAAATTAGCAAAGATTTATCACAATAGTGATAATGCTGGAAATGTAAAGAAAAAGAAGGTACCTTTTATTATATGTGGTGGACCCGCCCCAAGGTGAAAGACTTCTGGGAGAAGATTTATAATGAACTGAAAAAAATGTTGAAATATACATTTATTAAGAAACCAGAAGCCTTTCTTCTTGGAATAATAGGTCTGGAATTGCCCAAGAAAGATGCTAGATTGTTTTTGTATGCCACAACTGCTGCTAGGATTTTGCTGGTCAAGAATTAGAAAACACAAGAAGTGCCAACAGTGGAGGAATGGCAGATGAAGATGATGGACTTTTGGGAGCTAGCCGAGCTGACTGGAAGAGTCTGTGACCAGAAGGAGGAGGAGCACCAGGAGGAATGGATGAAATTTAAAGACTATTTAGCTAAATATGCTAAAATAACTTAAATAGAGATACTTGCAAGTACCAGATTGGCTAAGGATTTAAATATGTGATGTTATAGAATAATACGTTTAAAGTTAAATATGAAAAGAAAGAAAGATGTTAACTGAGTAAGTAACTTTTATGAGAAATTAGTTTTGGAAAACTTTGACAATGATATACACTGAAACTCAGCCAGGGGGGTTCGAGGAAGTCACTTAACAATGTTAACAAAAGTGGAACTATTACAATTAGGATTTATGTTTGTTTGTGTTGTTATTAATCTGGAAAATCAATTTTAAAAATTGGAAAAAACACACATAATGACTATCCCCCTTCACGGAACACTGCCTTGTCTTGGCGAAGGGGCTTGAATAATTCAGGGAAGCTATGAGCTATGCCGTGCAAGGCCACCCAACACGGACAGGTCATAGCCGAGAGTTTAGACTAAATGTGATCCACCTAGAGAAGGAACTGGCAGTCCACTCCAGTATTTTGCCAAGAAAACTCCATGGACATAAAAAAGGAGCAGCTTTGAGAAGTGAGAGTTTCCAAGGCATGCTCTGGTTCATGGGGTCACAGAGAGTCGAACACGACTAAAATAACTAAACAACAACAACGACTATCAGACACGAGTGGCATTTGCCAACTCTGCATTAAATAATTAAAATGATGAAACTAGATACCCATAATTATACTGCGACTGCAGAAAAGCCCTTGACACTGCTGGATTTACCTTGCTTGAGTTAATGGCGTGGGAGTGAGATAATCACTTTGAATAGCTCATTATACGAACGCATCCTAGTATCTCCACCAAGATCATCCTGCCCACACCCTAACATTCGGTGGAAAGGCCCTTAATAACATATAAGAAGAGGCTGCTGGGTGAATCTAGGCCAGCATCTTGGACGCATGTACAGCACATTTGAGGTTATCCAATCGGGAGGTTATCAGAGCACAGATTACTGACGTTGGTTGATCCCATTCCAGAAATAATATTTTCCCCACTTTCTTGATGTTTCAATGGTACATGGGAATGGATATTTGCTGAGGATGAGCAAAAGGGTCACAAGCAAAAGAATTCAGAGACAAAAATAAAGCCATTTGATGGAATGTTTTGAGTGAAGTGAGAAAGAGGATTTGGGGGATGGGGTAAAGTAGGTTGTTAACAGCTCCTTCTCCTAAACCAAGTAAGAAATTCCAGAATGAGTTCACATCCAGACTTTGGCCTCTGGGAAGTTAAATTCCATACTCAAAAAATAATCCTATGAGGTTGGGTTGAGCTCTATAGGAGAAAGTTTCTTTCTAGCCTTCCTAGCCTGGACAGAATGAGTGGAGTTGGCTAATTTTGCAGAGCCGAATTGGCTTCTCAGTCCTTTTGAAAAAAAGTTATTTGTTTTAAACCCAAAGATGAAAACAGCTTGGAATTTTGTTTTCCAACACTACAAAGCAAATCTTATTTTATGCAAACTCGTAGGACGTTCCACATGTTGGATGTCTGTGCTGCAGAAAGCCATATGAGGTTGAAAGCAATCCATATGCGGAAGAACAGCATGCAGACAAATCTCTCCCACCACTTACTTCAGTCTGTGGACCTCCCAGAATGCCCCCCAGCCTTGAAGCAGTTCCATTTACTCCCCCTCCCTGTCCCATTTATAATGCTAAGTGATTCTCACTTTCCTGATGTCCAGGGATACTGGCACTAAATTACCGTATTTTTCGCTCTATAACACGCACCCGACCATAACACGCACGTAGTTTTTAGAGGAGGAAAATCCGTAGGCATGCCACCCGTAGGCATTCCCTCCATAACACGCACAGACATTTCCCCTTACTTTCTAGGAGGGAAAAAGTGAGTGTTATGGTGCAAAAAATACGGTAGTTTGGATGAGACAGTACTAGAATCTCTGTAATACTATGGATGGAGAGAAAATCGATTCACTTTGCATTGAAAGGTGAACCTACCTAATTTGTGCTTTCTAAAACAATAGGAGAACTGAAATGCACCCATCCTTCAAAGCTTGCACTCCTCTGAATTTTGCAATGCAGTTCTCCAGCCAAGTAAATGTGTACAAAAATGTAGACAGGTCAAAACCAGCACTTTGACTAGGGCCCAGAAACTAATTGGCAGCCCAGGGGTGTCTTGCCCATAGAGGTAAGTGGCCTGGGGCGCCGGGGCGCCAAGTTCTGGAGGGCACCAGGGAAGAGGCAGAGGCTGGATGTGGCACCTCCTAGCATCAGCTCACTGCCCTCACCTGCCTCCGCCATGCCGTGCTGAAGCAGCGCCGCGTCCGAAGCCTCCGCCTCTTCCCCACCAGAGGAGCTGTCCTCCAGCCACTGACTGCCTCCGCCAGCCCTGCAAAGCTGTCGGCAGCGCCACAAAAAGAAGAAGAGTTTGGATTTGATATCCCCCTTTATCACTACCCGAAGGTGTCTCAAAGCAGCTAACATTCTCCTCCCCTTCCTCCCCCACAACAAACACTCTGTGAGGCGAGTGGGGTTGACAGACTTCAAAGAAGTGTGACTAGCCCAAGGTCACCCAGCAGCTGCATGTGGAGGAGCGAGGACGCGCCCCCGGTTCATCAGACTATGAGTCTACCACTCTTAACCACTACACCACACTGGCTCGGCTTTGGATGTCTGTGCTGCAGAAAGGTCGGCAACTCTGGGAAACAAGGGCGGGGGGCACCAGAGGGATCTTTGCAGCACAGCGCTGGATATACTTAAGATGGCCCTGTGGCAGCCAGTACAATTGGGACCAGGATCAATGTAATATCTTCAAACCATCTTGGCCCCAAAATCTGCCAACTGCTTCTAGCCTCTCACTTGCTGAAGGGTGTCCTGTTCCAAAGAGTGGGCAGAGATTGCAGGTCATTAAGGAAAATATCTCGTTCTTTTGTTAAAAGTATCTGGTAACACTTTGAGCAAAACCATGCTAGGCTCTTCCAGACACCCTTTTAAAAAATAAAATAAAATTGTGCATTCATGGTTATTTGTGGTTACTATGATATCAAGGCAGTTATACACAATGTGGCTGGCGCTGTGGTCTAAACCACGGAGCCTCTTGGGCTTGCCGATCAGAAGGTTGGTTGGTTCGAATCCCCACGACGGGGTGAGCTCCCGTTTCTCTGTCCCAGCTCCTGCCAACCTAGCAGTTCGAAAGCACACCAAAAAGTGCAAGTAGATAAATAGGTACTACTGCAATGGGAAGGTAAATGGCGTTTTCGTGCGTTCTGGCTTCCATCATGGTGTTCCATTGCGCCAGAAGCTGTTTAGTCATGCTGGTCACATGACCCGGAAAACTGTCTGTGGACAAAGGCCGGCTGAAAGCGAGATGAGCGCCACAACCCCAGAGTTGCCTTTGACAGGACTTCACCATCCACTTTCAGTATTATTTGCAGTATGATGTGTGGATGGTCCAGAATAAATCCTCGACTAATTCACTATTATCAATGACACGTTACAGAATCAATCTCTCTCTCTCTCTCTCTCTCTCTCTCTCTCTCTCTCTCACACACACACACACACACACACACACACACACACACACAAGTCTGGATGGGCTCAGTGACAAATTGCTTACCTCTCCACTCTTATATCCCAATACATCCCTGTGCCCATGATCTTAACTGGGAGTTAGGAGTCCAACAAGAGGGAATGGCTACCCATGCATGGTACCAAAGCAACACCTTACACAGGTACTTTAAAAACAAAAACAAAAACCTACACTGAAAAGCTGAATTGGCAATTTGAAAATGATGCAAATTAGACTGTCATCTGGCTTGTTCACACAATTGAGTCACTACCTGGATCTCGCACTCATGAAGTAGAGAACATGCAAATCAGTCTGTCATTGCTAAAAATTGCGACTACTGCCCTCAAAATCTCACTTATCCAAAGGAGAAAATCGTAAAGGGGGATTGGGGGGGTGGGGGAAGATGAGGAGATTCTGCGACTATTGCTTTAATCTGGACTTCAGGGGCCAGGATGCTTGTAAATTTCACTTCATTGCCTGTGCATCACTGCAAAGCGTGGAGACCCAGCAGGGATGGGAATGAGAAAAGGGCCCTGGTTCGTCAGTCACAGGAAAGGCCAATCAGGAGAGTTGTTGTTGCAGAGTGCTCACCAGCAAGCAGTTTATTTTCCCCAAATTGTTCTGCTGTGCCAGATCCAAAGTATATTGGTCAACCCTGTCTCTAAAAATACAAGAACATCACACAAATAGAGAATCATCTCTCAAGGGTAGCCCTTAACCCTGCTACCCTCATAATCATAATTTTCTTACATCTAACTGGCAAAGAATATGGGATAAATATAAAAATATATAAATAGAGTTAAAGAATCCAGCTGTCTCTCTTCTGAAACCAGTGCTAAGAATTGGAACTGACTTCTGTTTGTTTTTAACATCTGGAGGAAAAACAGCATCCTTAGATATAAAGATTTGGTTATTCAGGATAGGAAGCCTGATTATTAAAGAATCAAGAGCAGATTAAACCAGGAAAACCCTTTAAGCGCACCCAGGTTTTCATAAACATGAAAAATCCCATGATTAATGATAATTCAAGAAGGTTGATGGGTTATGAAAAATTAATTACCAAAATGACTGTTTATTGTCAAAATCACATCATTTAGTATTGAAATATGATACAGAATTCAAGCAAACAAAGGATTTTATGATTAATCTGATGCAGAAAATAAAGGAAAGAATACCCCAATGGAAGTATGGGAAAGCTTATGGAAAAGATTGCCTTATGTATAGCAATAAAGGGAGATTGTAACAAAGTAGTGATGTGGTTTTATCTAACCCTAGTAACAATACAGAGAAAATACCCAGGTTTATCCTGGAAATGTCAAAAAGAAAAGGGGGATTATTACTGTATACGGTGGGAGAGTCAGCTAGCAAAAAATTAACACTTTTGGAAATATAAAAGGTTTTGTAACAGAAATATTGCTAGACGACAACTCCAGTTTTCCGTGGTCATTCGTTATACAGGTTGTGGCTGGTGGGAGTTGGAAGTTAGCAACATCATGGATCAGGGATTGGTTAAATTGCAGGAAGCAAAGTGTAGGAATAAACGGACAGTTCTCCAAATGGAGAGAAGTAAAAAGTGGAGGCTTCAAGGATCAGTACTGGGACTCGTGCTTTTTAACTTGTTCATAAACGATCTAGAGCAGTGGTTCCCAGTTGGTGGTCTGCGGACCCCAGGGGTTCCATGACACCATTCACATAACAAAAACTACCATAGAGATAACAAAATTTTCAATAGTAGGAGGTCCATAGTTTGGCTTTTGAAAAACAGGGGATCCACAGTACTTAGCTAATTGGGAAACACTATTAAGAGTTATATGTGAGGTGGCCAAGCTTGTTGATGATACTGAATTGTTCACGGTTGTTAAAACAAAAGGAGGTTGCAAAGAGCTCCAAGAGGACCTCTCCAAATGAAGTGAAAGGGTGGTAAAATGGCAAATGCAATTCAATGTAAGCAAGTGTAGAGCGATGCATGTTGGAGCAAAAATCGTTAGTTTCACATACACCGTGGGTAGGCAAACTAAGGCCCAGGGACCGGATCTGGCCCAATCGCCTTCTAAATCTGGTCAGCGGGTGGTCCAGGAATCAGCATGTTTCTACATGAGTAGAATGTGTCCTTTTATTTAATGCATCTCTGGGTTATTTGTGGGGCACAGGAATTCGTTCATTCCTCCCCCCCAATATATATATAGTCTGCCCCCCCACAAGGTCTGAGGGACACTGAACAAGTTTGCTGACCCCTGACATACACACTCATGGGGTCTGAACTGGAGGTGACAGATCAGTAGCAAGACTTAGGGGGTCACAGTAGATGTTGACCCAACGTGCAGGGACTGTTAAAAAAAAAAAAGGCAAATGCCATGCTAGGGGTTATTTGGAAAGGAATTGAAAATAAAATGGCCAATACTGTAATGCCATCGTACAAGTACAGTGGTACCTCTGGTTGCGAACGGGATCCGTTCTAGAGCCCCATTCGCAACCTGAAAGGAACGCAACCCGCGTCTGCGCACGCGCGGGTCGCAATTCATCGCTTCTGTGCACGCGCAGGACATCATTTTGTGCGTCTGCACGTGCGCGAGTGGAGTAACCCCTTCCGGGTCGCCGCGGGATGCAACCTGAAAAGGCGTAACCTGAACCGAACGTAACAAGAGGTATGACTGTATATGTTATGACCACATCTGGAGTACTGTGGACAGTTCTGGTTGCCTCACCTCAAAAGGGATATTGTCGAGTTGGAAAAGATTCAGAAAAATGTCACCCAAATGATCAAGGAGATGGAACAACTGCCCTATAAAGGAAGGTTGCAGCGCTGGTAGGGTTGCCGTATTTCAAAAAGTGAAACTCCAGACACAAAAATTGTTGAGGGGTTGTTGTTTTTTGCAAATTTTTGAGCTATTTTTAAGGAAATTCACCAAAATCTACACTTCCGACATTTTCCTGGACATTAAAGAGATTTCCAACAGCCGAATCCTGGTAATGTCCAGGAACTTCCGGATATATATATGGCAATCCTAAGTGTTAGAGACTTCTTAGTTTAGAGAAAAGGTGAGTTAGAGGTAACATGATAGAAATTTATACAGGGGTACCTCGGGTTAAGTACTTATTCATTCTGGAGGTCCGTTCTTAACCTGAAACTGTTCTTAACCTGAAGCACCACTTTAGCTAATGGGGCCTCCTGCTGCTGCTGCGCCACCAGAGCACGATTTCTGTTCTCATCCTGAAGCAAAGTTCTTAACCCGAGGTACTATTTCTGGGTTAGCGGAATCTGTAACCTAAAGCGTATGTAACCCGAGGTACCACTGTAAAATTATATAGAGCTTTTCTCCCTCTCCCACAAGAACTCGTGGAGCTCCAATGATGCTGAATGTCGCAAGATTCAGGACAGTAGACTATTCTTACGTTTTTATGTAACACCTGAAGGATTGCAGATTCCCCATTAACACTGCTTTAAGTAGGGATTTTGGAGAATTAGGATGGAAATTGAAACAGAAGTTGCCAACGTCTGCAGAATTTGTCCCATGGTATGGAAAGGAATGCAAACGGTATTTGCTGCTGTTGTTTTCAGCCTGCAAATGATATGTAATTTATGATACCACACCCCCCCACACACACATTTGCACTGTGTTTCCTTCAAATTGAAATGAGTGGTATGGAATAACTTAATAACAATGCAATTACTTACATTAAATTCCGCCACTACAGACAGCAAGACGAATAACGTGGATTTTGCCAGAAACTGAACCGCAGCAGAACGGAAACAGCACTGCACAGTTGGAACATAGTTGGAATGGAAATTGATGCCTTCTTACGTCCCTAGTTCTAAGTGATGGTTCCCAGCTCTGAAACTCACTGAGCTGTATCCAACTAAATAGTCCTGCTAGTGGAAGTATTTCTGCTTGTCCAGCGGTACTTCCTCTGTGCCCTCCCCAAGGGTTTGTGGGGACCCTCAGAACAGATTTAGGGGGGGCATGGGAAAAGAGGGAATATTTCTTCATGCTGCCTGAAGTCCTTGTGCTAGCAGATCTATTTAGTAGGATGCTGACTATTATCGCTGGCTAGAGGCATGCCAACACACGCTTTACTGAATGGTGTTCAACTTCGTACTATAAACTTTTCCGATTTGTATTTTCTGACTTAAAAAGAAACTGCTGCAGTTTTCGATGCTGCTCTTGTCTCCAGAGTTGTTTTAGCTGTTTTAAATTCTCTCTCTCTCTCTTTCTCTCTCTCTCTCTCTCTCTCTCCCACCCCCATGACACACACACACCAGCTACCCTTTCTGAGGTAAAAAGGCAATTAGAATGTTATAACAATACACAAACACGTCAGTAGTTGCAATTTTAGAAATTCTCCTTTCCCGTCGTCATTAGAGAGTATTGCTATGCTTCATGCACTCAAATCATTAGGCACCAAAACAGAGACATGAATACCCCAAACACTGCGTTCCCTAAAGCAGCTGTCACGGCAAATCAGCATCAGGCATCTATACATAGGGATGTTATGCTTAGGCACTTATCAAGGGAAGGCTTGTAGCTCAGTGGTAGAGAGTCTGCTTTGCATGCCAGAGGTCCCAGGTTCAATCACCAGCGTCTCCAGCTGGCAAAGACTTCCTGCCTAAGCCCTGGAGTGCTGCTGCAGCTCAGTGTAGATGATACTGAGGTAGGCGGCGGTCTGACTCTGTACAAAGCAGCTTCCTATGAACAAGCTTGGATAGAAAACCCAAAACATAAATCCACATTCTAAAAAACCGAACACCTTCAGTTCCACTCTCAAACCAGAGTATGGAATTTGGTATAACCAGAGAGGAGCCAAACGTTGATCAGCTTCAGGTGGCCACTTTTATTATTATCAACAGTCATATCTAGAAACTGGAATTTTCAATGGGCATT
Organism: Podarcis liolepis; assembly: GCF_965112155.1. Classification (NCBI taxonomy): domain Eukaryota; kingdom Metazoa; phylum Chordata; class Lepidosauria; order Squamata; family Lacertidae; genus Podarcis; species Podarcis liolepis. The sequence goes on along the minus strand of NC_139566.1, from coordinate 35,725,801 downwards.
GCTGTCTCCTAAACATGCAAGTGTCATAGCTGGTGGGAGATGATCATTTTCTGTGTTGGAGGCAACCTCAAATGGTCAACGTCATGCATATATGCCAGTTGTAAGATTGCTATATAGTCAATTACAGCAGAATTCTAATTGAGTTTGGTACCTTTCTCTGTGAAGTAGTGTTTTTATTTGTACACAGATTGTAACAGCTGGTGTTTTTAGTTTGATAATTTTATTTCCTTAATTGTTTATACATGATGGCCCTTGTGGTCCCTTCCATCTCTACAATATCAGGAAGTCTTTAATGTTTGGTGTTTTATTATGTTTTTATAAGTGCTGGAAGCTGCCCAAAGTTGCCAGGGGAAACCAGCAGCTTTTGAGTTATGGTGCTGGAGGAGACTCTTGAGAGTCCCATGGACTGCAAGAAGATCAAACCTCTCCATTCTGAAGGAAATCAGCCCTGAGTGCTCACTGGAAGGACAGATCCTGAAGCTGAGGCTCCAATACTTTGGCCACCTCATGAGAAGAGAAGACTCCCTGGAAAAGACCCTGATGTTGGGAAAGATGGAGGGCACAAGGAGAAGGGGACAACAGAGGACAAGATGGTTGGACAGTGTTCTCGAAGCTATGAACATGAGTTTGACCAAGCTGCGGGAGGCAGTGGAAGACAGGAGCGCCTGGCTTGCTGTGGTCCATGGGGTCACGAAGAGTCGGACACAACGACTAAACAACAATCATCATCATCATCATCATCATCATTACAGTTCTATGATTCTATGTTTGTATTTCATATTTAAATGATACAGGCCAGTGGTTGATGCAAAAATCTATCTATCTAGAACTGTCAACCAGAAGGAGGCAGAATATGTTTCTTCTTTAATCTGTCCTGCACAGAGCACCTTCAGTGTCTCCATTTCCCAGCTCCCAGTTGCGGGTCTCCCTATTGCAGCCTCAGATGTGAAATACTCCCTTTCTGTGTTTTTTCCTCCCCAGATAATGTACCTTAGTGAATATCATTGGTATTTGCTCCTTATCATTCCTTGTAACCCCAAGGTTTTTGTTTTATAAGTCTTCTGCTTTTGGGGAGGGGAAGGAGTTACAATTCCATTCTACACCATGCTTGTGTTGGTCCTTTGGCTTGATGATTGTGTTATTACAATTTTGGGGCCGTATCAAATGGAACCCAGTCAGTTTTGCCACAGATTGACAATTATTGGCTTGTGGTAGCAAAGAGTTGGACTTCTTAACTGGTGGTGAATGCCCTGCCTGCTTAAATATGAGAGGTCACATCAGTATTGGCATTCTGCTGGCTCCTGAAGACGTGCCCATTTAGGCAAGCATTTCATTGAATTTGAACTTGTGAACTAATTGTTTTAATTGCCTTTTACACCGTTTTCCTTACTATGCTTCTTAACTGGCTTGTTTTATTGCATTTTTAAATTATGGATCCTTTTAACACCTTGACTGATTTTTTAAATTGTGGATTTTAACTACACCTGGATTTTATACTTGTTTTGCATGCAGAAGGCAATGCTTGGCTTAGGTCTCTCTTGTCCTTCCCCTCTCTACTAAAAAATGTGGTACGCCAGTCCTGCTGTATTTGGGGACTCTCCAGCTCTAACACCAAAGCCAGCGTGGTGTAGTGGTTAAAAGCGGTAGTTTCGTAATCTGGGGAACCGGGTTCGCGTCTCCGCTCCTCCAAATGCAGCTGCTGGGTGACCTTGGGCCAGTCACACTTCTTTGAAGTCTCTCAGCCCCACTCACTTCACAGAGTGCTTGTTGTGGGGAAGGAAGGGAAAGGAGAATGTTAGCCGCTTTGAGACTCCTTAAAGGGAGTGAAAGGTGGGATATCAAATCCAAACTCCTCCTCCTCCTCCAGTGGAATTGGGACTGGCAGGGCAGAAAGGCAGGAAGACCAACCACTAGGTGGAGCCAGAGCGAATGATAAGCAGAGCCACCCCCTGAACCAGGGGTGCCATCTTGAATAAAATATTGGAGTGGGCAGGTAAGTCCCGCCCCACATAATCGATCACATGAGACACAGTGTGCACACACACAATTTGAATGGCAATGTCTATCAACTTGGGTGCCCCCGGTCCCCTCAAATATTTTATTGGGGGTGCGAAGACTCCTCAGCCCCTAGGAGTTGGCTCTTATTTCCTGCAATGGTTGCAAGAAGGCAAGTGTGACAGCAGCTGGCCCTGCTGTAATATCCTCCACTCTCAGAGACCCTGGCGAGTCACTGCCAGTCTTGGGATAGGTGTACAAAAGGCTGCATCCAGTGTCCATTTGTTGCGCCAGCAGATGGCAACATTTAAAGGTTGTGCAACAAGGGAATCCAACACAACAGTTGTGTAATCTGCTTAACAGTAAACTTTGGTAATGCACTTGTATTTTCCCTTGTGCAACAATGCTCTGTTAGCACAACTATACCCCTAAGTGATTTCAAGGCAGTGGTACATTGCATACAACCCCAAACAGTATGACTTGGTACAGTTCACTAGCGTAGCAGCAGATACTGGAAGAGAAGCGTCCATTCCTCCCCTGCCCGCCCCCCAGGTTTTCTAATTGTGGTAGTGTTTCCTGGCTATAAACAGTGCTTCAGCAGTTGCATGCCAAGGCACCGATTTTGTTGCCCCGGCTGCATCATTTACTGTACGGATTCAACTTGCATTATTTGGTCGGTTGATCTGGCAGGAGACCTCGGTACGGCAAGCTGTGATTCTGGCTCCACTGCCAGTTGCTTTTACAGACTTAATAGCTGAAATGTCATAGACTTTATTAATCAGACTGCATTCTTTGCTAATTGATGGACATAGTTTCGGAGTTGAAATTTTTTAATACTTCACTGAGCTCGGGAGTGATCCGTCATGGAAAAAATACACAGCAGACTTTCTCTCTTGCTTCAAGCGCAACCAGCCCTAGACTGCCTGCGACATTCTCTCTCCTTCTTCTGCTTCATGTTATTTACATTATTATCCCATCCTTTGCCTTAGGCCGGGATATGGAACCTGTGCCGTGCCCTATGTTTTGGACTACAACTCCCATCAACCCTGACCATTGTTTTCATATACAGTGGTACCTCAGGTTACATACGCTTCAGGTTACATACGCTTCAGGTTACAGACTCCGCTAACCCAGAAATAATGCTTCAGGTTAAGAACTTTGCTTCAGGATAAGAACAGAAATTGTGCTCCGGCGTCACGGCAGCAGCAGGAGGCCCCGTTAGCTAAAGTGGTGCTTCAGGTTAAGAGCAGTTTCAGGTTAAGTACGGACCTCTGGAACAAATTAAGTACTTAACCCGAGGTACCACTGTATAGGGACGTCCCATTCCATAATGATAATTTTACTATTTATACCCCACCCATCTTCCTGGGTTGCCCAAACCACTCTGGGCAGCTTCCAACATACATAAAAAAACATAATAAAACATTTTAATTTTTTTAGTGAATAGGGTTATATATTTACTTTCAAATGTATTTTATTAAGGATTTTCTTGGTTTACAAAAGTATGTGCAATGTCTCTTTCTCTCTCTCTCTTTTTCCAATTAACATTTTTTACAGATCAATTTCATTTATTGAGACATTAGGAAGAAGAGGGGGAAAGAGGGGGGGAGGTGTGGGGTGGGGTCAGGTGGCAATGTTTCTATTATACTTAATATATGTGGGGTTTTGTGTCAGTGTCGCTTGTGCAGGTTCTCTGCTATTCACTTGTGTTCCTTTGGTGGTGAGAGAGGTTGGGGTTGGCCTAGGGTATGGTTGTTTGTTTATGATTGGCTGTGGTGGTCTTTGTTTTCGTGTGTGAGGGGGGTGGGTGGGTGTTTTGGATCAGGTTAGCCATATTGATTTGTATGCTGTTGGTGGATTTTTGTCGTTGTCTTGCTGGGCTGATAATAAAACATTAAACATTTTGAAAAAAACCTTGCCTATACAGTGGTACCTCAGGTTACATACGCTTCAGGCTACATATGCTTCAGGTTACAAACTCCGCTGACCCAGAAATAGTACCTCGGGTTAAGAACTTTGCTTCAGGATGAGAACAGAAATTGTGCTCTGGCAGCGCAGCGGCAGCAGGAGGCCCCATTAGCTAAAGTGGTGCTTCAGGTTAAGAACAGTTTCAGGTTAAGAACGGACCTCCGCAACGAATTAAGTACTTAACCCGAGGTACCACTGTACAGGATAATTCCATACCGTCTCACTTTTCTCCAATGAAAATAGGGATATCCTAAGGAAAAGTGGGACATTCCAGAATCAGATCAGAAACTGGAACGGCTTCTCTAAAACAAGGACGTCCCTGGAAAATAGGAACACCTGGAGGATCTGAGAACATAAGAAGAGCTTGCTGGATCAGACCATCTAGTCCAGCATCCTGTTTTCATGGTGGCCAACCAAATGCCCAAGGGAAACCCACCAGCAGGACCCACAAGAGCACTCTCCCCCTCCTGCGTTTCCTAACAAATGGTATTCAGAAGCATTACTGCCTTTGACTGTGGAGGAAGCATAGCAATCTTGACCAGCAGCCATCAATAGCCCTCTCCGCCATTAATTTGTCTAAACCCATGTAAGCTGGTGGCCATCACTGTCTCCTGTGGGAGCAAGTGCCATAGTTTAACTGCGCTGCATGATGTTCTTCCAACATTCAGCTTCTTTGAATGTCCATGAGTTCTAGTGCTTTGAGAAAGAGAAAAGAAACATCTCTCTCATGTCACCCCTTACTCCAATTGAACTTAAAGGTAAAGGGACCCCTGACCATTAGGTCCAGTCGTGACCGACTCTCCCAGTGCAGAACCCAAGGTGGCTCACAAGATGCCACAGAATTGCACACCAATCCATTATAAATATTGAATAACAATTAAATAAGCTATTATATATAAAAAAAAACCACCAAATCAAAACAACTTAGAACCATTTACGCCACCCACCTTTAGAAGTAAAAGGTAAAGGGACCCCTGACCATTAGGTCCAGTCGTGGCCGACTCTGGGGTTGTGGCGCTCATCTCGCTTTATTGGTGTACAGCTTCCGGGTCATGTGGCCAGCATGACTAAGCCGCTTCAGGCGAACCAGAGCAGCGCACGGAAACGCCGTTTACCTTCCCGCTGGAGTGGTACCTATTTATCTACTTGCACTTTGACGTGCTTTCGAACTGCTAGGTTGGCAGGAGCAGGGCCCAAGCAATGGGAGCTCACCCCGTCGCGCGGACTCGAACCGCCGACCTTCTGATCAGGAAGTCCTAGGCTCTGTGGTTTAACCCACAGCGCAACCCGCATCCCTTCCCAATTGAACATACTCCCTAGGAAATATATTTAGTTCTGCAATCTTCTTTATAGTGACTATTACGTTCACAACAGCAGGAGAAAGAGGTACAGACTCCTTTAAGAAGCCATTGAATGTGGTCTGAAAGAAAGGAGGCGGAGGGGAGACTGCATTTCCTGCCCTAAGTGGTGTCCCTGGAGGGATTTGAATTCAGGCTTCTTAAAAGCCTGCACTCTAGATAACACACTGCCCCACACTTAGGAGCTAGCAGGAAGCATTTAATTTCAACTATGCATATGTGCTTCCTCCTCCTGGAATCAACATATTGTGGTTTTATTTTTATTTTATTTTTCTTAATAAAAAACAGAATTCCCCAAAAATAAATTGGACCCAGTTTTCAAATCAGCCATTCAGTGGGGCAGAGGAGGGAAGAATGAAGCTTGGGGCATGATCATAAAAAGAGAGCGCGTTATGCTCCACAATTATGGCACTGCTTCTGCTAATTAAGGCAGCATGGTATATGGAAAACAAGACGTATAGATAGAGAAATCTGGTTTCAAATTCCTGCTCGGTTGTCAACCTCACTGGGTGTCCTTAGGATCACCCACCTCTCGACCTAACCCACATCATATGGCTACTGTGAGCCTGAGAAACCACACCAGACCATCTAAGCCAGGGGTTCCCAAACAGTGGTCTGTGGACCAATGGTGGTCTGTGCTGTTTTTGTGGATTTGTGGTTGGAGACAGGAGACAGCCCATCAGTCACATCAAATATTCTCACATAATATAGATTTGCAGTTGTTCATCCATTGCCTCCTCCACTTCTCACATAATATTCTGCTGTGTTACAACCTGAACGCTACAGAATTCAATTTGAAATACAGCAAAGTAACCGGCAAGAAACAAAACAAGCAATAAAATACAGTTGCAGAGTATTGCAATTGCTACGACAGGCGGAGGTTAGTATGCAACTACATATGTACTGAAATTAATGAACACAGCTAAGTTGGGCCCATTAATTTCAATGGGTCTACTCTGAGTAAACCTTAGCCGAATTCCATCCAGAAAAACCATCAAGTGGTCCACCAAAACCCTCAACAATTTCCCCGTGGTCTGTGGGAAGAAAAGTTTGGGAACCACAGATCTAAACAAATTGTGAGGATATTTTCACTTTTATAAAGATGCAATTACATACATATGCTAGTGGATAGCCTTACGGGATCTCTGTGGGACTTACTTGTTTCTCCTGGGGTGTGGAGGGTCTCCCTTGATAGTCTTGGGGCAGTGGCCAAGTTTGCATATACTATGTGGCATGTGTAAAGCCACAAATTTAACCTGACATTTTTTAATTTTTTTGGCAAAGAGTAGGTTGAAATAAACTCTGACTCTTGCTGTCAGGGTTTACACCGAGTATGTGGTGCCAACAGGGTTTTCTGGGTCCGGTACACAGTGGTCTGGTTTGTACATAACCCAAAACTATGGTTTAGCATTATGCCTGAATGCTGCCAGTGGCTTAACTATAGTGTGTTTACTTTCAACAAGCCACAAGCTGAAGCAATGGTTTGTTGTTGGTTGTCCAGGGGCTCAGGCAGGAATATTCCCTGGTCCTACCTGGAGATGCAAAGACATGGACCTGGGACTTCCTGAACACAGAGCAGATACCCTAACTCTGAGCTACAGCCGATCAAATACAGTACAATCTATTGGCCAAATTTATTTTCACAATGACCTGGGATGAACGTGGTAAGTTCTTTGAAACTGGTTTCTCTGGTGATGTCTCCAAGTACATCTTTCATTAGGATCCACCTAGCTCATGTAGCAAAGATTATTTGGAAAGATATGCAAGCAACAATATTCAGAGCCCAATTTAGGTGATATAACTAGGGTTGCACTCCTATGCACCTGGGAATAGGCTCGCTTGAGTTTACTGCCAAGTACACATATATAAGATTGGGGTGTACAGTGTTATCATATATGACAGTCTCCACCAGTGAGGAGTTACAGTCCAAAATATTTGGAGGGCATCAACTTGGGGAAGGATGCTATACAGACTTGCACAAACTAGTGGGTGGGCATCCAGCACAACAGCTGTCCTAGCAGAAACTTGTTGTGTAGAAGATTCTACAATCTATTTGCAACAGCCAGAAACCTGCTTATGTATTATCTTGCGTAATAACAGGCATATCCATGCCATATTTATAGCCAATGACTTTTCCAAAGAATCATGGGAACCATAGCCTGCTAAGGGAACTGCAAATTCTAGCCCCGTGAGGGGGGAAACTACAGTTTTCCTAGATATGCAGATGGGGGCTCTCATAAATGAAAGTTCTGTTATAAAACTCCATGCATACAGAACAGTAGCCTTTGGGGGGGGAGTTTCTGACCATGTCTTCTCCCTGATCTGCTAGCCTTCTGTGCACACAAAGGATTTTTATTTTTACACGGAGGCACATTCTATCGTACACCCTTGACTGAAGAACAGTAGGCACCTTCTATCTGGGATGGTCTTCATCTTCCACTGAGCACGCAGTTTTGGGAGGGACGCACAAGGAGCAGGGAGGGGGGGACACCCGCCTAGCCAGTCAGATCAGCCAAACCAACGCTGGCGATCAATGGGGTGACAGATGTCTCAGCCAGATCACCCTCACATCCTATCATATGCATCCCCGCCTGCAACTGAAAGTAGTAAAGTCCAGTCACAGGTTTACCACCTCTGTGGGAAGAAGGCCTAGCCAATAAATCTTTTAAAAATAAATTTGCAGGCTTAGTGGTTTGTCCAATCAAAGCTCCAAGGCAGGAAATTATACTTTTTATTTGTCTGAATAGGGATAGGGAGGTCTATCAGAAGCCTCTGACAGAAACTAATTTTTTAGCTCTCAGAGCCATGCTTAGATGTGCTGCAAAGCTGTGCAATGGTCTTGAAACAGACCAATGTTGAAATCATATTCATGACTCAAAATGATTGTGTTTCCAACAAAGAAAAAGAAAAAGAAAGAAAACTTCACAGCCACAAGATTAATGGCTTGTGAAGTCTTAAAAGGAAAAAGCCAATGTTATTTCTTGTCAAAACCATGAAGGCCAAAAAAAGACCCCAGACTGCTTACTTTCTCCTCTTCAAAAGCCATCTGTCCAGTCATATGACCGCTTGATAGAGTGCAATGCACATTCAAAGCCAATGAGTTCCCTGGAAAAAATCCTGGGAAATGTGGCTTCTTAAGTGACTGCGAATTGTAGCTCTGTGAAGGGGAATACAATGTTCTCTTAAACAGAAAAAGTAAAAAATAAATAAAAAGTCAAATATGAAAACACAGCACAAACTCCATTCGTGGGTAAACAAAATAACTGAGGTAGGAACTGCACCCACACGTCACCCACCCACAAAAACATCTCCCAAATACATCATTGGCAGTCCTCTGCACACAAACCTCACCCTCAACTATTCCCAACTACCACAGTATCCATAATACAGCTAGTACACAGCCAGCTATTTGTTGCAAAGCTAACATCTGGCACACACAAAAAACCTAGGCAGCATTAAATACAACCAGTTACTTCACCCACCTCTATCTAGGGCAATACAGATCATACAGAGAATGTTCCCTTCTCATCTCCCACCCGGTTGGACATAGTTGGTTGTTGTTAATCTGTTCTTCACCCTAAGGTCCTGGGGCAGGTTACTGGGACAGATCACAACTATTTAAACACAATATTGAAAAACAGTTTGAAACAACGTACAATAAAAAAACTGGGTGGGCCCTAAAAATCCTCTCACAGTAAACTGATTCAGTCTCTCACACTGAGTCGTATTAATAAACCTTACAACCCTTCAGAAAATATAATCCAGACTCTGACCCTTGGCAGCAAAAAAACACAACTTCAGTTACCACCCAATAATACATCACACACTTTCTCCTCCGGGATAATAAATTCAACTCTAGAAACTTAAAGCAGGTTGTGCCCTTGAGGCAGACCCAATGAGTTCCTATGGTCAAAATCAAGGAACTTTAGGTCAATGGAGACAAGGTGTTACTTGTGCTAATGCAATTGACATGTGTGCTTGTTTATATCAACAGCAGCAGAGGGGGAAGCCTGAACAGGGATATTTCTTTGGCCTGGGGAGTGGAGTTTAACTCTTTCTTTCCAAATCCTGACAAAATTGGCTCTCAGAAGCTGCTTCTACCATTTCATCTGAACAGGGCCAATGGACACTACAAATGCAAACAGCAGCTTTGGAGTGAGGATTTTTGTCAGGAGCATGTCAGGGATAGAAAAGCGTTAAAATTTTACTCCTCACAGTCCCAAAGTTGTTAAGGCTTCCCTGAGGTTACTGTTTACATGAATTAATCTGCGTATTTATTTTTAAAAAATGTAATCAACATCATTTATAGTTTGGACCATTAGGTTGTATCCAAGGTAGAGCTACGTTAAAGTCATTTAGCGGTACACTTGTTCTGTTGACAAAATGATATGCACCAATGGAACGTAGGCCAATCCACACCATACATTTTATAGCACATCCAACACACCTTCAAAGCACATGGCTTCCCCCAAAGAATCCTGGGAACTGTAGTTCTTCCTGTTAATCGTGCTGCTTTAAACGTGGATCTTTATTGTATTTTGATTTTGATTTGTAATGTTTTATTTCTCTTGCCTCTGAAAGTCTTACTGGAAATGTAACATGGTATAAAAATTAAACACACACACACTCACGAACCCTGCCATTTTCACTGCCAAATTTCAGCGATGGAACAAATGCTTAGCCTATGACACTTGCCTCTTACAATCTCTTTAAAGACAGGAATCGAGAACCAGTGGCCCTTCAGATTTTATTCAGCTCCTCACTTCGCTGGTCCAGCGCCAGATTTAGGGTGGTGCAGGCTGTTCCTCTGCAAAGGGCACCAAGCCAAGGGGTGCAAAAAATCCATTTTGGGGTGCCAAATTTTGGCCTTGCACAGGGCGCCATATTACAAAAGATGACCCATGTCCGCCCCTGATTAGCCTCATAAAGCATGACTTACAGTCAAGGATAATGGAAACCGTCCCCCAAAATACCTCGTGGGCAACAGACTTCGCCCCACGTTGGCAGCAACAGTGTGAGAACAGCAGTCAAACAGATCACACAGGTTTTTGAAACTGTACAAAAGCCTGAAGCACCTGTTTGCCTAAAAAGGGAAAGTAGGAGGAAGGCAGGAGGTAGCAGGTACAGTTTCAGACCTCCGAGTCCTTGAAAAGAAAGCAAAAGCCATCCTCTGTTATCTATGGCCAGAGGACCAAATTAATTAGCTCAACAGGCTCATCTGAGCAGCTCTGCCTCGCCCCCCCTCACCTGTTTTAATCGGGATTTCCATCTAAGGCACCGATTCCAGAGCGTGAAAAGCCTTTTAGATATGAGGTGGTCAGGTCCTTCCTTGCAACTTAATTAAAAGGAGAGCGGGGCGGGCGGGGGAGGGAGAGAGGGGAGGGGTACACGTGACAGATCAAAGAGGAAAACACACTCGTGTGTCCTTGCTCTATAGCCCACCCCCCGTCTCCAAATTTTCCGGGTAGCATAGTATAAAAAACCAAAAAACAGAAAAAGACCAGAGTCAACGGGGTGAGAATAAAAGGCGACCGTGTACGCTGCTCCCCACACTCGGGCAGAGAAAATCATAAACATCTCCCCTCGCTGACTTGAAAGGCGGTAGCCGCCTCCCGCTCTCCACCCACCTTTTTTTTTATTTTTCACACATGGGCACAATTTGCAAATCAAAGCGTTTCCTTCTCTTCCAGATCCCCCAGCACAACCACCACTCGCTGGAAAAACAAAAACATCCTGGCATGTCTGGACAAGCCAACCCACCAACCTCCCCCCCCCCATCCCCGTCCCCCTCCCCCGGTTGAAGAGAAAACGCAATTACGCACCAACCCCACACTTTGTGGCTCGGCGTTATGAGCCCCCCACTCCCCACGCATCACCTACCGCTGGAGTTGGGAGTTTTAAGGGTGCCCCGCCACCCCTCACTAAGAGGGAGAAATCTACCCAGAAGGAAGGAAGGAAGGAGGGGGACCCGAAAGAGAGCACCCCCTCCCCGCCCGCCCGCCCACCACGTAAACATCCCCACGGGGTTACCTTGGCTTCTGACCCCCAGATGCAGAACGCCGCCGCTGTCAACAGATGGAGCCAGCCTGATCTCCGGGGTAAAGGGGGACTTTTGCCCATGCTTGTTGGCTCCTGGAGCTGCTTTTGGCAGCGGGTTTGTGCGTTGGGAAGGGAGCGGGAGCAAGAGCTAGAGCAGCTGTTCCTAATACCTTTCCCTCCCAAGATTGGTCCTCCTTCTGCGCCCTCTCTCTCTCTCATTCCCCCTTTCCTCCTCCTCCACTCACTCTCTCCTCCTGTTCTCCCTCCCCTCATCTCCTTTCTCTTCGCTCTAAACTCCCCCCACCCCACCAAAAAAACGCACAAAACACCCTCAGGGTGTGTATCACCTGCAGCAGGGATGGGTGAAAGACGATGGGGAAAGTTGAGTCTTTTCCCCCCTTTGCTCAAACACCATTTAGGTCCCAGGAAGATTTCTGGGCATGGGAGCTGCACACAGCCAGCAGCCTTGATTTCGTGGGAGAAACTCACGGATGGTTGTTGTTGTTGTTGTTGTTGTTGTTGTTGTTGTTGTTGTGTGGTGTCGTCAAAACCCCACCACCACACAAAAAGAGGTCTATAAAGGTTTCTTCCCTTCCCATCCCATCCAACCCCCAAAGCCAGTTTTCCACAACTGAGCCAGTCCACTGGGGGGGGGGGGGAGTTCAGATCAGAGGAGGAGATTTATTTATTTTTTGCAATTGCCCCTATAAGTCCAGCAGCTGTTACAGTCTTAATTACCAAGTTGAGGATCTCCCTGCCCTATTGAAGAACTGTCCAAAATGATCTACCGTACCCAATACTTGCCTTGTCTTACAGGGACAAACAAAACAGGTATCTATTGGACTTCCACTTTCAGCTCTGATAAATATTTGTCAAAGGAACATGGGGGTCCAGGTTTAGTCCTCAGCATCTCCAGGTAGAGCTAAGAGAGATTACCTTCCTGAAATGTTAGAGACCCACTGCCAGTCAGTGTAGGCAATGTTGACCTACTGTGGCTTGGTATCAGGGGCGCCAACTTGACTAAAATATGGGGGGGCCCCTCAGGTAAACAACACCCTGAATAATAGATCACATGACGTGGCAGGCACACACCATTCAAATGGCAATGGCCTTGAACTTGGGGGGAGCTGGCCCCCTCAAATATTGGCTCCTATGCTTGGTATATGCTGGGACGCAGGTGGCACTGGGTGTTAAACCACTGAGCCTAGGACTTGCGGTTCGAATCCCTGCGATGGGGTGCGCTCCCATTGCTCGGTCCCTGCTCCTGCCAACCTAGCAGTTTGAAAGCATGTCAAAGTGCAAGTAGATAAATAGGTACCGCTCCGGCGGGAAGGTAAACCGCGTTTCCGTGCGCTGCTCTGGTTCGCCAGAAGCGGCTTAGTCATGCTGGCCACATGACCTGGAAGCTGTACACCGGCTCCCTCAGCCAATAAAGCGAGATGAGCGTCGCAATCCCAGAGTTAGTCACGACTGGACCTAATGGTCAGGGGTCCCTTTACCTTTATGCTTGGTATAAGGCAGTTTCCTATGTTCCTAAATTACAGGAGGAAGCAGCTTTCAAACTTCTTTGTGTGCATGGCCATGGACCACTTAAAAATTGCTCAAAGCCGCAGTAGCCAACTTAATAAACTATTGTTTTATTTGTTCTGTGAATCAAAGCACATAAGTGATATTTTAATAATTGTATTCTTGCCTTTCTAATACAATGGATAAAAAACCCTAAAGTAATGTTTTTTCCCCCCGTCAGCGCCACAGTGCTGTCAAAACTAGCACCATATAATGAAAAACACAGGCCTGATGCATTAGTAGCCTGTTTGATGCTTTGAACATATACAAAATGGCTTTGATCTCCAGTGTGGAGGGAAGGGGGAAATTAATAAAATTTATGTTTGGATTAACTGGCCTATTAAAGTTTACGTACTAATTGCTCAACTATTGTGGAGGCAAAATCCTTTGCAGACCTGCTGCAAGTCATTTGATGATACACCAATAGATCTTAATCAACCTCTGCCCACCCCAAGTCAGGTTATTTGTCTGTTTAGCCCAATCATGTTGACTCTGATTGGCAGCAAATCTCCACAGTCTCAGGCAAAATATTCACCATCATCTGCTAGCTGATCATGGCTGTGTACACATTACCACTCGCTCTGGCTCCAGCATACTTCCACCGCTGGTGTCTGAAACTGAGTACACTGGATATTAGGTAAAGGTAAAGGGACCCCTGACCATTAGGTCCAGTCGTGGCCAGCATGACTAAGCCGCTTCTGGCAAACCAGAGCAGCGCATGGAAAAGCCGTTTACCTTCCCGCAGGAGCGGTACCTATTTATCTACTTGCACTTTGACGTGCTTTTGAACTGCTAGGTTGACAGGAGCAGGGCCCGAGCAACGGGAGCTCACCCCGTCGCGGGGATTCAAACCGCCGACCTTCTGATCGGCAAGTCTTAGACTCTGTGGTTTAACCCACAGTGCCACCCACGTCCCTACACTGGATGTTAGCCACAGTCTATAGGTACCCTGTAGCTCCTTGAGAAATACTCATAGATTCATAGAATTGTAGAGCTGAAAGGGACTACGAAGGTCATCCCCTGCAATGCAGGAATCTTTTGCCCAACTTGCTGCTCAAACCCACAACCCTGAGATTAAGACTCTCATGTTCTATCACAAGGGTAGGCAAGCTAAGGCCCAGGGGCCGGATCCGGCCCAATTGCCTTCTCAATCCAGTGGCCTGCGGATGGTCAGCGTGTTACATGAGTAGAATGTGTCCTTTTATTTAAAATGCATCTCTGGGTTATTTGTGGGGCATAGGAATTCGTTCTTTTTTCAGGGTATAGTCCGGCCCCCCACATGGTCTGAGGGACGGTGGACCGGCCCCCTGCTGAAAAAGTTTGCTGACCTCTGTTCTATCAACTGAGTTATGTACTCCCACCCCACTCACACATGAAAACAAAGTTCATCACAGCCAGTTACAAACAAACAACCACACCCTAGGCCAACCCCAACCTCTCTCACCACCAAAGGAACACAAACGAATTGCAAAGAGGACCCACACAAGCGACACTGACACAAAACCCCACACATACATTAAGTAGAATAGAAGCATTGCCACCCCACCCCACTCACCATGCCCCCCTCCACCTCTTCCCCCCTTTTCTTCACTAATGTCTCAACAAATGAAACTGATCTGTAGAAAATGTAACTTGAAAAAAGAGACACCGCACGTACTTTTGTAAACCAAGAAATATTTAATAAAAATATGTTAAAAACAAAAAAACCCTCCAAAAACTATGTACTTTCCCTCAAACCAGCTTCCACCCAATTTGAAAACGGAAGCGGCAGTTAAGATGAGGTGTGTACATTTCAGATAACCATTGCACATGCTCAGATGACAGCTTCAGTGAATTGGATTTCAGCACAGGGAAACAAATCAGGAAATGGGCATTGTGTGAAGAAGACATCTCTGCCCTCTCTCTGGTGTGTATAGCATATGACTTGAAATGCAGGGGCGCAGGAATGGCCTTGCTGTGTTTCCAACTTCTATACCTACCCTGTTTCAACTAGAGTTGCCTGCTAGCTAAAGATTGAATCTTCTGCTTTAAATATATGTTGCAGATGTAGATGTCCCTTCCCTCAGGCTCTTCCCTCAGGCTCTCAATCTCAAAATAACTTAATCTCTCCCCACATCTTTCTCCCCCACAACTCCACAACGCCTATGATAGCAGTGTGTCACACCAAACGTGACTGACTTGTAGACAGGACTCTGTGAACTGAAAACGGAGGTGCTATATGTGCCTTTGTTAGCCATGAAAATCAATAAAAACAATAATAAGAAAAGACATGGCATACAAGGAAAAAGAAAAGGGAGGAAGGAGGAAAACACAATATCAAAATGAGTTCTTAAAACTTACAATTATTTAACTTTCTCTCCCCATTGTCTGTTGATGGTGTATAACCAGCAACAGTTTCAGACTTGCACCTACTGTGTATTTTTCTAAGGGCTATCGTTCAAAATGCACTTTATTTTGTTTTGGCTACCAAACTGCTGTCATCTGACAATGGCATTTTATGAAACATAGCCCTTCTTCCCAGCGCTTAATCTGAATTTTGAAAGAAAAGTTGAGTTGTGATGTTTCTTAGCTCTCACAGCTAAATCCCCCTGTGATTGTCAATGCTAATTCAAGTTGGATGTGTGTGTTTTTGGTGGGGGGAAATCTGTCTGACAAGGAATTCAAAAGGATTTAGAAAAGAAAGAAAAACCCACAAGAACACACGAAGTTCTGAACAAGAGCCTTAATCTGACAGTAGCAAAGATTCTGATTAGTGTTCTTACATCTTTAGGATGTAAGCCTGCAGAGAGTCTCAGACAAGCACATAATGTGCTTGGAATAACCTGTCAAGCACATAGCGCGAGCGGACGAGGGGAGTCTGCAGGTTTAAAATTGCCGTTCTTTTTAGGAACTTATGACTCCCCGTTAGCTGAATTCCTTTGTAGAGGTCATCTGAGTACAGTCACCCGTAATCCCTTCAAGAAAATGCCAATTCTGCTGCTGTACTAAAATTGAGCTACATACTGATATAACACATGCTGTTTCCCCCTCTTTGCTTAAGCTGCCAAAGACCCAGTTTCACCTCTCCAGTAATTCCTCCCTCTTACCAGGTTCGACTTCCACCTGCCACCCGGTTTCACTTTGGCCATTCCTAAGGATTAAAAAAGCAATAAGTCACGGTATTCACAAGCCATTATTTCAGTTCCTTAAGTCTCTTGGCACATAGGGACTTAGGCCCCATCTGAACTATACATTTAAAGCAGTATCATCCCACTTCAAACATCCATTGCTTTCCTCAGAGAATCCTGGGAATTGTAGTTTGTTGATAGTTGATAGGAGTCACCTGTTGGGCTCACAGAACTACAGTTCCCAGAGTGGTTTAAAAGTCAACCTCTTTTCCCAGGAAACTCTGGGAATTCTCTCTCTCTCTCTCTCTCTCTCTCTCTCTCTCTCTCTCTCTCTCTCTCTCCACCCCTCCCCAAGCTTCTAGCATGGTTCACATTGCTCCGTTTCAACACAATCTTGAGTGTCAGAGCATGTGCAGAGTTTTTTTTGCAGAAGAGAGTTTCTGAGGGAGCATCGCTGAACTCCTGAGCAAATGTTCCCACGAAGATCTTCCTTCAAAGAGCAACATATATGGGGTTGTCCTCTGGTATCTTCACAGCACACAAGTTCCCAGGTTTCTGGGTGCTTTAAATGCATAATATGGATGCAGCCAAGCTTCCACTGGAGTTCATGTTTCAAAGCCTCCTTAATGTAGGGAGGGGATATTTATTTAAGCTTGAAGCTTGGGAGTTAAGGGCAAACTCTTCTCTGTGTGCTGCAATGCTTGGAGGACAAATTCCGTCCTCCCCCACCACAGCACCAGAGTGTTGGACTAGGACCTGGGAGAATAGGGTTCAAATCCCCCCCCCCCACAGCTATGAAGCTCACTGAGGGACCTTGGACTAGCCAGTATCTCTCAGTCTAAGCTGTTGTTGTGAGGACAAAGTGTGGAGAGGGAGAACCATTTTCACCACATTGAGCTTCTTGGAAGAAAAGTTGTATATAAATGTAATAATAAATAAATAAATAAATAAATAAATAAATAAATAAATAAATAAATATTGGACTTGGGGAGGTAAAAATCTCACTGGCTGCAATAGGAGTCTGCTTTCAAGCCCAATTGTTTCCGGAGACTATTTTCAGGGGGGTTTCAGCTGAGGAGGGAGGCTCGGTACCTAGGGAGATAAGCCCTCTATTAAGTAGTGGGTGGACATAGCAGACGACACAGAGATTTCTCCAAGTAGTTCTTTATAAGTAAGCTGGAACTGAACTGAACAGCAAACAGCTCAGCCGGCCTGCTTTTATAGGAAGCCGGCTGTCAACACTGTAACAACAACAGCCCAGGGTATCCCGCCTAAATTAACTTACGTGGACCTGAGTGAAAACTAATATACACAATACCCCTGGTGGCCAGGGTGAGAACTTCAATACATAACACCCTCCCCTCTCACCTTACTGCCACCTGGGCTAAGTACAGAGGCACTGGAAAATAATCTTCTGTTTATTTAACACAGCTCAGAACTGTGAATATGTCCACCTTCCCATAAAAACATAAGCAGAACCTGCTGGGTCAGACCAAAGTTGTCCCCCTCCCCATCCAGCACCCTGGGCCGTCCCAAGACATTTTGGCACCTTAGGAGGACCACAAAATGATACCTGCCTCCTGCCAGGGAAGAGCTGGTGAGTGAAGATCTACATCAGACACAAGGGGGAATAAAGATCTACATCAGTGCCTCCTATTCGCCAAGTGACCACTGTAGAGTGGCAGCAGCAACGGGCAATGCATTTCTTGGGAGGATGGATCTGTTGGCCCTGTGAATCCTGCTGCCCAAGGTGGCCGCCTCACCTTGCCTCATGGGTGGGCTCGTTCTGCTCAGAGTGGACTTTGAAGATGCTCGAACTCAGGACGAAAGGGAGAAACATGCTAGGAGGAAGGCACGTTTGGCAAACCCTCACCGTGACCAACTCCTGCCCAGAAACCTATGTCCCCACTGTGGAAGGATGTGTGGATCCAGAATTGGCCTCCACAGTCACTTACGGAGTCACTGTTAAGACCGTGTTCATGGAAGACAATCTTAGTTGGCTACGAGTGGTCGCCAAAGAAGAAGACGGTCAAACAGATGCACTGGACACTTAGAGCAACTCATGCATTTTTTAGGAGGTCTTCTCAGATAAACACTTGGTAGAGGGAGAATCAACCATTACAGCACAGAAGAACACATTCAACATATATTATTGCTCCAGCTCCACACAGACACAGCTGTTCATTAACCAGGGTCTTATTGAATCATCCACTTAAGTGTGCCAAAGGCAGCACATTACTTACCTGGAAGGGGAGATACCTTGATCGTGGAAGGTTTTCCCAGGCTCATCCATTGCATTTCCCCACTTGTTATTTTCCAGCAATTGGCATTCGGAGGCATGCTGCCTCCTAGCAGCAGAGGTAGGACATTGGCAGCCTTTACCTCTATAAAATTGTCTAGCCCTCTCTTAAAGTTATCCATGTTGGTGGCCATCAATGCCTCCTGTGGGAATGAGTTCCATAGTATAATAATAATAATAATAATAATAATAATAATAATAATAATAATAATAATTTCTTTATACCCCGCCCCTCTGGCTGGGCTTCCCCAGCCACTCTGGGCGGCTTCCAAAAAAAATATTAAAATACTATAATACATCAAACATTAAAAGCTTCCCTAAACAGGGCTGCCTTCAGATGTCTTCTAAAAGTCTGGTAGTTGTTGTTCTCTTTGACATCTGGTGGGAGGGCGTTCCACAGGGTGGGCGCCACTACCAAGAAGGCCCTCTGCCTGGTTCCCTGTAACTTGGCTTCTTGCAGTGAGGGAACCGCCAGAAGGCCCTTGGCGCTGGACCTCAGTGTCCGGGTGGAATGATGCAGGTGGAGACGCTCCTTCAGATATACTGGACCGAGGCCGTTTAGGGCTTTAAAGGTCAGCACCAACACTTTGAATTGTGCTCGGAAACGTACCCCTGCCTTAGTGCTGTATGCAGAAGTACTTTTTCCCATCTGTCCTGAGTCTTCCAGTATTCAGCTTCATTGAATGTCAACATGTTCTCATAAGCCATCCATGCTTCCTCTTACTCATATTTTATCTAAACTAAAAGAGCCTCAAATGTTGTAGGCTTTTCTCTCTTTTTCACCTTTGATCAATCTTTCACACCATGAAGATGATTACAATATATTTAGGGGTCCAATACCATCTGTGTTGCTTGATGTTGTGAACAGCCTTTAACTTCTGCTTGCATTTGGGGTACAAATGGGGCATGGTTCAAACTCTGCCCTCCTTCCTCTGTAAAAGAAACATATTTAAAACTAGAAGTTAAGATTCATTATTATTATTTTTTGTTCCCGGGATTTAGAGCTAACTTCAAAGCCGCCATGACATTGTAATAATCACATTAGTTGGCAATGTGACAGTTGAGTTTCGGATTTACTTTGGGATTGTTTCCCCAATTTAGCAGTGCAATATACTTAAACCAGAAGGTTTTAACTGAAGCAAGCGTTGTTTCTCTTTCATGTTGTATCGATGCCAGTCCTGGTTGTTTGTGGATCTGTGGGCAGCCATGAAGATTGGAGCATTTCAGTTCATGAACATAAAAAGACCCCTGCTGGATCAGACCAAAATGTCCACCTAATTCAAGATCCTATTTCACTCAGTGGCCAAAAAGAAGAAGAAGAGTTTGGATTTGATATCCCACTTTATCACTACCCGAAGGAGCCTCAAAGCGGCTAACATTCTTCTTTCCCTTCCTCCCCCACAACAAATACTCTGTGAGGTGAGTGGGGCTGAGAGACTTCAAAGAAGTGTGACTTGCCCAAGGTCACTCAGCAGCTGCATGTGGAGGAGCGGAGACGCGAACCCGGTTCACCAGATTACGAATCTTAACCACTACACCACACTGGTTCTCTTCTCTGGAAGGCCCATGAGCAACGCTTGAAGGCAGTAGACCTCCTCTACTGATGCAGAAGTAGGTAGAAATTCCACTTAGCTAAAGACCATTAGAAGCCCTGCTTGTGGGTTTCCCATAGGCATCTCGTTAGCCTCTTTCAGAAACAGGATGCTGGACTAGACAGGCCTTTGGTCTGATCCACCGGGACTCTACTTATGTTCATGTCCTACAGTGACTGATAGACTTAAAATGCCTCTGTGTGGTCCCAATGTGTTTTCCCACATGGAGCTAATATCAGGCAAGATCTGCTTGACCCGACTCTGCACTAGCTGCCCATTAGTTGCCAGGCCCAATTCCAAGCTGAAGTAGGTGATGGGGAGGCAGAGATGTCATGGGTGTCTCCTCCTGCTTCTTCAACAAGCTCCACTCCTACCTTGTCTCCCAGAACCAGAAGAGGGCAGAAGCAGGCGGAGCAGTGGAAGACTGCATGCAGGCCCAGTCTCTGATTGCCTGGGAAAAGCCATGGAGGGCTTTTTGTGGGGAGACAGGGGCTTTCGGTCTCGGCAACTGATTCATGGGTTCAGACCTACCAGGGATGAGCTGCTCTGCTCATGCAGCCAAGTCTGTGAAGATTGTGCTTTTGCAAATAGTTAACTTTAACTCTAAATGGTGTGCTTTACTGCCAGCATGCTCCTTGTCACCTATTTGTTTCTTCAAGCACTTTTCTGTACAGCAATATAAGAAATCTTTGTGTGCTATTTTTACCAAATAAATGCATTTTTATGCACACTTTACCTTAGTAAATACATTTTTGTACACATGACTTGGATGGAGAACTGCATTGCAGGATTTTGAGAAGTACAAATTCTGAGAATAGTTTCAGGACATAAAAAAATAGAATTAGGGTTCTCCTAAAATGAGAACTGAATAGGATCTCCACCCCCATCCCTTGATGTGCTACTTGATTCTACACATGTTTACCAAGAAATTCATGCTGAAAAGTCTCCAGTGGAAATAAATGGGGCTTAAAAAGGCTTAAATTTGACTGGGTTGTGTGCTTAGTCCCTGTTGAAAAGGGAAATTATTTGCCAGCAAAGCATAAACTTAATCCCAGACTGCTAATGTGGAAAGGTAGCCACCTGCTGGCTCTCCGAGAAATCCACAATATGCCTTTTCGTCTTTGGTTTAGTTTAGAAACGAAGAACTGGAAAGAATGCCTGTTTGATTACTAGGAAAGTTAGATGAATTCAGTCTGAGGAACATGCACAGTTGGATACTTCTGACTGAAACCCTGCTAGCAAAATTGAGCGAGGCATAGCCTGCTATAAGCAGATTGCATTTGCCTTGATTATGCTTGTCCCTTTGCAGCTGACCATCCTCTCCCCAAAACTTACCTTTCTTTGGTCAGCAAGTGGAAGTGGCAGCAGGTCGACAGGCTCATAGAGCATAATTTTCAACTGGCCTTCAGTAGGAAAAGTTGTTATGAATTCCAGGAAGTATATTTCTCCTGAGCCAATTCAGGCAGACAGCTGACAGCATGTGACATCGCTTCCAGAACATCAGCACTGGTTGCCTATATCTTACCAGGTCAGTTTCTGTGTTGATATACAACCCCCCACCAAAGAACTTGGGTCCAGGATATCTTAAGGGCCACCTGAGCCCTTATATCCCAGCTCAGTCATGGAGATCATATGGAGGGGCACTGCCTGTTGTCCCCCAGGGTTACAGATCAGCCTCAGAATCTCTTCCAAAAGAGATTTGAAAGTCTTCCATGTGTTTGACTTTCAAGCTTCTCTTAAAGATCCTTTTATGCTGACATGCCTTTGCTGTTATTTAATTTTTATTTTTTTATTAAAAGGTAAAGGGACCCCTGACCATTAGGTCCAGTCGTGGCCGACTCTGGGGTTGCGGCGCTCATCTCACTTTATTGGCCGAGCGAGCCGGCGTACAGCATGACTAAGCCGCTTCTGGCGAAGCAGAGCCGCACACGGAAACGCCGTTTACCTTCCCGCTGGAGCGGTACCTATTTATCTACTTGCACTTTTACGTGCTCTCGAACTGCTAGGTGGGCAGGAGCAGGGACCGAGCAACAGGAACTCACCCCGTCGTGGGGATTCGAACCGCTGACCTTCTGATTGGCAAGTCCTAGGCTCTGTGGTTTAACCTACAGCGCCACCCGAATCCCATATATATATATATACACACATACACATATATATATATTAATTAGCCAGTCACTTTGTTATTTGTATTTTTTATAAATTGTGTTTCATGTTTTAACACTGTAGAACTGCCCTGACATTTTATGATATACTGGCATAGAAATACTCCTATAAATAAATGAAATAAATCCCACCCCATCCCCTTTTTTTGGTCCAGCGTCACCCCTGATTTTTTTAATTTGCTAGTTTGTAGAGGTTAGTGGAGCTTCCGCTGCAATTATTACACAATCCTCTAGGTGTACATTGATGTACAGTGGTATTGTCTCATCAGGTTAAGAAGCATGGATAGGTTTAGAAGTGGTCATTATTATGTTCTTCGTGTAACCTTGCCTCCGTCTGCTACATGGCCACCCCTCAACCTCATTGCCTGTTCTGTGATGGAGCACAGATATGCAGGTGAGCGTCACCTGTTGAATCAAATCAAAGGTAGTTGTTGAAGCCATGGAAAACTTGTAAGAAAAGGAAATGGTCTCAACCTTAGATTAAGGGTCACCTTACATGAACTGCCAGGTGTGTTGTTGCCAGTTTAACTCTGAGCATGTGGCAGCTTCTGATTAAGCTGTCATAACACAAAGATTAGGACTGTTTGGTATGTTAAGACACAATCACAAATTTATGCACAATTTGCCTGTAGGAGTTGCTCACAAACGAAAGGAACTAACTTGCACTGAGTCACCCACTGTTGGTCCATCTAGCTCAGTATTGTCTACTCCAGAAGGTGAAGGAAGTTTTAGCTTGAGGGCTTCATTCCTTTCTGCAATGAACACATGTCAGGGGTGGGTGGGGCCAGAGGTGAAAGTGGGTAGGGCTAAGAATGTAAAAATAACATTTGTACAGTAGGCTACTTTCTACAAACACAGAGCCACTATTGTGTATAGGCCGTTCATGCAGGCAGGGATCTGTATCAGAGTTCAAGGACAGATTCCAGCCAGGCAAAAACACCCAAGGAGGGTCCCAAGTAAGGCTAATGAGGGATGTAAGAGCATTTGACATGGGGAGAGTCCCAAGGCCCAGATGATGATGATGATAATGATGGTGACATTTTTATTATTTATTAGATTTGCTAGTCACTTGTTACCCAAAGGTCTCAAAGTGACTTACAATACTGTTACAAATAAATAGATTATGCCACAACAGATGAAAACTTGGAAGGCTGCATTTGTCTCCCAGGCCTGAGATCCCCCAGCCCTCGTCTACACTGCCTGGCAATAGTTCTTTGGGTTTTAGACCCAGGAGGAGGAGGAGGAGGAGTAGTTTGGATTTGATATCCCGCTTTATCACTATCCGAAGGAGTCTCAAAGCGGCTAACATTCTCCTTTCCCTTCCTCCCCCACAATAAACACTCTGTGAGGTGAGTGAGGCTGAGAGACTTCAGAGAAGTGTGACTAGCCCAAGGTCACCCAGCAGCTGCATGTGGAGACTTAGGGCAGGGGTTCAGCTGCCTTCTAAAGGTTGCATAGTTACTGTACTTGATCTTCTTGGCTCCAGGATTGCACGACTCCATGCCCTCACAACGTTTCTCTGATCAAAACAGGGACATCATACCACACCCTCCAACATTTCTCCGATGGAAATAGGGGCTTCCGAAGGAAAGGCGGGACTATCCGGGATCAAATCAGAAACCAGATTGGCTTCTGTAAATCCAGGACTGTCCCTGGAAAGTAGAGACACTTGGAGGATCTGTACTCTCTCTCACACACCCCTGCAGTGTCAACCAACAACCCACAGCTGAGGGTCTTTCTTAAGATCAGCTGAATTTATTTTTATTTTAAACCAGAACATACACCTCAGTTTGTAGAGCATGAGACTCTTAATCCCAGGGTGGAAGCCGTGCCATGTTGGGCAAAAGGATTCTTGCATTTCAGAGGGTTGGACTAGATGACCCTTGTGGTCCTTTCCAACTTTACAAGAGCTGCTTAAAATGCTGTTAAGTTAGCCATTCCTGCAAAACTCTGGAATCCACAGCTAACGGTCAACAGACACTGGTGTCAGGAGTGGGATACGAACCATGCTTCCATTCAGAGACCAGAACAGAGGCAGAAGTACGAATGGCTTTCTGCTGCGAATGCCAGCAGGCAGACGCAGCAATACAGAGTTTTGCTGCTTAGCAAGAGATTTGGGGAATTTGTGACCGTTCTTCACTGTGATCAGATTACACACTGAGTACTCGTCTCCCGTTTATTGTGCAAGCAAGTCAGCCAGGTCATAGCATGAGTACCTGCCAGCCATCTCATCCTAGGTCACCCCCTATGCAGCATTAGGCAGGTGAAGTCACTAACATAAAAAATATACCTAAGGCGAATTCTGGGACTCCAGAACCCACAGATACCTGCACAGTCTCTAGCTCAGGTGTGGGGAACCTTTGGCCCTCCAGATGTTGCTGAACTCCTGCTTGCTGGAGTTGACGGGAGTTGCAGTCTAGCAAGAGCTGAGGTGGCCAAAGGTTGCCCACACCTCACCAGAGGAAAAGGATTCTGCATATGCTCAGGAGCACATTTGCCCTGCAGTCTTTGAAATGCTACATCCCCCTTGGAGGTCAAGGATTTCTGTGCATGCTCCAGGACACTCAGCCAAGGTGCCAGAATTTTGGTCAACCAAAAGTTAGCTGCTGCACTCTTGAGACACAACTTCTGCTGAAATTGCAGATAAATTTGCACTGGCTTCCTCGCCCTTTGAGACTATCTGAGGTGGGGACTGGAACAGGCCTGCCTCTTTGGGGACTTGTTAATTGATTTTAGCACTCCTTTGGAAAGAAGCAGGTATGTGCTCTTTGCGACTGGGCATATTTCCAAATGTGAATTCCGCAGAAAAACAACAGACTGTGGAGCATTCATGTGCCCATGGCTCTGGAATTCATGTGCTCCCATGCCAGAGAGGTTTTATGAGCGAATTTGATGGTTCCTTTCCCCACTTAGGCCGGACAGGTTCCCAACGCGCCTGCCTTTAATGTTATGGCCCACCATTAAACTTGCATGCACCACGAAATGTGCCCCCCACATGGAAAGAGCAGGCTGCATTTACCCTTTTCTCTCCCGATTTGAGTTCCACCTGAAAATTATGTGGCAGAAGTTACAAATGCTTTCAAATCCATGCCCTGCTTAATCCACAGAGTGCAGAAGGGTAGTGATATGATTAAGCCCCCCGCAGCAAACGTAGAAAAAGAGAGCCACCAAGCACCTTAGAAACAAATGGATTTATCGTGGCAGAGCCAGCCGTAGGGCTAGAGAGTTTGGGATCAGAGCATTCTGCAGGCGGAACAGCAGGTGCCTCCGAGTTCTGACAGAGGAGCATCACCACTCAGGAAGGGCCAGGTGGGGCCAGGTCCTGGTGGGGGGGTTGCCACGGTGACAAGGACCCGCCCTCCTTTGTGACATCTCTTGCTTCTCCTTTAAAAGCCACTGACTTGCAGGCGGCCATTGTGGGTTAGTGAGGAGCTTAGAGGAGAGAGGTGGTGGTGGCAGTTGGTGTGGCAGTTGGTAGCGTGTTAGAGGATTAGTGATTTGTTCTTTTTTGTTTTCTTATTTTGATTTTGATTTCATTTATTACTTTTAT
Source organism: Podarcis liolepis (assembly GCF_965112155.1). NCBI lineage: Eukaryota > Metazoa > Chordata > Lepidosauria > Squamata > Lacertidae > Podarcis > Podarcis liolepis. The sequence goes on along the minus strand of NC_139566.1, from coordinate 35,700,162 downwards.
TTGATTTATTTGATTTGATTTATTTTGATTTTCTTTTATTCTTTTATTTTAACACTTTTTTATTTTAATTTATTTTTTGTTCTTTGTTTTAATATTTTTTTGTTTGTTTTTTTGTGCACACCTGTGCATAGTCTGTATAGTTAGGGTTTTTTGTGGACGACATGGGCAGACTGTAAGTAGCATCCCTTTCTCTTCATCTACGGGGGGGGGGGGTGTGTGTCACAAACTGGGAGGTTTTTCTGGTGGACACCTGAGTATCAGGTTTGTCCCTGTCCCTCCCTTGACCTCCACCTTACACCCATTCAGTAAAACAAAGAAAAATATATACATGGTCCTGTTTCCCAGCCAAGTTGAGTACCCCCTATTGTCCTGGCCAAGTCCCCAATCCATGTAGGTTGGATCTGTAGCCTTTTTAGCCTTGGGTGAGAAGAGCTTTGCGCCCGGGAAAGGGAAATGGGAGTCAACAGACACTCAAGGAATAGTTTCAGAGAAAAAGCTTTATTCTGCCATCCGGCTGGTAGAAGGAGCAAGTGTGATATAGTCACAAAACAAGCACGAGTTCACAGCTATTTGCACAGAGTATATATTCCCCTTCCAGTTCCCTCCCCTTCTCCTCCTCCTCAAGAGTCCTGCCTCTGAGCATGAACAGAAAGCTCCTGTCTTGGGACTCTTTTGGACTCTTCCCAGGAAAGGGGGATGAGAAGCCATAGGGGGGTGGGTCGAGGAGCCTTGCGGTTCAGCGTGTTCAAGATGTTGCAACTAGAGTGAGATAAGACTCAGTTCTCAGGCTTGCTTGACAGCAGTGGCGTAGCGTGGGGGTGCAGGGGGGCGGCCGCACCAGGCGCAACATCTGGGGGTTAGGGTTAGGGGGCGCAAATCCACGGGTTAGGGGGTGCAAATCCACGGGTTAGGGGGCGCAAATCCACGGGTTAGGGGGTGCAAATCCACGGGTTAGGGGGCGCAAATTACTTGCCTTGCCCCGGGTGCTGACAACCCACGCTACGCCACTGCTTGACAGAGTCTGTTCATTAGCTTTTTGAAGCTCTCTCGTACTGATAAAAGAGTAACATTTTGCCTTTCAACAGCATCTTCTGAGAAAACAGAGGAAAACTTTAGCTGTGGATTTTTTAGAGGAAAGAAAAGGAATTTTGGACAGTTTGAGGCCTGGTTGCGGGGGGTGACTTCGGGCCTAGGTGGGGTCACCTGTCCTCACCTCCTTCAGATCCACTCTTGTCCTTGAGATGGCTACCTGTCTGGCACTCGGAGACCAGGAGGGCAGTGATGATCACCCTGGCAGAAGGGTTGCTGTGTACGTGGTCTCATGCTTCAGGGATGATGGCTGCCCCTAGCCTCCTCTGGTCGCCATCTTCCTTCTGAGCAGAAAAGAGTGTTTTAAGGCAGATCAAAGAAAATGTTTTGCCAAAGAACAATCGCTATGGATGAAGAGGTAAAAGAAACAATGGGCAAATGGGCACAAGATATCGGCCATACTATATATTTAGAACAATGGGAGAAACTCTGTCGCGAGGATATTCGCTTTACCACCTGCTATACGATAAAGGAAAATTTGGTTAAAATGTTTTACAGGTGGTATTTAACACCAGTTAAACTCGCCAAAATTTATAAATTCAAATCCAGCCTTTGTTGGAAATGTAACAAAGAACTTGGAATGATAATTCATATGTGGTGGGGTTGCAAGGAAATAAAGAAGTTTTGGGGAATAATACATGAGGAACTTAAGAAAATGCTAAACAAACCCTTGATTAAAAAAATCCCAAAGCTTATCTGTTCGGGTTGGTGGGCAAAGCGAATATCCTCACGACAGAGTTTCTACCATTGTTCTAAATATATAGTATGGCCGATATCTTGTGCCCATTTGACCATTGTTTCTTTTACCTCTTCATCAAATCATAGTCCAATAATAGTGTAAATTTTTGATAATAATTTCCTATTGTTTTGAAATATAATGGTGCTAAATAGCTATTGTTCTTTGGCAAAACCTTTTCTTTGATCTGCCTTAAAGACACTTTTTAATTGTATATATTGCCAATTATCCATCCCATATTGTTTTAATTCTTCATATGTTTTTAATTTTAACTTTCCTTGGTCTTCCAATATTTGTCTATATGTTGCCCAGTTCGGATTCATATTGTGTTTTTTAACTGCATGGGCTTCTAATGGAGAGATCCATAAAGGGATTTGTGGCTCTAATAGCTGATTATTCCAAAACTTTAAAACTTTAAAGTTTATTCCAAACTTTAAACAATGAATTTCTGAGTATATGATTTTTGAAGCCATTATGTACCTTAACCTTCTCGTATGCTAGGTAGGCGTGCCATCCATACCTATTGTCAAAACTTTCTAGATTTAAAATATTAGTGTTTTCCAATGTAACCCATTCTTTTAGCCACACCAGACATTCTGCTTCATAATATAATTTTAGATTTCGCAATGCCAGTCCTCCTCTCTCCCTTTTAGCTGTTAATAGTTTATACCTTATGCGTGGTTTTTTTGGTTTGCCATATGAATTTTGTTAGATCTTTTCTCCACTCATCAAAACAATTTTCTTTCATTATTATTAGTATTGTTTGGAACAAATATATCATTTTGGGTAAAACATTCATCTTAATTATAGATATTCTCCCCATTAATGTCAGCTTTAATCTACTCCAGGTTTCTAGATCTCTTCTAATTTCCTTCCAGGCTTTTTCATAATTGTTTCCAAATAGATTAATATTTTTCATCGTCAATTCTATACCAAAATATTTTGCTTTTGTAACAATTTCCAAACCCAATTTCTCCTGTAGTTCGCTCTTTTCTAATTCCTGTATGTTTTTTACCATAAGTTTTGTTTTTGACATATTTATCTTGAAGCCTGCTACTTTCCCGAACTCATTCATTATCCTCAATGCTTTCATTAGACTGGTTCCTGGCTCCTCAGGTGCTGATATAATATTGTACGCAAAAGCTCTAATTTTGAAAACATCCTTTCCTCATGTAATTCCCTTTATCTCTTTTTCTTTCTTTATTTCTAAAATCAGGATTTCCAAAGTTAGTATAAAAAGGAACGGTGAAAGCGGGCATCCTTGCCTGGTACCTTTCTCTATATTTCAAGGATCCGTCTTTTCACCATTTCTTATTAAACATTCCTGCTGGTTTTCATATATTGTGTTTATTGCTCTGCAGTAGTTTTCACCCAGTCCTACTGCTTCTGCTATTTCCTGAAGGAAAGATCTTGATAGGTTATTGAAAGCCTTCTCGGCATCTGTTAGCATAAACGCCGCTTTTTTGATGGGTCTCATTTCCAAATATTCAATTAGATCAATTACTATTCTCATATTTGCTTTTATATGCCTATTTGGGAGGAATCCTACTTGGTCTTGGTTTATTACATCCGATTTCAGCCTATTTGCTAATATCCCTGCGAACAATTTATAATCATTATTTAATAATGATATGGGTCTGTAATTGTTAACTAATTCTCTAGCTGTGCTTTGTTTGTGAATTAATACAATATTGGCTTCTTGCCACAACTTTGGTATTTTTCCTTCTTGCATGATCTCGTTCATTAATTTTTTAAAAGGCATTGTTATAGCATCTTCTAACCTTTGGTAGTGTATCGCGGATAGTCCATCTGCACCTGGAGCCTTCCCCAGTTTAAGATTGGAAATTGCTTGTTGTATCTCCATTGTTGTTACTGGTGCGTTTAGCTGCTTCCGTTTGGTTTCACCTATTTTTGGGATTTGTTTTCCTTGAAGATATTTTATAATTTGTTGTCGAGTTTCTGCACCTTTTTTATATAGATTGGTGAAGTATTTTACAAAGCATTTATTTATTCCTTCTTCCGTCTCCACTGCTTTTCCTTCATATACTACAGTACTTTATTTGTCTTTCCCTGTCTTTTCTTTATCTGCCATGCAAGTAATTTACCTGGTCTGTTTCCAAATTCAAATGATTTTTGTTCATCCATTTTAAATTTCTTTCTATTTCATCATTTAAGAGTGTTGAGAGCTGTGTTTGTAATATTTTAATGGTTTGGTTTGCGATCTCGTTTTTTGTTGTTTTCACTGATAATTTTTCTTGTTTGCCTATTTCGTCTTGTAAATGCTTGATTTTAGCCTCTCTTATTCTTTTTTGTATTCTTTTTTGTTTATACAACATGTTTTTAGATTGGCCTTGAGATAGTCTTTAAACCTCTTTTGTTGGCCACCAGCATTACGTCTTCCATTTTTAAGTTTGGAATAGAGTCGTTGCTTTGGAAGACAATCATCAGGCATCCGCACCACATGACCAGTCCAACGAAGTTGGTGTTGAAGAATCATTGCTTCAACACTGTTGATCTTTGCTTCTTCCAGGACACTGGTGTTAGTTCGCCTGCCTTCCCAAGTGGTGTGTCACATTTTTCGGAGACACCATTGATGGAATCTTTCAAGGAGTTGGAGATGGCGTTTATAAGTGGTCCATGTTTCACAAGTGTACAGTTGGGTTGGTAGTTCAAGAGCCTAGTCTGAAACTTGAAGGACTAGTTTCAATGGACCAAGAATGCTTTTCATGGCTGGTTCTGACTTTCCCCTTTTCCCAGTGGGAATTCCTACTTGTAGAGCAGAGGCCATGGCTGGTCGGCAGCTGCAGTGCCTGTGTGCTTTGTTCTGTTGTTGTTGTCAGTGCTTTGTGCTGGAGGGCACTGTTTCGTGGCGCTCATTGGTTGCTGTTGGATATTTGGATAGTCTGAGCGGATTGGTTGAACGCCTTGCGAGCAAAAGGCTCAGCCTTCATTAGGGCAAATGTTCTACCCTTATTTATGGCAGCCTTTGGAATAGAAAAAGGAAAGGACTGTGTCAGGATGTCTTTTGTGGGGACATTTGCAGACATGGTGTTGATCTAGGGTACGGTCGGAGGGGGGTATGGTACCTGCTAGAGGGCGAAACCCCCGCCACCCTTTCCAAAAATTCTGGTAACAATGCTTCATGAAATTTATACACTGCTTGACTTCATGAATGAGGGGGCCAGGCTCTCTGGGCCCTGACATGGCGGTAGCTCTTGAACCCAGAGCACTTGGGACCTCCTTTCTCTCTCTGCCAGCCCTTCATGCTTTGGGCTGCCTCTTTCAGGCTCTGGTGATGCCCCTTCAGGTCACTGAACTGCAGAGAGATGGAAGGAATTGGTCAGAGTGGGCTGGCAAGGATCAATTAGGCTCCACATACGTATTTCTGTTCTGCCAATTCGGCAGTGGTTCACTCTTTTCTCCAGACTCCCCTCCTCACCCCCAAACACCCCCCAAGAATTGGGGCTGCCAGCATCTGAGTCACTCTTTCCGCTCCTCTCTTCTAGGATCAGGTGCTTAAGGCGCCTCTTCAGGCGCTGCCACAGGGTGGCCCCCCAGCCAGACACAGAGCAGCCCGTGGCGCCAGGTAAGACAGTGGCCCTCCTTTTTTGGACAGAGGAGGGCAGGGATGGGCATGGGGGGCAACTGGTCCAAGGATGCAAAAGAGGACTCACCTCTTCCCATGTCCTTCTGTTTGCAGTGCTGCTGCGGTTCAGCATCCCAGCCCCAGGGGTGAGTATTGGAGAAAACAAGAGCAGGGACTGGATCCCTCAGACCTGCCCCCCGCTGTCCCCCGGGCTCTTTGCCCCCACTCTGCACTCTCAGATGCGGAGAAGCCCTCCCCTCACGAGGAACTGACAGCCTGACTTTTGCATTTCAGCTGCTAGAGGATGAACAGCTTTACATCCTGGGGGTCATCAACAGCTGCCAGGCAGCTGAGCTCAGGGGGCGCCGATCCCTGATGTGCTCCAAGGAGGAGACAGCCCATAAAATTCTGGTGAGTGGTGGGGGGAAGGGGTTGTGCATCTGTGGGGAGGAGGACCCTGCTGGCTTAGGCCATGGGGTTGCCATTCCCCTGCAAAGCCAAGCCTGGTGTTTTGGGTCGGAGCTGATTTTCCTCCTTGTTCTCTTCCAGGACATCTTGGGGCCCTTGGAGCACTTCAGGGATTGCCCCCTGACCTTGGCCCTTGCCTTGGAGGCCCTCCTCCAGCTAAGGTGAGTGGGGTCTTTGGCGTCGATGGGGTTGTGGGGGGGGGGGAGAACTCCAGGGGGAAAGAGCAGGCGGGAGGGAGAAAGGGGCAAGGGAGACTCTAACCCTCTCCCTTTCATTTCTGCAGCACGATGAGGCCCAGATTCACCTCAGACATGATTAGTGCCATCCTGCACAGGATGTTGGAGGCTGTGTTGTGTGGGGCCAAGGAGGAGGAGGAGGAGGAGAAGAGAGAAGTATGTCCTTTGTTTTGACTTCCCTTCACAGGCTCTTTCTTCCTCTTCGTCACACCCTTGCAGAATCCAACTCTCTTCTCTCTTTTCCCGCAGGAACTGAAGAGGCACTACCGGCTTCTGCTGGGCAGTCTTCTAATGGAAGCACCCAACCCTGGCACCCTCCTCCAACTTCTTAGTGTAAGTGTCCCTATGGCATCCGGGGTGATTTTAGGGTTGTTCCCCCCCCCCGTCCCTTACCCAATGGACTGCCCCATTTCTGGGGCACAGAGCCTGTTTGGCCCCCAATTTGGTCCAAGACCAAAGCTGGCAACCCCTCATGGTCCAGAAGTACCAGGGACTCCGTGGTGGGGGCAGTGGGGGCCGCTTTGGCCCAGACTGGCCCCTGACTCTGAAATGCTCTTTCCTCCTGCAGGACCTCAGAGGATACGCCCTGGGGGAAAGTGGGGAGGCACAACAACTTGCGGCCAGCAGCATCTCTTTGCTGCTGGCCATTGCCAGGAAATATCCCAAACTCAGAGTAAGTACCTTGCCTTCTTCTATTCATTTCTTTGGTTACTTCCATCCCCCCCAAGATCACATCCCCAAGTGATCTTTAGTGCAGAATTTGTGGGGGGTGTCCCTGGGGGCCAGGATGAGGCCAGAGGCTTTTACTGCCCCCTTTCCTGCTGCTGCCCTTCCACCTCTGCCCAGGAGGCTGCAGGGCCCAGGGAGGTCCTCTGGAACAAGGGACTGGGCCCAAGACAGAGGGAGACCTGTCCTTCCTGGCTTGGCGCTGCTTCTGTGCTCTCTTGCTCCCATCTGACCCCGATTTTTCTCTCCCCTGCAGATGACAGTCATTCGGCCAGAACTGGCGTGCTTCCGCCGGAAGCCAAAAGAAGGTAAGCCCCACACCTTGGAGACAGCGCCCTTTGACTAAAGGCCTGTGGGGAAATCTCATTTTCATTTTCATTTGCATTCTCTTCTCATTCTCTTCCATCCAGATGACATCATCATTGAGGATTTATAGCCGTAACTGTCTGCAGCGACACTGGAGCGGCTAGGATCTGAGGATCAGGAAAGCACTCAGCGTCTGCTACTGGAACAGTTTGAACTGCTAGAGGACCACAGTAGGCGACTCACAGAGCAGCTATACCAGTTGCAGAGCCAGGCGGGACCTGAGGGTCAACAGAGGCAGCAGCTAGAAGCCGGTGAGTGCCAGCCAGGACTGTCCAGTCGGACTCTAAAGAGAGAGTCAGGAGAGATTGCTGGAGACCCCACAGAAGGGGCTCAGCAAGCACCAGCAGAGATGGCAGATTTCCAGTCTTCCCAAGTTGTAAATATTGGGTGAGGCATCCCTTTTGAACTTCTCTCAGAAAGCAACTGGCTGAGTTGGTCAATAAAAATGCAGCAGTTGTTAAGGAGAGATGGACTATGGGACTGTGTTGAAACTGAGGTTTTGAGACGGGACTCTACTGAGAAAAGACGGCTGGATGAAAGGGCTCGTGCCCAAATTATGCTGTGTTTGAGCAACTCTCAGTTATTGCATGTAGCAAATGCCAGCACAGCGTTTGAGTGCTGGAATTTATTAAGGGCAATGCATGTCAGAGAAACTGCTGGAACTATAATTTCCCTGACCAAAAGGCTGTTCAGGACTGTTATGAAAGAAGGTGAGAGTTTGGCAACTCATCTTCAAACACTGAAATCTCTGTTTCTTCAACTACAACAGAGAGGTAAGCGTTAGGATGAAACTGATCAAACCTACATTATCCTTTCAAGTTTGCGTGAAAGTTGGTTGCCTGTGATTAACAGCATGGAGAGTATGCGTCCCCGAGATCTGACCCTTGAGTATGTGGTTGGAAGATTGACCGAAGAAGCAGAAAGAAGGTCAGACAGACAGGCTGAACTCCAAGAGCGGAGGAGTTACAGCCGAGGGGGCCAGCAGCAGAATCTGCCAATGGGGCAACGCCAAGTTTGGGACTTGGCCATGGCGGTGAGGAGATGCTATAGATGCAGCCAAGCCGGGCATCTCCAACGTCTATGCAGGGCAAGACCTCCAGGAGACGACATGGAGCAGAGACAGCAATCGACGCAGCAATGTAAGCAGAAGGGGTTCTCTTCAGGGAAGAAGAACACGCGTTCTGCTCATCTTGTGTCTGCATTTTCTCGAGAGGAGAGGAAGGTACCTCGAGGAACATGGTTGCTGGACTCTGGTAGCAGCAGGATTATCTGCAACAGTCAGGAGGACTTTAAGACCCTGGGGAAGCCAGCTGATGGAAAAGACTCAATCTATCTTGCTGATGGTCATAGAAGCAAGATTGATGGCCAGGGAACATGTTTCCTGCAGTGCTTCAACACTACTCTACCAGAGACTGTTTGTCAGCAGTTTGGACTATTGTTTACTGTCTGTATGCTGTTTGATTAATGCAGGGTATAGTGTTAAGTTCACGCAGGATGGTTGTCTGATAAAGAATGGAACTCAGGTATGTGGCCATGCAAAGTTGGAAAATGGGTTATATGTAATGCAGGACAAGCCTGTTAAAGCAGCCCAGGTGGTTCCGGATAATTTGCCAGTTCATAAGGGGTGTGTACATGAACTGCGCAGAAAACTGGGTCACGCCAATTTCCGTGTGCTTTCAGAGATGCAAAATGTGTGCAAGAACCTAAAAGTAAATAGCTGTAACTGTTTCCTAGATTGCAATGTATGTAAAATGGCCAAATCTAAGAGGAAGCCTGTGGCTTCTAAAAGTGACAGAGTATCTAAAGAGGTTTTAGAACTTGTCCATTGTGACGTGATAGGCCCTTTTCCACAGAAGACTGAAGGGGGCGCCAGATATGCTTTTCTGGTAACAGATGATAAATCACGTTTTAGTTGGTTGTTTTTGTTAAAGCAGAAATCTGAGTGTTTCCCCACATTCAGAGAATGGGTTGCCCAAGCTGAAAAGCTCTTCACTCGCCCTGTTGTGCAGTTGCAAACAGATAGGGGTGCAGATTTTCTGAACAAACAATTTGGAGCATGGTTGCGACGTAAGGGGATCACTCACTGTTTGACTAAGCCTTATAGCCCTGCTGAAAATGGTCTGTGTGAAAGACGTGGGGCTGTAATACAGTCAGCAAAGGATTGCCTGCTAGTGGATGCAGGATTGGGTAACAACCATAGGCTGTGGGGTGAGGCTTTCCTTACAGCAAACGTTTTGATTAATAGAACCTGGTCTAGCTCTATAAAATATATTCCTTATCTTGTGTTGTTTGGGAAAGAACCAGAGTGGACAATGCTCTATAACGGGTTCTTGGGCACATGTAAATATCCCCAAAGCTCAGCGCCAGAAAGGGGGGCTAGAGCACAGAGACTGCGGTTTGTGGGATATCAGCCCTATGGCAAAGGGTGGCGTTTCAATTTATGCACAGAATGCGTGGTTGACACGAAGCGCAGACTTTGCTGACCAGGACAGATGGACTGCGATCCATGCCAACCCAGATTGCCTACTGCCTCTGCAAGTAAGAGAAGAGGCTTCTTCTCAGCCATTGGCAACACAGGAGCAGGATGAGGAGGAGGCACAGATTTCTCCAAAAGATGTGGCAATAGATAATACTTCTCTAGAGGAAGAGGAAGAAGAGCCAGAGATAAGGGGGGAAGAAGTAGCTGTGCCTAGGCACTCCCAGCGTTCAAACAAGGGTGTACCTCCTCAGCGTTTGACCCTAGGAGGAGTGAGAATATGCAATGTAAGTTGTGTGGAACCACAAAGTTATAATGAAGTCTTAGACTTACCCCCTGGGGAACGTGCTTTGTGGGAACAAGCTATGAAAGAAGAAATGGACTCTTTTAAACGTAACAAACTGTTTGAGGTCATAATGCCGCCACCTGGTGGCAGAGTGGTGTCATGCAAGTGGGTTTGTAAAAGGAAAACCCCTGCATCTGGGGAACCACATTTTTGAGCCAGATTAGTAGCCAGAGGGTTCACTCAGATTAAAGTGGAGAGTTATGATGAAGTGTTTTCTCCAACTGTAAAGAGTGAAACTTTTCGTTTAATGCTCTCTATTGCTGCTGCAAGACAATTAGCAGTGCACCATTTTGATGTTGATGCTGCATATCTGCATGCAAATTTAGACCATGAAGTGTTAATGAGACAACCCCCTGGGTTTGAAGAGGGGAATGGTACAGTCTGGCGTTTGGGAAAGGCTGTTTATGGTCTCAAACAAAGTGGAAGGTGTTGGAACCAGTGTTTAAATGAAGCCCTTGTAAAACTTGGTTTTAAAAGGAGTGTGGCTGATCCATGCCTGTACACCAAGGGGACAGGCAACAAATATCTAATGCTCTTAGCCTTTGTTGATGATTTGCTTGTAGCAGGGAGTTCCACAGATGAGATCCAGAAGCTCACAAGTCAACTGGAAAAGAAGTTTAAGCTTAAAGCCTTAGGGCCTGTAAGCAATTACTTGGGAGTAGAAGTAAGTCAGGAAGCTGATAGAAGCTTCCTATTGAGTCAGAAAGAGAAAATTCTTTGTTTGATAGAGCAGTTTGGCATGGAAAACTACAAGCCAGTTCAGACTCCCATGACACCAGATTTCCCAAAGACAGTGTGTGATGATGAATTTGATTAGCCTGAGTTGTATCACTCAAAAATAGGATCACTGTATTTAAGCCAGTGGTCAAGGCTAGACATTGCATGTGCTACAAATGTTCTGAGCCAACATGTATCTAAACCCAGTACTGCCGATTGGTGTGCTTTGAAAGGGCTTATCGGATATCTAAAGGGGACATTAAATGTATGTTTGAAGATATCTAGTACATAAGACGAAAAACTAGAAGTATTTATTGATGTGGACAGGGGAAGCTGTGTAGCTACTAGAAAATCTACAAGTGGAATGGTTATGATGTTTGCCAATTCCATAATTGGATGGAGGTCAAAGAAACAAGGATTTGTTGCGACCTCATCCTGTGAGGCAGAATATGGGAGCCTGTCGCTAGCATGCAATGAAATCATGTGGTTTATACAGATACTAAAAGATCTAGATTGTAAAGTAGATTTGCCTATCCAAGTGTATGAAGATAGCCAATCGTGCATTGCATTAGCGGGCTCAGAAATAATGAAATCCCATCAAAACATATTGCTCCCCGTCATGCAAATGTTCGAGATTGTGTACAGAATGGGGTGATCAAACTGGAGTATTGTCAATCACAGGATAATATTGCTGATTTGTTTACCAAGCCTTTGCCAGCAACATGTCATAATTAATTGATGACAAAACTGGGTTTATGTACATAGTGTACTGTACGTATGTATGTATTTGACCTGTTGGGGTTTTTCGCATTTAAGAAACAGAAGGGGTGTCACGGCTAAAATGGCCGCTGTTTCTTTAATGCTTAAAAAAGCTGGGTCAGCATAAGTCAGCGGTCTGCACCGGGTTGTATATATAGAGTGAGAAATGTTAGTTTGGTGTTGGGTTGGTTGGTTGGTTGGTTGGTCGGTTAGTGAAAGCTGGTAGTGTTGAGGTGTGTGCAGTTGGTCAGTCGCTTTTGCACAAAGACTTTTAAGAATAAAAGCAGAAAGCACTCTGCAAGGATATTCTTGTGGACTCTTTTATGCCGACAAGGGTCTGAGGAGACAAAGGGAGGTCAGAACCCTTTCCTTTTTTTTTACAATCACTGACAGGGATCCCATCGGATGGCTTCAGGGGAAGACAAGGCTCCCGAGTAAACCCTACACAGATGCAGAGTGGAGTCCCTAAGATGGTAGGGTGGCATTTTGTAGGCCTCCTTCTGGCAACTCCTGCAGCCCAGCTAGTGCCTTATGCCTTGCTCTTCTTTCCTCTGGACCACCTCAGGGAGGCTGAGGGGGGAGGGTCTTGCTGTCTGGGCACAGGATTGACACCTTTGTTTTGCAAAAGACAGGACAGGGCAGGAGACAGAGGGAGATCCGAAAATTGTTAACATTATTTTGCCTCAAAAGATCTCACGGAATTTTAGTTTTTTCCGTTCCTTAGGATATATGATCTACTCCCTGTGTAACTCCACGTGTCAAGAAGAAAAATAACTGGAAGAGAATGGAATAAAAATAAATATTTTTTAATGGATTATGAATAAATGCACAATAAATTGTTACTGTCTTGAATTTCATTGTCTTATTGTCTTCCATTCATCTGGACACCTTTGTTGTTACAGCCTGAAATAGCATTAGCATTTTTTGCTACTGCATCACTCTCAGGTTTACTCATCTTAAGCTTGTGGCCCACTAAGATCCCTAGGTTTCCCTACGAGCAAACCAGGTGTCCCTCATGTTATATTGGTGCAGCTGGTTCTTCCTGCCAAAGTGCAGAACCTTAGATTGGCTACAGGTCTTCTTTGCTCACCACCAGGGAGTGACCATGTCGCAGTCAGTGCTGTGGTAGCTCCATGTGGCAGTAAGAAGAAGAAGAGTTTGGATTTGATATCCCGCTTTATCACTACCCTAAGGAGTCTCAAAGCGGCTAACAATCTCTTTTCCCTTCCTCCCGCACAACAAACACTCTGTGAGGTGAGTGAGGCTGAGAGACTTCAAAGAAGTGTGACTAGCCCAAGGTCACCCAGCAGCTGCATGTGGAAGAGCGGGGATGCGAACCCAGTTCACCAGATTACGAGACTAGTGCTCCTAACCACTACACCACACTGGCTCCCAACACAGTTCAGTGCAATCGCCTGGTGACAATCCAGTCCAGCTGGTGCCAGTGACCTGAGATCTAAGATGTCTCCAGGACACTGAGTGTTTTGCCTTGGTAGAGCATACCATGTTCGTGACATCTGCTTGGAGGGCGTTCCACAGGGCGGGCGCCACTACCAAGAAGGTGCTTGCAGGCTCCTGACATCCTGGTCTAGTTCCTCACAGAACTTGTTCTTGATCTGTATATCAGAGTACACAGAGCGTAAACACTCAATATGTTAACCGGAATGGAGGTAGTTGAGAGATGGAGAGAAGGCAAGCATTCGGAGCCCTCAGCTAGCAGTTCTATCAGAGACAGAAGGGAGTCCCTTGCTGCAAATCTTATGCCGTGAATCTTCGGGATGCCCTCCTTGCCACAAAAGGTGTAGCTCTCTCTGAGGCTGCCATTCAAAGCAAGTCTTGTCTTCTGTTCTTTGTTTTAATATTTTTGTTTTTTGTGCACAACTGTGCATATTCTGTATATATTTTGTATATTTTTATTTTTTACATAGGGGAGTAGTTAGGGTTAAGTGTAGGGTTTAGGGTGGATTACGAGTCCACCGCTCTTAACCACCACACCACACTGGCTCTCCCCACTCTTATATGGAGGTGCCAGAGACAACTTGGGACCTTTTTCATGCAAAGTATAAAAGCTACATCTCTCTCTGAGCAATTATATGAACTGGCACTAACAGTCCTCTCATCCTGAAGCAAAGTTCTTAACTTGAAGCACTATTTCTGGGTTAGCAGAGTCTGTAACCTGCTAATCATGCAGATTTCATTAGAAATTGAGAGGAAGGCCATGGCCTCTGCTATGTAAATGACCCAAAGCATTCTAAATGAATGCTAATATATTCCTTTCTCTCCTACTTATATCCAGACCCCCTTTTCTTTTTGCAAAAATGACCAAGGCAATCTAAACATCTCTTAACCAGGGAGTAAGCTCCAAAAGGACTTCTGAGTAGATATGGTTAGGACTGCACTGTACAGTGGTACCTCAGGTTACATACGCTTCAGGCTACAGACTCTGCTAACCCAGAAATAGTGCTTCAGGTTAAGAATTTTGCTTCAGGATAAGAACAGAAATTGTGCTCCGGCGGTGTGGCAGCAGCAGGAGACCCCATTAGCTAAAATGGTGCTTCAGGTTAAGAACAGTTTCAGGTTAAGAACGGACCTCCGGAACGAATTAAGTACTTAACCTGAGGTATCACTGTACTACATTTATTGAGGCATAAGCCCATTTCAATAGATGCATGACAATTTATTTGAGAGGCTTACGATGCTCTCTACTGGCCACATTTTGTAGCACAAGAGGCATGAATTTGAGAGTGCAGGAAAAGTTGGCTGTAAGCACAAGTCAGGGCTGGTTCTGCCATGAGGTGGATTGCCTCAAGCGGCAAATTAAAAGGCAACAAATTATTAGTTGTTAAGATGACAATTTCAATACCCCATTTGGGGAGGCTGTGGATTTATTGTTTCAGAATCAAAAGGTCATGGGTCATCTTAAAACATAAATTCTAGCTCTTTCATATATTCCACCCATGGTATATACACATGGTATTTTCCACTTGACTCATTTGATGACTGCCAGTGAACATTGCCTGGTTTCTGTGGTGCAGTCTATTTAGTCCTTGTAACTGTTAATCAAGCATTTGGTTGCTCCATGCTGTAAAAAGGAGATGGGGTGAATTTAACAAAAAGCAGCAACCAAAACTCAGCCTAAACAACAACACAAAAGGGAGTCAAGTCCAAGGTGCTGAAGACCAACTTATGTGAAAAACACTCCACTAAATGTATTGTAACATAATGAGTTTCAAGTGCAATTGTTCTTCATCACAGGAAAGAATAAAGTGTTCTCTAATTTTCAATATATAAATTCAATAAATAATAAGAATTTTAAGGTCAGATAGATAGATAGATAGATAGATAGATATGTTCATAACTGTATATATAAACCACATGTCTGAAACCCCACAGAAGAGTTCCTGAACAAATTGACCTCAAATATTTCTCTGCAAGGTCAAAGTGGGAAACCTCCCCATTGTCTTTCCTCACAAATCCTGTCCTCACAAATCCTGTCTTAAGGGCACATTCAAGATATGAACAGGGTGTGAGCCTGTGACCTGTAACATAGATTCAGGGAATTACCGTATATTTTGCTCTATAAGACTCACTTTTTCCCTCCTAAAAAGTTAGGGAAAATGTGTGTGCGTCTTATGGAGCGAATGCAGGCTACACAGCTATCCCAGAACAGCAAGAGGGATTGCTGCTTTCGCTGCGCAGCGATCCCTCTTGCTGTTCTGGCTTCTGAGATTCAGAATATTTTTTTTCTTGTTTTCCTCCTCCAAAAACTAGGTGCGTCTTGTGGTCTGGTGTGTCATTCATATATATATATATACTGTTTTATTAAATTTACTTAATAACATAACATTATTATATATATTCTATAAACAAATAATACAAAACACAGTCTGGTGTGTCTTATAGAGCGAAAAATACGGTATTTGTATATATTCCCCATTTCCCTTTCCCAACCAAAAACATGAGATCTGGCAATTTGCCTTCTCTGTTTGTAGTGCCAGTGTTTTCCCTGGCAGCTGTCTCTGTCATTTTCTATCTTTAGTTTTGGATTTCAAGCAGTGGTTGGGTTGTTTACCCATCAATAGCCCTAGATTCCTGGAGGGAGGAGGTTGAAAGTAGGAAGCATAAATTATCCAGACAAGACAAGGCAGGCACATCGTAATCTGCACACTTGCCAGTGTTGAGAAGAGCTCCTGGCAGGCACTAAGTAAATAACAAGCTTTGACTTGGAGCTTCATTCCCACTGCTGATCTCAGTAGCTCTCATAATTAACAGACAAACTCACTGACCTCAGTGGCTCCTTGTCAGGCTAAAACATGAGTCATTCCCAGCCTGTGTGCTGTGAAATCCTGTGCACACTTCCCTGGGAGTAGGTCCACAGTGCAACTCAACTTCTGGGGAGATGCATATAGAATCGTACCAGAAATCATTTAAGCAGCAGCTATCAGAAGTTTGGAAAACGTTGGTTTATGGCGATAGCGTCTGGAAATAGCACGGAGATGAAAATAGAGATTGTGGAGACCTTGAAGTCCAATCTTCAGTTCCTGGGGCAGTAACACAAGATGGCTCCCCCCTTTGCTTGAATGTATAGGGGGAGGTACACAGAAAGATAGAGTTGCCTCTTATATTAATCGGGGAGGCCCACTTGTAACAAATCAGTGCCACTGGGAAGGATGGGGTACAAATTTAGCAAATAATCATAAAATAATAAAATGTATTGGGGCATGCAGGAGGATCAGGTAGCTTGGTTCTGTTGAAAGTCACGTTACTTTTATAGTTACTATGTGAGATATTATTTCTTTGTAGAAAAGACCGAGGAAATCTGAATCTCAATGCAGGAATGCACAACAGGGATCTCAATTCCTCAGTTCTTTTACCTGTGAAATGGGAAGGACAAAGTTCATTAGCCCTTTTCACACTGATAACTGCTAATTGTATTAGCAAGCCCCACTTGTTGGGATGGAGAGATGTTGCATCAGGACCACCGCAACAGATACATCTCAAATAGAAACTGTAGTGGTGATTACCCCAGGAAGTGCAGTGAAAAGCGAGAGTCTAACTATTTGTTCGAAGTGTGGTTCTCTGCTGGACCTGGTAATTCAAGAGAAATCCTCCGCAGTGGAGATGGAGGAAACCCATGCGGAAGATCTTGTCATTCCAGAGGAATCCTGCGCAGTGGAGATGGAGGAAAGCTGTGCAAGTGATCTTGTCATTCCAGAGGAATCCTGCGCAGTTGAGATGGAGGAAAGCTGTGCAAGTGATCTTGTCATTCCAGAGGAATCCTGCGCGGTTGAGATGGAGGAAAGCTGTGCAAGTGATCTTGTCATTCCAGAGGAATCCTGCGCAGTTGAGATGGAGGAAAGCTGTGCAAGTGATCTTGTCATTCCAGAGGAATCCTGCGTGGTTGAGATAGAGGAAAGCTGTGCAAGTGATCTTGTCATTCCAGAGGAATCCTGCATGGTTGAGATAGAGGAAAGCTGTGCAAGTGATCTTGTCATTCCAGAGGAATCCTGCGCGGTTGAGATGGAGGAAAGCTGTGCAAGTGATCTTGTCATTCCAGAGGAATCCTGCGCAGTTGAGATGGAGGAAAGCTGTGCAAGTGATCTTGTCATTCCAGAGGAATCCTGCGCAGTTGAGATGGAGGAAAGCTGTGCAAGTGATCTTGTCATTCCAGAGGAATCCTGCGCGGTTGAGATGGAGGAAAGCTGTGCAAGTGATCTTGTCATTCCAGAGGAATCCTGCGCAGTTGAGATGGAGGAAAGCTGTGCAAGTGATCTTGTCATTCCAGAGGAATCCTGCGCGGTTGAGATGGAGGAAAGCTGTGCAAGTGATCTTGTCATTCCAGAGGAATCCTGCGCAGTTGAGATGGAGGAAAGCTGTGCAAGTGATCTTGTCATTCCAGAGGAATCCTGCGCAGTTGAGATGGAGGAAAGCCATACACCCCAAAAGTCACCTGAAGGACATCAAAACCCACTTGATGTCCCCAAACATACGATTATATATATGATTCCCTACAACAGGGAGTCATAAACTATCAGATTCAGATCCACGCAGATGCATGGATCTGTGTGGATCAGGATCTTATAGTTTTGTTTTGGGACTTCGGGTGGGCTTTGATGTCCTTCAGGTGAGGAGGCCTCTTTTTTATGACTAGTAATTATTTATTTATTAAAGATTTTGTTGATTTACAAAAGTGTGCAATGTCTCCCTCTCATGTTTTCATCCCCCATGTAACATTTTTACAAATCATTTTCATTTGTTGAGACATTAGGAAGCAAAGGGGAAAGAGGTGGAGGGGGGGAAAGATGGGTGGGGGTGAGGTCGGGTGGCGATTTTTCTATTTTGCTTCCTATATGTAGGGTTTGGTGTCAGGGTTGTTTGCGCAGGTTCTTTGCTGTTCGCTTGTGTTCCTTTGGTGGTGAGAGAGGTTGGGGTTGGCCTAGGGTGTGGTTATTCATTTGTAGTTGGCTGTGGTGGTCTTTGTTTTCATGTGTGAGTGGGGTGGGTGGGTGGGTGTTTTGGATCAGCAACAAATCTACTTATTCCAATACCTCCCTTAAAGCAGTAGTGGATCACCACCAAGAAGGCGCCACCACTGAGAAGGGCTCTGCCTGGTTCCCTGTAACTTGGCTGCTCCCAGAGCTGGGGGGGAGAATCATAATTTTTTCCTTGATTTCCCCCTCTGAAAACTAGGTTCACCCTATGGTCAGGTGCGCCCTATAGAGCGAAAAATACGGTAGTTATCATAACAAAAGAGTGGCCAGGATGCCATTTTTAATCCAATCAGCTAACCTGCCAGACAGGAAGAAACAACACACCCAGATTTCTGCTCCTTCTCTGATGTATTAAGGGGGTGGTCTGGGCTACACTCCTTCTGTGATGTATTCTGTGATGTATTTATGATGCTTCTGGGGGTGGTCTTGTTCTCCAGGGCGGGCAATTTCAAATGTCTATATAAGGGCTTGTGCGCCTGTGCTAAGAGGTCTCCTCCCCGCCCCCCTGTGTGTGAGGGGAGCACCCTGTTGCAGCAGCTTTAATAAAGATCAGGCTTACTAGCTGCCTTGCTTCTCAATGTTCTCTGGTTGGCATCTGTTATTTTCTCCTACCGATAGAGAACCTAAAAAGAGGATTCTGTATGGGCTCTTGGGTACCCCATAAGGGGAAAAGAGCAGGTTTTTCCTTATAAGAAATAATAAACATGCTCATATCAAAACAAGATTCTGAAAATAAGACAATATTGCTTCTGATGGTAAAAGGTAAATATAAAGGACCTTAGACGGTTAAGTCCAGTCGAATTCAACTATGGGGTGCAGCGCTCATCTTTGCTTTCAGGCAGAGGGAGCTGGCATTTGTTGACAATACAGTGGTACCTCGGGTTAAGAACTTAATTTGTTCCAGAGGTTTGTTCTTAACCTGAGGTACCACTTTAGTTAATGGGGCCTTCCGCTGCTGCTGTCACACC
The DNA here is from genome assembly GCF_965112155.1 of Podarcis liolepis. NCBI lineage: Eukaryota > Metazoa > Chordata > Lepidosauria > Squamata > Lacertidae > Podarcis > Podarcis liolepis. The sequence goes on along the minus strand of NC_139566.1, from coordinate 35,681,198 downwards.
GCCGCCGCGCAATTTCTGCTCTCATCATGAAGCAAAGTTCTTAACCCAAGGTACTATTTCTGGGTTAGCGGAGTCTGTAACCTGGAGCGTCTGTACCTGAGGTACCACTGTATTGCCTTTGATGGACAGCAGCTACTCAAAATGGGTCAGGCACCACAACACATTTGCTAGAGTGGTTTTCAAAGAAAACCAATGTTCAGCACTTTGGGGTCCACCTTTCCTTTCTTTTTCTTTTTCTGTTCCATGTTGACCAGCCAACATAAAGGAAAGTAGGAACATGTGAATCTAGTAAGTCTACAGGAGTTGTAAACTTTGAATTGAAGCAAAATGATTGTATTTGCTTTTGTTATGCCCAAACTTGTGAGTTGTTTTAGGCTTCCATTTGGGGTTAGTTTTGTTTTTGCCTCTGAAATGCGTCTCTGGCTTGAAGCAGTCTTCTAACTTGAAGAAAGGTCCTCTGGAAAACAGGAGTGGGGTTTGTAGCCTCCCCCTGCTCCTGGACACCACACTTCAAATATTTCCATTCCTACAGCAGGAAATATAAAATCAAAACTACTTTTAAATCGTGAGTCATAGGAAAAGAGGAAGCTGCCTTATACTCAAGTCAGATTACTGGTTCATCTACCTCAGTGTTACATAAACTGACTGGAAGCAGCTCTCCAGGATTTCAGAAACATAAAAATACAAAATGAGAACACAAAATACAATGATACCTCGGGTTAAGAACTTAAATTCATTCTGGAGATGTTCTTAACCTGAAACTGTTCTTAATCTGAGGTACCACTTTAGCTAATGGGGCCTGTAACCTGAAGTGTCTGTAACCTGAAGCATCTGTAACCTGAAGCATCTGTAACCCGAGGTACCACTGTACATAATTAAACAAGAACAAAACCAGTAATGCCCCCCACTCCAATTGGGATCTTCTACATACTGTGGTAGCCTGGGGGACCCCCTAAACTCTAGAAATTAATAAATGATAGGATTTTGATTATATGAGGTGTGAAGGGAGAAATATAAACTGCAGAGGAATTCCTGGGCAAAACAACCTGGCTAAGCTAGGGCCATTAAGGAACAATACAGGGCCATTGAGAGACATTAGCAATTCTCCTCTGCCCTGAGGAGTGAACAGGGACTGGGTTTGGAAGGTTGCCAGGGTAACTGGGTGTGAGGTGTCAGAAAAATAAAGTTTTGAGCAGGGGTTGCTAGGAGTAAGGTCTGGGATCCATCTTTAGGCAGGTTAGCTGAAGGCTGGCTGGGAGAGATGCCTTGGACTCTGGGGCTGCAATTCTGCGGTGTACAAGCCCCTCTTGAAATGACCATGCTGTAAGATCTGGACTCCCTCCATGCAGACTGAAGGTGTAAATAAGCGAATAAAACGTATTTCTTAAAGCTACAACAGTCTCTGCTGTGTCTCAATTCTCCAAGGACCACAGAGCCTGGATGAGTGCCGCAAACCCACAGACTCTTGCCACTGCTCGGCAGAGAGAGGGAGGCACCCAACTTCTGTAACAATACAAAGCAGATGTGCTTTCTGTTATGTAGTGTAGTTTCACCCTGGGCCAACAGGGGGATACTGTATATAGTTTTCACTCAGGTCTGTAGATAGTTTTCACTCAGGTCCGCGCCAGTTATTTTAGGCAGGAACTCTGGGCTGTTGTGGTTACAATGTTGACAGCCGGCTGCCTATAAATACAGGCCGGCTGAGCTGTTCGCAGTCAGTTCTATTCCAGCTTACCATAATAAAGAGCTACTTGAAGAAATCGCTGTGCCGGCTGCTATGTCAACCCACGACTTAACTCTTTCAGTGAGCTACATGCTTCACTCCTTTTTCTTTGGGGGTGTCCTTCGCAGTTAAGCATTGATCTGAAGCAAACACATATGCAGAAATTTCTTAATCCCATTGCACATCTGCATACTCCTCACTCCACAAAGAATAATGGGAACTGTAGTTTACCCCTCATATTTAAAAAGAACAACACAAAGCAATGCATGGCCACTGAATAGGGGAATCCAGGCGCTCCAGCACATTTAAGCAGATGCACAGAAAACCGAATTGCTGCCCTTCCAACCGCACCTTCTGAAATTCCCTTTTGTACGCCACTGCTGCCCTGTCCTCTTATGCATCTGGCTCCCTAAACACTGAATCGCTCCTATTCCGCGATTCCCCCACCCGTGCCAAAAAACAAAACAAAACAAAAGTTTTAGACCAGTTATTTGGCACCAGGCGGGGTGGCAGAAAGTCAAACGTCACAAAACCACCCAGAGCAACTTCCCTCCCGGCAGGTCCGACCACATAAACCGTCCGCCGCTGTGCGCGTAGCGGTGGTGGGGAAACACCGATTCCCTTTCCTAGTTCCGCCCTCGGGACGGCCCCACCCTTGTTTTGACTCCTAACCTTCCCCTCCTTCCCACCCCCACCCCCGTCTTTTCCTCCGAGCTTTGGCGCACTGTGACGGGGGCGGGATCCGGGAGGTGCTTTTTTTGCCGGCGGAAGGGGAGATAATCACACACCTAGCCCCGCGCCGACGGTTCTCGGCCCAACAACCCGGGCGGTTGTTTCCGGGGGGACGGGAAAAAACGTCGCGCCGCTTTGGCTGGGCTGGAGATGCTGTAGCAGCGCCACGTCTCGGGCAGGAGGGAGGGAGAGAAAACATGGGAGTCCAGCTCGGGCAGGTCAGTGGGGAGGGAATGGGGCCTGGCTCGGGGTGGGTGGGGGGAGGGGGGATTGGCTTGACTCCCGCCCTTCCACAGCAGCTGGGTGTCTTGGGGTTGGTGGGTGCTGCCAGGGGGGAGGGCAGTGGTGGCTGGAGGTGGCAGGCAGATGTTTGTTTTGAGGAGGAGGAGGGTGGAGGAGATCAGCTGAGCTGGAGAGGGAGGGGAGCCTCTGTGTCTTTCTCTGTGTGTATGTGTGTGAGAGAGGGAACATATTAGTGCATATAATGTATTTTGGGAAATATCTGGTACTGTGTTTAGAATTCCAGGGCAGACCAATCCTATTTTTGTGTGTGTTTCTATATTAAGGAGAGGATGCAATAGTGGATGTTGTGCATTTTAAGGAAACATTCGAATGCTCAGTGGCATAAATATGTTTAAAGATCTAAGATATTGATTCCCAAGCCTATGCATGCCTAGTCAGAAATAAGCCCTACTTAATTCAGTGAGACTTAACCCTCAGGAAGGTAGGCATAGGATTGCAGCCTAAGAACTATGTATCCTGGAATAATAATAATAATAATAATGTGCTTTGAAGTTCTTCTTAGATCTCTGCACAAAAACAATCTAATGTAGTGTGTGTTCTGTGTGTAAGAGAGAGAGGCATCCAGCTGGCTAAAAGGAAGAGGATGGAGACTTGAGCAATGGAGATGTATTTATGCCCTTATATGTGATTTTTCCTGCCTTCTGAATAGGAGTTCAGGGCACTGTACATGGCCCCTCCCTTTTTTATATATGCACTGCAACCCTGAGAGGTTGAAACAGAGTGACTGGCCCAAGGCTGCTCCATGAGAAGATTTTGGCCGAGTTCTGCGCCTGGCTGGAACGAATTAATAACTTTTAGGATGGAAAGGAACTTGGTGTTTGGAAGTCTGAGTGTATCGGAGTTGAATGTATGTTGTTGGTTTTTCATTGCATTTCTGCCTCAAGTTTCTTCATTCATGAACCCTGAGGCAATGTTCATCAGGGTTCTTGGGCAATCCAGGAAAAATGATCTTTTTCCAACAGATCCAAACTTGTTGAGGTTCAGACCATACCCTTAGGTCTGAGTGAATTATTGGGAGTCAGCAGCTGAGTAAAATGCTAAATTTAGATCACCCTAGAGCACCAGAAAACATTTTGATGCAAGTTACTCTATGAAAATTACCCTAAATTCCTGAAAACCTACTTTACTGGTTTAATGATACAAAGCCTGTGTTTTTCTGTTTTGTTCAGTACCCTCACCTCAATTGTATGTGTGTATATCTTAGTAGGCAACAGTAACTGCTTTAGTCCCAAAGACTTAAAATATTTGTAAATGGCAGTGATCTTTTAATTCTTGGTGAAAAGTATGAGTATGCAAGGCTTTTGATCACACAAACCATATCTAAACAACAAAGCAACATAATAGTGTTTTATTATTTTCAACAGGGATTGCTATTTTCGGTGCATTATCTATCTTCTCATTCAATTTGATCTCTCTAAAACAGAGTTGGAGAACATGTGGTCTGCCAACTGTTGTTCCCATTGGCCTCAGCCAGCATGGCCAGTGTTCAGGGATGCTGGGAATTGTAGTCCAACAACAGCGGGAGGGCCACAGGTTCTTTGGTATCCCAGAGGTTCCTTAGAGGACTAGTTGATGAGGAAAGGCTCCCTTTAAAGTAGGATGCTTAAACTCTGCTGGTCTAAAGGTTGCATTTGATTTCCGTGGTTCTTCTTTCCTCTCCAATGCAACTTTTGCTATCATGTCTCTCTTTTCAATCTGACCATCCTTGCACGGCAGTGAACCCTCCTCACAGCCCACTCTTGTCCTAATTCATTCGTCTGCAATATGATATGAGTGTTGGTTGCTCTGCCAGATGTACAAGACTTCAATAAACAAGTGCTTAGTCCTGTAAGTGAAACTGTCTGGGCACGGAAAGATAAAATAGTCTAGCTGTCAGTGGGAATGGTGAAAATAAAAGGCAACTGGTGGTACAAATTGCAAATGAAAATAGTTTATGCCTATTGCAAGGGGCAGCCTCATCATTGCTCCAATCCAGCTAGTGCCGTCAGTGTACAGATATGTTTCATGCACAGTAACCTCATAATTTTTGTGTGCGTGGGTTACTTGGGACTTGCACCTGTCTGGTGCTTTGTTTCTTGCATCTTCATTTCACCATCTACACTCCAGATACAGCTCTGTGCTGCCGTTTCCAATCTGGTTGTTTAGTGCAGTCCTATAATAGGGATGCGGGTGGTGCTGTGGGTTAAACCACAGAGCCTAGGGCTTGCCGATCAGAAGGTTGGCGGTTCGAATCCCCGTGACGGGGTGAGCTCCCGTTGCTCGGTCCCTGCTCCTGCCAACCTAGCAGTTCGAAAGCACGTCCAAGTGCAAGTAGATAAATAGGTACCACTCCGGCGGGAAGGTAAACGGCGTTTCCGTGCGCTGCTCTGGTTCACCATGTGGTCATGCTGGCCACATGATCCGGAAGCTGTCTGCGGACAAACACCGGCTCCCTCAGGCCCATAGAGTGAGATGAGCGCCACAACCCCAGAGTCGGTCACGACTGGACCTAATGGTCAGGGGTATCTTTACCTTTACCTTATAATAGCTGCACATTTGACACTCTGGTTATGCTTTAAAGAGCTACTGGAGGCACCTTACGTTGGCTGCTTTTGTACCCTGTTTGTTCATTCTTGATATGCGTTTAGTTTTAGGTGCTTCATATATGTTACCATGTAAACCTCACAATAACCTTGTAAGGCAAGTAATTATTATTTCCTTATTGCATCTAAGGAACGGAGAGCAGGGAAGCTGAGTTTGTGAGGAAGTGGGTCATATCAAGCCACCTGGTCACTTAGAATGATTTTGCTTATTTCTCTAGCTGTTTCTTTACATAGTGTAATGCTAGTATGCTCTGAATACTACACGTGGGCTAAGCAAACCTTGCTTTCTAGGGAGTGCCCTTTTATGAGAAGCTTATTTGTTTAAGTATTGGGAGTGTTGTGCTACTACGCAAGCTGAGCGGTTATTAACACCTGCAAAAATCAGAGCTGGTTCTGTTTCCTCCTGGGCAACTGTAGCTCAGTGGTAGAGCCTACCTGTTTAGCATGCAGAACACCCCAAGTTTGATCCCTGCCATCTCTACTTTAAAAGGTAAGGTGGCATATAATAGGCAAGATTTCACCCGGAAGCGCCACTACCAATCAAGGTAGACCAGTGTTTCCCAAACCTTTTCCACCGTGGACCTCTTGAAGGTTGCTAATTGTCTTGGCAGACCCTTAAAATGTTTCTTCTGCCTGCTTCAGCAATTGTAATGTGCTGTGCCAGAAGCTGTACATTTCATAGAATCATAGAATCATAGAGTTGGAAGAGACCACAAGGGCCATCGAGTCCAACCCCCTGCCAAGCAGGAAACACCATCAGAGCACTCCTGACATTTGGTTGTCAAGCCTCTGCTTAAAGACCTCCAAAGTAGGAGACTCCACCACACTCCTTGGCAGCAAATTCCACTGTCGAACAGCTCTTACTGTCAGGAAGTTCTTCCTAATGTTTAGGTGGAATCTTCTTTCTTGTAGTTTGGATCCATTGCTCCGTGTACGCTTGTCTGGAGCAGCAGAAAACAACCTTTCTCCCTCCTCTATGTGACATCCTTTTATATATTTGAACATGGCTATCATATCACCCCTTAACCTCCTCTTCTCCAGGCTAAACATGCCCAGCTCCCTTAGCCGTTCCTCATAAGGCATCGTTTCCAGGCCTTTGACCATTTTGGTTGCCCTCCTCTGGACACGTTCCAGTTTGTCAGTGTCCTTCTTGAATTGTGGTGCCCAGAACTGGACACAGTACTCCAGGTGAGGTCTGACCAGAGCAGAATACAGTGGCACTATTACTTCCCTTGATCTAGATGCTATGCTCCTATTGATGAGGCCCAGAATTGCATTGGCTTTTTTAGCTGCCGCGTCACACTGTTGGCTCATGTCAAGTTTGTGGTCAACCAAGACTCCTAGATCCTTTTCACATGTACTGCTCCCAAGCCAGGTGTCACCCATCTTGTATTTGTAAATTGCATTTTTATTGCTTCTTTCATTTTCTGTATTGTATTATTTTATATTGCATTTCGAATGCTGTATAGTACAATATAAAATACAATACAATAATAAACCATAAAACATAATAGAAGAAAAAGAGAGAGCAATAAGAATACAATTTAAAATCTGATATTTAATGCACTGTGCTCACCTTCCGCAATTGCTGCTCCCACTGTTCTTCACAGACCCAGAACTGTCTGAATGAAGCTTGCCATGGACCACCGTTTGAGATCCCCTGATTGAGTTCTGTGGTACCAGTTTCAGTTGATGGTGCCTAAGACACAACACTTGTAGCTATTTGCTGTATCGTGTGTCCTCCCAGTTCTTCCCCACCATTCAGGTTAGGCAGGTGGGTCAAGCGAGTGGTGGATGCATTATTACTCCAGCCACCCTTAAAGAGGAGGTTGTGCGACAACATCTAAAGAAGCCAGCGGTCTATGATAATGATCACCCAGTCATTAATACCATTCTTGGGCTGGGATAGTCTAAGCTGTTGTGACTCACGCTTAGGAACCTTGAGGGTAACCTCACAACTGGATTCCTGTGATGTGCTCTGTGAAGAGCTACCCTTGAGATTGGCTCAGAAGCTGCAGCTAGGTTGCTCAGTGGGGCATCTGCTGCACAACCCCTGTACTGCCAATTAGCCACCGAGTCAAGTTCAAGGAGGGTGTTTTGTTATTGTTGATTCTGGCTGCTGCAGTTGCTGCAACTATGTTCTATGATTATCTGGGTTGTTTGCTTATTTTAATGATTTTTGTTTGGATGGTGCAGCACTTTGAGATTTTGGAATTGGAAAATTTGTATGTGTATGTATGATAGAGATATAGGATCCCTGCCTATGATGGACCTGCCATGCAGAATTCAGAAGAGAGGGCAGATTTCCCCATTAATTGTATTACTTTTTTACTCTTTCTCTATAGGAGTGAATTAACACCCACAAGTTGATGGCCACCAACTTGGATGGCTTTAAAAGAGTAGACAAATCAATGGAGGTTAAGCCCAAGCTCTGCTTCTTCGGTCGGCATCTTCAGGATGCCTCTGAATACCAGTTAATGGGATCACCACTGGGGAGAGGTGCTGCTGAGCTTTCTTTCTGCTAGTGGGCTTCCTGTAGGCGTCTTGGTGGCCACCTACATATCTTGTGGCAGTGGATCCCATGTAAGGCATTTCCTGCCCCTTCATCTGCATGTAGATCTGCCAAGGGTTCTGTGTCTGGGACATGCTAGAGCGCAAGAAGAATGTTTATGTCTAGGTTTTCGATGGACACAAGTGCGATCTCGAACAGAATGCCGCAGTGTGGAGTTGCAGCTAGCCAGCCATAATCTTTCCTCGGTTTAAGAAAGCCCTGTTTATGTACTATTCGGTTTACGAACTCCGCAAAACCGGAAGTAGTGTCCCGGTTTGCGAACTTTACCTTGGTCTAAGAACAGAAGCCAAACGGTAGAAGGGCACCAGCAGCGGGAGGCCTCATTGGGGAAAGCGCCTCGGCTTAAGAATGGTTTCGGTTTAAGAACGGACTTCCGGAACAGATTAAGTTTGTAAACCGAGGTACCACTGTACTCCATTCCATTCTCCTTCCCTTTCTCCATTTTCTGTTCTCCCTCCCAACACAAACACCAACCCCTCCCCAACATGTTATGGGGCTGCTGAGTATGTGCATTCCCTCACTAGACTGTTTTGGGGTTCCCTCTTCCCCATGGTCCCCCCTCCCCCCAAAAATTCTTCCTACTTCCAGAAACCTTTGGGTTCTGTCAAGCCAGCTATTATTTCCCTCTTGTGTATGGATGGTGCCATTTTCCCTATATAGAGAGTCCAAATAAAGAGAATCAGTTAGCTATTGGTTTAAATACTGCATGTGATTGTTCCCCTGTAACAGAATGGGTTGGGTTTTTGTGTGTGTGTTTTTTTACAAAAAATAAAGTGCCCTTTTGTCTCTAGAGCAGGCTTCCTCAACCTCGGCCCTCCAGATATTTTGAGACTACAATTCCCATCGTCCCTGATCACTGGTCCTGCTAGCTAGGGATCATGGGAGTTGTAGGCCAAAAACATCTGGAGGGTCGAGACTGAGGAAGCCTGCTTTAGAGAGTGACGCAACTTAGTAATTGCTTTCACCCCCTTCAGGCTACAGTAATGATCTCGTGGAAATCCTGAGCTGCCTGCTGACCGGACTTGGACTGAGTTGAGTTGCCTGCTGTAAAACTACAGATGAGAAGCTTGGTATTGTGTCCTCTTGCGCAGCCTCCTTGCTGGCAGTTCTTCTGATGGATAGAACCAGGACTCGGCAGTTCTCTTGAAAAGCGAGTTTTGTTCAGCTGGGGAAATATTTCCCCCGCATCTTAATAGCATCTGCCATGGACTCTTCGGTGATCCTGCTGGAGAAGCAAGCCAGCAACGGGGGCCCCTACAGCTCTGAGCAGCCTGTGGAGATGGAGGCCAAATTGGAGCGGCCAGCAGAAGGAGATGGCCTTCATGGTAAGCTGTTTCTGCAGATCAGATTTGTGTTGCTGCGAGGAATGTGTTTCTGAAGGTAGCGCAGTCAGGCTAAGGACATAAGGCGGGCAGTGGACAACCTGAGGAAGTGCCATCCCACTTTGGGCCTGCCAAGAGACACAGGTGATGTCCACTGTTTCCAGGATCTCTCCTCGTTTTGAGATTTTAGTGCAGTGGTTCCTAAAGGGCATGGTGTGCCACACTGGTGTGACAGGAGAGGATGACAAGGGTGGCAAGAAGATTAAAGGACCATCAAAAAAACATTCAAATGTTTCAGTGTAGTATAGTATCTGTTTTTTATATTCAAAACAAGAGCAAGAGCATCAAGTGATAAATTTGGTGCAGTGCGAGCAAATTTTCATTCCGAAAGGGTGACACAGAGAAAAAAGTTTGAGAACCACTGCTGTGGTTGGTGAGCTGAGAGTTGGTTTAGACCCTGGGTGAGAATCCAGAGGCTGAGGGTAGTGGTGTGTCAGAAGGAAACTGAATATATATTTAATTTTTAATGTACATTCTTTGTAGCTGCGTATTTTTGTAATATTTTGTTTAAGTTGCCCGTTGTTGCTTTAGTTTTTTGTACATCGCTGAGACATATTTTTAATATATTAAGTGGTGTAGAAATTAAATAACCCAATCGAATCAAATCAGGTGAGCCCTGCTGGATAGGACCAGATGGCCATCTGCGTTAGGCCCCTGTGCCTGAATTCCCCCATCCTTGTCCTAGCAGGTCTGGTTGAAGGGTCAGGAGCAGGCAATTTGACAGAGCTCTGCTTAAGGACCCAGAGAGCTGCAGCCAGTCAGGGTAGATAATGCCCAGATTTCGTATAATGCAGCTTCCTGTGTTCCCAGTGCTTTTATTCTGAACAGCCAAAGGTCCCGGGCTAGTCAAACCAGGTGGGCCTTTGCCAAGGTGTTTCTTATAGCAGGGATGCTTTAAAGACCTAGGATATCCTCTCTTTATAGGAAGGGGAACCAGACTGGAGACCCATCTTTCCACCCCTAAGTTTGTAAGGGATGTGAACCTAGTGCAACCCAATATTCTGCTCTTTTCCAGTGACTAGTGTAAATGACAGCAAAGCACCAGCTGAAGGGGAATGCCTGATTCCAAACAGCAGTGAGGTGCCATGTGCGAATGGACCAGCATCTCGCTACCCTGTCTCTTCTGACCCCAACGGCAGCCCACGTGGGGAAGTACCAGCTCCAGGTGTGCCCGGTTTCCATGACAACCTAAAGTCGTCTCAGGGAGCTAGTGCTGAGGGCATAGTGCTTAGGAAGGAAGCGTTGCAGTCCCTCAAACTAAGCCTTCCCATGCAAGAAACCAAATTGTGTAAGCATCTGTTTATGGCAGAGCCCCCTGTTTTTTTCTCTTGCTCCAAGAAAAAAAAAAAGCTCCCTCCCCCACTTTCCATTACTCTCCTGGCCTCTGCAGACTCTGTCTCCAAATATCACTTCAAAAAAGCTTGATCTGATACTGTAATTTTGCTCTGTGGCAATTGGTGCTTGTGACTCTGTGTTTAACACACTTACTTTACTTAACATTGTTGGGCTGAATAAATGTTGCCATTAAAACACTGTTAAAAACAAAGGACCTTTATTGCTTTCCTTTTTTTTCTTTTTGCATTCCAGTTAGACAAGTGCAAATTCAGAATAATTATATTGTATAAAGCCAGGCTTGTATTTTAACAGCTTGCCATAGGTGACCAGGAATTCCATGCAGGTGAATAAAAGTGCTGGCAGTGGAGAGATGAATTGCCTACTTGGTAGAAAGCTATATTTTTTCTACTGGAATCTTCTCCTTGGCCAGCATGAGAATACAGACTACGTATATTAGTATGTTGTTATGTTTTTTGCAGACTCATAACTGTTTGTTGCACTTACTTACAAGCCTGTAACCCTGAACAACATCACCTGTTTAGATAAAAGCCCAAAACACTTGAGGTTTAGCTAGTTATTTATCTGTGGGCATTTATATCTCACCTCTTAAAATGGTCCATAATATTAAAAGTTAATGTAATGAAACAAATTGGGACGCGGGTGGCGCTGTGGGTTAAACCACAGAGCCTAGGGCTTGCCGATCAGAAGGTCGGCGGTTCGAATCCCTGCGACGGGGTGAGCTCCCGTTGCTCGGTCCCTGCTCCTGCCAACCTAGCAGTTTGAAAGCACGTCAAAGTGCAAGTAGATAAATAGGTACCGCTCTGGCGGGAAGGTGAACGGCGTTTCTGTGCGCTGCTCTGGTTCGCCAGAAGCGGCTTAGCCATGCTGGCCACATGACCTGGAAGCTATACGCTGGCTCCCTTGGCCAATAAGCGAGATGAGCGCCGCAACCCCAGAGTCGGTCACGACTGGACCTAATGGTCAGGGGTCCCTTTACCTTTACCTTTACCTTTAATGAAACAAATATGAAACAAGCAGCATTAAAAAAACAAACAAACAATTGGCAGAGAAGAAAAGCACATAATTAAAATACTTGGGGGTGAAACTTTTGCTAAGGTCAGACAAACCTTCTTGTGGAGAGCTTTCTACAAGTGGGATGTCACCACTGAGAGTGACTGTAATAATCCGTTTTCAAATCTAAACACGAGACCACAGTTCAGTCAACTTGTCCTGTGGCTGCCCACCCCTTCCCTCAACCCAATAAAAACATGGCAATTAGGATTCCGCAACAGGCAGTATTCTTAATCTGGAGGGAGCTGTGAACAAGTTGCTTGAAGAGCTGTGGATCCTAAACTGTGCACTCTTAATATCAGTGCTTACACAAGGCGTTGGGGTTTGGGGCACGTTTTTCAGCTGCACGCTCACCTGGCTAAAACCGCATGCTTTGCTTATCTGCATGAATATTGTAGTAAGTCTTGAGATAGGGGTAGTCAACATAATGCCCTCCCCCAGATGTTGCAGGATTCCCAACACCCATCATCCTGACTGTTGGCCACAATGGCTGGGGCTGATGGGAATTGGAATCCAGCAACATCTGGAGGCCCCCATGTTGGTTAGCCCTTGAGTTACGGAAACAAGTTTGGCATCTCCCAGCTCAGTCCTTCCACGCAATTCACATATAAGCGGGACTGAAGCCAGCTTTTTATGAACAACTTATATCGGGAGATGATGCATTTCAGTGGATAGCCAGTTGGAGGAGAAGCCTGGGAATCTGGATCCAAGCCTCTGCTCAGCTCACAGTGACCTGAGGTTGCCACAGTGCCTCAGTTCCTCCTTTGTAAGAGGAGACTCTACTGACCTGACCCTTGTGGGGATGTAAAAATGGAGGATTCTGAATTTGCTTTGCGTCCAATTTGCTTTGCTTTGTGTCCAATTTAAAGCAAGCGGAATCTTCAGATGTAACCAAATTATACATTGAGGTGGGTCTTGCTGACTAGTCAAACCCAAGAGCTGGAATTGATGTCTTTGTTCCCTTGAGCTGCATCTTCTCCATGACCAATTGTTAACAATCTCATGGTGCATCCCAAAATGTCTTTGTTTGCTGGTGTCTTTGAGGTACTGGGTCCCATTCTGGGCAGGGTACAGAATGGGTACTGTTAAGCCTTGGTAGATAGAAGCCTCATTGGATGCTCACTAAATTAACTTCATTTCCCCCCAAAAAGCATGTAACCTTTCAGTCTAGTAATTGAAATGAAAGAACTGTCACTTTTCTGTCTCTCTTGCTGTTTTTACTTCTTCCCTAATTTTTGCTAAGAAACATACATTTCTACCCAGCCTAGTAATAGACACACACACATCTAATTACATAAAACCTGTCTTTCATCCTGTAGGTTCAGCTGATTCTTCTCTCCCTTTAGAGAAGGAAGAGCAAATCAGACTTCAGGCAAGAAGGCGCCTTGAAGAACAGCTCAAACAGTATCGTGTAAAAAGGCACCAGGAGAGAGTAAGAGCCTAGCAAGTGGTTTCTCTGGTGTTTGTGAATTCTAATGACTTGGGAAATCCTGTAAACTGCTCCTTGGTGCTGCAAAGCATCATTTGAGGTGATGCTGTGGGATGGGCTCCATTTGTGGAGGGGGTCATTGCAGCAGTGTGATCCACATATATCCATTCAGCCCTTTTTAAGGCCAAGAGCCGTAGCAGCTTTCACAGACAACGGGCCCCATTCAGAAGTAACAGATAGCCATGTCATGTTCTCTTGCTATATGAACAAGCTGTGGTGAACATTGGGCTTATGCACCCATCACTCCCCTATCTTCTTCAGAAGCTCTTGCCTATGGTTTTACACAAACCACAGTTCCTTGTGACATCTAAATCTGAGGAACTGTGGTTTGTTTAAACCCTTTCTTGGTCATTAAGCCAGGATCCGATACCTTGGAAGCTGAACGCCTTGCAAGTCAAACATTTTGGCTCCCGAACACCGCAAACCTGGAAGTGAGTGTTCCGGTTTGCGAATGTTCTTTGGAAGCCGAACGTCCGACGCAGCTTCCGTGGCTTCCAGTTGCGTGCAGGAAGCTCCTGCAGCCAATCGGAAGCTGTACCTTGGTTGTCGAACATTTTGGAAGTCGAACAGATTCTGTTTGGCTTCCAAGGTACGAGTATACTATGGTTTGATCCTGGCTTGTTTTCACTAATTCTAGTTATAATTAACTGCAGTACCCTGAGTTTGGAAGTGCTGTGGCTAGCCCCAGCCATAACTCTGTGTTGGGTGGCAGATGACACTACCATATCACATGGACATGCCAGTAGTGTGCTAAGTAGTGAGCATGCATTCACCCTCTTTATTCTCTGAGCATATACAGTGTGCATGCCCTAGAAGGTTACTTTCCCCTCCCATCTATATTAAAAGCTAGCGGACAATTTGCCATTGAGGCTGATGCTTTTTTGACTTTCACTCTGGTGTGCCAATAGAGAACCTGTTGCTGGACTCTCAAGCCCTGCCGTCGTTGATCATTTGCCATGCTGGCTGGGGCTGATGGGAGTTGCAGTCCAGCAAGATCTCAAGGGCCACAGGCTCCCTATTTCCGTTACATACAATCACAGATAACTGAAAACAACAGTATTTGTCTCATCAATGACCTGGTTCCATGGCTTAACTTGAATGGGTGGTCTCCTTGTGTGTCCACCTGCTGCACTCAACCAAGCCATTGTTTGGTGTAGCATGTTGTTCAAACAACACACCATGTCATGCCATGGCTCAGCTCAGCTCAGTGCAGCACAACAGCAGAATGACTGAGGAGGAGCAGAGTGGCTGAGATTCACTCTCTCAGAGTCCACGTTCTTAGCTATGGTTTGACTTCGTGTGATGTGCAAACCAGACTGATGTCCACCCATGGATCTTTCACAAAACCGATTGGCCTGACACTTGTTTGTTCAGGTAGAGCCATTTTGATGTGTTAACCATACTGATGTGGCGGGGGTGTTTGCCATCCCTAAATCTGGTGGTGAAGGAAGAATAAGCTGGAACTTTAAATATTAAATTTAAATATAAACTTGAAGTATTACATTTAAAGTTCTCGCACTGAAAGGAGGAGACTGACTTTTGCATTCAGGAACCTCAAAAAGAAACCTTGGTTGCCGTTCTATGATGATTTCCATTTGTTTACATGGCGGGCAGTTGATTGGTTTAAAATAAAAGACTTTGGTGATCAGAAATTGCATTCCATTTATACTACTGCTTGTCATCTTCTTTTTCTTGTCCAAGCAGTCTACAGCTAAAAGCCGTCCCTCCAGTACCCTCGATCCTGAGCTGATGTTACATCCAGAGACTTTGCCAAGGGCCAGCACTGTGTCTATGACAAAAGAATACTCATTCTTGCGAACCAGCGTCCCGCGGGGACCAAAACTGGGAAGCCTGGGGCTTCCGACACAATCAAAAGAAAGGAAAAGTTCTAAATCTAACAGGTCAAGTAGAATCCGGTCTCTGGCAGACTATAGAACTGAAGATGCAGAAGGGCATGTTCCGCTTGATTCACCAAGTGGCTCCCTGAAGCAGAATCGAAGCAGCCTGACATCTGTTGTGTCTGAGATCAGGCTAACCCCTGATCCAGATGACCGGCTGGAGAATTCCTCCTTGGCCGGAGATAGCATCTCTGATATTGACGGAAGTGAAGTAGGATTGAAGCTGGACGGCAACGAGAGCGACAGTTCTACGTACAGTAGTTTATCGGGAAGGGGTCCCTATGGCGCTTTGCTCAATTCCGAAAGCAGGCAGGGCACTTCGCTGACTGTCAATGGCCAGGAGGTCCCTTTGGATGCAGTTGGACAGTTTCCTTCCATCAGGGAAGTGTTGCAGGCTGCTGCTGCGACAGAGCACCATCCCGACGATCAGGAAGTCAATGGGGAAGTGAGAAGCAGGAGGGACAGCATTTCCAGCAGGTAAGTACATTACAGTGGCTTTCAAACTTTTGAAACTCCAGGGAATAGTTTTCTGTCTTGTCTGTGAAGGAATACCTCTGTCTCTGCTGTGAAAGGTGCTGTGGCGTCTTCTGCAGTGTGCAGTCAGCTTGTGAAGAGCATTAGCTTGGACTGTTATATGAAGGCGCTTTGTGCTGACTTGGTTGGCAAGTCCATCAAGCTCAGTGCTGTCCACTCCAGGGATGGGGAGCGTGTTGCCCTCCAAATGTTGTTGGACTACAGCTTCCATCACACTTGACCACTGGCCATGCTGGTTGGGGCTGATGGAAGTTGGTGTCCAGCAGCATCTGGACGGCCTCTGATCTCCCCATCCCTGGCCTACCTTGACTCACAGCAGCTCTCAAGAAGTGTCCGGATAGGTCCGACCAAAAGGCCCCTCTAGTCCCCACAGCAGCCAGCCAGGTGCCTCCTGGGGAGCCCACAAGCTGGGCATGATCACAGCTACCATTCCCCAGAGACTGGTATTCAGAGACATATGCTGCCTTTGATTCCTGGAGCCAGCGTTGAGCCATCATGGCTAGTAGGCAGCAGCTTGGGTGGGAGAGTCCCTGGCAAGGTAGGAAGCAGCCTTATACCAAGTCAGACCATTGGCCCTCGTTCATCCTGCATTGTCTGCTTTGACCAGCATCATCTCTCCAGGGTTTCAGGCAGGAGCTTTTCCCTGCCCTACCTGGGAACACCAGGAGTTGAACCTGCGACCTTCATCGTGCAAGGTGTTACAGTCTGCTACTGAGCTTGCAGTTCTTCCCAAAGCTACAGATCCCTAGTGTACGCTGCCATGAGATCCATCATGAAACAAAGGTGGGATATGCATGGAGTAAGTGTAGTTGCAGTGCATTGGGGAAGGGCAATAGCTTAGTGGCAGAATGACCGCTTTGCCATGCGGAAGGTTGCCAGTTCAATCCCCAGCATCTCCAGGTAGGACTGGGAGAGCCTCCTTTTCTGAAACCTGGGAGAGCTGCTGCCAATCAGTGTAGATAAGCCAGAATGACCAATGATGTGACTCAGTATGTAGCTACTCCGAGTGCCTTTTTGCCTAGAGGGCTGGCTATAAATGCCTTAAGTAATAAGTGAACAATATGCACCCAGACTGCCCCTGTGAGTTGACCTCTTTCTGTGTCAGGTGGTTGACTGAATCGCATTCAGCATTTTGTCATTGAAGAGGATCTTCAGTGTGTCCCCCTGTTTATGAACCTTACAGCATCCTTCTCACACAACCCATTAAGTATTTAATCCATGCATAGATCTTTCCAGCTTTTAGCACTTAACGAGACGCAAGGGTTCCTGCCCTAGATGCACTTATCCACTTTAGCCCTTTTAAGAATGGGATTACTTGTTGGTTCTCAGAAGCTTACTCGCCCATGATACTATAATGAGTTTCTCAGTGCCCATCTCTTTAGGACAAGTATAGAATTAGCAAGTGGTCAATATTGCAATGCCGATTGTGGTTGCTGTTCTTTCCCTTCCATCTTTCTTATAAATTAATGGCCAGTTTTTAGGTATCCTTTTGGCTCGAAAGTTATCTGAATGAAATAAAAATATTAAACACCCCATAGTTTTTTTAAAGTGTCCATTAGCAGGGCTCAGAAAATCTACTCTCCATCATGCTCAAAAGGAACTAATTTTTCTGAGCAAGTGTAGGTTGGCTGTAAAGAGTTCCCAAGGGCATTTAGCAATGGCCCACATTGCATCGTTGTCATCCTCCTGTGCCATCATCCCGCTTCAGGCTCATGATGCAGTGTCACTTTGATGTTTTCAAATGGCAGCTGCACTCATGGGGTGTGGTGGCGGCAGCAGCAGCGGCATGTCAGCAAGGAGGGTTGGAATACAATCAGATTGCCTTAGTATTTCATGGAGATTCTCTATGGAGAATCTATTGGGAAACAAGGCCCGTCCATTCAGCTGCATCATGTTGCTCCTGCCTTTGTACTCTTTCCATCCTGGTGGTATTTCAGTAAGGGGCTATCACTTAATTTAAGAATTGGTCCCTGCTTTTGCTTTTTCTCCCCTCTCCCGTCCTCCTTTTCCTTTTGTGTCAAATCTTTTCGATTTTAAACCAGTGGGCAGGGACTGTCTCGTTTTAATTCATTGTATGTAAGCCACTCTGGGAGCCTTTTTGTTGTTGTTGAAAGAACAGCCAGGTACAAATGCTCCAAATAAGAAAATAACAGGGACGATATCATGAGCTGCGAAATAGCCATGTATGCCACTGGCACAACGTGTACATTGATAAAGTGTGTGCACGCTTTTGTCTCTCCCCAGTATATCGATGGAGAGTTCTATCGCAGGCACGCATGACGAAATGTTGCAGGTCCTCAAAGAGAAGATGCGTCTCGAAGGGCAGCTTGAAGCGCTGTCATTGGAAGCCAATGAGGTACAAATGATGCTACCCCTTCTGTACAGGATGTTACTGAGGCTACTTAAAGCAGGAATGGGCACCCTTCATATGAAACTGCTGGGAGAGGATGTCCAGAGTTTTGGGGTTCGGTGCCACCAATATGCTGATGACACCAATCTGTCTCTTTTTCATCTAAATGTGAGAATGCTATTTCAGGGCTTAAATCAGTGTCTGGTGTCAGTAACGGGCTGGCTGAGGCTGAACAAATTGAAGTTTAAGCGAGAAAGAGGTGCTCCTAGTTGGTGGAAAGGCAGATCAGAGAATTGGGATTCAACCTGTATTGGGTGGGTTGACATTCCTCTGACAACTCAGGTTCGCAGCTTGGATGTACTCCTAGATTCAACCCTGAGTGTAGATGCCCAGGTTTCGGCAGCAGCTGGCAGTGTGCTTGTATATTTAAAACCCATGCACAATATGCACCCGTTCCTGGAGATGTCGGATCTGGGAACAGGGACACATGCCTTAGTCACAAGGCAGCCCTGTATAGGGAAGTTTTTAATGTTTGATGTTTTACTGTGCTTAATGTTTTAATTTGTTGGAAGCCACCCAAATTGGCTGTGGCAACCAAATCAGATGGGTGGCATATAAATAAATTGTTGTGGTTGTTATTTGGTATACTCTAAAACACTGCATGTGTGTCTGCCTTTGGAAAGTGTTCAGGAACTTCAGTGGTCCAAGATGCTGCAGGCAGATTATTGCAGAACCTTACTGCAGCACCTTATTGCAACGTCTCCACTGGCTGCATGTCTGTGTCTGGGCACAATTCAGAATGCTGGTTATTCCCTACAAAGGCCTATACAGCTTGATTCCAGGCTGTCTGAAGGACAGCATCTCCCTCTGTGAGCCTGTCGGCTTTTGAGATCTTCAAGAGAGGCTTTTTTCTCAGTTCCGCCAGCCTCATAGGCACGTTTGGTGAGGACATGAAAGCGGGCCTTTTCCATCGCTGCTTCCAGATTGTGGCACTCCCTACCACTGCAGGCTCGCCTGGCCTCTTCTTTGTTATCCTTTTGCCAGCAGGCAAATACTGTTTTATTCCCACAGGCCTTTGGCCACTAACTGGCTTTTGCGGCAGGGTCTTCTAAGGGTGAAGGGACGCAGGTGGCGCTGTGGGTTAAAACACAGAGCCTAGGACTTGCCGATCAGAAGGTTGGCGGTTCGAATCCCCGCGATGGGGTGAGCTCCCATCGCTCGGTCCCTGCTCCTGCCAACCTAGCAGTTTGAAAGCACGTCAAAATGCAAGTAGATAAATAGGTACTGCTCCAGCAGGAAGGTAAACGGCGTTTCCGTGCGCTGCTCTGGTTCGCCAGAAGCAGCTTAGTCATGCTTGCCACATGACCCGGAAGCTGTACGCTGGCTCCCTCGGCCAATAAAGCAAGATGAGCGCCTCAACCCCAGAGTCGGCCGCAACTGGACCTAATGGTCAGGGGTCCCTTTACCTTTTACTTCTAAGGGTGGGTGGCGTAAATGGTTCTAAGTTGTTTTGATTTGGTGTTGCTTTTTTATATTATAGCTTATTTAATTGTTCTTCAATATTTATAACGGATTGGTGTGCAATTCTGTGGCATCTTGTGAGCCACCTTGGGTTCCGTACTGGGAGAAAGGCAGGCTATAAATAAAATAAATAGTTTGTGGGGTTGCAAGCTGTAGTTTTACACTGAGGAGAAAAGAGATTGTAGAGGAGTTAGGGTGGGGTGGGGTTTTCTTTTCAGTTGGGGGTGACACTTGTAGAAGATTATGCAAAAGCTGGATTTTAAGGAGGTACTGAAGAATCCTTTGAACCTCATTTGATTTTTCCGGTGCCTTGTGAAACCATCATTTTAAAATTATTATTTTTTAATCATTGTTTTTTGTTCAGGCTCTCAAAGAAAAGACGGAACTGCAAACCCAGCTTGCTGCGTTGAACATGAAGCTTCAGTCCCAGATGGAGCACAGTCAGAGCAGCCAGCAGAAGCAAGACTCGCTGAACTCGGAGGTGGCCACGCTGAAGCAGTCTTGTTGGGACCTGGAAAGAGCCATGGCGGAACTTCAGACTGCCTTGGAGGCCAAGAATGCCAGCCTGGCTGCCTCCAACAATGACCTGCAGGTGGCAGAAGAGCAGTACCAAAGACTGATGGGGAAAGTGGAAGACATGCAGAAAAGTGTCCTCAGCAGGGATAGCACAGGTGAGTAGGTGCTGCTCTCTTTATTCTTAACAGTCATTATTTATCGAGCGGCACTTTGTAAATTTATTTAAAATATTTATTAAATGGCTTGATCTGAAAGGCCTCCCAGCAGTGTAGTAATAAAATGGTAGAGAAAACAACGCTAAAATCTACAAATGGATGATAGATAGATAGATAGATAGATAGATAGACCCCTGACCATTAGGTCCAGTCGTGACCGACTCTGGGGTTGCAGCGCTCATCTCGCTTTATTGGCTGAGGGAGCCGGCATACAGCTTCCTGGTCATGTGGCCACCATGACTAAGCCGCTTCTGGTGAAGCAGAGCAGCGCACGGAAAAGCCGTTTACCTTCCCGCTGGAGTGGTACCTATTTATCTACTTGCACTTTGGCGTGCTTTCGAACTGCTAGGTTGGCAGGAGCAGGGACTGAGCAACGGGAGCTCACCCCGTCGCAGGGATTCGAACCGCTGACCTTCTGATAGGGAAGTCCTAGGCTCTGTGGTTTAACCCACAGCGTCACCTGTGTCCCTCAGATAGATAGATGCAAATAAATCTATAAAACCATCATCATTAAAGCAAAGGTAAGGCCGATAAGGAGCTTAAAAAAAATAAATATACAAGCAGAAAAAATATTTTCAGCGGGTGCCTGAATCACTTTAGCGATCATAGATTTGTGTTGCCCTTTTCTGCAGCTTCTGCAGCTCTCCTGTAATCAGAGAGAGGCCTATATTGCAGTTGACTTAACTGCAACAAAGCATAAAACATGTAATCGAAAAACAGTAATTTAAAAAAGCGCCGCAACCCCAGAGTCGTTCGCGACTAGACCTAACTGTCAGGGGTCCTTTACCTTTTAAGAACTACAGTAATTGTTTTTAAAGGTGGGGTGGAAATGTCTATAAAATTAGATGCTTGTTGCTTGATCGTTGCTGCTGATCGACCTTCATAACCTTTCAAATGATTTCCCTTGGCTTCTTAGTTCATGATCTCCGACAGCAGCTTTCCTCGTTGCAAAGTCAGCTCCAGCAAGTGCAACTGGACCGCACCACGTTGACCAATAAGCTGAAGTCGTCTCAAACAGAGATTGCGTCGCTGCAGAAAGTGCGGCACTGGTACCAGCAGCAGCTGGTTGTGGCTCAGGAGGCAAGGGTTAGGCTGCAGAGTGAGATGGCAAACATACAGGTAAGGGGGACTCTCCCTTGTTAGCTGCTGTGGCACTTCTCGGTGCGCGCCTAATATCTTGTAATTGAGATGGAGGAAGCTGTCTTATACTGAGTCGCACCAATGGTCAAGCTGTCTTAGTAGTTTGCACACTGACTGGCAGTGGCTCTCTAAAATTTCAGGCAGGGTTCTTGTCCAGTCCTACCTGGAGATGCCAGGGATTGAACCCTAGCACCTTCTGCATGCAAAGCAGCTTCTCTTCAACTGAGCTACACCCATTCCCCAGTAAGTTAGGCTGAGAGGCTTGGCCAGGACGCACCTATTGAGCTTCAGCAGCTGAAAGGTGATTTGCCCTGGTGGTCTTCCACCACAACACACAACATATTTCAATAAACCATTGCTTCGTTATTTGCATGTATAACTATATATATCAGGGGAAACTAATGTGTTGTCCTCCAGCTCCCATCAGCTTCAACCAGCATGGTGTGAGTTGTAGACCCAAAACATCTGGAGGAGCACCAAATTGGCAACCCTTGGTATAGACATACATAAATATTCCTTTCTTCTGCAAGTTAGAAGAAAGGAGATTCCGACCAAACATACGGAAAAACCTTCTGACAGCAAGAGCTATTCAACAGTGGAATGGTCTCCCTTGGGAGGTTTTGGACTCTCCTTCCTTGGAAGTTTTTAAGCAGAGGTTGGGTGGCCATCTGTCATGGATGCTTTAGCTGAGATTCCTGCAATCTAGGGGGTTGGGCCAGTTGACACTCCAGGTCCCTTCCAACTCTGCGATTCTGTGATTCCATGTGTATTTGACACTTAGGGCCAAATTAGGCCACTATGGAATTAGACAATTGGTGTCTTGCCATCTAGAAACCTAAGATGTGGTGCAACCCTAGTTGGACACCCCAAAGATAATTTAATTAAAATGAGAGCCCCTTCTCCCTTTGTCAGGAGCCATGATTAGACAGGGAAACATCTGATTAACCATAGTTCCCTGTTTTGTGTGACCCTGGAAACTATGGTTACCAGCTTTGGAACAAGTTGGGCATTAAAATCATCAACAAACCATGGTTTAATATTGTGGCTTCTTCCAAAGCTGGTAACGCATTTCCAAGATTGGACAAAATGAGGAACTATAGGCTTCATGGTTTAATCATGGCTTTAGGTGAAGAGAGGAGCAGAGAAGCTGTGCTGGCAGGGAAAATATTCATGCATATCCCAGCTTCTTAAGAAGGTGAGAGATGGTTGTCCAGATACAGTCAATTGGG
Source organism: Podarcis liolepis (assembly GCF_965112155.1). Lineage (NCBI taxonomy): Eukaryota > Metazoa > Chordata > Lepidosauria > Squamata > Lacertidae > Podarcis > Podarcis liolepis. Next base: position 35,658,606 of record NC_139566.1, on the reverse strand, counting down.
AGCGGTGGTATCCGGCATTGGTCCTGATGTCATTCAAACATTTGGCAGCTAAAATCATGCATTGAAAGGCCCACTGGAAAGGAATGTCTTCAGTTTCTGGCAGAAGACACTCAGAGAGGGAGCCTTGATCATGATGTTATTCCAAGGCCATGGAACCACCACAAAGAAAGCCCTGTCCATTGTTCCCATCTCTCAAATATCGTGAGATGGCTCTGAGAGCAGGGCCTCTGAAGCATGTCCAATAAAAGGAAATATTTGTATATTTCTTCGGAACAGAGGACATGAATCCTAACCCGACTGGTTCAGTTCCCTTCCCCTTTGAACTGCTGTTAACCAACATTTTGTATGGCTTTTTTTCTTTCCCCTTTCACAGGCTGGTCAAATGACCCAGGTGGGCATGTTGGAACATCTCAAGTTGGAGAACGTAACACTCTCTCATCAGTTAACAGAGACTCAGCACAGGTCCATCAAAGAGAAGGAGCGTATAGCTACACAGTTGCAAAATATTGAGGTAAACATCATAGGAATTTTCTTTGGACTCTCTTAGTACTTCCTGTAATATGGGGATCTCTAAAACTTCAGAATTGTAATAGCTTAGAATACTGCAGTCAGCTTAGAATACTGCAAGAATATTGCAGTCAGAAGCAGTGTCTGGGCAGAAATGGCTAAAATGTCCATTTTGGGGGGATGATTTTTCTTAAAAATAGCTGGGGGTGGGGGAGTGGTATAGAATTGTCCCGTGCGTCCTGGGTACTTATGGAGTACAGTGGTACCTTGGTTTAAGAACAGCTTAGTTTATGAACAACTTAGATTAAGAACGCTGCAAACCCAGAAGTAGGTGCTTTGGTTTGTGAACTTTGCCTTGGAACCAGAACATGTTCCGCTTCCTGTTGAGTGTGTTACATTTGTAAATTGAGTCCCGCGCTGCTATGGGAAAGCACGCCTTGGTTTAAGAACGCTTTGGTTTAAGAACGGACTTCCGGAACATATTAAGTTCATAAACCAAAGTAGTGGGGAGCTGAGGCTAATACAAATGTCTCTATAGTATAGGCGCTGGAGAAGCACATGCTCTGTTGTTTCTATTTGTCCAGAATCGGAGGGGCATTGTCTCTCCGAGTAAGCAATCTTCCTGTATCGACCTTCAATGACAGACTAGGGGAGGGCACGACATCGTGCCAGGGTAAAGGCTCTCCGGTGCTTAGGGACTTCAAAATTAGTTAGATATGCCACGCGGGAGGCAGAGTACCTGATGGATTCATTGGCCATAAAAGTTGGGGTCCTGGCTAGATCCAGTTGGCGCTCTGTGTCTGCTACACATTGCTTAATGAGTGCTTTGGCTTGATCGTATCCCATACAGCCATGGATCAATGCCTTGTTGTGGTGAAGGGGCATGAATAACTCAGAGAAGCTACGAGCTATGCTGTGCAGGGCCACCCAAGACGGACAAGTCATAGCCAAGAGTTTAGACTAAATGCGATCCACCTGGAGAAGGAACTGGCAGTCCACTCCAGTATTTTGCCAAGAAAACTCCATGGACATAAAAAAGGAGCAGCTTTGAGAAGAAAGTGAGAGTTTCCAAGGCATGCTCTGGTTTATGGGGTCACAAGAGAGTCGAAGACGACTAAACAAAACAACAAAAATCCCTTACAGAGTAGAAGACTTGGAGAGAAGTCAGGTCTCTGAGATTTCAGTTGCCACTGCCTGTTTCTGTGTGGATTGAAAATCATCATTCATAGTTAGTGGGGCAAGGCCAAGGGGAAATAAAGAAGCAACACCATTTTTCTGCCTCCCTGGGGCATTTGCAGTCTCAGTTTGCAGTACAGCATGTGGTGCAGTACAGCACGTGGTTGTTCAGTTGCTAGCTTGCCCTCTGGTCTGAATAAATTTTTAAATGAATAATAGGACAACCTTGTCATAAAATACTTCCCCTGCCCCCCTGTACCACCCAAAAAAATAAGAATGCACATTATTTATTGAATTTGGAGGGGGTAATGTGGTAAGTGAGTGATTTTTTTGGAGCAGGTTCTGGATCATCTGGGTGGAAATTAATTTGCAGTAATTTGGGGTTTAGTAATTGGACTGATTTGGGGTATCTGGGGTGGGGTTTAATTTAATGTTAAAAATATTTGGGGTGATGAATAAGTGGAAGATCAACCATATGTATAGCCTAACATCAACACTGGCCTGAAGAGTCATTTCTTCAGATCTCAGCAATCTTGATTAAGGTTACATAACTTATTAAGAGAATGACGGACTGGATTGTTTGATTCCCAAAACTCCTGCCTGTATTGTGTTGGCCACTTCTTCTTTCACTCATTAGAATTGTCTGCTTCTTCCTGACAGGCTGACATGTTAGACCAGGAAGCAGCCTTCTTGCAGATCCAAGAGGCTAAGACCATGGTGGAAGAGGACTTGCAGAGAAAACTGGAGGAGTTTGAGGATGAGAAGGAGCAGCTTCAGAAAATGGCGGATTCTGCAGCAATATTGGAGCAGGAGCTAGAGCAGGTATATGCAGCTGGTAGAGCGAAGAGCTTTTCACAGAAAGCTTAGCAAAAGCATATTTATAGTTTGCATCTTACGATTGGAGAAAAACAAAACTGGAAGCAGGAGATGCAATCCAGCGAACAGGAGTTCTTTCTAAAGTGCTTTTGAAAATTCTGGTGGAAGGCAAATGCTGATCATGACGAGCCAGCTGTGAGGATAAGGTAGCTGCCTCCACCCGTCAACCAGCCATTTGGTAGTAGCAACAAAGGGCATTTTTATCTGAATACAGTTCTTCTCTCGCTTTCTAATTCCCACCACTGCTGCTTCCTAGAGTCCCCCATCTATTAAAAGGTAAAGGACCCCTGACAGTTAAGTCCAGTTGCAGACACCTCTGGGGTTGCGGCGCTCATCTTGCTTTACAGGCTGAGGGAGCTGGCTTTTGTCTGCAGACAGTTTTTCCGGGTCATGTGGCCAGCATGACTAAGTCGCTTCTGGTGCAACGGAACACTGAAACCAGAGCAGCGCACAGAAACGCCGTTTACCTTCCTGCCGGAGTGGTACCTATTTATCTACTGGAACTTTTTTTGTGTGGCGTGCTTTTGAACTGCAAGGTTGGCAGGAGCTGAGACCAAGAAATGGGAGCTCACCCCGTCACGGGGATTTGAACCGCCAACCTTCTGATCGGCAAGCCCAAGAGGCTCAGTGGTTTAGACCACAGCGCCACTCGCGTCCCCACAGCACCACCCGCGTCCCCATCTATTACACGTCTACATTCCACATCATCCTTGTTTGCCTAGCACACTGGTTTCAAATTCCAACCCCCTACTCCAAGCCGCATGAAAATTGCTGCAGGTCTAGGGGGACCACTTAGGGTTTTTTTTTGTCTATTGTAGCAATTGCAATGCACTGTGCTAGATGCTGTAGGATTTTTAACTGTATTTTTTATTACTTCTTTTGTTTCTTATATACAGTGGTGCCCCGCAAGACGAATGCCTCGCAAGACGGAAAACTCACTAGACGAAAGAGTTTTCCGTTTTGGAGGTGCTTCGCAAAACGAATTTCCTATGGGCTTGCTTCGCAAGACAACAGTGTCTTGCGAGTTCCTGCTGGTTTTTTTTTCCTTCCCCCCCCTTTTCTAAGCCGCTAAGCCGCTTATCAGCTGATCCGATCAGCAGATAAGCCGCTAAAAGCCGCTAATAGCGCTAATCCGCTAATCATTCAATGGGCTTGCTTCGCAAGATGAAAAAACCGCTAGACGAAGAGAATCACAGAACGGATTCTTTTCGTCTTGCGAGGCACCACTGTACAGTAACGTATTACACCTTCCTTATTTTTTTATTTTTTTATTTATTTATTGAATGTATATACCATCCTGTACCCAGGGGTCTCAGGACAGTTCACAGAATAAAATCAAAATATAAAACCACAAAATACATAATAAAAATAAAAACAACCTAATAGCGCCCCCCCCACAAAAAAAACACATTTTAAAATGGCATAGGATGTAAATCAGATCAACCAAAGGCCTGGTTAAAAAGGAACGTTTTTGCCTGGTGCCTAAATGTGTGTAATGAAAGCGCCAGGCAAATTTCCCTGGGAAGAGCATTCCACAGATGGGGAGCCACTGCAGAGAAGGCCTGTTCTTGTGTTCCCACCCTCCAGATCTCTCAAAGAGGAGGCACACGAAGGAGGGCCTCAGAAGATGATGTCAGGGTCCGGGTAGGTTCATATGGAAAGAGGTGGTCCTTGATGTATTTTGGTCCTGAGCCATTTAAGGCTCTATAGGCCCAGAAACTAATTGGTAGCCAGTGCAGTCGGACCAGGATCAGTGTAATATGCTCAAACAATCTTGCTCTGATGAGCATCCTGGCCATAAAATTCTGCACCTTGACTTCCATAGAATGCAACACCAGGAAATGTTCTTTTCCTTCCTGCCGCTGACCTAATTCCTTGGATTGGGATAGCCAACTTGGTTCCCTCCAGATGGTTTTGGGTTACAACTCGCACCAGCCCTTGTCAGCATGGCCAGTAGTCGTAGATGATGGGAGTTGTAGTCCAACAACATCTCGGGATACCACGCTGGCTACCTTTGCCATAGGTGATAGTACTCTAGGCTCAGGGATGAGGAACCTGTGCCTGCCGGGATGTTGTTGGTCTCCAGTTCCGTTCAGCCCCAGCCAGCATGGCAAACAGTCAAGGATGATGGGAGCTGTAGTCAGGCAACATCCGGAGGGTTCATGGGTTCCTCACTCCCACTCTATAGACCTTAAGTGCTGGGTATGTGATGTGTGCATTCGTAATGGGAGAACACCCTAACACATTTTTCCTTCTATTCAGCTGAAATTGACGTTGCATCAACGAGATCTTCAGGTCGCGGCTTTGCAGCAGGAGCAGCTGGACCTCATGAAGCAGCTGACTGCCACCCAGGAGACTCTGCAGACCCGAGAGCAGTCACTGGGCGACCTCCAGGCACGTTACGATGAGCTGGAGGCCAGGCTGACAGAGTTGCAGGGGGAAGCCACCTCAAAAGACGACACTATCCAGTATTTGCAGAATGAGAAGATTGTCCTAGAGGTGGCTTTGCAGGTAGCAAAAGCTGGCAAAGAAGGACTCAAGGAAGGAGTCCAACATTTAGGAGAGAGCACTGAGGCGGCATCAGATGTCCTGGAGCAGCTGAGACAAGAAATAGTTGTAAAGTCAAGCCAGGTAATACACACTTCTTAATTGCGTTTCTGCTCTTTTATGCACTTATAATCATCAACACACCTGTAAGCCAGGGCAACCTGCACAGCAAGTGTTCACAAACCTTTTATATATATATATATATTTTAAATATTTTTATTGGTTTTTAACATACAAAATTATAAAACATACCACACAATATATCACAAATACATTCTTATTGGACTTCCATCAGCACCTCTGATAATCCTCCGTCTTAATCACTTCTTACGCATTTCCTAACTTAATATTGCCTTTACATCTCTTAACATATCATGTCTCCTTCTCCATTTTTGCAATATTTCTAATATCATTCCTCACAGAACTTCTTGCAAAATTCACAAACCTTTTATAACAGGCATGGCCGATGTGGTGCCCTGCAGGTGTTATTAGACCACAATTCCCATTATAAAAAAACCTATTAATTAATTTATATGCCACTTATGTTCCAGAGTGGCTTTTAAGCAACTTTCCCCTTCTTTTCCCCTGTTCTGCCTGTTGCTGTTAAACAGCAGGTGCACTTTGGGATCATGTGCTATAGAAATTACACCTGAGAAAATTCTGGATGCCACAAAACTAGTTCACTTCTCTAGTCCTCGTCCAGTGCCCAAGTAATATTGATATTATTACCCTCCCCCATAGGTAGAAAATCTCCAGCTTGAGAGTGCCAATCTCAAGAAGCAAACCCAGAAGGTCAAGGAGCAGTTCCTTCAGCAAAAGGTATGTGTCTATATAAGTGTTTTAAAATACCATATTTTTCTGTGTATATTTCCCATCTATTTTTGAGAACTCAATTTTAATAAAATGGGGGGAGATTGCACAGGGTTGTTCAGCTTTTTTTAGGGGGGATTGCCGAAAATCACTCGCGCGCAATGCAAAATCTGCCTATCACCTGTCCCCTCACCAGCAAAAGCTGCCAATCCCCCAACCAATTGCCGGAGCGTCAGCCAATCCACACCAGCCCTTGACGCAACAACCAATAACATGCCCAATAGCCGCTGACAGACATGGCAGCAACCAATCAAACGTTCACCCTATTCACTACCCATGTATAAGACAACCCCCACTTTTAAGCATGATTTTAAAAGAAAATAATGTAGTCTTATACATGGAAAAGTATGGTAATAAAAGTAAATAAATGACTCATAAGGATGTCAGCTTATGACTGGGGAACTTGGGGGTCGAAATATCACCCTCCAGGCCTTTCTGTCTGGCTCTCAGAACTCTTCACAGACCATACACCTCACCAACCTTACTTCTCTGCCTCCTTGAGTGCTTGAATATGTCCTTGAATCTGGACGGAGAATAGAGGTTTGTGTGTATGTGTGTGTCGAAACTTGCCTCCTTTACAAAGGCAAAAATTTTCAGTGGTTGCTCCACCCACTTTTGCCTGTGGCCACACCCACCAGTGGCATGCGGCCTTTGAAATATTGGCGAGAAGGGAATGTGGCTCTTGAGCTGAAAAGGGGTCAACACTCCTGCTGTAGTTTTATATAGTGTAACTGCCAGTGTGGTGTAGTGGTTAAGAGCGGTAGACTCGTAATCTGGTGAACTGGGTTCGATTCCCCACTCCTCCACATGCAGCTGCTGGGTGACCTTGGGCTAGTCACACTTCTCTGAAGTCTCTCAGCCCCACTCACCTCACAGAGTGTTTGTTGTGGGGGAGGAAGGGAAAGGAGAATGTTAGCCGCTTTGAGACTCCTTAGGGTAGTGATAAAGCGGGATATCAAATCCAAACTCTTCTTCTTCTAAAATGAGGACGCCCTTCTCTTAGTCCTGCCATCCGTACGTGCTCGCTTGGTAGGAACTTGGGAGAGGGCCTTTTCGGTGTCTGCTCCCACATGCAGGCAACTCCCTCCCGAGAGAATCTAGACTGGCTCCCTCCTTCACCGACAGGTGAACACTTTCTTGTTCCAACAGGCTTTTGGTAACTGACTGCTTTTAACGAAAGGGTTGGTGCCGTGCTGTCTCTATTGTAATTATTGGTTTGGTTTTAATATGTTTTGTATACATATATTTTATCAATTTTTAAAAATGGTTTCCACCCGTGTTTTTTAGTGGGTCTTATTTTTAACTGTAAGCCTCCTTGAGTCCCATCAGGGGAAAAGGCGGGGTGTAAATAAATATGTGGGGCATGCGAGTGGCGCTGTGGTTTAAACCACAGAGCCTAGGACTTGCCGATCAGAAGGTTGGCAGTTCGAATCCCTGCGACGGGGTGAGCTCCCGTTGTTCAGTCCCTGCTCCTGCCAACCTAGCAGTTCGAAAGCACGTCAAAGTGCAAGTAGATAAATATGTACCACTCCAGCGGGAAGGTAAACGGCGTTTCCGTGCGCTGCTCCGGTTCGCCAGAAGCGGCTTAGTCCTGCTGGCCACATGACCTGGAAGCTGTACGCCGGCTCCCTCAGCCAATAAAGTGAGATGAGCACCGCAACCCCAGAGTCGGCCACGACTGGACCTAATGGTCAGGGGTTCCTTTACCTTTAAATAAATATGTAATGATATATAATGATAATGATAATAATAAAGCTAAGCATATCAATTTCTTTTCCAGGTGATGGTGGAAGCTTACCGGAGAGATGCAAATTCAAAGGATCAGCTGATCAGTGAACTGAAGTCCACCAAGAAGAGGCTGGACTCTGAAGTGAAAGAGTTAAGACGGGAGCTGCTCCAGCTTCAGGGTGAAAAGAAATCCGTGGAGGTTGAGAACTCGAGGCTGGGCAAGGAAGTGTCTCGAGTTCAGCAGCAAATGGAGGAATTGGAAAGCCAGTTGCAAGCAGTCCAAAGAGAGCGAGATGACATGGAGAGAGAGTTGCAGGTGCAGATGAAGCCTTTGTTGTCCTTCTTAACGTCCATAATAATGCTTTGGATCAGCCTGTTGGAATACGTAGACAGTAGCTATGCTGTGGACATTTGTTTGGAGGGCAACAAGCCCCCCATCCCTGGTAAACTGTGATGGGAATGAGCCTAGCCTTTCCCAAAGCTCTCATGATCTCCTGCTTCTCCCTTCAGCATGGCCACAGTGGGGAAATCATAAGCTTTTACTTCCTTTACAATCATTGTTTAGTGTACTATTTGAAACCTGTTTTATGAGCGATGGTGAACTCTCCTTCCTTGGAGGTCTTTAAGCAGTGGTTGGGGGTCCATCTGTCATATATGATTTCATTGAGATTGCCGGGTTGCAGGGGGTCCCTCGGGGTTCCTTCCAACTCTACAAATCTGTGATTAATATATTCAACAATGTATTATTTGAAGTCAGCCAAATGTGGCTTGAAGTTGCCTTGTTTCAGGATAAACCATTGTTAAATTTAACCACGGTTCAGCTGGCAAAACAAGCTGTGGTTCATTAAAAAAACACAAGTGAGACCTTCCTAATTCCTCGTGCCTGCAATGGAGTAGGATGGAGGGGAAGGACAGAACTATGAGACTAGGGGAAAGCAAGGCTCATTCCCATCATGATAAACTATGGTTTATAATGACAGTGCTGCCAGAACATTAACCTGCATAGATGTTGGAGTGATCTAGAAAGGCAGTTCATAAATTACCATCCCAGAGTAAATTGGATTGTTTGTGGGCCATAAAAGGTCCACAAATTACCGTATTTTTTGCACCATAACACTCACTTTTTTCCTCCTAGAAAGTAAGGGGAAATGTCTGTGCATGTTATGGAGTGAATGCCTGCGGGGGGGGGGGGATCTGCTGCAGTCGTAAGCAGAGGATCCATGGTTCCCCTTCCTTTCCTCCTCCGTGGTTACAAAGCATGGATCCACATGGATCCTCAGGATTTTTGCCCAGGGCTACTCCAAACTCACTGTCAGATCACATGTCTGTGGCCACAGCATGAACCCCAAAAATCATATATCCACTATTTCGTTTAGAATTTTTTTTTTCTTGTTTTCCTCCTCTAAAAACTACGTGCGTGTTATGGTCTGGTGCGTGTTATAGAGCGAAAAATACGGTAGTTTTGTTTGAGTTCAGCCACTGAATGTGTCGCCTTTGTCAAGTATATAAAATTAAGACCTTTTTATTAGAGAAGAACATGTAGCTTACAGTTCTCCTGTCCTGCTTTTCAGACTTTGCAGTTTGACAGAGAACAGATGTCTGCTCTAGCTGAAATGAATGAAGTATTAAAACGGCAGGTTGATGAAATGCAGCAGGAAACCAAAATGTGAGTATGACAGATTATGCCTTGCCTAGAATAGCCACAGCAACTAGTACTCATTGATTTTGTTCATCAAGTGCCTATGCGGGGGGGAGGGGGTCTGCAATCTATTAATGGGGGCATAGTCTTCTTCTTGCCTTTTTTCTGGATTTCTGATTCCTTATAGCATTGATGTCATTTGTCACATAATGGTAATCTAAGAACAATGCAGCACAAAATTAGTTTTTGACGTGTTGGGATCACAAACATGCACTGTTTATATGGGAGTTTCTCTTTTAATTAAAGGTAAATGGGTACTTTGAAGTAGCTTCAATTGCCTTTAAAATAAGATAAGCTTTTCTTGCCCAGTGAGACTAAAAATGTATGTAAGGCAGATTAAAAAGTATTAAAGCCAAAAGAGTGGCTTTGATTCTTACAATATGCCTTTGTCTAATTGTGTGGTATGATTAATTTGCTTGCCTGTGTTAATGCAGTGCATGTTTGTGATCCCATTTGCTACTTAATCCTCTTTAGTACCAAACTACAGTGGAATTATTGTTGGGAACATTGCCAGCGTTCTGCTTTTAATGCTGTTTGTTCTTTAGCATATGCTGTGTACCACTGATGTCATATCGGCCTTCTGGGTCAGATTCAGGTTGGATTAAATTTAGAGTGATAGCCAATGTCTTAAGTAGACTCCCCCCCACGCCCCCCCCCCAGCGGGGGACCAGCTCTGTTGCAACATCTTTGATGCAAAATGTGACAGGCTTTGGATAGTCCTTAAGCTAGCAGTTCGGAATACAGACTGATCTGACTTAAGGGATATAGCCCATTGGAAAGTTCTCCTATGGGGCTTAATGCAGTCCCGCTTGGGCATGAGCTTGTGTAGTAGTAGAGTGGCTAGACTAGGCCCTAGGAGGCCATGGTTCAATTCAACCCTTGGCCATGAAGCTCACTGGGTGACCTTGGGCAAATCACTGCTTCTTGCCCTAACCGTACATCATAGGGTAGTTGTGCGGATTAAATGAAGAGGGACTTTGAGAGAGTAATTCCTATCATTTCCCTAGTTATTGTGCTGTTGGGTTTATTTCAGAGTTTCCTGCCTATTTCCCACTTTGCCCATTTCACTTAATTAACAGTTGAAAGAGAACATGATCCTAGTGAACAATGACTAAGACTGGTAATTTTTGTCTGCCTTCTGTCTCCAACTTATCCCACCATTGTAATAATAATAATAATAATAATAATAATAATAATAATAATAATAATAATAATAATTTTGATGGCACCCATTCATGTGTTAAGTAGATTTTAAGGGTAGCTAGATTTACACCAGCTGACCTTTATGCAAGGCATGAGAATCTCAGGATGTTTCTAAATGCTCTCCAGGTTACATTTTTTGAGATCAGACTGGTACCAGGGCCAGGAAAGTTTGTAATGGAGGGTCCCCTGTTTATTAAGTTATGTCAACTTTTTATAAACCATAGAATAAGTTCAGATTGAAACGTGCTTATTTGCATCATGGAAGAGTGTATAGCTGGCTGGAACCTTTAAATGTCCAGAAAGCGAGGTCCTACTTGTTCATCTTAATGTGGAGTTTTTTTGAGGTAGTTTTTTGATATAACTTTCAAAAAAAATTACTTTCAGGGCCTTTACTGAACAGAAGCAAAAAATGAAACGACTGGGCTCGGATTTGAGCACAGCACAGAAGGAGATGAAAGCAAAACACAAAGCTTACGAGAATGCAGTTGGGATCCTCAGTCGCCGTCTACAGGAAGCCCTCTCGGCAAAAGAATCGTCTGAAGCAGAGCTGGCCAAGTTGAAGGCACAAATCTCTGACAGTGAAAACAGTCAGGCTGGCCTAGTAAGCAAAATTCCTGAGCAGGCCTAACTTCACTCACTTAAAACAGGAATGGGGAACTGGATCTGGCCCAGTGAGTCAGTTGTCTATCTCCTTCCCTCACTGGAGACCACTGGTGGGTGAGGGCACCCACCTGACGTCTGGAAGACATCAGGTGACCCATTTGGGGGGGGCCCTGCACAGTTTGAAATCAAACTGTTTGGGCAGATGTGCAGCCCGCAAATGTCTTGAAGCTATTTGCAAGACCCAGTGATCATTGAGTTTTGCAGAGCTCTTTCAGGAGTGCCTTTCCAAGTGCTCTGCAAGTTCTGAGAATCAGCTCATTGCTGGATTTTGCAGAGTGATTTGTGATGGACTCTGCACGACCCAACGATCAACTTATGGTAAGGTTCTGCCGAGTGCTTTGCACAGGGCCTGCAAAACCCCCTTTGGCTGATATATATATGCCGCACCCCTTGCCATTATATATATATAATGTATATATATATTATTATATTATAATATTTTATATATATATATATATATATGCAGGTTTTGGTGTCCTCGGGTGTCTTCCCGTGTAAAAGTTGGGGTGTCTAGGCGACGTTTCGACGAGGTCTCACTCGTCATCTTCAGGCTGGTGCTTTCGGCTTCTTGTTACTGGAACAGAGCGGGATCTCAGTGTTTGAGTTCCTATAAATACTGTAGAGGGGTGTGGTGTATTGCCTCAAAAGTTCTGGGCAGAGGGGAAGTTCCCAGGCTAGTGTTCTTTTCTTCTTTTGTTCCTTAATTACTTGAGGGATATCTTGAGTGATTTCTTGAGTGATATTCTGAGTACCACTTAGGTGGGTCATTAGGTGTGGATTAGTTGCTAAAGCCTTCGTGTCTTGACCTCTTGAATTTGTGAAGAGTTTTTCTGGGAAGATGGCTGTACTGCACTTAGTTGTGCTTTGGCTTGGCTTCGTGTATAGGGGCGAGCTGTGGTTTTGTGCCCTGTGCCAGCCAGATCTGTGTAGGGATTGCAGGGGGGTGCAGCATCCGGAGTTGCCACTATGGTTTGGTTACTGGATGGTGTCTGTAATTTATCTGTGGAGAGGGTCTGGGTTTGGGTCTGGTGTGGTTGATTGGTGGTGGCGTTCTGTGTGCCTCTGGATCTGGTGTCGGTTTTTGTGGGGAGGGCTAATTTCCAGATGTCTGGCAGGCGGGACGTGTCGTCACGCTTGTTCATGTTGTGAGGGTGTTTCTCTATCTCGATGGCTTCCATGATTATTCTCTTGTGGTGATGTTCCATGTTAAAGAGCAATTTGGAATCTGCAAAATTAATTTCGTGTCCTGTTTCTTTCATGTGTTGGAAAAGAGAGGAAGATTTTTCTTCTTTTTTGACGGCATTCTTGTGTTCTGCGATACGTGCATTTATTCGTCTGTTTGTTTGTCCAATGTACGTGGCTGGGCAGACTTTGCAGGGTATTTCATAGACCCCTTGGTTTTCCAACTGGATTTTATCTTTGGGGTTTCTGAGGATATTGGCTATTTTTTGGTTGGTGCAAAAGGCTGTTTTGATATTGTGTTTATGGAGGATTTTGCTAATTTTATCTGTAGTGCCCTTGATATAAGGAAGGAGGGCCATGCCATTGTTTTCTTCCGTGTCTTGGTTTTTGGGGGGTGTTTCTTTTTGGATTAGCTTCCTAACCCTGTTTTGCTGGTATCCATTGGCGATTAACACATTTGAGAGATTCTGTAACTCAGTTGTCAAGTGGTCTTTGTCAGCCAGGCGTTTGGTTCTGGAGATGAGGGTCTTGGCTACGGAGTTTATTTGTGCAGGGTGGTGGTGTGATTGAGCATGTAAGTAGCGGTTGGTGTGTGTTTTTTTCCGGTAGATAGTGTGTCCTAGGGAGCCATCAGGTTTTTTGTAGATTAGGACGTCAAGGAAGGGAAGCTGGTTGTTGGCTTCTATTTCCATAGTGAATTGTATTTTGGGGTGTAGGCTGTTGAGATGTGTGAGGAAGCTATCTAGTTTTTCTTTCCCGTGTGGCCAAATTACAAAGGTGTCGTCAACATATCTGAGCCAAAGTTTGGGTTTGTGTTCTGACTTGTCTAAAGCATTGGTTTCAAAGTGTTCCATGTACAGATTTGCGATGACCGGTGAGAGGGGTGATCCCATAGGTGCTCCTTCTATCTGTTTGTATCTTTGTCCATTGTGGATGAAGTACGTGTTGGTTAGGCAGTGGTTGGTCAGGTCCAGGATGTATTCGGGGGGATTGTATTTGTTTTGAATGGCTGTCAAGGCTTCATTAATGGGCACTTGTGTGAAGAGAGATACAACATCGAAGCTCACAAGTAGGTCATCGGGATGTAGGTTTTGCTTCTTTATTGTTTCTATGAACTGGAAGGAGTTTGTAACGTGTGAAGAGATGGATTCTGCATAGGGCTGAAGTTGCTTAGCGAGAAATTTAGCGAGATTTTGTAGAGGTGAGCCTATGGAGCTGACTATTGGTCTGAGTGGTGTTCCTTCTTTGTGTATCTTGGGGAGGCCGTAGAGTTTGGGGCATCTGGATGATTTTTCTCTGGGGATGATTCTTAGCTGGATTTCTTCACTAATAGGAGAGGCTTTTATTTTGGATTTGGTGGTTTTTTCCAGATAGGTGGTGGGATCTGTTTTTATAGGTTGGTAGGTAGGGTCTTGGAGTAGATTTGATAGTTTTGCTTGGTAGTCCGATGTGTTCATCACAACAGTGGCATTACCTTTGTCTGCTGGGAGAATGATTATGTTGTTGTCTTTCCTCAGGTTGGTGAGTGCTTTCTGTTCTTCTTTGTGTAAATTGCTTCTGGGTGGTTTGCTGGAGCAGAGGATGTTGGTGACTTCAAGTCTGATTTTATTGGCTTCATCTGGGTTGATTTTGGTTAGGCTAGCTTCGACTCCGCATATGATGTTTTCCGTGGGGATGCGTCTCGGGGTAACTGCAAAGTTGAAACCTTTGGAGAGTACTTTGGTTTCAGTTGAGGTGAGGATCCTGTCTGATATGTTATGTACTGTTTGTTTCATGGGTTGTTGTGGAGGGTGGCTGGGCTTCTGGCGTCTCTCTAGTTTGTGGAGTTTGTTGGTGTGTGTGTCTGTCTTATGTGAGGTCTCAGTTTCAGCTCTCCAGACGGCTAGTTGTTTGCATTTGTCCCAGAGTGCAGGGTGGATTTTGTTACAGAGTTTGAGGTGAAGAGTGAGCAGATCTTTGTTGGTTTGGTTTAGTAGGTATCTTTTCTTATGTAGTTCGTTTCTGATTAGGGATAGTTCAGTTCGTTTCAGGATCCTTTCGGTAGCTGGGGTTTTAGAGTGGAATTTAAGTTGGAAGCATGTGGGAATTAAGTTGTTGTCTCGGCAGTTGCGTAGGAACAAGAGATCACATAAGATGGTGGCTCTTCGGATTTCTAGTTTCTCGTAGGTTCTTGTCAGCTGGAAGGTTTCCTCCCCGTAGAGGTGAGATATTTGTTTTCGTAGATTTTCACGGGTACAGGAATGCAGGTTTTGGTGTCCTCGGGTGTCTTCCCGTGTAAAAGTTGGGGTGTCTAGGCGACGTTTCGACGAGGTCTCACTCGTCATCTTCAGGCTGGTGCTTTCGGCTTCTTGTTACTGGAACAGAGCGGGATCTCAGTGTTTGAGTTCCTATAAATACTGTAGAGGGGTGTGGTGTATTGCCTCAAAAGTTCTGGGCAGAGGGGAAGTTCCCAGGCTAGTGTTCTTTTCTTCTTTTGTTCCTTAATTACTTGAGGGATATCTTGAGTGATTTCTTGAGTGATATTCTGAGTACCACTTAGGTGGGTCATTAGGTGTGGATTAGTTGCTAAAGCCTTCGTGTCTTGACCTCTTGAATTTGTGAAGAGTTTTTCTGGGAAGATGGCTGTACTGCACTTAGTTGTGCTTTGGCTTGGCTTCGTGTATAGGGGCGAGCTGTGGTTTTGTGCCCTGTGCCAGCCAGATCTGTGTAGGGATTGCAGGGGGGTGCAGCATCCGGAGTTGCCACTATGGTTTGGTTACTGGATGGTGTCTGTAATTTATCTGTGGAGAGGGTCTGGGTTTGGGTCTGGTGTGGTTGATTGGTGGTGGCGTTCTGTGTGCCTCTGGATCTGGTGTCGGTTTTTGTGGGGAGGGCTAATTTCCAGATGTCTGGCAGGCGGGACGTGTCGTCACGCTTGTTCATGTTGTGAGGGTGTTTCTCTATCTCGATGGCTTCCATGATTATTCTCTTGTGGTGATGTTCCATGTTAAAGAGCAATTTGGAATCTGCAAAATTAATTTCGTGTCCTGTTTCTTTCATGTGTTGGAAAAGAGAGGAAGATTTTTCTTCTTTTTTGACGGCATTCTTGTGTTCTGCGATACGTGCATTTATTCGTCTGTTTGTTTGTCCAATGTACGTGGCTGGGCAGACTTTGCAGGGTATTTCATAGACCCCTTGGTTTTCCAACTGGATTTTATCTTTGGGGTTTCTGAGGATATTGGCTATTTTTTGGTTGGTGCAAAAGGCTGTTTTGATATTGTGTTTATGGAGGATTTTGCTAATTTTATCTGTAGTGCCCTTGATATAAGGAAGGAGGGCCATGCCATTGTTTTCTTCCGTGTCTTGGTTTTTGGGGGGTGTTTCTTTTTGGATTAGCTTCCTAACCCTGTTTTGCTGGTATCCATTGGCGATTAACACATTTGAGAGATTCTGTAACTCAGTTGTCAAGTGGTCTTTGTCAGCCAGGCGTTTGGTTCTGGAGATGAGGGTCTTGGCTACGGAGTTTATTTGTGCAGGGTGGTGGTGTGATTGAGCATGTAAGTAGCGGTTGGTGTGTGTTTTTTTCCGGTAGATAGTGTGTCCTAGGGAGCCATCAGGTTTTTTGTAGATTAGGACGTCAAGGAAGGGAAGCTGGTTGTTGGCTTCTATTTCCATAGTGAATTGTATTTTGGGGTGTAGGCTGTTGAGATGTGTGAGGAAGCTATCTAGTTTTTCTTTCCCGTGTGGCCAAATTACAAAGGTGTCGTCAACATATCTGAGCCAAAGTTTGGGTTTGTGTTCTGACTTGTCTAAAGCATTGGTTTCAAAGTGTTCCATGTACAGATTTGCGATGACCGGTGAGAGGGGTGATCCCATAGGTGCTCCTTCTATCTGTTTGTATCTTTGTCCATTGTGGATGAAGTACGTGTTGGTTAGGCAGTGGTTGGTCAGGTCCAGGATGTATTCGGGGGGATTGTATTTGTTTTGAATGGCTGTCAAGGCTTCATTAATGGGCACTTGTGTGAAGAGAGATACAACATCGAAGCTCACAAGTAGGTCATCGGGATGTAGGTTTTGCTTCTTTATTGTTTCTATGAACTGGAAGGAGTTTGTAACGTGTGAAGAGATGGATTCTGCATAGGGCTGAAGTTGCTTAGCGAGAAATTTAGCGAGATTTTGTAGAGGTGAGCCTATGGAGCTGACTATTGGTCTGAGTGGTGTTCCTTCTTTGTGTATCTTGGGGAGGCCGTAGAGTTTGGGGCATCTGGATGATTTTTCTCTGGGGATGATTCTTAGCTGGATTTCTTCACTAATAGGAGAGGCTTTTATTTTGGATTTGGTGGTTTTTTCCAGATAGGTGGTGGGATCTGTTTTTATAGGTTGGTAGGTAGGGTCTTGGAGTAGATTTGATAGTTTTGCTTGGTAGTCCGATGTGTTCATCACAACAGTGGCATTACCTTTGTCTGCTGGGAGAATGATTATGTTGTTGTCTTTCCTCAGGTTGGTGAGTGCTTTCTGTTCTTCTTTGTGTAAATTGCTTCTGGGTGGTTTGCTGGAGCAGAGGATGTTGGTGACTTCAAGTCTGATTTTATTGGCTTCATCTGGGTTGATTTTGGTTAGGCTAGCTTCGACTCCGCATATGATGTTTTCCGTGGGGATGCGTCTCGGGGTAACTGCAAAGTTGAAACCTTTGGAGAGTACTTTGGTTTCAGTTGAGGTGAGGATCCTGTCTGATATGTTATGTACTGTTTGTTTCATGGGTTGTTGTGGAGGGTGGCTGGGCTTCTGGCGTCTCTCTAGTTTGTGGAGTTTGTTGGTGTGTGTGTCTGTCTTATGTGAGGTCTCAGTTTCAGCTCTCCAGACGGCTAGTTGTTTGCATTTGTCCCAGAGTGCAGGGTGGATTTTGTTACAGAGTTTGAGGTGAAGAGTGAGCAGATCTTTGTTGGTTTGGTTTAGTAGGTATCTTTTCTTATGTAGTTCGTTTCTGATTAGGGATAGTTCAGTTCGTTTCAGGATCCTTTCGGTAGCTGGGGTTTTAGAGTGGAATTTAAGTTGGAAGCATGTGGGAATTAAGTTGTTGTCTCGGCAGTTGCGTAGGAACAAGAGATCACATAAGATGGTGGCTCTTCGGATTTCTAGTTTCTCGTAGGTTCTTGTCAGCTGGAAGGTTTCCTCCCCGTAGAGGTGAGATATTTGTTTTCGTAGATTTTCACGGGTACAGGAATGCAGGTTTTGGTGTCCTCGGGTGTCTTCCCGTGTAAAAGTTGGGGTGTCTAGGCGACGTTTCGACGAGGTCTCACTCGTCATCTTCAGGCTGGTGCTTTCGGCTTCTTGTTACTGGAACAGAGCGGGATCTCAGTGTTTGAGTTCCTATAAATACTGTAGAGGGGTGTGGTGTATTGCCTCAAAAGTTCTGGGCAGAGGGGAAGTTCCCAGGCTAGTGTTCTTTTCTTCTTTTGTTCCTTAATTACTTGAGGGATATCTTGAGTGATTTCTTGAGTGATATTCTGAGTACCACTTAGGTGGGTCATTAGGTGTGGATTAGTTGCTAAAGCCTTCGTGTCTTGACCTCTTGAATTTGTGAAGAGTTTTTCTGGGAAGATGGCTGTACTGCACTTAGTTGTGCTTTGGCTTGGCTTCGTGTATAGGGGCGAGCTGTGGTTTTGTGCCCTGTGCCAGCCAGATCTGTGTAGGGATTGCAGGGGGGTGCAGCATCCGGAGTTGCCACTATGGTTTGGTTACTGGATGGTGTCTGTAATTTATCTGTGGAGAGGGTCTGGGTTTGGGTCTGGTGTGGTTGATTGGTGGTGGCGTTCTGTGTGCCTCTGGATCTGGTGTCGGTTTTTGTGGGGAGGGCTAATTTCCAGATGTCTGGCAGGCGGGACGTGTCGTCACGCTTGTTCATGTTGTGAGGGTGTTTCTCTATCTCGATGGCTTCCATGATTATTCTCTTGTGGTGATGTTCCATGTTAAAGAGCAATTTGGAATCTGCAAAATTAATTTCGTGTCCTGTTTCTTTCATGTGTTGGAAAAGAGAGGAAGATTTTTCTTCTTTTTTGACGGCATTCTTGTGTTCTGCGATACGTGCATTTATTCGTCTGTTTGTTTGTCCAATGTACGTGGCTGGGCAGACTTTGCAGGGTATTTCATAGACCCCTTGGTTTTCCAACTGGATTTTATCTTTGGGGTTTCTGAGGATATTGGCTATTTTTTGGTTGGTGCAAAAGGCTGTTTTGATATTGTGTTTATGGAGGATTTTGCTAATTTTATCTGTAGTGCCCTTGATATAAGGAAGGAGGGCCATGCCATTGTTTTCTTCCGTGTCTTGGTTTTTGGGGGGTGTTTCTTTTTGGATTAGCTTCCTAACCCTGTTTTGCTGGTATCCATTGGCGATTAACACATTTGAGAGATTCTGTAACTCAGTTGTCAAGTGGTCTTTGTCAGCCAGGCGTTTGGTTCTGGAGATGAGGGTCTTGGCTACGGAGTTTATTTGTGCAGGGTGGTGGTGTGATTGAGCATGTAAGTAGCGGTTGGTGTGTGTTTTTTTCCGGTAGATAGTGTGTCCTAGGGAGCCATCAGGTTTTTTGTAGATTAGGACGTCAAGGAAGGGAAGCTGGTTGTTGGCTTCTATTTCCATAGTGAATTGTATTTTGGGGTGTAGGCTGTTGAGATGTGTGAGGAAGCTATCTAGTTTTTCTTTCCCGTGTGGCCAAATTACAAAGGTGTCGTCAACATATCTGAGCCAAAGTTTGGGTTTGTGTTCTGACTTGTCTAAAGCATTGGTTTCAAAGTGTTCCATGTACAGATTTGCGATGACCGGTGAGAGGGGTGATCCCATAGGTGCTCCTTCTATCTGTTTGTATCTTTGTCCATTGTGGATGAAGTACGTGTTGGTTAGGCAGTGGTTGGTCAGGTCCAGGATGTATTCGGGGGGATTGTATTTGTTTTGAATGGCTGTCAAGGCTTCATTAATGGGCACTTGTGTGAAGAGAGATACAACATCGAAGCTCACAAGTAGGTCATCGGGATGTAGGTTTTGCTTCTTTATTGTTTCTATGAACTGGAAGGAGTTTGTAACGTGTGAAGAGATGGATTCTGCATAGGGCTGAAGTTGCTTAGCGAGAAATTTAGCGAGATTTTGTAGAGGTGAGCCTATGGAGCTGACTATTGGTCTGAGTGGTGTTCCTTCTTTGTGTATCTTGGGGAGGCCGTAGAGTTTGGGGCATCTGGATGATTTTTCTCTGGGGATGATTCTTAGCTGGATTTCTTCACTAATAGGAGAGGCTTTTATTTTGGATTTGGTGGTTTTTTCCAGATAGGTGGTGGGATCTGTTTTTATAGGTTGGTAGGTAGGGTCTTGGAGTAGATTTGATAGTTTTGCTTGGTAGTCCGATGTGTTCATCACAACAGTGGCATTACCTTTGTCTGCTGGGAGAATGATTATGTTGTTGTCTTTCCTCAGGTTGGTGAGTGCTTTCTGTTCTTCTTTGTGTAAATTGCTTCTGGGTGGTTTGCTGGAGCAGAGGATGTTGGTGACTTCAAGTCTGATTTTATTGGCTTCATCTGGGTTGATTTTGGTTAGGCTAGCTTCGACTCCGCATATGATGTTTTCCGTGGGGATGCGTCTCGGGGTAACTGCAAAGTTGAAACCTTTGGAGAGTACTTTGGTTTCAGTTGAGGTGAGGATCCTGTCTGATATGTTATGTACTGTTTGTTTCATGGGTTGTTGTGGAGGGTGGCTGGGCTTCTGGCGTCTCTCTAGTTTGTGGAGTTTGTTGGTGTGTGTGTCTGTCTTATGTGAGGTCTCAGTTTCAGCTCTCCAGACGGCTAGTTGTTTGCATTTGTCCCAGAGTGCAGGGTGGATTTTGTTACAGAGTTTGAGGTGAAGAGTGAGCAGATCTTTGTTGGTTTGGTTTAGTAGGTATCTTTTCTTATGTAGTTCGTTTCTGATTAGGGATAGTTCAGTTCGTTTCAGGATCCTTTCGGTAGCTGGGGTTTTAGAGTGGAATTTAAGTTGGAAGCATGTGGGAATTAAGTTGTTGTCTCGGCAGTTGCGTAGGAACAAGAGATCACATAAGATGGTGGCTCTTCGGATTTCTAGTTTCTCGTAGGTTCTTGTCAGCTGGAAGGTTTCCTCCCCGTAGAGGTGAGATATTTGTTTTCGTAGATTTTCACGGGTACAGGAATGCAGGTTTTGGTGTCCTCGGGTGTCTTCCCGTGTAAAAGTTGGGGTGTCTAGGCGACGTTTCGACGAGGTCTCACTCGTCATCTTCAGGCTGGTGCTTTCGGCTTCTTGTTACTGGAACAGAGCGGGATCTCAGTGTTTGAGTTCCTATAAATACTGTAGAGGGGTGTGGTGTATTGCCTCAAAAGTTCTGGGCAGAGGGGAAGTTCCCAGGCTAGTGTTCTTTTCTTCTTTTGTTCCTTAATTACTTGAGGGATATCTTGAGTGATTTCTTGAGTGATATTCTGAGTACCACTTAGGTGGGTCATTAGGTGTGGATTAGTTGCTAAAGCCTTCGTGTCTTGACCTCTTGAATTTGTGAAGAGTTTTTCTGGGAAGATGGCTGTACTGCACTTAGTTGTGCTTTGGCTTGGCTTCGTGTATAGGGGCGAGCTGTGGTTTTGTGCCCTGTGCCAGCCAGATCTGTGTAGGGATTGCAGGGGGGTGCAGCATCCGGAGTTGCCACTATGGTTTGGTTACTGGATGGTGTCTGTAATTTATCTGTGGAGAGGGTCTGGGTTTGGGTCTGGTGTGGTTGATTGGTGGTGGCGTTCTGTGTGCCTCTGGATCTGGTGTCGGTTTTTGTGGGGAGGGCTAATTTCCAGATGTCTGGCAGGCGGGACGTGTCGTCACGCTTGTTCATGTTGTGAGGGTGTTTCTCTATCTCGATGGCTTCCATGATTATTCTCTTGTGGTGATGTTCCATGTTAAAGAGCAATTTGGAATCTGCAAAATTAATTTCGTGTCCTGTTTCTTTCATGTGTTGGAAAAGAGAGGAAGATTTTTCTTCTTTTTTGACGGCATTCTTGTGTTCTGCGATACGTGCATTTATTCGTCTGTTTGTTTGTCCAATGTACGTGGCTGGGCAGACTTTGCAGGGTATTTCATAGACCCCTTGGTTTTCCAACTGGATTTTATCTTTGGGGTTTCTGAGGATATTGGCTATTTTTTGGTTGGTGCAAAAGGCTGTTTTGATATTG
The DNA here is from genome assembly GCF_965112155.1 of Podarcis liolepis. Lineage (NCBI taxonomy): Eukaryota > Metazoa > Chordata > Lepidosauria > Squamata > Lacertidae > Podarcis > Podarcis liolepis. The sequence continues at coordinate 35,636,972 of NC_139566.1, read as the reverse complement.
TGTTTATGGAGGATTTTGCTAATTTTATCTGTAGTGCCCTTGATATAAGGAAGGAGGGCCATGCCATTGTTTTCTTCCGTGTCTTGGTTTTTGGGGGGTGTCTCTTTTTGGATTAGCTTCTTAACCCTGTTTTGCTGGTATCCATTGGCGATTAACACATTTGAGAGATTCTGTAACTCAGTTGTCAAGTGGTCTTTGTCAGCCAGGCGTTTGGTTCTGGAGATGAGGGTCTTGGCTACGGAGTTTATTTGTGCAGGGTGGTGGTGTGATTGAGCATGTAAGTAGCGGTTGGTGTGTGTTTTTTTCGGTAGATAGTGTGTCCTAGGGAGCCATCAGGTTTTTTGTAGATTAGGACGTCAAGGAAGGGAAGCTGGTTGTTGGCTTCTATTTCCATAGTGAATTGTATTTTGGGGTGTAGGCTGTTGAGATGTGTGAGGAAGCTATCTAGTTTTTCTTTCCCGTGTGGCCAAACACAAGAATGCCGTCAAAAAAGAAGAAAAATCTTCCTCTCTTTTCCAACACATGAAAGAAACAGGACACGAAATTAATTTTGCAGATTCCAAATTGCTCTTTAACATGGAACATCACCACAAGAGAATAATCATGGAAGCCATCGAGATAGAGAAACACCCTCACAACATGAACAAGCGTGACGACACGTCCCGCCTGCCAGACATCTGGAAATTAGCCCTCCCCACAAAAACCGACACCAGATCCAGAGGCACACAGAACGCCACCACCAATCAACCACACCAGACCCAAACCCAGACCCTCTCCACAGATAAATTACAGACACCATCCAGTAACCAAACCATAGTGGCAACTCCGGATGCTGCACCCCCCTGCAATCCCTACACAGATCTGGCTGGCACAGGGCACAAAACCACAGCTCGCCCCTATACACGAAGCCAAGCCAAAGCACAACTAAGTGCAGTACAGCCATCTTCCCAGAAAAACTCTTCACAAATTCAAGAGGTCAAGACACGAAGGCTTTAGCAACTAATCCACACCTAATGACCCACCTAAGTGGTACTCAGAATATCACTCAAGAAATCACTCAAGATATCCCTCAAGTAATTAAGGAACAAAAGAAGAAAAGAACACTAGCCTGGGAACTTCCCCTCTGCCCAGAACTTTTGAGGCAATACACCACACCCCTCTACAGTATTTATAGGAACTCAAACACTGAGATCCCGCTCTGTTCCAGTAACAAGAAGCCGAAAGCACCAGCCTGAAGATGACGAGTGAGACCTCGTCGAAACGTCGCCTAGACACCCCAACTTTTACACGGGAAGACACCCGAGGACACCAAAACCTGCATTCCTGTACCCGTGAAAATCTACGAAAACAAATATATATATATATATATATATATATAATATTATAATATAATAATATATATATACATTATATATATATAATGGCAAGGGGTGCGGCATCGCCGAAGTGGCCTTGTGGGGCCTAATGTTGCTTGTGGGGCCGATGTTCCACACCCAAACTTTAAGCAATTGAATTCCTACCCCAACTGAGATGCCTAACTAGACTTACTTTGTCTTTTCGCCTTCAGGAAAGGATTCAGGCTCTAGAGACAGAACTGGAGGTTCTCAGCCACAGTAAGATGGTTCTAGAAAAGGAACTGCAAGAAGTGATCTCGCTCACCAGCCAGGAACTGGAGGAGTACAGAGAGAAAGTCCTTGAACTTGAAGACGAGGTAATTGTGTTGGCTTCTTGTTATCATATATCTCCTTGATGTGGTGCTGCTTCTGTGGGCTGGATGCCTGTAACTAGTTCCTAAAGATCAGCAATGGCCTAGATCTGTCTGGCAGATCTGGCAGACTGGTGCAGAAACTGACCTAAGAACTACAGCAGTTATGCGGAATATATCTCAGCCAAAGGGCCACATTCCTTTCTGGGCAACCTTCTGGGGTCTGCATGCCCGTGGTGGGCGGGGCCAGAGGCAAAAGTGGATGGAGCCATGAATGTACATGTTAGCGTTTGTACAGAAGGCAAATAACAACAACAACAAAAAAAAACAACAACAACACTATTATTATTTGTACCCTACCCATCTGACTGGGTTGCCCCAGCCACTTGAGGAGGCTTCCAATATATACAGTCATACCTCAGGTTACAGACGCTTCAGGTTGTGTTTTTTTGGGGGTTACGGTCCCACCGAAACCTGGAAGTACCGGAATGAGTTACTTCCGAATTTTGGCGGTCGCGCATGCGCAGAAGCGCTAAATTGCGCTTTGCTCATGCGCAGAAGCGCCGACTGACAACCTGCGCATGCGCAGATGCGGCGCTGCAGGTTGCGAACGTGCCCCTCGCACGGATCACGTTCGCAACCCGAGCGTTCACTGTATATAAAAATAATGAAACATTAAACATGAAAAAACTTCTGTATACAGTATATGCTCCTCTCTATTTAGGCAAAAATGAGGCATTATCAGATTTTAAGGATACCTTCCAGCCAGACATAAAAACACTCAAGGCCAGGCCAGTAAGGTGTGTGGCCTTGGGAAAGTACTGAGGGTCAGATGGAGAGACTTGGAAAGCTGCATTTGGTTCCTGCCCCTGAGGTTCTCAACCCCAGAACTATGGAGCTCTTAATCAAATTTCACCTCTGCCATGAGCTCAACAGCATTGGGCACCTGCTATGGCCCATGCAGGGGTGGACTTTGGTAATCTTTTGTAATATGGCGCCCCGTGCGAGGCCAAAATTTGGTGCCCCCAAATGGATCTTCTCAGTTATGGGTTTTCTCAGTTTTGAACCCCCTCAGCTTGGTTCCCTGTGCCACCCACAGCCCATGTTCCACCAGGGCCCTACTGCCGTTTCCCAGCAGCCTCCTTGCTCTTCTACCACTGCTCTTCTGCTTTGCCGCTATGCACCTGCTCTCTCCAAATGAGTATATAACCTCTGTGTGCTTTGCCCTGCCCTATCTCTCCCCTGGGAGGCGAGTGCCTGTTCAGGCCAAGAGAAGGAGGGAGGTAAATATGCAGCAGGAGCAGCAACCAGCAGGAGGGCCCCCCTGCTAAGAGAGTCTCTTGCCCAAGGGAACTTGCACTGCCTTTGGCAAATCTATGCTTTACAAGTCCCTTCTGCGGTATGGGGGCAATCCTGCTCTGCCTTCCAGCATTGTTACATTACAATAACGTCGTATATGTCAAGCATCTTGAACACTGAAAAAAGCTGTACAAATGCTTGTTGTAATGCCATATGTGGTGCTTGGGTTCAAGGCCTAACAGATTCCTTAGCCCTCTGGTTAATGCACGATAGCCAGTGTAACACAAGGCACTACGATGCTCTAGATTGGGCATTGACTTGTGAGTTTTGCCATGCGGGAAGCTCAGCTGTGCAGCATAGGACAACATTGAAATGAATGCAGATGATGTAAGGATATCCTCCTTCAGGTCCAGACTGAACTAGATTCGCGGGTGTACCAGCTGAAGTAAACCTGATGCAACAGCTGTACCTTAAATTGTTTTGCCCAGGATGCCTCCAGGGTCTGCAGCTATACACAACACTTCTCAACTCTGCAGTTACACAAATATACTTGTTATCTCGCTTTCCTCCTCCGGGGAGAAGTGATTTTCTTTTACCGCGTGATAATTTTTGAGTTGAAAACACTGGAAATTTCTACAGCCCATTTAAAAAGTAGGGGACTCCACAGTGGACTGTCCCAAACCATCTTTTAGATTTGTATTTAAACAACCTGAAAAGCTTGGTTGAAAAAAATCAATTAATTCCTCTGTGCTGTGCGTATCTGGGCAAGTGAGGTGATATAAGGATACGTCTGGAATACAGTTTGAGTGTTTTACTTCGCTAGCTATATTTCTGTACCACCATTTAGCCAAAAAAAGTTATCTGGGCAGTGCCACAGACAAAAGGTGGAACCAAGAAGTGAAACAAACAAATGAACAAACAAACATAGTCATACCTCAGTTGGATGGAGCCTGGTGCCGATAACACCAGGGTTACATGGTTGATTCCCATAAGGCACAACTGCATATTCCTGCATTTCAGAGGTTTGGGCTAGATCAGGCACCCCCAAACTCAGCAGATGTTTTGGGACTACAATTCCCATCATCCCTGACAACTGGTCCTGTTAGCTAGGGATGATGGGAGTTGTAGTCCCAAAACATCTGGAGGGCCGAGTTTGGGGATGCCTGGGCTAGATGATCCTCTGAGTCCCTTCCAACTCTATGTTTCTAGTGTCGTATCCAACTTAGTCCTACTCAGAATAGACCCATTGGCATTACTGGATGTAAGTTAGTCATGCCCATTACTTTCAGTGGGTCTCCTGTGAGTAAGAATATAAGAAGAGCCTGTTGGATCAGACCAATTGCCCATCCAGTCCGGCATCCTGTTTTCCCAGTGGCCTTCCAGATGCCCTTGGGAAGCCTGCAAGCTGGACCTGGGTGCAACACCACTCTCTCCTCCTGTGGTTCCTAGCAGCTGGTGTTCAGAAGCATCCTGCCCCCAACTATGGCAGTAGCATTGGGTATAAAACAGCACCTGAATAAAGCCAGCAACAGAAATAAAGCAAAGAACTTTAAAAGCACAAAAAATGGAATGCAGAAAGGTTTTAACCTGTACTAGATGAGCCTCTCTGGACAGTGCATTCCAAAACTAGGTGCCACTACTGAAAAGACCCTCTCCCTAGAAGCGACCTGACAGGTATTCAAGCAGAAGGGCCTCTGAAGATGACTTTAGGGTCTGGGAACTTCTAACAGATAATTCATCGGTTTATAAAGTGTTTCTTCATTGTTTGCTATTCAGTGAGCCTGCAAAGTGATTCTTTATGGTGGCTGCAGTAATCGTTCCTATTATTCATTTAGCTTCAGGAAGCCAGGGGCTTCCGGAGAAAGATAAAGCGACTGGAAGAGATGAACAAGAAGCTCTCCCTTGAGCTGGAGCACGAACGCGGGAAGCTCACTGGCCTCGGCCAGTCCAACGCAGCTCTGCGGGAACACAACCGCATCCTCGAAGCAGCGCTGGCAAAGAGAGAGGCGGACCTGGTGCAGCTGAATCTTCAGGTACTCTGAGACGTTTCTGCCTGGGCTGGTGCTGTAAATCGGTTCCAGTTCTTTAGGCTCTCATTCATTTTGGTCTGCAGTCTGTGAATATTACATAGGAGGGATGTATCATATTGGAGGGACACGGGAAAGGGCCTTCTTGGTGGCTGCTCCCAGGCTCTGGAACTCCCTCCCTGGAGAAGCTAGACTGGCTCCCTCCTTGTTGTTCTTCTGCTGACCAGTAAAGACCTTCTTGTTCCAACTTGGGAACTGACTGCTTTCAATGAAGGGCTGCTGCTGTGCTGTTTTTATTGTAATTATTTGTATGTTTAAAGCAGATTGTATATAGTTTTAATAATTTCAATGTTTAATTCCCCCCCCCTGTTTTTCTAGTGGTTCTTGTTTTTATCTGTAAGCTGCCTTGAGTCCCGTCAGGGAAAAAGCAGGGGATAAACACACAAAAACACACATTTGTACACCATTTAATCACTGTCAGCTCTAAGTGGTGCAAAAGAGGCTCAATACACCAAGACTAAAAATGAGCTAAAACTCATTATAAAATCAGAGTTTGATTAAAAAGCCTGCTGGAAAGGACTTGAAATCAACAGAAAGAGTTTCACAAAACTGGTCCCACAGTGCTGAATGCACAGCTCCTTGTCACTATGAACTGTACATCTGAACCATGGGGAATGTAGTTTGTTAAGGTTTCCAAGAGTTGTTCAGAGACCCCTATTCCCTTCACCGAGCTACAATTCCCAGAGTGGTATAACATCCAATCCCTCTTCCCAGGGTGCTGTGGGAACTGTAGCTCTGTGAGGGGAATGGGAGTCTCAGAACAACTCTCGGAAACCTTAACAAACTACACTTCCCATGATTCTTTGGGAGAATCATTGACTTTTTAAAGCGGTATGTTGACTTTTTCCAAGTATGATGCTGCTTTGAAGAGCATGTGGTGAGTTAGTTAAGCACACGTGATTTCAGAAATCATCAGCCAATGCAGTGAGCAAGCCCAAGGACACCAGCTTTATGTCCTTTGTATCGGGAGGGTTCACCTTGTGGGTTTTGTTGATGGCCCAGGTCCAGGCAGTTCTGAAGCGCAAGGAGGAGGAAGACCAGCAAATGAAGCAACTAATCCAAGCCTTGAAGACGGCCTTGGAAAAGGAGAAGACAAAGGTCAACAGCCTTAAAGAACAGGTAAGAACTGGTGTGTGTGTGTGTGTGTGTGTGTGTGTGTGTGTGTGTGTGTTACTTTTCACCATGAGCATTTTAAGACTTGCCTGCGCAACTGGGCAGAGGGCCCTGTGTGTGGTATGCATATACAGTGGTGCCTCGCAAGACGAAAAGAATCCGTTCTGTGATTCTCTTCGTCTAGCGTTTTTTTTCGTCTTGCGAAGCAAGCCCATTGAAGGATTAGCGGATTAGCACTATTAGCGGCTTTTAGCGGCTTATCTGCTGATCGGATCAGCTGATAAGCGGCTTAGCGGCTTAGAAAAAGGGGGGGGACAGCAGGAACTCGCAAGACATTGTCGTCTTGCGAAGCAAGCCCATAGGAGATTCGTTTTGCGAAGCACCTCCAAAACGGAAAACTCTTTCGTCTAGCGAGTTTTCCGTCTTGCGAGGCATTCGTCTTGCAGGGCACCACTGTAAATGAGCAGCACCCGTTAAGGACTGTTGCATGATTATGGTTAAATGGCAATGAGCTGTAAAGCCCTCCATTTCAGATCTTGGCTGAAGCCACAGGCTCAGTGGGTGGCCTCTGATACGCTAAGACCTCCCTAGTCCCTATTTCTATCTGCAGCAGGAGGATGCCAAAATCGGCACATGACAGGCTTTTGCTATGATTGCCATGGTAGTGCATGTAAGTTTTTGGACTACAATTCCCATCAGCCCCAGCCAGTGTGGCCAGTTGTCTGGGATGGGGGGAGTTGTAGTCCAGCAACATCTGGAGGGCCAAAGGCTCCCCAGCCTGGGAGGGGAGAGAGAGAAACTGCAGGTGCCCAGTAATAAAGATGGAGAAGGGGCAATCTTTAGTTGTAGGCTTGTGGTCCTTAAACAGAGATGCAGCACACATGGACGAAAGGGTGAGGGAAATGGATGGGGTAGGATGGCGGAGATATAATGATCCATACACTGATGCTCTTTGCTGCTATAGGTTGCAACAGTCAAAGTTGAGGCAGCGCATAATCGCCGTCATTATAAAGCAGCTGCCCTTGAACTTGGCGAGGTGAAACGAGAGCTGCAAGCCAAAGAAGTCCTCATCCGGGCCCTTCAGTCTGAAGTGGACAAACTGCAGTGAGTATCACAAGGAAACTGAAACTACATTTCTATTAAAAATATGCATAGTTTGGTTTTTTTGGACAAAAAAACCCCATATATTTTAGGAGGAATTGCAAGGCCTCCTCATGGGTTAACCATGAATGAAGGACAAACACATGAATACAGTGGTACCTCAGGTTACATACGCTTCAGGTTACAGACTCCGCTAACCCAGAAATATTACCTCAGGTTAAGAACTTTGCTTCAGGATGAGAACAGAAATCGTGCTCTGGCGGTGCAGCAGCAGCAGGAGGCCCCATTAGCTAAAGTGGTGCTTCAGGTTAAGAACAGTTTCAGGTTAAGAACGGACCTCCAGAATGAATAAAGTACTTAACCTGAGATACCACTGTAACGGGAGTTGGGGCCAACCCGCTGGGCCTGCCCCCCCAACATCTCACCTAGTTCTACCCCACCGATTTCCACACATTTGGGAGCCTTTATTATGCGGGGAGGAGCCTGCACAAGTGCAGAACTTCAGAACTTTGCCCAAGAAGTGGAGGTCAAGGGATGGAGTCAGGTGGCCGAGCTGTGTTGGAAGCCAGAATGGAGAGCTGGTAACTGAAGCTGCATGGATGCATTTATCTGCCTTATCTCCAGGAGGGGGCTCTCTTTCTCCTCTGGGAAGCAGCTCTGAAAGAATTCTATCCGCTGATTGCTCTGTGCCTCCTACTGCAAGAAACTCGGCAGTTCTCCTACTTTGTGGTCCTTTGGTTGCCTGCCTTTGGTGGTTACAGTCCCCCATTTTCATTCTAGAATAATTGCAACCTTGGTTGATAATGTATTGAACTAACTTGAACGTGTACAGTTTATTTTATTTCCCCTCAGTGTTCTTGCTGTGACTCTGCAATCTGAGAGCTGTGTTCTCCTCACAGTGATGTGAATCTGTCTTTTTCTTCTAGAGTTGAAGATGGGAAGCATTCAGCAGAAGTATCCCAGTTCCAGGAAGAGCTGGCAGAAGCTCGTTCCCAGCTTCAGCTCCTCCAGAAGCAGCTGGATGAGCAACTTAGCAAGCAGCCTGCAGAAAACCAAGAGGTGAAGCATCAATATTGCTCATTCACTGCTTCCAGGGGCATTGTTAGTGGTGTGACATTTGACATTATCTTTTTCTGAGTGGGCAATGATTTGATGGGTCAATCTAGGTTATTAAACAGGGCACCAATTGGGTGAAATACGTTTAATTTAAAATTACTTTATCCAGAGATTATGGCGGGGGTGGGGGAATGAATGGGATCAACTGAGGGCAAACTGAATTTATTTGGGAAATTAATTGAGAGTAAATGAATTTTAAAATGACTGATTTGGAGTTGGGAGCAAAATAATTGAAGAATTTACCTGGGGTGGGAATTTGCCGGCCTTCCTCCTGTGGCATTTTAGGTTCTAGGTTTTGCATCAATATGTATAAATTAGCAAATGCACATTTTATGCAAAATTGTGAGCTTTGCAGAGGCATCTGGTTGGGCACAGTGAGAGTAGAGTGCTGGGTTAAATAGACCATTTAGTCTGACCCAACTGGGCTCCTCTCCTGTTTTTATTCAATCAATCAATCAATCAATCAATCAATCTTTATTACGGTCCAGAGACCCAACAAATTGTTACAAAGCAATACACAATTCATACAGCCTACCTCCAGGTTAAACATGCATTTTGTTCAGAATATAGGGATCATTGGTTCTTGCAACCACCGACAAAAACTTTGCCACTGCTAATTTTCTAGCATTTGTCTGGTCTTCCAATAGGAACCTGACATAGTGAACCTCTGATTTTCCCAGGAAAGGTACCAGCAAGGGTAGTATCAGTTCAGCCCTGGCCTGCTCATATTTTGCACAACTGTTTTTATTAAATCTCACTGAACTTCAATTGATTTAATTGACCTGCAGTATTACAGCTTTTTATGTAATTATATTTTGAAATACTACCCCCAACACACATTTTTTAGGTTGAAGATCTCAAGTGGGAAGTGGAGCAGAAGGAGCGAGAAATCCAAGCTCTGAAGCAGCAGTTGGACTTGACTGAGCAACGCAACCAGAAGGAGTTGGAAGGTGTACAAGCCGTTTTACAGGTATTTCATTGGACTGTCAGCCAGTTGTCATGGAAGATCTGTTACGAGACATAATAAGTTGCTAATGAAATAAAAGGTTTATGAGTGTTCCAAGCCTCCACCAGAGTTCAGATTCTATAAGACTTGTAAGACTACGGCTGCAATCCTATAACTCTATATGGGAGTTACCCACATTGAACTCAATGGGATTTGCTTCCGAGTAGATAGGTAGAGGCTTGCCATCTAAAAGAAGTGACCTCTTTCCTTTTTTTGGAATGATCTTTGGTTAACGCAGAAGGTCAATGTTTCCAACAATCCTTCTTCATTCTAGAATATCAAGACAGAGTTGGAGATGGTTCGGGATGATTTGTCCTTAACCCAAAAAGATAAAATCACGCTTCAGGGAAAAGTGACTGAACTCAAGAATAGCATGAAGACTCTACTGCAGCAGAACCAGCAACTGAAGCTGGACTTGAAGCATGGAAAGATGAAAAAGGTACTTAAGAAACACAATCTTCATCTGTATTTCATCCTTTTCCTAGAGAACACAATAATCTTAATTAATTTGTAATGGTTCCTTTTTTGCAATAACTCCCCAAGGCTCTTAGCAATCGCCTCAAGCCCACTTTTAGTCAGAGACAAAAATACTACATCTTCTGCATATAATAGAATTGGCAGGGGTTTGTTTGACAGACTAGGAGAGTGAGTATGTTCCACTGGTAAGCTTCCTGCCAAATAATTTACCGTATTTTTTGCTCTATAAGACTCACATTTTCCCTCCTAAAAAGTAAGGGGAAATGTGTGTGCGTCTTACGGAGCGATTGCAGGCTGCGCACCTATCCCAGAAGCCAGAACAGCTGCTGCAGCGATCCCTCTTGTTGTTCTGGCTTCTGAGATTCAGAATATTTTTTTCTTGTTTTCCTCCTCCAAAAACTAGGTGCGTCTTATGGTCTGGTGCATCTTATAGAGCGAAAAATACAGTATATGAAAAGAGTAGGGGCAAAGATGCATCCCTGTTTCATTCCTTTGAGAGCAAGGATGGAGTGGGATAGATAACCATTGCTATTACTGCCCAAAATAAAAGGGTAAATACATGTAACCTTCCAAATTGTCCTCCAGTAACCATCTCAGAAATTAAGAGTCTTATCTCTAAGCTCAAAAGAGTCAAGGCCCCAGGAACTGATGGTACTTGAGAAACAACAGCAGAACAAAATGGTCAAAGGCCTGGAAACGATGCCTTATGAGGAACGGCTAAGGGAGCTGGGCATGTTTAGCCTGGAGAAGAGGAGGTTAAGGGGTGATATGATAGCCATGTTCAAATATATAAAAGGATGTCACATAGAGGAGGGAGAAAAAGGTTGTTTTCTGCTGCTCCAGAGAAGCGGACACGGAGCAATGGATCCAAACTACAAGAAAGAAGATTCCACCTAAACATTAGGAAGAACTTCCTGACAGTAAGAGCTGTTCGACAGTGGAATTTGCTGCCAAGGAGTGTGGTGGAGTCTCCTACTTTGGAGGTCTTTAAGCAGAGGCTTGACAACCATATGTCAGGAGTGCTTTGATGGTGTTTCCTGCTTGGCAGGGGGTTGGACTCGATGGCCCTTGTGGTCTCTTCCAACTCTATGATTCTATGATTCTATGAAAAGGGCTTTTCCCTGAGAACAGTTGAGCTGTAAGAGCAAGACCATTGGTTGTATCTCATCCTAGACCTACTGAAATTAATGGACCTAAGTGAGCAATGTCTATTAATTTCAATGGCTGCTTTTTATTTGAAACAAATACACGGTGGCATTTATGGCTGTTAACCGAAGCTTAAATGCCTGGTGAAGTGTTAGAAGCAGCTGTTGTCTTTTCGGTAAAGAAGAAACAACGTAAATTGTGACATGCTTCATTTTAGACTGGTCACAGAATCCAGCTTTTATTGGTTCGTAATTGTCGTATATTGAGTGGAGTGGGATTGTGCACACAGGGTAGGATGCACAGAGAGAGTGTGTCCCCCCCCCCGCCCCCCAGTACAAATGCATTGCATTATGAGCTGCTTTGAACCATCTGTCTTGGCTTATTGAACTTTCACAAGCCGCAATTAAAATAGGAAGCTTCTAATGAACTGAAAAACAGTTGTCACCAGCTTCGGAACAAGCCAGGATGTTAAGCTAACTCCCAAACCCTGGATTTATCATTGTGGCTTATTTCAAAGCTGACAGTCCTAAGTTGGATGAAATGGGAAACGGATAATAAAATAATCTAAGCTGCCATTTATACAGTGGCATTCATGGCTGATTAAATGTCTTGACCGTACTTGGGGGTCTAGTGAGAGCGTAGTCAATTTTAATAAATTATTATTAAAAAATATAACACACAATAATTAGGCAATTACAGAAAATGAAAAATAAAACAACAAACACTGAGAATTGTCTCTGAATACACCAACAAACTTTTGTCAAAGTGTATATGCTAAAACCATTATAATTTTCACAAGCAGCAAAAATGTAGTGTATCAGCAGCAATTATGGTCTATAGCAGTTTATATAAAGGCAAGAGGAAAAGAGGAAAATAATAATTAAAATATGTGCTTCATACATGCCAAACTGTGCTGTAGACTATAGGTCCTGTCCTACCGTATGCCTCACTGTGTAATTACACAAAGGAAACACAACAATTTTTATGCAAGTAAGCATGGACCAATGGTACCAAACAGTATGGGAAACAGCCCTACTAGAAAAATTAACTAATAAACTGAAACTGACACAGGGACAAACAGAAGAAGACGCCTTCACCCCGGTATGGCTCCCCTTTATCACATACACAGCCCAAGAGGACAATGACAATAATCCACCAACAGCATACAAACCAATATGGCTAACCTGATCCAAAACACCCACCCACCTCACTCACACACGAAAACAAAGACCACCACAGCCAATCACAAGCAAACAATCGCACCCTAGGCCAACCCCAACCTCTCTCACCACCAAAGGAACACAAGTGAACAACACAAGCAATGCTGACACCAAACTCTACATACATTAAACATAATAGAAACACCGCCACTCGACCCCACCCCTATCCATCTTCCCTCTCTCCACCCCCCCTCTTTTTTCTTTTTTCTTTTCTTCTCCCCTAATGCCTCAACAAATGAAACGGATTTGTAAAAATGTTACATGAAAAAAAAGAGGCACTACACTTCTGTAAAACAAGAAAATCCTTAATAAAATATATATTAAAAAACAAACAAAAATTTTTATGCAGTCTGGGGCGACTTTATCAATTGAACAGGATGCCAGCCCTATTTAATTCCAAAATATTTCCTTCTTGTTCTTTTTATCTATCTATCTATCATTTAATAACATTTATTTACCACTTGATTGTAAGAAACCTCAAACAGCTTACAAAAAAAGTCATATTATTGGCAAAAACAATTATAACTAATTAAGGTGTTCAGAATTTAAAACCAGCAATAAATTAAATCCGCATTCTAGATAAAGGGTTGGCTTGTCTAAACAGGTGCCGAAAAATCACTAAGCAGGAGTTCCAGAGTTAGTTGCTGCCATGGTAAAAGATTGAGTTCTTACAAATGACCTTTTTCTGCTGGTGGAAAGCATGTCTTAAGAACTGTGCTTCGGGTATTCACAGTTGAGAGAGCTGCTGCTTATTGCATGTGGATTGATTTGTTTCTTCTTTCAAAAAGAGGAAAACACTGAAGGGAGAGTCAAATCCTTCAAACCCGGTGACTCCAGTGAAGATTCCTGACTGCCCCGTCCCGGCAGCTTTGCTGGAAGAGCTGCTGAAACCTTCAGCAGCTGTGAATAAAGAGCCTTTGAAAAACCTCAACAGCTGCCTCCAGCAACTCAAGTGAGTAAAATCCTGCTGTCTCTCTGGTATTTTTTTTTAAAAAAACTGCATATTACTACTTATAAGTATTTTAGCAGCTTCATGAACAGTGACATGGACAGATGGTGTTTGCTTTTTTTGTCTGAAATGCTCAGGTCTTCTCTGTAGGAAATATGTCAATATTTATATTCTGCTTTTAGGGGTTTTTTCTTTTTCTTTCTTTTTCTTTTAAGATATATTATTATCAAATGACAACTAGTAGGATATTGGGTTAGAGACCAAGGCTGCCATTCTGCTCACACTTGTTTTGGAGTTCAGAATTACTTTTGAGTAGACGTGGTTAGGATTGCAGGCTAAGTGCTCCATCTCTGTGATTCTAAACGTAGAAGTCTCTATCCGTACAATTTAATTGCTTTCCTTGCCGTGTACATTGCCCTCTGTCACTATTCAGTTCTACCTTCTTACCTAACACTTTGTTTTCCTCCCAGTGCTGCTTTTTGATACTGTTCTTTTCGCTTGCTAAATACAAACAAGACAGGGTGCCAAAGGAGTTATCCTTTCCAATTCAAAGTAGACAACATGGCAGGACATGGGGCATCTTTGCTCTGCGGATGTTGCTAGACTCCAGCTCCCATCATCCCAAACATTTGGTCACCCTGGCTGGGGTTGATAGGAGCTGGAGTCCAAGAACGTCTGGAGGGCCACAGGTTTATCCCTGCAACACTGTGTCTGTCTTGTATTTATTACATTTATATCCCACTTTCCTTGCCAAAGAATTCAAGGCAGTGTACATGGTTCTCTCCAGTTCTTCACCTTTGGTAAAGGACCCCTGACCATTAGGTCCAGTCGTGGCCAACTCTGGAGTTGTGGTGCTTATCTCGCTTTATTGGCTGAGGAAGCCGGGGTACAGCTTCTGGGTCAGGTGGCCAGCATGACTAAGCCACTTCTGGCGAACCAGAGCAGCACACGGAAACGCCATTTACCTTCCCGCTGGAGCAGTACCTGTTTATCTACTTGCACTTTGACGTGCTTTCGAACTGCTAGGTTGGCAGGAGCAGGGACCGAGCAACGGGAGCTCACCCCATTGTGGGGATTCGAACCGCTGACCTTCTGATCAGCAAGCCCAAGGCTCTGTGGTTTAACCCACAGCGCCACCCACGTCCTCTTCACCTTTGACCTTGCAACAAATCTGTGATGTGCATTTGGCTGGCCCAAGCTCACCCAGAGAGCTTCATGACTGAGTAGTCCTAGTTCAGCACTCACCACTACCCCACACTACACCTCTAAAGTTGGTTTACTGCCCCCTTGTTAATGCTACCGTTAGTGATATAGACTCTTGTATGTTACCATTGTGAAAATGGAAAACCTGTATTTTTTCTTATAATATAGATGTTAATATAGAAGACATGTATTCTGGCCATCGCAGTGCAGACTTAAGAGAGGTTATAGATGATAAAGATCTGTAATCTCTCTCAAGTCTGCATTATGACAGCCAGAAATGTGTCTTCCTGAACTCTTGGCGAATCCTGTGATATAAACCCCTTGTGGAAATACTGCTAGCTGCCGCTCACCATTCATCTGTAGTCTTGCCTTCTGACTTCATTATTTCATCCAATGAAAACTGACTGACACTAGGTTCAAGGGCAACCAAATAACAACCTTCACAAAACTTAATTTCTGGAATTTTCTACCGTAAGCGTGGCAATGGCCACCAGCTTAGATTGTCTTCTCCTCATTTTAAACCCAAGTCATGGAAAATAAGTCTGCCGATGGTAATGACTAGAGAGACCTATAACCAAATGTTGTGGCCTAGAGTACTCCAATGCGCCTGCTAGCCAGCCGTAACCTCTCCTGGGGTACTCCATTTCTTTTCCCTCTGTCTCCCCACCCAAACAAGTTAGCCTTCTTAGTAATCATTGGATAGTTTTGGTCCCTCCCCTTCCCCAAGATGCTTTGTGTTTCCACAAGCCTTAGTGTTTCATGAAGGCTGCTGATACTTCTCTTGTGTGGGTGGTATCATTTTAGCTACGTAAAGAACAGTGGCACTTAGGAGAATTGCAAATGCTATAGATCAGGAGTGGCCAACTCTCAAGAGACTGCGATCTACTTTCAGAATTAAAAACTGGCAGTGATCTACCCCCGTTTTTTAAGGGTTCAGCTCCAAATTGTTGAGCTTTTTTTTAAGGGGTTAAAGAAAGCTTTTTTGGGGGGATTAAGTCACAAAGGGACGTGGGTGGCGCTGTGGGTTAAACCACAGAGCCTAGGACTTGCTGATTGGAAGGTCGGCGGTTCGAATCCCTGTGACGGGGTGAGCTCCCGTTGTTCAGTCCCTGCTCCTGCCAACCTAGCAGTTGGAAAGCACGTCAAAGTGCAAGTAGATAAATAGGTACCGCTCCGGCGGGAAGGTAAACGGTGTTTCCGTGCGCTGCTCTGGTTCTCCAGAAGCGGCTTAGTCATGCTGGCCACATGACCCGGAAGCTGTACGCCGGCTTCCTCAGCCAATAAAGTGAGATGAGCGCCGCAACCCCAGAGTCAGCCACGACTGGACCTAATGGTCAGGGATCCCTTTACCTTTTAAGTCACTCACAAAGGAATTGCTTTGGATTAAATCAGCAGCACAGAGAAAGCTTCTTTTCCTCTTCGCTTCCAGAGATCAAAAAACAATGGAGGCCGGGGCAGGAGTCAGTTTTAGCGACGCTAAGGAAAGGGAGCCAGAGATCGACCGCAATATATCAAAACCTCGCAGGGATCTACCAGTACAGCGGCTCTCAACCTGTGGGTCCGCAGATGATGTTGGACAACAACTCCCACCATCCCTAGCTAGCAAGGCCAGAGTTCATGGATGATGGGAGCTGTAGTCTAACAACATCTGGGGACCCACAGGTTGAGAACCGCTGCACCAGTATATCACGATCGACCTGTTGGACATCCCTGCTATAGATGATAACAACAAATCAGAATTTCCATGTTCAGCGTCAGTTTGCCACTCAATCCTGATTGCTGAGCAACAGAGAGCGGGGTTGCTGTTTTCATTGTGGGCTTCTTGGAGGCATCTGCTTGGCCACTGTGGAAAACTGGATGCTGGACTAGACGGGACTTTGGTCTGATCCATTAGGGCTCATATTACATTCTTATCCCACCCTTTGCTCCTTTCTGCTTAACAAAGGCAGGAGATGGACAGCCTTCAGCGTCAGATGGAAGAGCATACGATAACAGTCCATGAATCGATGTCTTCATGGACCCAGATAGAAGGGCAACTAACGGACTTTACATCTAACTTTGCTGCAACTACGACGGGCAACCAGAGCCTCTCCGTTGTAGACCTAAAGGATAATAACCTAAGTGCTGGGGAAAATGAAGAGCCGATGCAGTGACTTCTTCGCCTGTTGCTTCACTTCACAGCTGTTCGAAGTATGTGAAACATGTTCATCAGCCCTATTTGAAACCAAGTTTTAGAGATCTCCATCTGTTCTTCCTTTTGAGTAGGGGGGGAAATGTCAGAGGCAAAACATTTGAGGATAATGCCTATATTAAAATACATTTTAATCTGTCTTGGAGGAGAAAGAAATGTGATGTTTGGTCTCCAGTAAGACATTTTCATCTGTTCCGAAGTGGTTAAAGTGACTTTTGTTGCAGAGGAATGTGGGTTTCATTACACCACTTCCAACTTTTTTTGTTGTTAGTAAAAAAAATCATATAGAAGGCTGAGGATTTTGCTGATATGCAAAGCTATGCGAGCAGGGTTGGGCACACTAAGCTCCTTCCCCCGCCCCACCCCCAAACTCATGTAGGGCAAAGGTTTGAAACAAGGAGCCTTTTCTATTTGTGGATTGCATAATCAGGGCCAGAGACTGAGGTTCTAAATTGAGCTCTCTGCATCAGGGCTTCACCCTCCATAAGTGGAAGGATGACAGGGGTGGGTGGAGCTGAGTGCATTTCTCCCCCGCCCCCTTGCTCACATGGTACATTTTATATGAATTCAGAATGGCCAAATAAGGCTAATGACTTGGTCTTCTGTAGACATGAGAATATGAACCAGAACTTTCACACACCCTAGGCTGGTAATTGAATCCCTTTTTTTTGTTTTGTTTTAGAGACACACCCTTGATTGATAGAGACGACCAGTTCTAACCAATAACTTATTGGTGGCCATGAATCTCAAAACCACCAACTCTGAAGTAGTTCCATTGCATCAACTGGGACTACTTCAAAGGAAATAGATTGAGGATCCACAACCAAAGGCCAGTGGAGAGCTTTGATTTCACTTTTGGCAGAAGCATTTTGCACCTTTTTGTTGTTGTTCCAGTCTTTTGAGGACTCCTCCAGCGCAGGGTGTATATAAATACTTCAACTCTGTTCTTGTCCTGGAGTATCTGTTTTTAAGTGGACTTACTCTGTAGGTTACAAATCACCAGGGGTTGGGTTTTATTTTTGCTTTGTTATTTTTTTTTGCATCTTATATTTTGGTTGGAAAATGAGATATATATATGTATGTATGTATGTATGTATGTATGTATGTATGTATGTATTGGGGCCTAAGGAAAGCCAACCCCTAAAATACAGAGTTTTAGAAATTTACTTACTGTATATTTCAAACATGAATGTCATACTTCCTGTAAACCCTTGTTTGTTGGCTTTAACCCCCCCTCTCTCCTTATGCAGGGATCCAGACCCTGCAGTCCTTCAGAAGTCATTAGACTCCCACACCCACCATCCCTAACCATTGGCCATGCTGGCTGTGGCTGATGGGAGTTGGAGTCCAACGTCATCTGGTCTAATAACTAGTTAGGAGACTAGTGCTCATGTAGCTGCCTTTACAGATAGACTCTGCTGAGCTATAATTAGCAGGCTGAAACAACATGCCTTAGGTTTTCTCTTTTTATCTAACCCCCCCCCCCCCCAACATTACTGACAACAGAAAGCCACCTTTGCTGTGTTTTGAAGCACATTGACTTGGCTTGATTTACTTTCTGTTTTGAATATTGCCCCAGGATGCTTTAGAGAAAAAATACTGCTAGAGAATGAACAGATTGTCAGCAGTCTTGACTGAAAGATACAGAAATCTGGGATGTAACAATTGCAGAGTCCGGAACTAGAAGTTAAGGTGCAGACAAAGCTGGTTTAAAAATGATAGCTACTTGTCTTACCGCCACTGCCACCCTGCCTTGGTCTTCTGCAACATCACAGTATGGTGTACACCTAGCTACTACCAAAAATGGTGGCAACCTCTGATTTCCTGCCATATTAAATGCAGCTCATCAGTGATGTTGGTGTGTTTTACTGACTGATGATCTTCAGTGGGTGGGCCAGGAGCCACAGCTGATCATGCCCCACCCTAAGGTGGGTCACACCAGTGACAACATTTAGCAGTAGTTGACTTAAAGGGGGAGAAACAAGGAAGGCAAAATGGAAAGCAAGATAGACATTTATGGTGGGGTTTTTTAAGCGTCCCATGTCGCAAGCTGGGGTTAAAGGTGGACCCCAGCTTTGAAAAATTTTAAGATTTCTATATTAGATATTACAGTGGGGAAACAGGGTACTAGATGCATGATTGCCATAGTATTTAGTTCTGACCTGACTTTCAGGGTAGATTGATAGCAAAAACAAAAACCCTGGGGTAATTGGCTTTGAGGGTCTTGGCCTCTACATCATTCTCAAACTGCATACTGTATTAGACTCAAATTTAAACAAACTTATTGAGGGGAAGGAATGTCTTTGGATAAGGATGGTTTTCTTGTGGGTTTCCTTCCAGATAACATACAGAGACCATCTTCCCATCAGAGACAGAGTATGGTATTCCCATGTTGCTTTTAAGAAAAGAAAAACCCCGCTCACCACAACCCTGGCTTCATATTGAAGATTTGATTTTTCTACGGTTTGCATCCAATGTTTATCATATTCAGAGCAGATGTATTGAAATTAATGGACATAAATAACTTAGGTCCATTGATTTCAATGGATCTACTCCGATTATAATTTATTGGAAACATCCCATCGTCTTTTTTTTAATACTATGAACCATAATTTTGAAACTGCAGTAAAACATTTTAATATTTGCATATAGTATATGAAGGAAAGGTACTTTTAAAATGTAAATGTTTTTTGTTTCTGTTAATGTGACAATGACTATTTTATAAGACTAATCAAACTGTTATCGAGACGAAACATTGAAAGCTTTATTGATTAACCCGGATATGTTAATAGCTTTTACCAGTAAGTCTATTTTGCAGAGTAAATAGTAATGAGTGATTTCTTTTTGCTGCTGTTCACAATCTTGAAGCTTATGTACTTGCTAACTTAAAGAGGAAGAAATTCTATAGTATTTAAACACCAAAGGTAATACTATGTAATGATTAATATATATTCAGCTCCCCAATTTGCACCAGTCGGATTTTCATGTTGCTGTTCTACTTAGCACACGGTATTATTTACAGGAATGATTCTCGTATTTATAAATCTTGGCAACTTCTGTTCATGTGTTAAATACTAAATTAGGTAACACACCTCTTTCAAGCCTTTACCAATTCCTGACCAGCTCTTTAAAAGAAACCAGATTGTATATTCATAAAGCAGTATGTAGCCTTGTATGTCTTTCTCCTTTGGGAAAGGAAATCTTATTTCTCCTCTTATTTCCCAGCTGAAAATGCTTCCTTCCTTTCTTTTAAGACATCTCCCCTCCCTTCTTTATATCTACTATTAACATGCCATTTTGACCCGGAAGGAAATAGGTCTAAACTTGAGAGAGCAAAAGAGAGCACATTTAATTAGCAACAAACCTAATTACAGAACTTTTATTGTTCTCACCCTCTGTCTTCAGAGACTGTGCCCTTTTTAAAAGGTGCTGTCTTTTAAATCCGTAATTCAAGGAAAAGCTTCCAGAGCAACCATAGATTAGCCAAGTGGACAGGTGCCTCAGTTAACACTGGCATGTTTTTAGAGATCAGAAGAATCATCTTGAAGGGATCCAGTGTATAAGATTATTGGAATGTGCTGCTTTTGTTGGCTTCTTCATCCCTAGAGGTCAATACCTATTAAGGTATATTTTTCATTGCAAAATGGGGAAGAAACCACAAAATGCTCTGTCTGAATATTGCAGAGGTTTGTTTGTTGTTGTTTTTTTTTTAAAAAAAGCTTCAGCTTTCCTTTTGGAGCATTGTTTGAGGGATTTTCTGCAGTCTTTCAGTGTTGCAGTAAAAAAGAAAAAGGCCCATTTTATGGTTCTCTAAATTGAGTGTCTGCATTATTGCAGAATGTCACATGTTAATTCCACTGTCTTCCAAGTTGTTTGGAAACTTGGGTACTCTGTTAGCACACTTCTTCCTTTTCCTTGTGGAGGACAATGTTCTTCTTCTCCTATCAGAAAAATGTTGTTGTTATTTCGGTAAAGACAAGCAGTTTTCTAGAATGACATATGCATGTTGGATGTATTGCGCATTACTGCTTCTTCAGTATGTACAATTCAGTACTTGTGGGAGTATCTATAAGCAGGTGCGCTGATCAGCATGAGAGCATTAAAGGTAGATAACTCTGATCTTTATAAACCAAAATGTATCAAATCCTCCTTCGATGTGATGGACACGCAATTAAAAACAGTTAATCCCTGTCACTCTATTTATAAGAGGGCTCTCACTGTACTGATCTGTTTACTCTTCCTTCTGAAAACTCAGAGTTAATGTTAATGCTAACCTGCTGGAACTAGATGGTTTATGTCCCAGTGGCGCATATCATTCTAGCCACTAGGAAATTATCTATGAAAACCTGCCTTGCCTTGAATGGATCTGCACAGAGTTATTTGAAGAAATAATACCAGAATTTTCTCATACATATTCTGTCACATCTTAAAGGTTTCAATCAGTTGCTGTGTTGATGATGAAAAGCATCACCTCCATAACAATGTTCAATTTGGAGTTCCAAACAAGGGTGGAGTTATGAAGTTTTTGACTTAAGGATTCATGACTGTGACCTTTTTAAAAAGCATGTTAATGAAAAACATAATTAGGATGTGCATAAAAGTTCTTGAACAGGTTTTGTGCAATAAACTATTTTTCATAAAAAAGTGTTTCCATTGTTTATTATGGTAAAATGGGGAGGGGGATGATTCAGGTGCGCAGCCTGGGAGTCATTTTGGACTCACAGCTGTCCATGGAGGCGCAGGTTAATTCTGTGTCCAGGGGAGCTGCCTACTAGTTCCATCTGGTACGCAGGCTGAGACCCTACCTGCCCACGGACTGTCTCACCAGAGTGGTGCATGCTCTAGCTATCTCCTGCTTGGAGTACTGCAACGCGTTCTACGTGGGGCTACCTTTGAAGGTGACCCGGAAACTGCGATTAATCCAGAATGCGGCAGCTAGACTGGCGACTGGGAGTGGTCGCTGGGACCACATAACACCGGTTCTGAGAGATCTGCATTGGCTCCCAGTACGTTTCCGAGCACAATTCAAAGTGTTGGTGCTGACCTTTAAAGCCCTAAACGGCCTCGGTCCTGTATACCTGAAGGAGCGTCTCCACCCCCATCGTTCAGCCCGGACACTGAGATCCAGCGCCGAGGGCCTTCTGGCGGTTCCCTCATTGCGAGAAGTAAGGTTACAGGGAACCAGACAGAGGGTCTTCTCGGTAGTGGCGCCCACCCTGTGAATGTGAAGGATGTGAAGGAAATAAGTAGCTATCCTATTTTTAAAAGACATCTGAAGGCAGCCCCGTTCAGGGAGGTTTTTAATATTTAACGCTGTATTGTTTTTAATACTTGATTGGGAGCCGCCCAGAGTGGCTGGGGAAACTCAGCCAGATGGGCGGGGTATAAATAATAAATTATTATTATTATTATTATTATTATTATTATTATTATTATCACAGTAAATTTCAAAGAGCTAAAAGCACATTTTAAAGGATAGGAAACGGGGAAGATGACTCACAAGCTGATGAAGGTCAGTATACCAAGACAACAGAAGAATGGAGAGCTGTCCAAGATCAAGCTAGGGATTGAAATTCTACCATTTCCCTGTTTTAAACAAGGAAAGTTAGAAAGATGTTAAGAGTATCTATCCAAGCGTTATAAGCTATAGTATATGTATTTTTAAAATAGGGTAGGCTCAGCGGCATAGCAACTTTTTTTAGGAAGTCCAAAAAAAATTTTAGGCAGCGTCTGCCCTCAAGCTCCCCCTGCTGCCCAGAATCCCAACCCCTGACACACAGCAGCCAATGTGCTGCAGTACAGACCCCCTACGCTGCCCCCCCACCTGGTGCAGACTGCACCCACACACCCACACACCACCCTCAGTTACCTACGCTACTGGGTGGGCTATAATTGAATTCTCAATTCAAAGGTTCTTGCATCCGTAGGATCATATCACCGTGAGGATGAGATGTGGCACCAGAACCTCTGTTGCTCTCACTGAACTGGTTTATGATGACATCCTGCAGAACAGCAAAAGCAATAATGAAGTGGCAACTTAAAAGAAGGGGCTTTAAATGGAACCTTATCGAAGTTCTTTTGGTAACTGGCTGGAGGTGAATTTCCCAGCTATGATACACTAGAACAGGGGTCTGCAACCCGCGGCTCCGGAGCCACATGTGGCTCGTTTACATCTTTGCCGCGGCTCCGGGGCGGATACTAGCGAGGGGAGGAGGCGCATTGTGCGCCCCGACACTCCTCACTGTGGCGGGCGCTGTACTAGCTGTGACGTCGCATGGGGGCGGTGCGTGCGTTAGTCACGCACCGTCCCGATGTCACCTTCCCGCCCGCTGTCAGATCGTGGCTCCGGAGATGTATTTGTTTGAAATGTCGCAATGGTTTTGCGGCTCCCAGTTGTTGTTTTTTCTTCGGAAACGGGTCCAAGTGGCTCTTTTTGTCTTAAAGGTTGCAGACTCCTGCACTAGAACTAGATCAACTGCCAGAAATGGCTAATTTAACGAGTAGATTAAGAGACCAGGATGAAAGAACCTGTAAGGAAGATTGGAAAAGATTTGTAGATAATTGGAAAAGTCATTGTAAAGATATTAAAACATTGACAGGATTAGAATAAATTGAGCAGTGTGAAGTATACTAAAACCAAACTGAAAAAGAAAATATGGAAAAATTAGAATATGTGTTCTAAACGGAGGGAAGTGGGGAGGCTTGACCTTCTGGAATTTTATATGGTAATGTTCAGTTATGCCATTGGAAGAACAGCTGCACTGTGGTCCAAGTCCTAGTTTATTGCAGGGAATCAAAACTATAGATTCTAAAGTCTTCTGTAGCCATGCTTGTACTCCTTTGTTTCTGTGAAAAGGGTTACATAAGCAAGACAAAATAACTACCCGCAGAACCGTGATAAGGAAAAATACACATTCACAACTGCTATCAGCAAGGATGTGGGCTCAAGCCTGAGATAAATGGTTATGCCAAACACTAGGATGTGCCCAGACTTGTTCTGAACAGGAAAAACAATTAGTGCCTCTAGCAATGTCACACCTGTGGGGAGGAAGCAGACAGAAAACTACAGTATTAGCACTCTGTAACCCCATCCAGGCTTTACACACACAAGGAAACCGTGAGTTGCCTCATAACATGCTTGTTATGAACACTTACCTGCTATTACCCTAAGGTAGGGCTAATATTAGGGGGACTAAAGGGGGACGCGGGTGGCGCTGTGGGTAAAAGCCTCAGTGCCTAGGGCTTGCTGATCGAAAGGTCGGCGGTTTGAATCCCCACGGCGGGGTGCGCTCCCATTGCTCGGTCCCAGCGCCTGCCAACCTAGCAGTTCGAAAGCACCTCCAGGTGCAAGTAGATAAATGGGGACCGCTTACTGGCGGGAAGGTAAACGGCGTTTCTGTATGCTGCGCTGGCTCGCCAGAAGCGGCTTAGTCATGCTGGCCACATGACCCGGAAGCTGTACGCCGGCTCCTTTGGCCAATAAAGTGAGATGAGCACCGCAACCCCAGAGTCAGCCATGACTGGACCTAATGGTCAGGGGTCCCTTTACCCTTTACCTTTGAGGCTAATATTAATAACTTAGTTATTACACGGCCCCCATACATAAGGGCAGCCGATACTGCCAACTGATCACAGGAGAAGCACCACTGATTCAATAACTTGGGTAGACCTTTGTACAAAACACTGTCAAAATGATCTGTCAAGCTTAGACCAATCAACGTTACCGCACAGCGCCACCTAGGGTACATATCGCTGGTACTACAGCCTTACATTGCACTCCTTTCCATTCAACCCATTCCCCATTCTGTCAAGGGAAAAAATCCTATCAAGCCAGCAAGGCCTCAATGTAGCAACTTTTATTAATTACCGGTACTTCCTGTCTAGGTCAAGGCAGTTTGCAGATGGTTACAGACTAAGATAAACTAATATATATATATATATATGTGTGTGTGTGTGTGTGTGTGTGTGTATATATATATATATTCCAAAAACTTTTATTAGTTTTCTCTTATAACACATAGACAAAAACACAAAAGAAAAACATTACATTTGACACAACATAAAAACTGGTGTATTTACATTGCTAAAAGACTTCTTTGACACCCTCCAATCTGGATTTCATCCTATTACATATTTAGCAGTTCCCAATTTCATATTTATAACATCAGTATCTTCTTTCATTACAAACTTCTTGACCTTACTAATTGTCATCCATGGTAATCTTTATTATGAATCATTTTCTATCCCTTAGCCTAATCTGTTACTTCTAGGGATTTCCTAATTATTTTATAGTATCTCACTAAATATTCTTTAAATTTCTTCCAGTCTTACCTTCCATGGAAGAAGGTAAACTAATATAAATTCACTAAAAATCAACCACCCAACAGATCTTCTTCATTCCACCTTTGTTCCACTCAGAAAAACTGTTCGGAAGTATGACTCTAGAAGCCATGGCTGTGTTTGTTCTGCATCTTCGACCGCAGGGAACTCTCGGACTCTACCAGGTTTTGAGAGTCCTCTAAGGACCAGGAGCAGTTCAGTTTCCCCCCCTTTTCATATGCAGTGGTAAAGGCTTAATAAAATGAACCACGGAGAAGGGAAGTCGATGATAAATTTATGGTTTGTGAAATATACTCAGAGTCACAAAGTGATTTCATGCTCTTTATTCAGCTCATAGTGGTGAGGAGGAATGAATGAAAGTCCCCTCACAGTATCTGCTTTATATACATTATTTACACAATGGGCTGCACATGATTGGCTAATTCTGGAATTCTACCGTAAGCCAATCAGGTTGTGGATTCACTTCTATCTGGAGCAGGATTGGGTGGTTCCTGCCAACCAATCATACTGCTGCATTCTGAATCCTATTGTTCTAGGACCAATCAGACTGCTGCAGTTTGGATCCTACTGTTCTAGGACCAATCAGACTGCTGCAGTTTGGATCCTATTCAACTCAGTACATAACAGTTTGTATTCGGCCAAATATTGTGCAAACTTGTAAAACGATACATAAAATTACAAAGAAATTAAAAGTGGCACTTTGCAATCCGTCTGTCTCTGCGAATGTGTATGGCACATCGCCTCCCTCCCTCCCATCAACGCAGTTCTAGCCTTAGGGTTAAGGGGGCGGCGCCTCGCTCAAGGCCGCAGCCGGACTCCCGATGGAAACTTCATTTCCCATCATGCGCCGCGGCAACATTCCCACCCGTGACGTAGCTCGATGCGATTTGGTATCGCTTCTGATGCTCCCTCGTCCGTTTTCCTTTGGATTGAAATTCCTGTCAGGGAAACCGCGGCGGGGGGAGGGAAAAAAAAGCCCACCCTGGCGTCTTGCCAAAACCCTTTCCATTTTTATCCTCGCTCAGTCCCTGGCCCTCGCTTCTTTCTCCCCCCTCACACCGAGAACAGGCAGCCTCAAACCTGTGAATGCCATTCTAAGGAAGGGGCTCCGCGTGATAAGAATGTCACCCCATAGAAGGGACCCCAAGCGTCGTCGAACCCCCTTCGAATGCAGGAATCTTGCAGGGGGGGCCGTATAAATAAAACGCTCCCCGTTCAACTAAGCTAAGCGCCACTTGGGAGAAGGACATTTCCTTTTTTCCTCAGGCGCTAAACTGTTATGAAAATACCAGCCAGGCAGTACAATAGACAGCCCTCTTGCGGGTAGGGCTGGTTTGCTGTGGAAAGTGGCCGTTGAAGGAGGTCCTCGCACGCGAGGCGCCTGCGCACTGGGCCGCCTCCGTGAGGAGAGGGAGGGAAGGAAAAAAGCGCGAGGGAAAGAGACGGAAGCCGGGAGGCTTTTCCTGAGGTACTTGGACTTGTCCCTTAAAGGGCGTGGTGTGGTGTGTTTTTTCCACCCTTTTGCGGGAGGGGGTGGGGCGGTGGGAACCGTCCGCGCACGCGCGCGCACTGGCTCCCTCATCCCTCCTTCCCTCGTTCGGTTCCAGAGGGAAGAAGAGGGGAGCGATGGAGCGCTGGGCGGCGGCCGCCGCCGCTGCTGGCTGGCCGGGCTGGGCCGGGTTGTGGGAGGCCTCGTGGTCCCGCTGGCCGACCTGGGAGCTGCTGGCCGCCTGCGCGGTGATCGGCGCCCTAGGCTGGATGCTGCGCTTGCTGGAGAGGAGGCCCGGCGGCCGGCGCCGCTGCCAAGGCCTCGGACCTGCCGCCCAGGGGGCCTCCTCGTCCACCGCCTCGACTCCTCCGCCGCCTGCTGCCGAGGAGAAGCAGCGCTGCCGCGGGAGCCCCCACCAAGGTGAGAGGGAGAGACGCCCCCCAGACCTCTCTGCTCCTGCGGCTTCTTCTCCTTATAGCATGTGCACATTTGGCATCTGAGAATCAGGGCTTTCTTGTGGGAAAAGAAAGGAGGGATCTCTGAACGATTATATATATATATATATATACACACACACACACACAGTATGTGTGTGTGTGTGTGTGTGTGTGTATATATATATATATATATATATATATATTAGTATCTCGTTTTGGCTCTGTAGCCAAATAAGTAGCTAATCTTATGATCCCTGGTGTGCGTGGGGAGTCCGTGCTTTGCAACAACTGGCAACAAATGCGATGGTGTTTTTTTCCTTCTCAAAGTACATTTTAATACAGTGGTACCTCGGGTTACATATGCTTCAGGTTACAGACGCTTCAGCTTACAGACTCCGCTAACCCAGAAATAGTACCTCGGGTTAAGAACAGAAATCGTGCTCCGGCGGCGTGGCAGCAGCAGGAGGCCCCATTAGCTAAAGTGGTGCTTCAGGTTAAGAACAGTTTCAGGTTAAGAACGGACCTCCAGAACGAATTAAGTCCTTAACCTGAGGTACCATTGTGTTTTGTTTTCCTTCATAGATTTAATAGTCATTTAAGATTGTCCTTATCTCCTGTGACGTGGCTCTGGTTTTATGTTTTCTTTATTTCCCCCCTGGTGGTTTTTCTTAAGTTTGTATGACGCAAAAAAGCCCTAAGCGTTGGTCTTAAGAAATAGTAGGATGGATTATATCAGGCATCCCCAAACTTGGCACCCTCCAGATGTTTTGGGACTACAATTCCCATCATCCCTGACTGCTGGTCCTGTTAGCTAGGGATGACGGGAGTTGTAGTCTCAAAACATTTGGAGGGTACTGAGTTTGGGGGTGCCTGGATTATATGGTGGTTTTGGTTTTGCATGTGTGTCATTTGTTATTTGTAGGCCTTTGGGCAATAGAGGCCTTCAAGGCAGTGTACAAAATGAATGCAGATACATATTGGGTTAGATCATAGACATGTTGAAAATGATGAATTTAAGTTCGCCATGGCTAACAATTGATTTTAGTATGATTACTGGAAGTATGGCCTAGTTAAAACTCGGTAATAATAATAATGACATAAATGTGTATGGTATTTAACAAAGCGCAAGAGTGGAAATCCTTTTAACGTGAGAAGTAAGCAGGAGAAAGAGCATAGGAAGCTGTGTGGAGACTGGCGTAAGCATATACCATGCAGATTATGTGGAAATAACATGCAGTTTTAATTAATCAAGAACATAATGTTGTCTAACCTTACTTTTAATTTGTGTCTAGTATTTAGCATAATTCTCATAGTAGTTGTCATGTTGGAGATGAGTGTCATTATATTGTTACATGCCACCCCAATGTCTGCCCAGCGATAACAAGATTCCAGGGGGTTCCAAGCACCCACCCAGTGTTGTGCTCTGGTGGAAATAAAGGCACATCAGAGTCTGCAGTGTCTAGGAAAGATGGTTTATTTACACCTGAAGCCTGCAGTGGGGGGGGGGGGCGCATAACGTTACACCCCAAGAGTGTCTTGTGGCTCCTCTCATAGCTTCAGCAAGACTGGGTCCAGCAGTAAGTCATGGCCCCCTGCTCTCTTGGTTCAGTTTCTCCCAGCCAGTGCACATGGAGTTCTGCCCAGTTTCCTTCTTGTTCCCAGAACACCTTGCCAAAATCCTCTGTGTAAAAACCCCTCAGTTACCTGTAGGGTCTTTGGCTTTTGCTGTGGGTTAATGTCAGGGTCATCATCTCCCTTTGTCATTCTGTCTGGCAGAAAAACAAGCTCAGCCTGTCTGCTCTGATTAAACCCCAGCGCCCAAGAATCTTGGGGGGGGGGGGAGAGGACCTGAGAGAAGTAGTGAGAGAACTAGGGATAGGAAATAGAAAAATACTTTACTCTGCTCATTCAGGTCTAATAACTTGAGATTTCAAGCTGTCATAAATTTATCTCACTAAAGTTGATGAGTTTGTACAGCGTAGCCTGTCTTATCACATCCTGTAGTCTCATATTTTCTCTCTTGCACTTCTTTCTTGATGTTGATTTCTTTAATATTTCTCAGTTTTCCTACTTAAACCTTTAGATTTTTGTTTTTTAGTCTCACCCAGCCAGTTGTTGCAGAGTTCCTAATTGCTTTTTTTAAAGAATTTTTTTTTTAAGCCTGCAGATGTACTTCACCTTGACCTAGTATATATTTTGGGCACTTTTATAAATAAGTGTGGATGATTCTTCCCCCAAATTGATGTACATCCCTATGTAAAGAGATCTGTATTTATAGTTACACCTCTATTAATACATCTGAACTGTCACTGCAAGCCTGCCTACTCCTGGGAACATTCCACTTGCAGAGTAATTGCCTACTCATCAATACATTTATTAAGATGAATTCCAGCTGCCAGCACTGACTCACAGTTTGGGAGTCTTTTCTGTCACACATGGAGTTCTTATTGACATGAATACTTTCTTGAGACTCTTTAAATGTAAAAACCTTGCCCAGAAAGTTAGCTCAGATCTCAACCTGCCCCTCCTTACCATATTTCTTTTCCCTTTGCTCTTAAATAGATTTTTCTTGTATGTGGCATGCCACCTACACTGTTTTACTCAAATATTGTATTTTG
This sequence comes from Podarcis liolepis, assembly GCF_965112155.1. Taxonomy (NCBI): domain Eukaryota; kingdom Metazoa; phylum Chordata; class Lepidosauria; order Squamata; family Lacertidae; genus Podarcis; species Podarcis liolepis. Next base: position 35,607,475 of record NC_139566.1, on the reverse strand, counting down.
AGTTTTCTACAATATTTTTCTACTTTTGTTTTTAGGCAAATAAGAATTGCCTTTATCCTTGAGGTGTTAGGAAAAAGTGCAGTGGAATATTACTCAAGAGTGCTGTACCTTGATTATGTTGTTGGAATATACCTTATATCAACTAGCACAATGTTTGGTAGAACAGAGGTGATGCTTGCTTTTCACCAGGGACTTGGTGGAACGCTCTGTCACAAGAGACTAAGGCCCTGAGGAACTTGACATCTTTCCGCAGGGCCTGCAAGACAGAGCTGTTCTGTCTGGCCTTTGGTTTGGACTCAGTCTGACCCTTATGTTTCCCTCCCCTTGTGGTTTTTATTTATGGGCTGCTATTAAAATGAGGCTGCATTTTAAATTGTATTTTAACCCGTATTTTAATAAACTGGTTTCTCCCCCCATTATGTTTTAATGTAATTTTATTGGTGTTGGCCGCCGGGTGGGGTATAAATTATTATTATTAATAATAATAATAACAATAATTATTCACTCATGATCTATCCTCTTCTGATAGCACCACCAGCCAGCATCCTCACCCACCTACTTTCCCTGACTGCACCCTAGTTTTCCTAAAAAAAAAAATTCTTAAGAATGCTTCTAACAAGAACTCTTATACAGTGGTACCTCGGTTTACGAACTTAATCCATTCCGGAAGTCTGTTCTTAAACCAAAACCATTCTTAAACCGAGGTGCACTTTCCCTAATGAAGCCTCCTGCTGCTGGTGCCATTCCACTGTTCAGCTTCCGTTCTTAGACTGAGGTAAAATTCGCAAACCAGGACACTACTTTGTTTTGTGGAGTTCGTAAACCGAATAGTTTGTAAACAGGGCTGTTCTTCAGCTGAGGTACCACTGTATTTGGTTTTAATTCTCCTAAACTCAGACTAGTATTAGCATGCTTACTGATTTTGTCTAATATTTTCTTAGTAAATTCCCTTTTGAGACAAGTTAATTCCCTCTTGATGGACTAAATTCACATTTGCTTCTCATCTCTTCTCTGTGTGTTAACTCTTGGGGTGCCAAACTCTGGAGAGTGACCAGGTCTCAATGCAAAAGACCCCTAGAATTGAGTGTCAGATTGCATGTGAGAATTGCAGGCTTGTGTACTAACTGTACCCTCCATAACACGATCTTATGCCAGGAGAGTCAGTTTACTTTGAATGTTAATAAATAGATAATCTGTTTGAAATTATTAACTTCACTGGGAACGTGGGCAGTAAGTTTGTTGTGACCTAAAAATAGAGGCAGTAGGTTAAATGGTTGAGAATATTTGATGTTCTTATCCCACTGAAATATTCTATTTATTCTAATCTATTTTAAAACTTCTTCCAGTTTTCCTTTTATGGTTGAATTCTTGCATCTGCTTCATTCTCTTTTTAAGTAGAAGAGCAGACGTGGATCTAAAGCTTCCTGCCAGATGCTTAATGACTAAGTACTGAAATGGTGCTCAGTATTCTTGCTGCTAGCATTAGTCAGTGTTTCTCAAACATGGGTCTTCAGCTGTTGTTGGACTACAACTCCCATCATCCCTAACCATTTGTCCTGCTAGCTTGGGATAATGGGAGCTGTAGTCCAACAACAGCTGGAGACTCAAGTTTGAGAAACAGTGCGTGTAGTTAGTATACAAGAGGAACAGTCTCCCTTGGGAGGTTGTGGACTCTTTGAGGTTTTTAAGCAGAGGTTGGATGGCCATCTGTCAAGGATGCTTTAGTTGAGATTCCTGCATTTGCAGGAGGTTGGACCAGATGACTCTTGGGGTCCCTTCCAACTCTACAATTACAGTGGTACCTCGGGTTAAGTACTTAATTCGTTCCGGAGGTCCATACTTAACCTGAAACTGTTCTTAACCTGAAGCACCACTTTAGCTAATGGGGCCTCCTGCTGCCACCGCGCCACTGGAGCACGATTTCTGTTCTCATCCTGAAGCAAAGTTCTTAACCCGAGGTACTATTTCTAGGTTAGTGGAGTCTGTAACCTGAAGCCTATGTAACCCGAGGTACCACTGTATATGAAGTTACAGAGTAAATTGTTTGAGGCTGGAATTTATATATTTGAATACACAGGTTTCCTAAGAGGCTCTTACTGAATCATAGCTTTGAATTCTGTAAGTTATTGACAGTAGCTATATATGAAAAGGGACACAGGTGGCGCTGTGGTTTAAACCACAGAGCCTAGGACTTGCCAATGAGAAGGCTGGCGGTTCGAATCCCCACGACGGGGTGAGCTCCCGTTGCTCGGTCCCTGCTCCTGCCAACCTAGCAGTTCGAAAGCACATCAAAGTGCAAGTAGAAAAATAGGTACCACTCTGGTGGGAAGGTAAATGGCGTTTCCGTGTGCTGATCTGGTTTGCCAGAAGCGGCTTAATCATGCTGGCCACGTGACCCGGAAGCTGTACGCCGGCTCCCTCGGCCAATAAAGCGAGATGAGCACCGCAACGCCAGAGTCAGCCACGACTGGACCTAATGGTCATGGGTTCCTTTAACTTTACTGTATATGAAAAAAAACCCCATTGTTTTAAATATTTCCCTGTAAAATTTTGAAATTATTAGGAAATATTACAAAAATGGGGAAGTGTTAATACTGGGGTTTCTGTCTTAGTGCTGTACCCCTCTACTGAATTAGAATCATAGGATCGTAGAATTGAAAGGGACTCTTGAGGGTCATCTAGTCCAACTCCTGCAAAGAGGAATCTTTAGCCCAGTGCGGGGCTCGAACCAACAATCCTGAAATTAAGTCTCATGCTTTACCAATGGAGCCATCCAGCCACATTTGCTAATCACATATTTGCCTTGTTGATAGTAAACATTTGTAAACTTGAGAGCTTACAAAGTTTTAACATTACATAGTGTGTTTAAATTTAGTTGCACAGTGCTATTATCTTCCCACACAATGCACATGGTTGAGATAAGATGTATTTCAAAGTTGTCTTTGTACAGTGGTACCTCGCAAGACGAATGCCTCGCAAGACAAAAAACTCGCAAGACGAAAGGGCTTTTGGTTTTTTGAGTTGCTTCGCAAGACGATTTTCCCTATGGGCTTGCTTCGCAAGACGGAAACGTCTTGCAAGTTTGTTTCCTTTTTCTTAACACCGTTAATACAGTTGCGACTTGACTTCGAGGAGCAACTCATAGAACGCGGTGTGGTAGCCTTTTTTGAGGTTTTTAAAGACTTTGGTGATTTTTGAAGCTTTTCCAAAACTTTCCCAACACCGTGCTTCGCAAGACGAAAAAACTCGCAGAACGAATTAATTTCGTCTTGCGAGGCACCACTGTAATCTGAACCTTTGCATTCAGAACCGAATGGCTAGTGTAATAAACAAAATCTGCCTTTATTATCTTATGGGGGACACAAGAGCCCTTATAGAGTCCTTTGTAGGGTCTCCATCGGTAGGAGAAAATAACAACCAGAGAATATTGAGAAGCAAAGCAGCGTGTAAGCCTGATTGGCACGAAATATTCTTAAGAGTTGCTTTGATCAATGCTTGTCATACACCTGGGTTTATTAAGATACTTCAGCTGCAGAGGGGACCAGGCACCCAAAACAGATACAGGAGAGTGCTGGAGTGGTGTGAATTCTCCCCTTGCATTTCTAGTTAGTGCATTGATTTGCCCAGCAAGCACCTTATCAACCCTTCTTCCCAGTTAGTGCAGCTATCCACTAGTGTGAGAACCTAGTACAGTGGTACCCCGCAAGAAGAATGCCTCGCAAGACAAAAAACTCGCTAGACGAAAGGTTTTTCCGTTCGCGATTTGCCTCGCAAGACGAATTTCCCCTATGGGCTTGCTTCGCAAGACGAAAACGTCTCGCGACTTTTTTTTCTTTGACTAAAAACAAAGACATGTTTTGTTTATAAAGTTAATTTATTTTCCCTTAAATTTTTGAACTGCTCTTTACAGTATGTGTGACTTTAAAGAGCAGTTAATAAACTGTTGTTGTACCAAATTTGGCTTTGTTTGGACTTTTTTTGACCATAGGAACGCATTAATTGATTTTCAATGCATTCCTATGGGATTTCGTGCTTCGCAAGACGAAAAATTCGCTAAACAACAAAAATTGCGGAACGAATTAATTTCGTCTTGCGGGGCACCACTGTATCTAACTTTGGAGACTTTGGTTTTCTGTACACTGTTTCAACCTGCACCTTCAGCTAGACTAGTCTCAGTGAGAGCCAAGCTAAGCAACCCTTGGGAGAAGATTCGAACGTCATGGGGCCAACCACCTCTGAGGAAGGTATTAATGAATGAACAGGTTCACATGCAAGCAAGTGTTCCTCCTTTAGGGATTTAAAAACTTACCATAGGGTTCACACAGCCCCAATTACCCCTTTACCTTTCACTTGCCTATTCTTTGATAACAATGTGCTGACTTATTAGGAGAAATTGCTCTTCAGTATTTGAGCCCTCAAAACTAATAATCTGTTTGGTTGTCTTTTCATTTGGTGGTGGTTGTTTTTCCCTCTCTAGGAACGGTAACAATGGATGCAATTTTATCACGATTAAAGCAGCTAACTTCTGATGAGCTCAGAGAAGAGATCGTTAAAGCTGGACAGAAATGTGGGCCTCTTACACTTACAACGAGATCAATTTTTGAAAAAAGATTGGCCCAGGCACTATTGGAACAGCAAGGAGAATTAGAGGCAGAAACCTCGCCTTTGAATGGTGTACTTGGAACTGCTGCAGCTGATGCCAGCCAACCGCAAACAAAGAAACCTTCAAGGAATCAAAATGGTCACATAGGCTCCTCTGAGGATGGCGATTTTGGGTACAGTATGGGTTTGAACCCCCCAGAAGAGGAAGCCCTAATGCACAAGGCAGACAATGATTCTCTGATCAGTTCTCAGACTCCATCTAAGGAGCCTCTGCTATACTATGGTGTATGTCCGGTTTATGATGATATATTGGCAAGAAATGGTAATTTATTTTTATTTTTACCACTGCAGTGTAGTTAAAGATCAAGTTAAGCAAATGTACCCTTCATGGAGGAAAAAGAGTGCTATTGGAGAATAGTAATTGTGGTTAACTTATTTTACAGATTAGTTATTTAAAATGTATACCCCACTCTTTTATAAAATGTTCAGGGTGGCCAGCATTTAAATTTTTTAAAAGTGCAAAAAAACAGAATCATGTGCTCTTTCATATAGCCTTTTCATGTATTTCTAGCTTTAGGTTTTTTCTATATTCATTATTACTGTAGAAGAGTTTGTTGGTAATCTACCATTAAGCATTCCATTGGGAAGTAAATTGAAAGGAAATTATTGCAATTAAGCAGTTTTCAATAGGTACTGCAAGCCAGTGTTAGAAACTAAGATGAAAGCTAGGAGCTAAATGGCACCTTAAACCTAAGTTATGGGCACAACAAGAGTGTCTAGGCGCGCTTTTTTTTGTAACAAGAATACAAAGCTGAAAATTAATGAACTGCAGCTAAAATATTATGTTCATTTTTCACATGGTCTAGTCCTCCCCCTGCCTACCCCCTAATATTATTAAGAGGGTCTTTTCTCCAGTCTTCAGAGAATACCATATTTTTCGCTCTATAAGACGCACCAGACCATAAGGCGCACCTAGTTTTTGGAGGAAGAAAACAAGAAAAAAAATATTCTGAATCCCAGAAGCCAGAATAGCAGGAGGGATCGCTGCGCAGCAAAAGCAGCGATCCCTCTTGCTGTTCTGGCTTCTGGGATAGCTGCGCAGCCTGCATTCGCTCCATAAGACGCACAAACATTTCCCCTTATTTTTTAGGAGGGAAAAAGTGAGTCTTATAGAGCAAAAAATACAGTAGCTGGAAATGGGGAGGCAGAAAGGGTCCTCCTTTCCTTCCACTCTGCAGTTTTAATCTGAAATCTTAGGCGCAGTACTACATCCAGAGCTCAGAAATTGCTTGCTGTAATGAAATTCCCTGTTGCAAAATGCGCCTAATATAGTGGGAGTTTCGAACACTGCTGCAAGCCTGAAACTAGAGAATCTAATGTTCTCTCTTTGAGGAAGCATAATCCCGAACAACCAAGGATGACATAACAGCTCTTGGGATGCTCAAAACATTTCAAGACTGATCTCGGTTCCACCCTTACTTGGTATGGGATTAGATTTGAGATTAAGTATTTAGGAGACTAATGCTATTTATGGAGTCAGTCCTAGAATATACAGATACTATTTTTAAGCTGCAAGAATACCAGATGTGTACAAATATCAGAACTTCACTGAAGAATTGGCCTAGTTTATCTCAATATATTGTTATTTTTTTATTATAGTAGCAGAGGATATTCTGGATGGGAGTGGGAGAATGCATGCCAGGCAATGTGAACTGTGTTCAATAAATATTTTTGACAGTGTCACATTGATGTAGTTTGGTAGGGAATTTTTCCAAAGGCTTGTCCTTTCTTTGCTTGCTGATGAAAAAGTGTTTAGAGTTGCATCATAATCATGATGAGAATGATTTGTAATGAGCCAGATTTGCAGCATTAGTGCAATCTTATCACGATTGTTCTCTTTCTCTGTAAGACCCCCAAAATTTGGCATATTACTACAAATTTCCTATCGAAAATGTATAAGAATTTAAGCCTCTTTTCCTGAAAGTAATATTCACCAAACCAATTTTGAACTCATTTGAGCATTTTCTCCTGCAGACTACCACGATGGAAATAAACTAATTTGATTTGTTTCTGTTCCAGAGAGGGTGCATGTATATGAGGATAAAAAGGAAGCCTTGCAAGCTGTTAAAATGATAAAAGGTTCAAGATTTAAAGCTTTCACAAATAGGGAAGATGCAGAGAAATTTGCCAAAGGCATATGCGACTATTTCCCATCTCCAAACAAGCCCTCCTTATCTTTGTCGCCTGTGAAAGTTTGTTCGGTGTTCAACAGAGGTAAGTGGAGGCTTTTAAATGTTTTCCAATTCTTTAACTACTTAAGTGGCTTTTGGAGTTGGGACTGTAGTTTATACTTAAAATACTGCCAGTGCTGTTCTTTTTCTGCTTTTAAAATGTAGCTCTGAGAACTTTATTATGACAGGGATCATGTGAATTCCTAAACTGGTTTAAAGCTTATAAATATTCTTTATTTTAAAATTAACGCTGAAGGATCTGTTCTTAACTTACCTGCCTAGAAGTTCTGAACAATAGGTATACAGAGGTTGCTTATAAAATAACCTGACACACTGTCATGAGCAAAGATCACATCATGAGTAGAATACCATTTTTATTTTGATAGACGGCTTATGCTCTCCTGAGATGGAAACAGTTAGTAAAGAGAGAGCCAACAGCTATAAAAGTCCTCGTACGCAGGATCTTACTGCCAAGCTTCGGAAAGCGGTTGAGAAAGGAGATGAAACAGCATTCTTGGAACTTATCTGGAGTAATCCTCGCTATCTCATTGGCTCTGGAGACAACCCGACAATTGTTCAGGTGTGGGAATAGTTTGGCTTTTGCCAAAACGAAGTTTGAATTAAACCCTTTGCATCCTTTCCCCAACTTGCTAACCAAAGGAAATGGTTTCAAAACTCATCTGCACAAGAGATGGGCATAGTGTTAGCTCTACAGTGTGCTTCTGGAGGCTTTCTTTCATGTGGAGTACCTTGGGGCTTCACTTAAAAAAAAAAGATATTGGGAGGGGGATGAGGTTTGGAAACAAAATCAGTAAAAAATAAATAAATTTAAATTTGCTGGCTGTTTTTGGAAAGTCTATAACCTAGCTTTTGTGGCCCCACCTTCCATCCCCTTCTGGGTGCTACATGCCAAAAAAGTTTTCATAGCCACCTCACAGCTGACATGCACACACAAACCACCCAGACACATCACACATACACCATGGCATACTGACAAATGCTGCAACGGGACACCACAAAAATACACATACGCAGGATGCAGATCTTCCATCCTTTCAACCAACATTGTGCTAAAAAAACCCAGAATCTTGTTCCTGTTTGTTACAAATAGGTTTGCTCTACTCTCTCTCTCTCTCCCTACACTTTAAGCCAGGCATAGGCAAACTACCCTCCAGAGGTTTTGGGACTACAACTTCCATCATCCCTGACCACTGGTCCTGTTAGCTAGGGTTGATGGGAGTTGTAGTCCCAAACATCTGGAGGGCAAAGTTTGCCTATGCCTGCTTTAAGCTGTAAAAACTGAACATACAGGCTCAAATGGTAGCAATAACTTGTATAAATATGAGAGAGGCTTGTTCTCTGAGCAGATTGTTGTGGGGCTTTACTAGTATCCCCAAATGTGCCATGTTTGCTGTTTTCCAAATTCTTAGATTTCCCCTCTGAGATCTAACACCATCAGCTTGCTAGTATAGAGTTCTCCAGGTAGACTGAAGGCTTTACAGTATATGTTTGTGTTTCCTGAATTTTTGTGTATGTAAGATCTGAGGGAAAACAACATTGCTGTAAGTGTATTCCTCTCTAGCAAATTGTTCAGATTTCATATTTAGTGAATGTGTGCCTATTTCTTTTTAGGAAGGCTGTAGATACAATGTCATGCATGTTGTGGCCAAGGAGAATCAACCTGGTATCTGCCGGTTGCTGTTGGACACTTTGGAAAATCCTGAATTTATGCGATTGATGTATCCTGATGATGATGAGATAATGTTACAGAAGCGCATCGGGTACATTGTTGACCTTTATCTTAACACACCAGATAAAGTGGTGAGTTTCAGTGTCTCACTGGTTTCTTTTTCTTTGTGTTGGATACTGAAGAATAACACTGCTAGCCTGTTATTTTAAATGAAGAACATATGGGGTTGGATCCAGCCTACCAATGCATATCCACTGGAAATTAAGCCCTTTTGAGTTAGAGGGGACTTAGGCCCGGGTAAGTGAGGACTGGATTGCAGCCTAAAGATAGCTCTGTTAGACTAATGTGAAAAGTTAGTCATGACTTAATTTGTCTCATTGAGACAAATAAAGTGCAAGTAATTTAGTTTAGCTCCAGGCAGACTTAATTAAAAGCCAGTGCGACTTAATGCCATATTAGCAGTTGGGGCAGCAGTAGCAACCTCCACATACTGCGACTGTTATACATCACTGCCTCCCCCTGCCTTCCTCAGTCACCACTGCCTTTTAAAGCAATATTTTTTATCTCTTGTTTTTGTAATTATTGATTATCCCATGGAGGCCTGTTGTCAGACAAGATATAGTAATGTTTTTAGATATGTAATTTTAGAATTGGGGAGTTACGGGTCTGGTTTGCAACTTAACCCAGCTCAGGTTTGGACGATACAACAAGCTGCAGTATGTGGTTTGTTACACCCTGTGCACCCAGGAGCTGGAGAGGACTGAGATGTGGACATTTAAGCAGTAGGCCACCAATGCATTGCTCATTTGTATTAAACTATAGTTAAACACTAATTTATGGGTTCATGTGATGGGTGAACACAACCATAATCTATTTTGCAACTTTTTAAAAAAATCAACAACCCCAAAATAGCCTGCTTAAAAGGAAAAGTCTTCATTGTTCATCTAAATGGGGCAAGCCTCTGAACGCGGTGGATCTCAAGAGTTAATGAAATTCCAGAAGTCTAGACGGATAATAGAGAACACTTTAATGGTAAAAATCAAGAATCGGCACCTTGAAATTAACCCACAAATGGGGCAACCAGTGGACTCCTGCAGTATTGGGGTTAATATGTGATTATGTGCATCCCAACTCTTAATTTATTAATACACATACCTTTCCACATACCTCAAGTGAGCGTCACATGGATCTCGTTCTCCCATGCAAATAGAGAGGCTTCTCCAAATGCACATATATACTTAGATGAAAACAAGGGTCCAGAATAGGAATAATTATATTTTTTTCTTTTTATAGGGTTTTGATACACCACTACATTTTGCTTGCAAATTTGGGAACCCAGATGTGGTTAGTGTGCTTGCTTCACATCCAGATATTGTAAAGAACCCAAGGAACAAGTACAACCAAACTCCAGCAGAAGTAAGTTGTCCTTAAAACATGTTATGACCACTTTGGTTTTTGTTTAAATGTGACTGTTCTTTACCTTAGTGCTCTCTGGTAGTTTTCTGCCATGTAAGTTGGCAAAAGCCTCCCCAAATTATTTGTAGCTTGCAGTGAGGTTTTATTAGTTAAACCTATAAATTATTTCCTGCCAGTTCGAAAGCATGTCAAAGTGCAAGTAGATAAATAGGTACCGGTCTGGTGGGAAGGTAAACGGCTTAGTCATGCTAGCCACGACCCGGAAGCTGTATGCCTGCTCCCTCGGCCAATAAAGCGAGATGAGCTCCGCAGCCCCAGAGTCGGCCACGACTGGACCTAATGGTCAGGGGTCCCTTTACCTTTATAAATTATTGGGACAGAAGTGCTGCCTATTGAGCTGTTCCAAATGGATAGATCAGTACAAAATGTGCAACTACTCTGTTCTTTAACCAATACCTTGATGCTTTTTTCTAACAGGTAGTTTGTGAAAGAAGTAAAAATAAAACTGTGGATCTGAAAGAGAAAATCAGGGAATACTTGAAAGGTTTGTATTTAATCTTGGTTGTCTTTGGATGATGCCAGAAGCAAATGGCATGTATTATTTTATGTAACTGGGGTGTTAAATAAAACTTACATGGTCTCTGAAGTAGAAACAGAATGATCCAGTATCAAGTGAGAATTTTATTTTTGAATTGTAGGGAAATTGAAACCACGACCTGGGTAGTATTTAAGTGTATGATAAACATTCCTAGAAACTTAACACCATTTTCAATTATTTGTAACCTAGGTCAGTGTTATGTGCCACTCTTCAGAGCAGAAGACAATGCCTCACAACCTGTGATTGGACCACCTGTGATTGGAGCACCTTGGTCACCTGATCAGACAGAGGATAGCCCTCATGCTTCTTTACCCAGATATTTTGGCAGCCCCAAAGATCCTGTGTTGACAGTAAGGGCTTATGGAGGCCCCATGAGCCCTTCTAAGGTAATAGAAACCAAAAAAATATTTGGTCTTGTTCTTCCTTTTTGGTGTTACTTCGGGCTATCATAAATCTGGATTAAAATGAAATCAAGTACACCTGTAGAAGTGCAGAATCAGGTACATTCTGTAGAAAAGTCTACAACAGGGGTCAACAACCTTTTCCAGCAGGGGGCCGGCCCACTGTCCCTCAGACCATGTGGTGGGCTGGACTATATATTTTTTTGGGGGGGGGGAATGAATGAATTCCTATGCCCCACAAATAACCCAGAGATGCATTTTAAATAAAAGGACACATTCTATTCATGTAAAAACACGCTGATTCCCGGACCGTCTGCGGGCTGGATTGAGAAGGGGAATGGGCCGCATCTGGCCCCCAGGCCTTAGGTTGCCTACCCCTGGTATACAAGTTTAGGAGCACAGGTGAGGTTAGTGTGCTTACTTCAAACCCAGATATTGTAAAGACCTTCCTCACATGCAAATTCTTCCCTCCCCCCTCAACCCCCCTCTATGGGTTTAACATTTCCTGTGACACTTCTCAATCTGGGCTAAATAAAACCAGCCTTGGTGAACTTGAGAACTTGCTGTGAAGAAAGCTGGGAGACTGCTTGAACGAGAGTGGAGGAAAATTCCAGTCGAATGCAATCAAAGCATAGTGAGGACTCATCACTGAACCTAACTAGTGGCAGTGAAGGCGGCAAAGAAGGCATACTTTGCTGCCTCCATTGCATCCTCATTATGCCGTCCAGCAGACCTTTTGCCAGGTAGTGCAGGTTCTTTTACAGTCTGGCACTTTTTTTTACTTTAACATGGGTTATCTAACAATTTCACTTTGTGGGGAGGGGGAGTTGAGTGTGTGCAGGTGGTGCCAGTAGCGCAGTCTTGCAGCCCAAGCCAATCCTATTAATTCTGGTTATGTTAAAATTGGACTTAGGTTTGTTTGCCATTGCATAGACCTGAAAGTACAGCAGAACCTTGTTTATAAAGGACTAAATTTATAAAGTGCCACACTGGGTGCTCTTTGCAACTAACAAAATAATAGCTCCCTAGAGGTCTCCATTTTATCTATATAGCCAAGCACCTTATTGGCTCAGAGGAATTAATCTCCCTTCAGTGTCATAATCTTAGGCACACATGCAAAAATACAGTACACAGAAAATAACTGCTGTCTTTAGATGTCAGCTATGGAAAAGGTAGTTGGAAAGAATTAGATATTTTCAATTAATTTATTCATTTCAAGCTTATTGAAAAATTACTATTTTATTTCTTGGGAGGGGGGGGCATTTATGTCCTGCCCTTGTACTGTAAATATGCCACTCAGACTTATAACATATAGAACTGAAATTTCACAAAAACCAAACTCAAGCAAGATACAAAAGAACAGTATTTGGGGGAAGAGTGCAATGGCTATATTGATGGGGGGGAATGGAACAACCCATTTTTATGCTCTTAATTTCTTAGCATAAGATATGCATGTACTACTTTACATGGTGTTCTAAACCTCTGATAACTAGTGTAAGCTGAGATTCTGGGTTAATTTTTGGTGCTCGAGGTTATTGGGGTTGGGGGAATTGGTCATCAGGGCGTTCTCAGCTAGGTCCAGTTCCTGCGCCCAGCTCATGGAATAATTTGGTCTTTCAAGCTCAGTTTGTAAGTCTTTGCGTTGTAATGACCAATCCAGCACAGTAGGGGCAATTTCTTTTGGGGTGCTCTCGTGCTGTGGATTCTTACTCCCTTCTTTATGGGGGAAGTAATTGGTGATTTTACTTTGCGTCCTTCGGGGCTCCCACTCCCCCTGAGGTGATATTGGTGCAATTCCAAGGTCCATATAGTTCTTTCTTGTAAGGACCATATTGAGCGTGGAAAAAGGTAATTGGGAGCAGTTTGCTGGAGTCTCCTAGTCCTGGGTTTTTTGGCTTCACTTGTTTCACTCACGAGACGGATTATGTTTATCTTCCAGTTTCCCACCTTCGAAAGGGAGGGTTGTTTTACAAGCAAGGTTTCATGCTTGCCCCTTATCTCGGTGGACCTCTAGGGTTTCTGCTCCCTTTTCCGTCTTTAGCTCTCAGCTTTAAGGCTTTCAACGCTCACCGCGGAAATATTTTTGGAAAGGGGAATAATTTACCTCGGCCTTGACGATACAGCGGGTTCGTGCCTCCCTTCAATAGATGAAAGCTGTGTGTTAGATGCAAAAACTGCAATCTATCTTCTTTAGCGTTCCTTGTTATGCTAAGTCGAGTTGAGCCATAAAACAGTAGATAATAAAACGATAAAACAATAAACCATTGGGCTAAAAGCAGAGGGGGTAAAAAGTAACGACTAAAAATATAAACATAAGGTCAGAAGATGGCTAAAACCTAATTAAAAGCTTAATTAAAAACGGGAGGTTCTGGCTAGGCTGCTACCTCCGTCGCCATTTTCCTTCCTCCCCCAAGGCAAAAACTATTATTGATCAGCTCATGAAGGATATTGAGCAGCAAAATAATCTGGCCTATATTAAGAAATTTAGTGCTTGGTACGCTTATCTGCCCCCCTCCCACTTTGATTTTCGGGCACCTTATTTGTCTACCTTAACCATTCCAAAACTCAGACGGGCCTTCACACTGGCCAGACTAAATATGTTACCCTCGGCTGTTCTTGAGGGTAGATATCAAGGAACTTCATTTGAGAACCGGCTCTGCCCCTGTGGAGCTGGCTGCGTGGAGACTGTGTCACACGTCCTCTTGTCTTGCTCCCTATATAAAGATCTCAGGGACGAGACCATCGCGCCGCTCCTGTCTGCCATCCCGGGCCACTCTTGCGAAGCCAAGCTGTTCTCACTTCTGGCCGACCAGAACGGCTCGACAACAGAGAAGGTTGCCAAATTTGTCGAGAGAGCAATGAGATTGAGAGCTGCTACCTGAGTGACATTAGCGTCGTCGCCCAGATTCCTCTCCTAGGATTTTACTATTATTATCGTTATGTTTTGCTACTATTATTTTGTCGTCCCCTAAAATGTATTTTATATAATTGACTTTTTAGTTTTATTCTTTGTGTGTCGTATTGTTGTTTTATTGCTATGGCCGATGGCTGACGCAAATAAAGATTCTTATCTATCTAGTGTAAGCTGTAGTTTTTTTAAGTCAATAAAGCTTGCTTTGCTCTTGGTATTTTGTATAAATGAATAAGAACCCATTTTGAATATAGTTTAATGAGTAGAATCTCATAACAGACAGTAACACTGATAATGTGGACACACTGAAGCAAACTGTGTCCTTTGACGAGGTTATATGGATCGTCACTATTTCACAAAGCAATGTAAGAATAGCTTTAACTTGGTAAAACAAATAAAGTGGGTGTTATGCTGCATTTGTGTAATTGTTCAGATAGAGTCAGTTAAAATGTAGGAAATAGAAGTTGTGCTTCTGAAATCCTGTGTTGCAAAAGTAATGTTTCTTGGGACATTCCGATCTTGCAGCTCCTCTAGTGCCAGCACAACCTCTCTCCAAAACTAGGGCAGTGTTGCTGTTGGAAGTTACACTGTGGGCCTCATCCGTGTGGCCCAAGGCTATTTGGTGTTGGGAGCTGTACTATGCTGAAGCAAATTCTGCATCACAAAGGGTTACATCAGATGGGCCCCTGAGTTATTGGAAGTTTGCATGAAAGCTGGATGGTTCTGGATGACTAAAAGATGCTCATTCCAGATTTTTAGGAAGAGAAGATTAGCATGCTCTAGAACTACAGTAACTGAATGCAATTTTCCTCCCTTAAAGGCAGAAGAGTTCCACAGACTTTGGAAGACTCCACCTCGAGAGCGAGCAGGATTTTTTAACAATCTCAGAAAATCTGATGTGGAAAGAGGCGTTGAAAGAGTTGGAAGGTACTTCAGAATTAATGCATGAAACAGTATAGCAACAGGAATAAAAGATATTTCAATTGTATTAAATATCAAAACTTGGTAAAATGCTACGGATGAGAACAAACTGCATCTGGAGAGGCTTAGGAAGTTGTTGAGAAAGCTCCCAGCTTCTATTAAGGTCTATCTGTGCATAAGGACAGAGGGAGAATGGAACTATGGAGGTGGCAGTGTGTTCTGTTAACTTAATTGACTGTTTATTTATTTTTAAATTTCTATACTGCCCTTTATCTGAGGATTTACAATAGAAAAACAAAACAAAAAACCACAATAATAAATAAAGTTAAGTTTTACACAAGCTTTTTAAAAAGTCAATTTTAAAGCATATTCTGGCTCTTAAAATGAATTTATAACAACTCTGTGAGGATCACTTGATGAGGACTGTCTGCAAATCTACCTCTAAGATTTGTCATCATCCGTTTTCTGATTTCCATGTCGTCTGTCATTTTGTCTTCTTCGATTGCACCTCCATGACATGCATCCATGGCAGCTTTTCATCTCTCTCACTCCTTAAGAGCCCAGAATGTTTCAAAAGTCAAAAACTCCCAATCATTTTGTTTTGCAACTAAAACGTCCAACCTTTGCTAAAACTCTTAGCCCGTGCTCTGATCGCAGCATCCAGGATTGTGAACTCTGTGCTTAAATTGAAATAGTGTCCCAACAAAGGCTGACTTCTGCAACCATATGAAAAAGATCTTGATATTCTAAGAATGTTGAATTCTGCACTGTTATTTTTATCCTTTCTGGTCTTGCTCATTCAATACACAGCCTACTTTATTAAAACCTCTTCCTCATTGGCTTATTCTGTCTTCAGTGCAGAAGTCACTGCGCTGTTTTGTGCTGAGTCCATGTTTTCCAAATCCATGCCAAGCTTTTGGTTCATTAGCAACTTTGGCTCATTCCCCATTTTATTCTCCTTCCCCCTCTTCCTTCACTTGCATGCTTATGTCTTTTGCCGTGTTGGAACCTCCTCTACTTGTCAGGCAATCCCCATTATTCCTGCACCCTGCCTTTCCCGAACCATTTCTTCTACACCTTTTCACTTTTCCTACCACCTGGCCTTATTTGTATCATCTGTGTCTTGTAAGTGCCAAATAAATACATTACAGAAACAGGAGCAATGCTAGTAGACTTAGCAGTGTAGTGCATAATTCTATATGTGCTCTGTTTTTGGAAAGCCTTTGTCTCTTTATTTCTCATAGAATGCCTAATTCATCTTGTGTTAAGAGTATTTTATGTGCCTTTAAAGGTTTCATTCAGTAATAGAATTTCTGTTGAGTTTGCTCGTATGCTTTGACAGTAGAAAGCAAGATGGGATGGAAATTATTCTGAATTGTTTTTTGAAAATGCGGGAATTATAACAATTAAAAAGAATTTGGTGAAGGCTTATGGTCATGCTTGGTGCAGAATTCACTTGTTAAAAGTTTTTTTACAGTTGATGTACAGACTTGGGGCTGGTTAATTAAACATGTGTTTTAGTAAACTTGTCGAATTAATTTTATGTCTTCACAAATGATTCGTTCTATCTTGTTTATTGCAGGGAGTTAGCTCATGAACTGGGGTTCCCGTGGGTTGAATACTGGGAATTTCTGGGCTGTTTTGTTGATCTGTCTTCCCAGGAGGGGTTACAAAGGCTAGAAGCATACCTGAGTCAACGGGAAATGAGCTATAAGGCTCAGCAAGAGAAAGGGGAGAATGAAACCCACAACAGATACAAAACCCCACAGCTTTCTGGTAAGAGCAAAGCATCTCTTAGTAGCTGAAGGTTAGAAAATGTTTGATTACTGAATAGATCATTTTTCAGACGTTACAAAATAAATCTAATAAAAATTTCTCAAGTTTTGAGATTTACCAGTGTTAGATTAGTTGCTTAGCACAGGACACTTTAGAAGTATAAGTTAGAGCAGTATAAGTTTCTTGGGCCTTTGGGCAAGGCATTCTCTGTGGGGCTCCCTCTTACAGAGTCTCTGAGGCTCCCGTGAGACCCCTGCTGGGATGCGAACTCTAGGCAAATGCCTATTCATGCCAATCCTTGAGGCCAGTATTGAACTGGAAGGTTGCTGCTTGTTAGTATATTTGGGAATAATAAAAATGCAGAAATTATGATGTCGGGGTCTTGGGGATGGGCCAAAGAATTAAAAAATCACTTTCATGTTGCTGGGGCTTTCAGAACATGCCTTCCATGCTACAAATTGAACTCCGTAGCCTTACTGACATTCCCCACTGTTACACTTGGAACAATCAGGTCTAAGTGATAGTTGCCCACAGTTGTATCAAACTGTTTTATAGTAGAGGTGCTGAACAAATTAATAGATTGTATTCTAAACAGTGTAAATAATATTTCTTTTGAAGACTTCAGTCTCTCTTATAAAATCTCCCCTCCCTCCCCCCCAGCTGTGAATTGAGTTTTGTTTGTCAGCTTAAGAGGGGAAACTCCCAAGTTTTATGAAGGCAAGGATTCTTTGGGTTTATGCCATCTGCAACAAGGATGAGGCACAGGAATTGCTGTAGCTGTGTAGATGGCAAAATACTGGTGGTGTGTTCAGTCTCTCCCCATACCAGTCCAATAAAGTGGGGTAACTGCTACCCAGAAAACTGTCAAACTGGACGAGGAATATCAGTGTACTGAGCAAAGGGGTTAAGCAACAGAGTTGAAGAGAGACAAGCAGAAAATGCACCCCTGTGTTGTCCTAAATGCATATTTTGCCACCACTGAACCAGCTGTACATTCTGTAGATGGAGGTGGGACATGTGCTTGTTGGATGGAAGACTTAATGTAATTGGCAATATCTAGTCAGTCATACGCAAGAGTAGTCATTGAAATTAAGTCACTCTTTAAGTCCATTAATTTCAGAGGGTCTGCTCTTAGTCAGATATTACTTAGTTGGATATCACGCATTGGGTATAAGGGAAGGGTGACTGAGCATTACGAGATTCTGGCTAGAAATGTTTCCCCAAAACTTTTCCAATCTGTGCAGGTATAGCCCAGCTCCCTCATCCCTAGGTAGTTTTCTCAGACCTGCTCTAAGGAGCTGCTCCAGGCTTTGAACAGATACTTGTACAAAGCTTCCTCAATTAGGTTTTCACATCATCTGGCTACTGCTTGATTGCAAGCTATCTTCCATGCCCCTTTAGCCAAGGTTACATCAGTCCAGGCATTATTTTGGTTGGGGATTTTAAGTCAGCAGCCCTTATCTTTCAGGGAGCAGTATCTGACAGGTAAAGGGTAGTGGTGCCCCATCTTGCATTCCCAGTTGTGGTATAGAGTGAGGGTAACTAAAATGAAACCAAGACATAGATGTGAGCCAGTAGTTGGAAATCTCCAATTTCCAGTACTGATGAGAGAATGCTATTTGTATTTCAGTGCTGGGTCAGGTAACATTGTTTGTTTGAATCTGACTGAGTCCCTTGAAACAAAGTGGAATATAGAACGTTTGTTATTAAAAAGTGACTAGTCAGGTGGATGAGATGTCACACACTAAAATTCTTTTATTTTGTTTTAAAGGCAAAAGTAAAAAAAGCTGCAATTCTATTTCTGTTGGGGCATTTCTTGATGATGATGATATGAGTTTGGAAGAAGTAAAGAACAGGCAGAATGCTGCCAGAAATTGCAGCCGAACTGTTGCATCCAATGAACCAACCATCACTGACATCAGAAGCTCCGAGTGTGACATCCTGTCCATTGAGCGGACTGAAAGCATAATGCCTGCAGCAGAAACTTCTGATAGGCACTCGGAGAAAGGAGTTCCTGCCAGTAAAAATGGATTTTGTAGCCCTGTGACCAGCGATAGGACAGTAAATCCTCATAGGAGGCACCCAAGTCGAGGAGAAGAGTGCCTTCCGTCTCCGGTCTCCAATTTAATGGAAGAATTTGATAAGCTGTCTTGTCAGGATCAGATGGTGGCAGGAGAATGTTCACCAGAGAAGCCAAGCCAGGCTGCCACAAAAAGCGGGTGTGAGAGTGCTCAGATGGAAAATACAAGGCAGCTTAGAAAACCTAAGGACCATCTCACTAAGACTTATTCACCGCTTCTCAAGGCAGGTGCAGCTGCTGAGGATACAAAAATAAGGACAGAAGAAAAAACACCACTAGAAGTGGGGAGGCTGTCAGCAGAAACTGATGTCCGGGGAGGGGAGACAAAACAGTCTTGCAATTCTGAATTGCAGTCTGAGATGTCCACGCAATGTCTCCTAAAAGTCTCATCCTCAAACGAAAAAGCCAAGCAGCTGTTTCTCTTAGGGTATGAAATGGACTGTTGTTTAACAAACTGACCTCGTCTTGTGGGCAGTAATCATTGGGGATTGTGGCACTGCCAGATTCTGTTTTCCTAATCTAGCTCCCTTTCTGTCTCTAGGGAACAACCAACAAAGCTGGACAATGATGTGTTAACAGCATTACATGGGTTAGAGATGGATCCACAAAAATACCCTGCTATTTACAAGTGGAGTGTGTCCGTTCAGTCCTACTCTCCTTCTGACCGGCAAAGGTATACTGGGTTTCAATAAAAGTTAGCTGATGTGCTCTATGGGTATGGCTTGCTAAAAGTACTAAACCTGGTCTAAATTAAAAAATTCCTTCCAGTAGCACCTTAAAGACCAACTAAGTTAGTTCTTGGTATGAGCTTTCGTGTGCATGCACACTTCTTCAGATACACATCTGTAACTGGAACCATGGAAGGCACCACATTGAGCCGCATGAAATGGAAGTCCATCAACCTGTGTATCTGAAGAAGTGTGCATGCACACGAAAGCTCATACCAAGAACTAACTTAGTTGGTCTTTAAGGTGCTACTGGAAGGAATTTTTTTATTTGTACTATGGCAGACCAACACGGCTACCTATCTGTAACTTAAACCTGGTCTGCGAGGTACAGCTTATAGGTTTACAGTGTGGCCATGGCATAATGCTTGCTAAAGAACTGATTGGCCAGCATGTTCCTCACCTTTTCCCAGTAGCTAGTTCTTACTGGCAGGGTAGGAAATTCGCTCTGCCTTCTCTCCTCAGCTTGAAACATGAGGTAGAGGCATAGTGCCTTCTTCAGTACCTGACAGGCAGTTGGCAATCCTGTCATGTGCAGATACAAGCAAAAGTGTTTACTTCCAGTTTGGAGGTGGGACAGGGTCAAGTCAAAACTCTGCAGCTAGTTTTAAGGGTTCACAGTTCCAAGACTTTCTCACCAGAACCTGGCTGACCTCTAGGCTAGGGGAGTCTTGCATAATACTAAGAACTACAGTGGTACCTCTGGATGCGAACGGGATCTGTTCTGGAGCCCCATTCACATCCTGAAGCAAACACAACCTGCGTCCGCGTGTTGCAATTCGCCGCTCCCGCACATGCGTGTGACGTCATTTTGAGCGCCTGCGTGGTGAAACCCAGAAGTAACATGCTCTGTTACTTCTGGGTTGCTGCAGAGTGCAACCCGAAAATATTCATCCTGAAGCTACTTCAACCCGAGGTATGACTGTAGTTAACTAAACTGTTCTACAGTGGTACCTTGGGTTACAGACGCTTCATGTTACAGACTCCGCTAACCCAGAAATAGTACCTTGGGTTAAGAACGTTGCTTCAGGATGAGAACAGAAATTGCGCGGCGGTGGCAGTGGGAGGCCCCCTTAGCTAAAGTGGAACCTCAGGTTAAGAACAGTTTCAGGTTAAGAATGGACCTCCGGAACAAATTAAGTTCTTAACCCGAGGTATTTGGGTGCTCAAAGCATAACCACCTGGACAAGGTCTTTCTTAGAAGACAACAGCCAATTTACTTACAAATGATATTCAGTGATAAATGTTCCCATTTAAATATAATGTCTCAACTATATGTGGGTATTAATATTGATATCTAGAACAAAGGTTCTCACAGCAATTCAACTTCTCCACCTTGTTACATTTTCCTGATATATAAAAAGTGTTGTCTTTTCTTCCAGCTGGTCAACTCCATCACTAAAAGGAAGATTCAAGTCTCAAACAGCTTCAAGCCCTTCAAGTGGTCTGGCATGCTGTAGCCCAGGAAAGAGCAGTCCAGTATTTGGTAGTCCTGGGAAATACAATGTAGGTGCTGCCAGCTTCTCCCCCGATTCTGGGAGCCCTGGATGGTACAGCCCAGCATATGTGAACTACGTTATGTTATCTAAGCGCCATCACTTCTAAGCACCCGCTCATCCATTAGAATGTGACTCTTTTTAAAAGTTCAGCTAAGTATTTTTAAAAGGAAGGCGTAAAATAGGGTGTTGAAACACAAATAATGTACCCCAAACTCATTTTATTTATTTCTGTCAGAGAAAGGGCTGCTTGTAGCAAATATTTTTATTCCATTTACCAGATTATTGGTGATTTGCAGATTAGCAAGTTAAATTAGAGCACCTGAAGAGTTTAAGCATTTCCTAGAACCTAGAAGTTACTTTTCTTGGACATTTATCCATGTCCATTTTACTATCTGTACTGTGCTTCTCACTGGGATCCCTTTCACTGTAGCAACTGTAGATTTAAGGGAACTCAAGGCAAGCTGTCAAGTTTTAAGGTCTTCCAGTTGAGCTGAAAGAAGGAAAGCTCTTTTCTATGTATGTAGACTGCAAATTTATAGTTTGTTAATTTATCTAATTAGAGGTATTTTAAAAGAGCCAAACACTTTAGTGTCCTATGTTCTTAATGATAGAAATTAATATTTTGTATCCAAACAATTTCTCTACCACAATCCCACTTACCATGGGCAGATTTTTCTGTTCTTCGGGGGGGGGGGGCAGGGCACATTAACTTTTAAATGAAAGGCCAGTGCTAAAGTTTGTTAGCTACAGGAAAACTAATTCCCTTTTGGAGACTTCTGGAATAGATAATGCAGCTGCCATTAAAATAGTCAAACTTCGGGCAGCTTAAGTTTTGACATTTTGGAACGACTCCTTCAGACTTTGATAAAGTCTGTGTTATTAGTGGCTGTATTCACTGCAAGCCTTTTTAGTAGCCTAGATCTCTACTGCACATAGAGCTGTCGTGGCTTCCTTATACCAAGTGTGAGCATTTTGTATACTGTTTCTGAGTGTGATGTTTTGGTACAAAACTCCAGAACTGCACTTAAGATTCTTCCAGTTTTATTAGTGCCTTTTGTAACATTTTTATCTTGCTTTTTAATAAGTGCTGTTCTCTTATGTAAACAGTAACCATGTTTAACTTTCCAACACTTTTGGATTCAGGTTTTTTTAAGCTGTTCCCTTATAGTTTAAAGACTTGAAGAGATGCTGTAACCATCCATTTATTATTTTGTATATTTAATGTAGGTGGTCTAAATGTAAATTACAGAATAAATATTTCCAGATTGGCTGGGTCTTTATCATTATCCCATTGTTTAAATGGGCATGCAAAATATACAGCCTCTCTTGGGTGCACCTCAATTCCCTTACATGACTATTCTTTTCTGTATAATTTTCCATTAGAAATTAGAGTGCTGTTCAACAGATATACGTATTGAAGCTGCCTTCTAATATAGGTTTCTATAACTTTGACAAGAGACTATAGAAGGAATTTCTTGACTTCTGTAGTGGAATATTTAGAGGTGCTTAATTTAGAAGTCAGCTTTTATAAATCGGTCACCATGGTATATGGTTATCTAGGAAGTCCAAACCAACTTAAAATAGCTTGCTGAAAACAGTATCACTCTTGAGGTACGAAGCCTTCCACAATATTGAAAATAAGCTCTCAACACTCACTGATCTTTAAGCTAATATATATGCCACTGTTCCAAGGCACAGCTGCCCCTTACGTGAAGCTCTCTATGGTGTATAAAGAGCATTCTTGCTTAGAATCTTCAGACTGTTGGTTTTAAAAGAAAACCAACTTTAAAAAATTGACAGTGTTTTGTTGTAACTTCTTTGCTTTATCCTTGTTATGCATACCTTTTTGTATTTAAGAGTAGGGGTTGTAGTGACCAAGTCATACGTGGAGCAGACCCAATGAAATTAAAGGACCTAAGTTAATCATGCTCATTAATTTCAGTGGGTGTACTCTCAGTATGACTCACATTGGATATAACCCTGTGTTGCAGCAGCACAAGCCGATCAGTTTGTAACACTTGCCAGGGGGGCGTCTAAAGGGTTAGTGTTAGAAACATATTAATGTTTAGAATTCACATTCGAGTCCTTTTTGTCAATGTGTTCAAGTGAATTTTTAACAATCTTATTAAATTTGTTTATTTAAAAAGCTCTTGCCTCTATTTAGTGCTTGTGTGTTGCAAATATATTCTTTTGCAAATTGGACTTCATTCTTGCCCCCAGCCCCTGAGCAATATCGGCAGCAACCTGGTAGGATCAGGCTTCCAAAATAATAAACTTGCACTCAATTCATAGATGATAGGATTCTCAGTGACTACTAGTCGTAATGCCTGTATACCCACCACGTTTGAAGGCAGCTACCGCCAGCTGCTTGTTATGAGTGGAAGAGTGCCACTGCCTTCATGTCCGTCTGCTGTGAAGAAAATGTTGGACTAGTTTGGTCTGATAACAGCAGAGTGCTTACGTTAACTGCTGCTGAACACAAAGCAGGAGAAATAAACAAGAACAATGGGGGCCCCAGTACCTGGTGCTGCAGAGTGGAGCAGCCAGGAGCAGCAGCAGCGCCCAGGACAAGAGGATCCATGGAGCCGGGCAGTGTGTGTGCAAGGATCCCCGTGGGTAGGGAAGGGGCTCCACAGTGCCACACCTGCGGTGAGATTGCCATGTAGCTCCCCTTGGGTATGCTCCATCAGTGCCATCACCACTTCCCATTCCCACGGCTGCATTGAAAGGGCCTCTAAATTCAGGGCTTGGCACCAGCTCATGAGTTTCACCCCTTCAGATCTCCCACACACACTTAGAACTTACTCCATTAGCAAAATCATGTACATACAGCACCATAAACAGACTAAAAACCAGTCTATAAATGCTAAGAGGTCAATTGTTTACCTAAAGAGAAAATAACCACTGCTATTTTTAGCAACTCTTGATATCAAGGAAGCCTTGTGAAAGTTAATAAAAAACTATATTTGCAG
The DNA here is from genome assembly GCF_965112155.1 of Podarcis liolepis. Taxonomy (NCBI): domain Eukaryota; kingdom Metazoa; phylum Chordata; class Lepidosauria; order Squamata; family Lacertidae; genus Podarcis; species Podarcis liolepis. Next base: position 35,583,653 of record NC_139566.1, on the reverse strand, counting down.
ATATTTTACAAAGATAACTTTGTTTGCATTGATTGAAAGACAGACCACCACCTTTTTCCAGGTAGCATTTCACCAACAGCAGATTCCATTTCAAAAAGTAGTTTTGATACATTATAAAATAAGACAAATAAGCATGCTGAAGAAATAGTGCAGGCTATGCTCTTGGGGGTGGTAAGGAGGAGGCTCACTTCTAAATTTAGTTTAGCACCCGTGTCCCCAGGTGTGCTTTGCCTCAATGGGAATGACAAATGACATGTAACCATAACTACTGCTAATAAGTCCAGGCCTTGGAGAGTGGTTCAATTCAGACTTTTACACTAATTGTGTGAGAGGGGCATTTGTAAAGCAAATGAGAACACTCATTTTCATATAAGAACAATTGTATGTGATACTGAAGGGCAAGAAGAAAAGAATCAAGTCCAGTCTCCTTTTAGATAGTCTCTTCATCTTGGATACCATCGTGAGAAGGGCTGTTCAAGCAGCCATTGCAGCATCATATTCTACTCTTGTTCCCGCCAACAGGTGTGTATAGCCAGGGGACACCCTCTAATACATGGCCTTTGCGCATTTTCAGTTTCCAACCTTTGCTCTAAAGTAACACAGACATGTAAGGGAGCTAAATTATTAAGTTATGAAAACTCAGCCACAATTGTAGTTGCTGAAACCGCTCTGCCCCAATTCTTGCTGATCTAGCAAAAATAATTTTGCCGATTACCAATGCAAAGAATTGCTTTCTAATCCTGTGGTATTTCTGTATCCTCTTTCCACAGAAGAGAGGGGGAAATCATCTCCACACACAGCAATATGCTTTGGTAAGAAGCCTGGGAACCTTTCATGTTGCAGCCAGGCAAGTGGCACCCTTACATGAGTTAAGTATGTAGATTCTCTGGTTTTAGGTTCATTCATTAAGTACTGCTGTAAAGTCTCCATTCATTTTAATGGAGCAGGAGACTGTACTGCAGAAGTACTTTGTGGAATGTGCCAAAAGCACCATGAACACAGCAATGCTGAACAGCCCTTCTATTTACAGAGAAATGAAGTGGGGGAAAGAGTAGGCATTCACTGAGTACACTGTGAAACGCAATTTCCTACCAAGCCATAACCTTGTACACCACAGCGGCACCAGCGGTGCCAGAAAAGGCCCACTCAGCTGCGTGTGATTTTCTCAGGAGGCATAAAGCCTGTGTCACCGAGCAATCGAAGTGCCACTTTGCCACTAGGGCGGATGACCAGGTGGGTGATGCTGCCATTGTTGAGGGATATCCGAAGCCAACCTTCGGGAGGAAATTGTAAAGCTCTGAAAAAGATAAGGAAAGCAGTTACTTCAGCATTTTGAAATGAGTTGTTCTTCTTTTCACTGTTCTTTTTGCATAGAACACATTAGCATTTCAGCTGCAATATGTACACGATAACAAATTCAGAACAGAAACCCTTTGCAACTGAGAAATAAAAAAGGTGTGGTTTGGGGTTTTTTTTACTTTTTACAGAAATAAATGACATTGCAAGCACAGTAAAATCCTTCTGATTACAAACCTGAAGTCTCAGTCACAACTTAGTCCTCCTGCCCTCTTGCTTCCACCCCACACACTTGGCATTACAGTAAGCTTAGAGATACTACTTTCACTTTCGGCAAACATCTGCCTGCCGCTTGCTTTTGATGGCTAACTTGCTGACGTCCCTGCTACAACATGTGTTGCCTTGTACAGATCCCACCTTACTTTTAACAAGCTGAAAATTCCCTCCAGGGAACCTTGCTTTGCCTCAGGAGTTATCCAAAACTGATTAACATTCCTACAATTCACCATAGCACTTTGCAAGTTGCAGGTACTTTAAGTGGGAATGAGATTCCTATAAGAGGCTGGATTCTACAGTACAGAGCACAAGGCCATCCAAAGCATAAGGCCACCCACTGAACTCCACTTCAGTATCAAGAGTCCCAACTTCAAGCTGAGGCTCCCAGTGGCTATGAGGGGCTTCCTAATCAGCTGCCAGGGCCAACTTGATATTTTTCATTTTCATTTTTAGGCTTACTGAGGGATTTTAAACTTCACCCAGCAAATCCATCACACAAAGAGGTGAAGCCAGCTTACCTATCCCTCACCTCCAAGGTTGGTTCACCCACCCTCACCATCTAGTGACTCAACCCCAATTCATAAGGCAAATTTATTCCAAGCAAAAGGACCTTTTGGCTCTTGCATTGTATGAGATTATCACTTCCAGGTAGGAAGAAGAGACAGCCGAATAACAAATCACCATGAGCATCAGTGGAATTGATCTCAGAGACAGCCTAAGAACATAAGAGTCTGCTAGATCAGGCCAATGGCCCACCTAGACCAGTGTCCTCTTCTCACAGTGACCAACCAGATGCCTGTGGGAAACCAGCAAGCAGGATCTGAGCACAAGAACTCTCCCCTGTCCTGTGGTCTCCAGCAATTAATAAAATCCTACTTGGATTTAGAGGTCCCATACATTCAAGAAAATACCTAGCACACGGGCTAAGCTATTTTTGCCTATTAATTGTAAACGTGGAAGAAAAATATACTCTGGGGAAATAATTTGTGATTTTGCAGTGAAAGGCCAGACGAATGAAGATTTAAAGTTCTCTAGTCTTTTTATAACACAATGGTAAAGTCTGCGTCCATTACATTTATTTAAAAAAACACTGACCAGGTGATACGTTGGGACAAACAAAGTTACAATGTAGTCAGCAAGCCTTCTTATGTGAAACAATATCAAAAGAGAGAGGTGGTTATGCGCACAGGAGAAAAGTCCCACCAGAGACCAATACGTAATTTCAGAAATGTAAAAAATTGAATTTCATTGTGCCCATGTAACGTTTGTTAAATTTCAAAATTAAAACAAACATTTGGGATTGTATGAACGGTGAAATGTGGGAGGGGGGAAGAAAAAAGGTTCATTGCTTCAAGGGGTACAGGCTATAAATACTTAAATGAGTGTGCCCAATTTTGAGGAAGGAGGCAGTCTGGCATGATCTTTCCTTTGACCTGAATTCCAAATAGATACATTAAGTTGAACAGTAGTCCCAGGAACTAAACTGTTCTTTTAAGTTAGTGTAATACTCAACCACCTTGCCTCAAGTCCAACAACCGTGTCCATCTTTTGCAAGAGTCAGTTAGTACAAATCACTCTTTCAAAAAATGAACATTTGTTGGCATAGCTTGATAGTTAGTTCAGCAGAAAGACATCAGTACAACTCTGAAACCATACAAAGAGCTTAACGTACCATCTGTTTCTACATACACTGAAATACGGTTCACACATAAACTACTCATTATGACTTGCACTGTTAATCTAGTTAGCCAGCGCAAGCACACATGTCACCCTCTATTAGAAATGTAATGTAACAGATGGGTACTAATATAGACGGGATATTAAATATTAAAGGAAAGCTACACAAGAGGTTGTTATGGAGGTTATAATCTAGCAAAAGGTCAGCAGACACCCTAGGTGTTAATATGCAACTAAGGCGGCTTTTAACCTCTCTATGTGGCAATAGTCACGTTTCAATGTGGAAGGTTGTAGAAACAGAGCCAGCCTCTTATCAGGCTTGCACTACATGATATGACATTCCTTAAGGCAGATCCCTATCCAGAAGAAGGTGATCTTATCAACTTTTGAAATTTCAGGTCTCATTTGCTTTTGCAATGTTGACTGCCAGCTCATTTCTTACTTGTTTGCAGTACACTGTTAAACAATGCAGATAGGTGCATGAGGCTTGCAACACGATAGTCCAGCTCAAAACAGCTGAGCTGTGATGGAATATTTTATCTCATACTAGCTATTCCTACCTAATGTTTCTTGCCTACGCAAACAAAGCAACTCTAAACATACTGAAATTTCTGAGCTCATAATGTTCAATTCGCCTAATATATGGATGGCATACTGGGCTCCAAGTCTCCCAGAAATGTTTAAGCCTCCCAGAAAACTACCACTGCACATATTTTCAACCACTCCTCCTGGATAGCAAACCCATTCTGAGCACACACCACCCCAATGGAACCTGTGAATAGGTAATTAATTCCTTCACAGCATAAAGCCATCAAGGTGGTGTACAAGATAAAAACATAATCTCTAAAAATAAATTCAACAAACTCTAAAAACAATAAAGTCATCCCTACGAAAAAAGCAGCAAAACTACCTTTTCAGATATAGAATATTGGTATTCCACACATAACTGAGTCACAACCTGGGCCAACTCCTTCTTAAACTAAAATTTATTCAGTAGGCACCTAAACATCATGAGTTTGGAGGGTACAGTCGTACCTTGGTTTTTGAACAGCTTAGTTCAAGAACAACTTGGAACTCAAACACCGCAAACCTGGAAGTAGGTGTTCTGGTTTGCGAACTTTGACTTGGAAGCCAAACTTACGGCGTGGCTTCCACAGCTTCCGATTGGCTGCAGGACACGCCTGCAGCCAATCGGAAGCTGTGCCTTGGTTTCCAAATATTTTGGAAGTCGAACAGAGTTCTGGAACGTATTCTGTTTGAAAACCAAGGTACAACTGTAATTGATTCCAGAGAGCTCAAACTTCAGCACTAAAAGCCCAAGTATGCAGTGCAGGCTAAGTGCACTTTAGTTATGGATGCTTAAGCCTGTATGCTCTGTTCTTATGCTGCACTTCCAAAACAGACGCACTTAACTAAATTCAGCATCTCTTTCAACCCAAACAGGTCTTCAGCACAGTTCAAAGAAACCAAGGTTATACTGTCTTAGAAGATGCAACCAAAAATGGTAGAGTTGAGCAGGATGTAACATGAGGGACAACTGTACATCTCTCAAAACATTTATTTGAAGCCAGAACGGAAATCCAGTTTCACAGCTTGGGGGCAGAAGACCTGCTAGACAGTTACTTTGGATTTAAGTAATAATTTGTTTTGCTAACCCAAACTTTGGTCCAGGATTTGGAGGTTCTGCAAGCAGAGCAATAGATAAGCTGCATTCTCATTTTTTCCATTTCTAAATTTCATAATATGTTTAGTATGGAACGTCTATTTGTTTTTAAATCCCCTACTCAAAAATAGAGATTAGAGCAAAGCTTCAAGTTAATCTGGCAGTCATATGCTCTCTGGACAGCTGTTCATTTTACTGTGCACACACCCTCTCCAAATAACTCAAATGCATTTGATTGCTTAAGTTAAGGGTTAGCGCATTATTGTTTTGGCCATGAAGAGCCAATCTAAACTATATCAGAAGGTTTCCCATACCCACCAGTTTGTTTCACTGCCATAGTTACCTGCAAACTATGTAACGAATGACATTAGCATGACAGACGTAGATTTCATAGCTATCCTCTTCCTGCTTTACATCAGCCCTATGAATGTAGTTTCGAAAGGCAGCTTCAATCCGAGCTCCATCTTCATAATACTGCTAAAAGGCAGATAATTGGTTATTGATGTATATATTTAAACACGCACAAGCTTTTCATCTTTAACTTATCATTAGTGTTGGCTACAGAAAAGGATTTTGACATTTCTGATCAAGATACAGAGGTCATCATCCAACCTCAATAACCTGCTGGGATTACTGCCCTACTGAAGGCTATTTTTCTCCACCATCTGAAGCCCATCTTATCAAGAGAAATGGACTTCCCAGAACATACCTCTTCTGGACCAAACTCAGTGTGCTGGGTCTTGCCTTTTAAACTCTACGCAGCCTGGACACTGGATATAGGAGGTGCTACTAACTGTGCATCATCCTGTTTATTAGGTCATTAAGCTGGGCTTTGTTCTGTGTTTCCTCATTCACCGAGTTCAGAATGATTAAAGAAAAAAGGCAGGACCTTGCTGCTGTGGCTCCCATTCTTTAGAGTTCTCTCCCTAGTGATATACTGAAATGTTCATTCCTTTTGCTGTTGTTTTAATAAAATATTCTGTTAATCTGCTTGTGCCACTTTGGGTGGATTAGCAGACAGAAGAAACCCGAGGAAACTTGTCTACATTGCTATAAGTAAAGCCAAAGATTACACAACATTAAGGCAATTGCTTATACAAAAATCTTACCACAGCTTCTGGCTTCCAGTGGGAGCTAGGAGGATTTGGTTCAATTGGAGCTCCTTCACGCAGAAGGTCAGTGCTTGATTTCTTCACCCCTGGGGGGAAGAAAAATGAAGACATGCATTTCAGAGCCTTGTCTCCAGGGCCATCTCTGACATTAAACTCTAGATCTGCATCTGTACAAAGTAAGTTAGCATATCAAAGGTGCTGCAAATCTTTTAATACCCTGGTTGTAAACTCGTGTTATGACAAGCAAGGAAGAATAGTGCACAGCCTGAAGGTTTTGTGCTAAAATGTACTCCTTGTACAAGTAACGTGCATCATGTCAGAGACAGAGATTAGGAGAAAGGGTCTTGTTGGTGACTTGAGGAAGTCAGTTGGTAGTTCACGTCTCAACCAGTGTGATGTATCAGCAGAGTATGTGCAGCACTCAGCAGAGTCTTAAGAGATTTCCTGCTTCCAGCAACCAGTTTCTTCTAGATTCCAAGTTAAGGAAAAAACTCCTCCCACTTAGTTCAAAGTAACAAAGAGTTTATTGTCTCCAGCACAAGACAAAGCTAAGCACTACTACCTACTATATACATTTCTTCTGGTCCTTGACGTAAAGATATATCACCATGCTAGCTAACACTGTTGTGTAAAACCCACAACCTCTTCTCCCAACTCTCACAGATTAAGTCAGACAGCAAACAGGACAATATCAGGACAGGCGCAACATCAGAACAGGACCAGACAAGATGTCACATAATGAAAGCAATGCCCCAGTGGCTATTATACAGTGGTGCCCCGCAAGACGAATGCCTCGCAAGACGAAAAACCCGCTAGACGAAAGGGTTTTCCATTTTTCAATGTGCTTCGCAAGATGAATTTCCCTATGGGCTTGCTTTTCGTCTTGCGAGTCTTGCGATTTTTTTCGCTCCCCCCCCCTTTTTCTAAGCCACTAATAGCCTTTTATCCACTAAGCCGCTAAGCCTTTAATAGCCGCTAAACCGCTAATAGCGCTAATCCACTAATAGGGTTGCTTCGCAAGATGAAAAAACCGCTAGACGAAGAGACTCGCGGAATGGATTATTTTCGTCTTGCGAGGCACCACTGTACTTGTCTCTACTCATAGGCATATCTCCTGAACCAATGGAAGGGTGAACGACTCAGCAAGTCATACACTTGAGCTTGCTCTGTTGCTATGGTAACCCAGTGCACCTGCGCTCTTATCTCAGAACATCCAGACATGGGGGATCAGAGTGGTTCCCCACCACTAACATAGAGGAAAGAATTTCGGCAAACCTCTGCAGCAACACCTCGGTAGTTCAGTCGGTAGAGCGCAAGACTTAATTTCAGGGCCGTGTGTTCAAGCCCCATGTTGAGCAAAAGATTCCTGCCTTGCATGGTTGCACTAGATGACCTTTATGGTCCCTTCCAACAGTACAATACAATTCCATGATTCTATTATTCTATGTACTAATGTTCTCTTAAACATATCACTATGTGTTCTTTCCCACTTTGCAGTCAATATTGGTTCTCACACAATTAAAATTAATAAACAGTAAATATATTAGGAATACATGGGAGATGTTTATCAAAAACATTTAACAGGCCTTCATCAGAATATCCCAGGGCAGGCAAACAATTCACGTAACACACAAATGTAGTGTTCTGTTTTTTTAATGACATAAAGGCAGACTGAAGACATAAAACTTAGGAACAAAAAAAAGCCCAATTCCAACTAAAATTCCCCATCTAAAATGCCTGTGCAAGGGCTTAATCAGGCACCATATGTCAATGCTTTGATTCAAGAATGCACCCAGCTTAGTCTGCATGGCCCACCCTGTGTTTATTAAAGCCACACTATCTGTTTAGAACAAATTATGTTTCCTGATTCAACAAGAGAATTCACTCACCAGGAAGATGCTTGCTGATGATGTTGGTTGTTTCAGTTGCTCTGGTCATAGAAGAATGGACAATTTTATCAAATTTCAGTCCCAAGCTTGCAAGCCTTTGCCCTGTCAACTCAGCTTGTTCACGACCTGAAAATTAAGGCAATGTATAAATTGGAATGTGTCTCTTTTAACACATTCGGGGGGGGGGGGGCTAAAATAAGATTTCTACATTATGTAGACCTTTTGTCCCAGCACAATGATACACAAACAGTTATTGCCACTGCTGCTCTTTCTACTTGTATCTTCATCCAAACAGATACAAGGAATTTTTGAGTATGTGAAAGTACAAGCAGAATTCCAAATGGGGCCTCCTTGCTAATCAAGGGTTTGTTTAATCAGGAAGAAGGTTGCATTGTTTGTAGAACTATTTAATAATATTGTTTTGTGTGTGTGTGTGTGTGTGTGTGTGTGTGTGTGTGTGTATTATAATATATATATATGTACGATGCTTTATAGCAGTACAAAATTATAATCTAAAATTCAACAGAGGATAAATAAGTAGAAGGGAAGGGTAGCGTAGGCAAGTATAAAGAAAATATATGCATTTGTTTCAGTTACATATGCTTAGCCTTGGCGACAGGAATAGTTGCTAGGAGATGGGAACTAGGGTGCTGAGCCAAAGACTATATGGAAAAGGAGGGCTTTGAAAGATTTGAAGAAGCGGGGGATGGGGCAACATACAGGTATTCTGGGAGGCAGTTCAAAGCATGCCAATCAGTAAGGGTGGGATCTTCTCAAAGAGTAGGAAACCTTCACATGGATTAGGGTAGTCAAGTACAGGCAATGCGCAAATAAGAACAAAGGGATGAGAAGCAAGGTAAAGAGGTATTTGAAAGCCACTAGACTTAGGGATTTGATTAATAGGCAAGAGCAAGTGAACCTACAGAGAAATGCTGCAATATAAAGTTTTCCTGTGCATCAGAAAAGCCAGTCATGTTGGAGAAGAGGGAAAGAAATCATGTGTCCAGCTGTGCTCCTTACTGCAACAGCAAACTAGGCCAAATATTGCTCTTCCAGCATTGCAGAGAAGGCACCGGGGGCAGAAAAGGCTGGGCAACAGACTTGGGGATGAAATGACACAGCTACTGCAACTATTTATTTACACAGCTGACCAACAAAAGTTTGTAATGCCAAATGCCAATTCACAGTGGGAATAATCTACCTGTTAAGAACACCACTCTGGTCTCTGCCACGAAATACTAAGGGTGACTGAATAGTTTCCCTACCCCACATTTTAACGAGAGGCAATCAAATCAGTAAATAAACTGGCACATTTGCTTTCTCCCCCAGCTCTGAGGTATGAAAGGGCCAGTCATACGTACCAAGCTTGGTCAGAATTCTCTCTTTATCACTGTTCCCATCTGTGTTGTACTGAGAATGGCGTATGAGGAATATGTGTCTGGTAGCTTTTGCTTTGTAGTGGGCTAGACGAGATGAGTCCTCCTCTTCCCCAGTCTCTTCATTTTTCTTTTTCAGGTTCATAAGAGCCAGTGGTTCTCTCCTGAAAATCATTTTGAAGTTTATCTTTCTGTATCAATAAATGATGGGGCAGAGGTAGCCAACATAGTGCTCACCAGATGTCTGATTACAGTGCCCATAATTCCTGACCATTGGTCATGCTGGCTGGGGCCAGTGGGAACTGAGGAGTCCAACAACATACATAAGAGCTCTATGTTAAGATACCCCTGTAATAAGATAACTGGACATGCAAATGAAGTGACCCAACAACATCCTTTTCAGTGCCAAGTGTTCGCTTGACAAAATCAACCAGATTTACAGTGGTACCTCTGGTTACGAACTTAATTTGTTCCGGAGATCCATTCTTAAGCTGAAACCGTTCTTATCCTAAGGCGCGCTTTCGCTAATGGGGCCTGCCTCTGGTGTGCAATTTCCATTCACATCCTGGGGCAAAGTTCGCAACCAGGAGCAGCTACTTCTGGGTTAGTGGAGCTCATAACCTGAAGCGCTCATAACCAGAAGTGTTTGGTACAGAAGTACCACTGTAACAATGCTCACATTATATCCCCCACGCAATCCCTCATTAAGAAGTTCAACATCTCAATAATGTCTCATTTCCACCCACTGAGAAAGGCAGTTTGTGAAGCCAGAAAGAAAAGGCAGCAATGCAAAGCTTGGGGAGTCTAGTGCAATGAGAGAGGTATGACTGGTGCCCAAAGAAACACTTTTAGACATACTAAAGAACTGAGGCATGAGTCTGCAATGTGTGCGTAAAAATACATACAGCATCTAAGCACAGTGCACTACAACTACTACAGCAGGCAGATAATTTATTAAGTGGTCTGCCAAGATCCTCAGCAGTTTTTAAGTGGTCTGTGATGGGTAGGGGTTTGGGAACCACTGCATTAGCACATGAACCAGCTCTATACCAAGATGCATCTTCTGAAGCAGCCATTTGAAGTTTCTCAGTTTCACTCCAGTGCCTGAAATTATTAATCACTGTATTTTCACTGGTCCATTAATGCACCAGTTCAGCCAGTATCTTTGGATCTTTTCTGCTAACAGGCCACAAGATTGTAGGTTTTCCCATCATCCACCTGGAACATTTTCCCATTCTTTCCCTTCTGTTCTGATTTCTCACAGCTGTTTCAGCTTTTAGCAATGAAAGGGGAAATTCTTGGAAGTAAATATCAGCTTATGTACTCAAATGTGATTTTTTAAAATTTTGGAATATTATAGAAGAGTCAGAGTTATTTTAACTTCTGGAAGACAAAGTGGACTAGCACAAAATAAAGTATATATAAGACAGCCCTATCACACAGAACACATTAAATATTGATACATCTTTTTGATGGTGTTTATGCTATTAATACATTTCACAATAGCAATATAGCAGCACCACGTATTTCTCTTCTCACATACTTTGTAGGGGTGTGCACCAACCATTAGATTTGATTCAGACCCCGATTTGGTGCTTAAGAAACTAACCCAATTTAGCTTGACCCAGTTTGAATCAGATTTTTTTTTAAGGGAAGAAATTATAAATGCTACTTGATGAAGTTGCTACAATAGGAACAACTTAGTTTCCACAATACCACTAGCACAACTGCAAATACATGCACCACTTAATGCAATTCCGAAGTCTGGATGTTAGAAAAAAGCCAGAACTGTATCCACACCACATATTTTCCTTTAGTTTATTTACAGATAGTCTTATGTCCCATTCACACCCAGAAGTTATCTTAGTACTTAACAGTTTAAGCAGAACCATGAGATAAGAGGTATGAGATACAAAACAGAAGACAGATATGTATGGCCTTCACAGCTTTGGGGAAGGGCCATAGCTCAGCAGAAAAGCATATAGGAGGTCCCAGGTTCAATCCCCAGTATCTCCAAATAGTGTGGGAGGAGGGAGGTCCAAGCCTGAAACCCTGAAGAGTTGCTGCCTATCAGTGTTGACAATATTTAATTAGATGGACTATTGGCCCAGCTAATTAATTTTGATGAACTCTATTTTTTAAAAAAAATATTAACAAAATTAAGAAAACTTGAAGTTTTAAAATGAAAAATATTGGCCTGGCAAGCAATATAACCAATTGTTCATTGCTATCACACCGATCCAAGGAACTTCTCTGCAAAGTCCTCAGGGACCCAAAGAATATTTATTATATATATTACTTATAAAATTTGTATGCCATCCTTCATCTGAAGAATACAGGGCGGTTCACAGCATAAAAGTTAAATATGCTAAAAATTGAAACATGCTAGCAAGACAAAATTTTAATACCAAAGTTTAGCATATGAGGAGACACATGATTGTGCGCCTGTTCTGAGTTTACCTATTCACTGCTCTCAGAACGATTTTGAAGAAAAGCTAGATAGTATAGACTTTGAAGTGAGAGAGAAAAGTGGTTTTCCCCATGGTGGGTACAGTTGAGAAGCTGCAGTGTTGTGCCATAGAAGGGAATAAGCCAAGTTTGAACAAATGTCACCAAATGACATATCCGTAATAAGCCTCTCATTTATTTGTGCACACATCTGCAATGTGTAGTGGTGCCAAGCCATTATAAAATTAGGAGGTGGGAGGACTTTTGCTCAGATTTAGTGTTATTAAGCCAGAGATAGAACCATCTGGGAAGGAATTAAATAAAAATATAAGCTTAGCACTTCCCTCTAGCTCAGCCTTCCCTACCCTGGTACTCTCCAGATGTTTTAGACTACATCTACCATCAGCCCCATGGGACGTGGGTGGCACTGTGGTCTAAACCACTGAGCCGTGGGCTTGCCGACTGGAAGGTCGGCAGTTCAAATCCCCGCAATGGGGTGAGCTCCCATTGGTCGGTCCCAACTCCTGCCAACCTAGCAGTTCAAAAGAATGTCAGAGTGCAAGTAGATAAATTGGTACTACTCCGGCGGGAAGATAAATGGCATTTCCGTGCACTGCTCTGGTTTTGCCAGAAGCGGCTTAGTCATGCTGGCCACATGACCTGGAAAAACTGTCTGCGGACAAAAGTCGGCTCCCTCGGCCAGTAAAGCAAGATGAGCACCGCAACCTCAGAGTCATTTGCAACTGGACTTAACTGTCAGGGGTACCTTTACCGTTACCTTTTTTACCATCAGCCCCAGCAATGGTCATGAAGAGAGCTGTAGTTCAAAGCATCTGGTTGGCACCAGGCTGGAAAGGATTACTCCAACTGAAGATAACTAACAGCAAAAATGAATTGCAACTCTGTTCTAAGTATAATTAGAAAACAGGTCTCAAATCTTGTGCCCGGGCAACACTACCATATTGTTATCAGAATAAAAATGGCTTCTCAAGAAATATGGCAACCCAGTCTTGTAAAGACTTCACAAAAATTTGCTAGCCTTCAAAAATGTTTACTAGCCTGCACATCCATGCTGGCTACACATGAAGGAAGCCTTCTCTTCCACAGCCACTATGGAAACACAGGATACTAGCCTCTTAGCAGACAAGGAAAAACTGCCCTCTGCAAAACAGGCTGGTGAAGGAGCAACAGAAGGGAAAGATGAGCATCCCTTCCTCTGCAACCAGTGCTGAAAGCAGACCACTTACTTGCCTACCTATGCTAATAGGTGAGTTACATGGCTTAAGTAACTAATACGGATACAGAATAATAGAATCATAAAAGTTGGAAGGGACCACAAGGGTTAACTAATCAGAATGAGAGAAAAGATGCACTCTGACAACTTTTCAAATATATTATTTAATAGATTTCTACCTGATTTCATCAGGAAACTTTCTATTATTTTTAGATTCTCCAAAGGTTCTCTAAAACCAATTATTAAAATGTCCTTTCGCATCCAATACTGGTGTAGAAGACTCTCCTAAATTGCCAGGAGTCAACATAACCACCTAAATATGTTAAGTGGGGAATTATATTTGCATTGTTGTGGCATGGTAAAGAGTCGAGTTTATTAACAACGAGTGCTGAATTCATAATTTTGACTCATCACCAATTTAAATCTCCTTGGATATTAAGAGAATGAATCCACATCCTGCTTAAAATTGCTGGGTATACTCCTCAATTTTCATTTTCCACCCCAGGCACAGCTGTTCTTCAGCAAACAAGGGTGAAGCATAAATACCAGTTCAAGGGCAGACATCCATTAGGGTTTGTTCACATTAAGCTTTCATAAACTCAGCAAACTGAATGCAACTTCTCCTATTAAGTTTCTCAACATTTCTTAAGGTGAACATAGGGATGTGGCAAGAAGTACAAGTGTGGCTCTCGGATATAAGTTCAGCAACCACATCTCACAAGATTTACCAGAAGTCTGTCTAAATCACATATTCACAGTAACATACATGTGCATTTCAGCACTGCCTGTAGTTAAAAGCTGTGTAAGAAGCCATCCGAGTCAATACAAGCCACAACTAGGGATGAATCTTGACCTGTGGCAGAAATAGTTGAAAATATAAAACTGCTTGCTGGACAGAGGTGGGTGGGGTAGCAAGTGCTGAGTACAAGTGACCATCAGGTTTCTGGGCACCCTGAGCATCCAGATACAATGGAATAAATGTTTGGCAATAAATACACTGGATCACATTTACCTCTTGTCACTCAAGTTGTTAGTATGGGGAAACTACAGCCAAATTAGATGCAAATTAATGCAAATTAGAATGTACAACCATAACTGAACACTGAAAAGATGGGAGAAAAGCCTGCTTGTAAAAAATACAAGTTTGTTTTTTGAGGGATTTTTAACATTTTGCAATCACTGAATTTATTGGGATTCTCTCCCAGTGAGAATATGGGCCTTAAAATCAATGTTAAGAATGGCAAGCAGGGAGTCAAAAGTGGTAGGAAACAGATTGTGTGTATAGACTGCGTAACTCTCCAGGAAAAACAGGGAGATAATCCATTCTAAGATTGCAATTCAGTAAAGTTACTCAAAGTGTTGGGGTTAAGCATGTGCTTTTGTTTAATTAGGCTGCAGATATTTTAAAAATTGTACTTTTTATTAGAGGTATTGAAGAGAAGGGTTGTATTAACTTAGGAGAGACATTTCCCATCTCTCCACAATGAAGACTGCCCGCTGCAACGAATTCAGGCACTTAACTTAAAACATACATCTTTCCTGCAGAATTGCATTTACACACATGCACGTTTCATCAACTAAGCCCCATTCAAAATGGATAAATTCTATTTAAACAAGTTATTTTTATTTGGACTCCTAGCTCATACAAAACAAAGACCCCCACATGCCTTCATTTGTGCCAGGGCAGAGTCCCTGCATCTGTTTATATTATGCCAGAACTCCATAATAAAGATTACACAACACATCATTAATGAAAATACATTGCTACAGGATGTAGAGGTAGTGAGGAACTTAGATGGCTTTCAACAAGGATTAGACAATGGCTCTTAAGCCACAACTGTTTATTCCCATATAGCATTCCTAGGAGTTATGCATTACCTTTGGGCTTTGCAGCTTCCTGGAGCCAATTACCTGACTTTTTTGGGACACATGAACTAAATGACTTTTTAGAATCCTTATTTCAGCAGATTTATGTTCCACTTTTTGACTAAGTTCTCAAGTTTCAACTCACAAAAGTCTCTCCCTTATTCCCCAAGAGAGATTTCTAGCCATATTTTGTATTAACATGACAAAGGGCCTGTCATCCCTGTACTAAACGACTAAAGTCAATCAAAGTTGTACCACCAACTCTGATTCATCAAAGTATTTCTGTATCACGATGTATTAAAACACCAGAACCTTCAAACACAAAACACCTATTACAAAGCACACGATCTACCCCCCAAATACATGTAATTAAGAGGCAGCAGCTCCTTAAAGCAAAGGCCGGGTAAATCCACCCCCTCACTTTTAGCAACACTGCACTTCAAACCCACGAAATCGTCTGGAGATGCAGCTCTTTCGACAATCGGGAAGAGTCAGCGTTTCATTTTTTCACTTTCATTTTCTTTTCTGGTGAAGGGGAAAGCACTTTATATAAATAATAAAGCAACCGAACGATTAAAATATGACGATGGCGAAGTCCATGGGGGGTGGGATAGCGGGTTGCCAACAGAGAGCAGCCTGGCGTGCTCCTGTGCTTTTGAAGGGTTGCCAACTTACGGCATCTTGGCCTGCTCCTATTACCTTGGAGAGGTGTTTTTTGGGGGGCGGGGAACGGGATTTTCGCCCGCCCGCCCAAGAGGCCTGAAGATGCTTCGCTTTACCTGTCCCAGTTGTCGTCCCAATAGCCGCAGTTGGGCTTCTCCAGCCAGCCAGGCGCCGTGGCGGGGCAGGAGGCTGCGTTGGCCGGCGAAGACAGAAGCAGCAGCCCCGGCGGGGGAGCCGTGGTCGGAGGTAGGGGAACCGGGGCGTCGCCGGAGCTTTTCCCCACCACCTGCTGCTGCTGCTGCTTCCCGAGAGGCACCGCAGAGAAGAAGACAGAGCCGCCCGCCAACCCGCAAGCGGCGGCCGCGGCCACCGCAACGACCCGCCTGAACGCCATGGAAGGAACTGAGGGAGGGAGGCAGGCAGCGACCAAGAAGAAAGCGCGCGAGGAAGCGGCGCGGAATAGGGGCGCCCGAGCCTAAATAAGCGGCGAAGGAAAGGCGGACTGAGGGAGAGGGAGGAGCAGGAGGAAAAGGCAGCAGCCAGCAGCCGGCGTCACACGCCCCCTTCACAGCGCCGCCCTGTCGAGGCGGGCAAGGCAGGCAGGCGAGCTGAGTCCCGCCGCCGACGGCGCCCGGCGTGGGACAAGATTGCTCCGTCCCTGAGGAGAAAAGCGTTTCTGAAGGAAACTGGTGGGAAGGGGAGGGGGAGGGGGCGCCAACCTCCTCGCGCACGCGCTCTTTACCTCCCTTTTTTTTTTGCGCGTTTCCTTTTTTTCATTCTACAGTATTATATTACCCGTTCTCCAATCTTTTTTAAATTTTATTTTAATCGAATAAAGGGAACGAAACAAACGCCTCGCCTGGCGTGCATGATGAAGATGGAGTGGACGGGGTGGGGTGGGGAGAGATCGTAAATACCCGTTTTACCTGAATATACACTTTGGAAAAGCAAAAGAATAAAAAGAATAAAACACCACGCCCAACGAATCTAGTTGTGAGACAAATACTAGGGGTGGTGATGGTGGGGAACCGAAGTCAGGAAAATACTAGTTGAAATTATATATTTCTTTTATACGCCGCCTTTTCCCTCGAGGCAGCTGGCAGATAAAAATAACAACTGTTCAAAAACAAAATTGGCGTTCAGCTACTTCCCGAATAATTTATACCAGCGTGTTTGCTTGCTTTGTTATTTGCATCTGCTCTTTCCCCCTTCTAACAGGAGTTTTCTGGGCGACATTTCTCAAGGTTAGGTTTAAAGCAATTACATCAAAACACACTTAACGTATCCACGCCATGCGTTTCAAATGCATGCAATGCACACACAACATGAAGAATATTTGGGAACTGTAGTTTCTCCCCTCACAGCTGCAGTGCGTAGCATTCCTAAGTACAGTTTGTAGCAGGAACCCCCCACCCCAATCATTCTGTTTGTACAAACTTCACACACACTCACACTCACACATTACATACGCCACATTTCTGTTATAAATTCATAGAAAAATCAACCATACATCGGATTTGCACTGTTCCATTTTTATTTTACTCCATATGACAAGGACTATCAAAGGGGGAGGGTGGCTTGGTTCTGGTCAGCTATAATCCCTTCAATATACCAGCACATCCACAGGAGCCCTGCCCAGTTTCTATGTCAACCCTGATAATCCCAGACAGAAGACAATCAAAATCACAAAGAACTTGCATATGGGAGTGGATTCAGCATGGACTGAAACAAAGGACAATAATCAGATCTTCCCTCTGGGGGCAGGAAACTGCCAACTCCCCTTTGTCTCCTGGAAGTGACTCATGGGGAGGGGGAAAGGAGGAACCAGCCAGGTGACAGGACACTCAGGTTACCACCACAAGTCCTCCCTCAACCCCTCCTTTCTGTAATGTATGCATGATGTTTCTGGGGGTGGGCTTGACCTGGAGGATGGGAATTTCAAAAGTTTTTATAAGGTCTTGCAGACCATCTTTCTGGGTCTTTCCTCTCTCTTGCAAGTGAGGGGAACACCCTGTTGCAACAGTTCAATAAAGGCCAAGCCTACAGGCTGCTGTTTTGCTCCAAGTTATCCTGGTTGGTGTCTTTGTTTTTGTCCAAGGGAGCCCTCGGATTTTTCCGGTAACAAGTTCACAGATTCTTTGTGAGAAATCCTCTGCTTTAAATGTGTGTCACAGAAAATTACGTGCACTGAATGGGATTAAAATGTTTTGTGTGGATCTGCATGCTTGGTGCAAAACTAATATTAAAAAATCACACAAAAAGCAAAAAAACTCAAAGCATCAATTCCTCTCTCAAGGCTTTATCAGCACTATACATTTAAGGCAGTATCATACCACTTTAAATTGTCATGGCTTCCCCCAAAGATTTGGGAACCGTAGTTTCTTAAAGGTGCTGCAAGTTGTTGAGAAACCCGTTTTCCCCTCAGATACGTGGCTTAAGAGGGTGATGACCACAGCATTTACTCAACAATCCACAGACCTAAAAAAGGTTTCCGTGCCTTATTTGGGTTTTAAAGGTTGACTCCAGTAACGCTAAGACAATTGTGTTGACAATCACTGCTGCTGTGAAGAGTATTTCAATTGTAGGGTCACAGACTGTACTTCTAGCAGTTCATTGCCATTTAACTCCATCCTCACCTGCCATGTTTATATGTATGTGTATATATCACACATAGCCCCAAAATATTATTTCCAAAGTAGGTGAAAGGGCATTAAAACAGCAAATAATATTAAATGTAAGCAAGTGTAAAGTAATGCGCATTGGGGCAAAATAATCTGAACTTCACATCTTGGAATTTTCATAGCTGAATGCAAATGCTGACCCAATGTGCAGCTGTAGTTTTTATTTTATTTTAAAAAAAGATAAATTCTGTGGTAGGGATCCTTACAAAAGTGATTGATAATAAGACTGTCCATATCATAATGCCCTTACACGAAGTGTGACTGCTCTTGGAATACAATATTTGTTAGACTTGTAGAAGTCAGTTGACTCATAACCTGTTAAACTTAGGTCCACCATCTGTCATTGCTACTACACCACACTTCAACCAGTGTGATCAGTGGAGCATGCACAGCTCCAGCAGAGTTTTCCAGCATAACATCAGAGTTTTCCTGGGCTGGCTCAACACTGATCTGTAAAAATGCTTTAAAAACAGCAATGTAATATACAGTAGCTCTCAAAGCAATTTCCCATTGTCGAAGGTTTGCTGCTCTACAGCGCCCTCTGGTCTCACCTTTTTATAACACATGTTTAACGCTATAACCAACCAGTGTAGATTTGCCCTTGCTTTCCAGTAGTCAGTCTTTTATGGAGTTATTGGTTAAAGAAACTCCTTGCCTGCTCAGTTCATTTCAAAGTATGAAGTGTTTAAGGCAAGCTTAAAACACACTAGCAACATAAACTTTAAGATATGCTGGTACATCATGAACTAATCTCCTATAGCACAGTTCTTCTGGTTTTAGCAAGGGTTCCAGCTCCCTCAATGTTTTTAGGGAGGGGGCCAGCCCTCCCCTGACTCTTCCGACATCACATGCATGTCATAGCCCCCCCCCCACATTGCCTTCGCAAGCTGGTGCCTCTGGGTTTTAGAAATACAGTGGTACCTCTGGTTACATACACTTCAGGTTACATACAGTTCAGGTTACAGACTCTGCTAACCCAGAAATAGTGCTTCAGGTTAAGAACTTTGCTTCAGGATGAGAACAGAAATTGTGCTCCGGCGGCACAGTGGCTGCAGCAGGAGGCCCCATTACCTAAAGTGGTGCTTCAGGTTAAGAACAGTTTCAGGTTAAGAACGGACCTCCAGAACGAATTAAGTTCTTAACCCGAGGTACCACTGTAAAGCTTGTAAATGTACTAGAACTTTACAATACCAGCTCACAATTCTCTACCATATAGCATATTACCTTTAGCTTCACTGATGATACCTTGCACAAAGAAAATACCTTGCTCTCAGTGAACACCTCACACTCCTGCCGATGATATTGCACATACACAGATTGCTTAAAGAAAGGGTGCGTGGATGATCCACGCTTTAGGCATTAACCTTCGACTGTTTCTAACCACCCCATTGCAATGGGGTCTTTCTCTAAGCAGAATCCGGACATGGGGGTACGGGGGTGGGATGCTAAAGACATGCTCTAAGCACCTGATGCAATTTCACCCATTTCCCCAAATTACACCCACAGTACTGTGCTCAGTTCTGGTCACTGATGTAATATATGTGGCTTTTCGGTGATAGAGGCGCATAAAATTAAGCAAGAAAGTGGTTAGAGAGACGTTTCTCTCTTTATTTCATAATAGTAGAAACCAGGGTCCTCCAATGAAGCTGAATGGTGGAAGATTCAGGGCAGATGAAAGGACATGTGGTTAGTTCAGCTATGGAACTCCCTGCCACAGGATGCTATGATGCTCATCAAGTTGGATGGCTTTACAAGAAGACTATGTTCCGCCTCCACTGTCAGAGAGTCCCAGCTGCCTGGAATTAAAAGTGGGGAGAGTGCTGTTGCACTCAGGTCCTACTTGCGAGTTTCCCATAAGCCCCTGGTTCGCCACTGTGAGAATTGCAGGCAGGACTAGAGAAATATCTCTTTGGTCTGATCCAGCCAGCTGTCAAATTAGTTACAGTACTTTGGGCTGGCAAACTGAGTCTGTGCAGTTCATGTCATATACAGTTTAGCCACCAGGTGGCGCCGGACTTAAAGGTTAATGCCAGCACTTTGAACTGAGTCCAGAAATAAACAGGAAGTCACGGGCTTAGGGATTTTTTCAAAAAAATATTTTCTGCTGGTAAAGTTTTTGAGGGCTGATTTCTTGTCCTGTGATAAAAAGCCTTCTGTTTCGAGTGCCAAACTTTCAGGAGAGCATTTTCAACCTTTTGTCACCATTTCTGAGTGAATTGCCAAAAGTCAGATTTTTGCTGAAATTGTGACCCTGGGGCTTAGGGATTTTTTCAAAAAAATATTTTCTGCCGGTTAAGGTTTTGAGGGCTGATTTCTTGTCCTGTGATAAAAAGCCTTCTGTTTCGAGTGCCAAAGCTTTCAGGGGATCATTTTCAACCTTTTGGCACCATTTTTTAGTGAATTGCCAAAAGTCAGATTTTTGCTGAAATTGTGACCCCGGGGCTTAGGGATTTTTTCCAAAAAATATTTTCTGCCGGTTAAGTTTTTGAGGGCTGATTTCTTGTCCTGTGATAAAAAGCCTTCTGTTTCGAGTGCCAAACTTTCAGGAGAGCATTTTCAACCTTTTGGCACCATTTCTGAGTGAATTGCCAAAAGTCAGATTTTTGCTGAAATTGTGACCCCGGATTAGGGATTTTTTCAAAAAAATATTTTCTGCCGGTTAAGTTTTTGAGGGCTGATTTCTTGTCCTGTGATAAAAAGCCTTCTGTTTCGAGTGCCAAACTTTCAGGAGAGCATTTTCAACCTTTTGGCACCATTTCTGAGTGAATTGCCAAAAGTCAGATTTTTGCTGAAATTGTGACCCTGGGGCTTAGGGATTTTTTCAAAAAAATATTTTCTGCTGGTTAAGTTTTTGAGGGCTGATTTCTTGTCCTGTGATAAAAAGCCTTTTGTTTGTAGTGCCAAAGCTTTCAGGGGATCATTTTCAACCTTTTGGCACCATTTCTGAGTGAATGGCCAAAAGTAAGATTTTTGCTGAAATTGTGACCCTGGGGCTTAGGGATTTTTTCAAAAAAATATTTTCTGCTGGTTAAGTTTTTGAGGGCTGATTTCTTGTCCTGTGATAAAAAGCCTTCTGTTTGTAGTGCCAAAGCTTTCAGGGGATCATTTGCAAGCTTCTGGCACCATTTTTGAGTGAATTGCCAAAAGTCAGATTTTTGCAGAAATTGTGACCCCGGGGCTTAGGGATTTTTTCAAAAAAATATTTTCTGCCGGTTAAGTTTTTGAGGGCTGATTTCTTGTCCTGTGATAAAAAGCCTTCTGTTTCGAGTGCCAAACTTTCAGGAGAGCATTTTCAACCTTTTGTCACCATTTCTGAGTGAATTGCCAAAAGTCAGATTTTTGCTGAAATTGTGACCCTGGGGCTTAGGGATTTTTTCAAAAAAATATTTTCTGCCGGTTAAGGTTTTGAGAGCTGATTTTTTGTCCTGTGATAAAAAGCCTTCTGTTTCGAGTGCCAAAGCTTTCAGGGGATCATTTTCAACCTTTTGGCACCATTTTTTAGTGAATTGCCAAAAGTCAGATTTTTGCTGAAATTGTGACCCCGGATTAGGGATTTTTTCAAAAAAATATTTTCTGCCGGTTAAGTTTTTGAGGGCTGATTTCTTCTCCTGTGATAAAAAGCCTTCTGTTTCGAGTGCCAAACTTTCAGTAGAGCATTTTCAACCTTCTGGCACCATTTTTGAGTGAATTGCCAAAAGTCAGATTTTTGCTGAAATTGTGACCCCGGATTAGGGATTTTTTCAAAAAAATATTTTCTGCCGGTTAAGTTTTTGAGGGCTGATTTCTTGTCCTGTGATAAAAAGCCTTCAGTTTCCATCGCCAAAGCTTTCAGGGGAGCATTTTCAAGCTTTTGGCACCATTTTTGAGTGAATTGCCAAAAGTCAGATTTTTGCTGGAATTGTGACCCCGGGGCTTAGGGATTTTTTTAAAAAAATATTTTCTGCCGGTTAAGTTTTTGAGGGCTGATTTCTTGTCCTGTGATAAAAAGACTTCTGTTTCCATCCCCAAAGCTTTCAGGGGAGCATTTTCAAGCTTTTGGCACCATTTTTGAGTGAATTGCCAAAAGACATATTTTTGCTGAAATTGTGACCCCGGGGCTTAGGGATTTTTTTCAAAAAAATATATTCTGCCGGTTAAGTTTTTGAGGGCTGATTTATTTTCCTTTGATAAAAAGACTTCTGTTTCCATCGCCAAAGCCTTCAGGGGAGCATTTTCAAGCTTTTGGCACCATTTTTGAGTGAATTGCCAAAAGTCAGATTTTTGCTGAAATTGTGACCCCGGGGCTTAGGGATTTTTTCAAAAAAATATTTTCTGCCGGTTAAGTTTTTGAGGGCTGATTTCTTGTCCTGTGATAAAAAGCCTTCTGTTTCGGGTGACAAAGCTTTCAGGGGATCATTTGCAAGCTTCTGGCACCATTTTTGAGTGAATTGCCAAAAGTCAGATTTTTGCTGAAATTGTGACCCCGGGGCATAGGGATATTTTCAAAAAAATATTTTCTGCCGGTTAAGTTTTTGAGGGCTGATTTCTTGTCCTGTGATAAAAAGCCTTCTGTTTCGAGTGCTAAAGCTTTCAGGGGATCATTTGCAAGCTTCTGGCACCATTTTTGAGTGAATTGCCAAAAGTCAGATTTTTGCTGAAATTGTGACCACAGGGCTTAGGGATTTTTTCAAAAAAATATTTTCTGCCGGTTAAGTTTTTGAGGGCTGATTTCTTGTCCTGTGATAAAAAGCCTTCTGTTTCGAGTGCCAAACTGTCAGGAGAGCATTTTCAACCTTTTGGCACCATTTCTGAGTGAATTGCCAAAAGTCAGATTTTTGATGAAATTGTGATCCCGGGGCTTAGGGATTTTTTTAAAAAAATATTTTCTGCTGGTTAAGTTTTTGAGGGCTGATTTCTTGTCCTGTGATAAAAAGCCTTCTGTTTCGAGTGCCAAAGCTTTCAGGGGATCATTGGCAAGCTTCTGGCACCATTTTTGAGTGAATTGCCAAAAGTCAGATTTTTGCTGAAATTGTGACCCCGGGGCTTAGGGATTTTTTAAAAAAATATTTTCTGCCTGTTAAGTTTTTGAGGGCTGATTTCTTCTCCTGTGATAAAAAGCCTTCTGTTTCGAGTGCCAAACTTTCAGTAGAGCATTTTCAACCTTCTGGCACCATTTTTGAGTGAATTGCCAAAAGTCAGATTTTTGCTGAAATTGTGACCCCGGGGCTTAGGGATTTTTTCAAAAAAATATTTTCTGCCGGTTAAGTTTTTGAGGGCTGATTTCTTGTCCTTTGATAAAAAGCCTTCTGTTCCGAGTGCCAAACTTTCAGGAGAGCATTTTCAACCTTTTGGCACCATTTCTGAGTGAATTGCCAAAAGTCAGATTTTTGCTGAAATTGTGACCCCGGGGCTTAGGGATTTTTTCAAAAAAATATTTTCTGCCGGTTAAGTTTTGGAGGGCTGATTTCTTGTCCTGTGATAAAAAGCCTTCTGTTTCGAGTGCCAAAGCTTTCAGGGGATCATTTGCAAGCTTCTGGCACCATTTTTGAGTGAATTGCCAAAAGTCAGATTTTTGCAGAAATTGTGACCCCGGGGCTTAGGGATTTTTTCAAAAAAATATTTTCTGCCGGTTAAGTTTTTGAGGGCTGATTTCTTGTCCTGTGATAAAAAGCCTTCTGTTTGAGTGCCAAACTGTCAGGAGAGCATTTTCAACCTTTTGGCACCATTTCTGAGTGAATTGCCAAAAGTCAGATTTTTGCTGAAATTGTGATCCCGGGGCTTAGGGATTTTTTTAAAAAAATATTTTCTGCTGGTTAAGTTTTTGAGGGCTGATTTCTTGTCCTGTGATAAAAAGCCTTCTGTTTCGAGTGCCAAACTTTCAGGAGAGCATTTTCAACCTTCTGGCACCATTTTTGAGTGAATTGCCAAAAGTCAGATTTTTGCTGAAATTGTGACCCCGGGGCTTAGGGATGTTTTCAAAAAAATATTTTCTGCCGGTTAAGGTTTTGAGGGCTGATTTCTTGTCATGTGATAAAAAGCCTTCTGTTTCGAGTGCCAAAGCTTTCAGGGGATCATTTGCAAGCTTCTGGCACCATTTTTGAGTGAATTGCCAAAAGTCAGATTTTTGCTGAAATTGTGACCCCGGGGCTTAGGGATTTTTTCAAAAAAATATTTTCTGCCGGTTAAGTTTTTGAGGGTTGATTTCATGTCCTGTGATAAAAAGCCTTCTGTTTCCATCACCAAAGCCTTCAGTGGAGCATTTTCAACCTTTTGGCACCATTTCTGAGTGAATTGCCAAAAGTCAGATTTTTGCTGAAATTGTGACCCCGGGGCTTAGGGATTTTTTCAAAAAAATATTTTCTGCCGGTTAAGTTTTTGAGGGCTGATTTCTTGTCCTGTGATAAAAAGACTTCTGTTTCCATCGCCAAAGCTTTCAGGGGAGCATTTTCAACCTTTTGGCACCATTTCTGAGTGAATTGCCAAAAGTCAGATTTTTGCTGAAATTGTGACCCCGGGGCTTAGGGATTTTTTCAAAAAAATATTTTCTGCCGGTTAAGTTTTGGAGAGCTGATTTCTTGTCCTGTGATAAAAAGCCTTCTGTTTCGAGTGCCAAAGCTTTCAGGGGATCATTTGCAAGCTTCTGGCACCATTTTTGAGTGAATTGCCAAAAGTCAGATTTTTGCAGAAATTGTGGCCCCGGGGCTTAGGGATTTTTTCAAAAAAATATTTTCTGCCGGATAAGTTTTTGAGGGTTGATTTCTTGTCCTGTGATAAAAAGCCTTCTGTTTTGAGTGCCAAACCTTTCAGGAGAGCATTTTCAAGCTTTTGGCACCACTTTTGAGTGAATTGCCAAAAGTCAGATTTTTGCTGGAATTGTGACCCCGGGGCTTAGGGATTTTTTCAAAAAAATATTTTCTGCTGGTTAAGTTTTTGAGGGCTGATTTCTTGTCCTGTGATAAAAAGCCTTCTGTTTCGAGTGCCAAACCTTTCAGGAGAGCATTTTCAGGCTTTTGGCAGCATTTTTGAGTGAATTGCCAAAAGACATATTTTTGCTGAAATTGTGACCCCGGGGCTTAAGGATTTTTTCAAAAAAATATTTTCTGCCGGTTAAGTTTTTGAGGGTTGATTTCATGTCCTGTGATAAAAAGCCTTCTGTTTCCATCACCAAAGCCTTCAGTGGAGCATTTTCAAGCTTTTGGCACCATTTTTGAGTGAATTGCCAAAAGTGAGATTTTTGCTGAAATTGTGACCCCGGGGCTTAGGGATTTTTTCAAAAAAATATTTTCTGCCGGTTAAGTTTTTGAGGGCTGATTTCTTGTCCTGTGATAAAAAGACTTCTGTTTCCATCGCCAAAGCTTTCAGGGGAGCATTTTCAAGCTTTTGGCACCATTTTTGAGTGAATTGCCAAAAGTGAGATTTTTGCTGAAATTGTGACCCCGGGGCTTAGGGATTTTTTCAAAAAAATATTTTCTGCCGGTTAAGTTTTTGAGGGCTGATTTCTTGTCCTGTGATAAAAAGACTTCTGTTTCCATCGCCAAAGCTTTCAGGGGAGCATTTTCAAGCTTTTGGCACCATTTTTGAGTGAATTGCCAAAAGTCAGATTTTTGCTGAAATTGTGACCCCGGGGCTTAGGGATTTTTTCAAAAAAATATTTTCTGCTGGTTAAGTTTTTGAGGGCTGATTTCTTGTCCTGTGATAAAAAGCCTTCTGTTTCGAGTGCCAAAGCTTTCAGGGGATCATTTGCAAGCTTCTGGCACCATTTTTGAGTGAATTGCCAAAAGTCAGATTTTTGCTGAAATTGTGACCACAGGGCTTAGGGATTTTTTCAAAAAAATATTTTCTGCCGGTTAAGTTTTTGAGGGCTGATTTCTTGTCCTGTGATAAAAAGCCTTCTGTTTCGAGTGCCAAACTGTCAGGAGAACATTTTCAACCTTTTGGCACCATTTCTGAGTGAATTGCCAAAAGTCAGATTTTTGCTGAAATTGTGACCCCGGGGCGTAGGGATTTTTTTAAAAAAATATTTTCTGCTGGTTAAGTTTTTGAGGGCTGATTTCTTGTCCTGTGATAAAAAGCCTTCTGTTTCAAGGGCCAAAGCTTTCAGGGGATCATTTGCAAGCTTCTGGCACCATTTTTGAGTGAATTGCCAAAAGTCAGATTTTTGCTGAAATTGTGACCCCGGGGCTTAGGGATATTTTCAAAAAAATATTTTCTGCCGGTTAAGTTTTTGAGGGCTGATTTCTTGTCCTGTGATAAAAAGCCTTCTGTTTCGAGTGCTAAAGCTTTCAGGGGATCATTTGCAAGCTTCTGGCACCATTTTTGAGTGAATTGCCAAAAGTCAGATTTTTGCTGAAATTGTGACCACAGGGCTTAGGGATTTTTTCAAAAAAATATTTTCTGCCGGTTAAGTTTTTGAGGGCTGATTTCTTGTCCTGTGATAAAAAGCCTTCTGTTTCGAGTGCCAAACTGTCAGGAGAGCATTTTCAACCTTTTGGCACCATTTCTGAGTGAATTGCCAAAAGTCAGATTTTTGATGAAATTGTGATCCCGGGGCTTAGGGATTTTTTTAAAAAAATATTTTCTGCTGGTTAAGTTTTTGAGGGCTGATTTCTTGTCCTGTGATAAAAAGCCTTCTGTTTCGAGTGCCAAAGCTTTCAGGGGATCATTGGCAAGCTTCTGGCACCATTTTTGAGTGAATTGCCAAAAGTCAGATTTTTGCTGAAATTGTGACCCCGGGGCTTAGGGATTTTTTAAAAAAATATTTTCTGCCTGTTAAGTTTTTGAGGGCTGATTTCTTCTCCTGTGATAAAAAGCCTTCTGTTTCGAGTGCCAAACTTTCAGTAGAGCATTTTCAACCTTCTGGCACCATTTTTGAGTGAATTGCCAAAAGTCAGATTTTTGCTGAAATTGTGACCCCGGGGCTTAGGGATTTTTTCAAAAAAATATTTTCTGCCGGTTAAGTTTTTGAGGGCTGATTTCTTGTCCTTTGATAAAAAGCCTTCTGTTCCGAGTGCCAAACTTTCAGGGGAGCATTTTCAAGCTTTTGGCACCATTTTTGAGTGAATTGCCAAAAGTCAGATTTTTGCTGGAATTGTGACCCCGGGGCTTAGGGATTTTTTTAAAAAAATATTTTCTGCCGGTTAAGTTTTTGAGGGCTGATTTCTTGTCCTGTGATAAAAAGACTTCTGTTTCCATCCCCAAAGCTTTCAGGGGAGCATTTTCAAGCTTTTGGCACCATTTTTGAGTGAATTGCCAAAAGACATATTTTTGCTGAAATTGTGACCCCGGGGCTTAGGGATTTTTTTCAAAAAAATATATTCTGCCGGTTAAGTTTTTGAGGGCTGATTTATTTTCCTTTGATAAAAAGACTTCTGTTTCCATCGCCAAAGCCTTCAGGGGAGCATTTTCAAGCTTTTGGCACCATTTTTGAGTGAATTGCCAAAAGTCAGATTTTTGCTGAAATTGTGACCCCGGGGCTTAGGGATTTTTTCAAAAAAATATTTTCTGCCGGTTAAGTTTTTGAGGGCTGATTTCTTGTCCTGTGATAAAAAGACTTCTGTTTCCATCGCCAAAGCTTTCAGGGGAGCATTTTCAAGCTTTTGGCACCATTTTTGAGTGAATTGCCAAAAGTCAGATTTTTGCTGAAATTGTGACCCCGGGGCTTAGGGATTTTTTCAAAAAAATATTTTCTGCTGGTTAAGTTTTTGAGGGCTGATTTCTTGTCCTGTGATAAAAAGCCTTCTGTTTCGAGTGCCAAAGCTTTCAGGGGATCATTTGCAAGCTTCTGGCACCATTTTTGAGTGAATTGCCAAAAGTCAGATTTTTGCTGAAATTGTGACCCTGGGGCTTAGGGATTTTTTCAAAAAAATATTTTCTGCCGGTTAAGTTTTTGAGGGTTGATTTCATGTCCTGTGATAAAAAGCCTTCTGTTTCCATCACCAAAGCCTTCAGTGGAGCATTTTCAACCTTTTGGCACCATTTCTGAGTGAATTGCCAAAAGTCAGATTTTTGCTGAAATTGTGACCCCGGGGCTTAGGGATTTTTTCAAAAAAATATTTTCTGCCGGTTAAGTTTTTGAGGGCTGATTTCTTGTCCTGTGATAAAAAGACTTCTGTTTCCATCGCCAAAGCTTTCAGGGGAGCATTTTCAACCTTTTGGCACCATTTCTGAGTGAATTGCCAAAAGTCAGATTTTTGCTGAAATTGTGACCCCGGGGCTTAGGGATTTTTTCAAAAAAATATTTTCTGCCGGTTAAGTTTTGGAGGGCTGATTTCTTGTCCTGTGATAAAAAGCCTTCTGTTTCGAGTGCCAAAGCTTTCAGGGGATCATTTGCAAGCTTCTGGCACCATTTTTGAGTGAATTGCCAAAAGTCAGATTTTTGCAGAAATTGTGGCCCCGGGGCTTAGGGATTTTTTCAAAAAAATATTTTCTGCCGGATAAGTTTTTGAGGGTTGATTTCTTGTCCTGTGATAAAAAGCCTTCTGTTTTGAGTGCCAAACCTTTCAGGAGAGCATTTTCAAGCTTTTGGCACCACTTTTGAGTGAATTGCCAAAAGTCAGATTTTTGCTGGAATTGTGACCCCGGGGCTTAGGGATTTTTTCAAAAAAATATTTTCTGCTGGTTAAGTTTTTGAGGGCTGATTTCTTGTCCTGTGATAAAAAGCCTTCTGTTTCGAGTGCCAAACCTTTCAGGAGAGCATTTTCAGGCTTTTGGCAGCATTTTTGAGTGAATTGCCAAAAGACATATTTTTGCTGAAATTGTGACCCCGGGGCTTAAGGATTTTTTCAAAAAAATATTTTCTGCCGGTTAAGTTTTTGAGGGTTGATTTCATGTCCTGTGATAAAAAGCCTTCTGTTTCCATCACCAAAGCCTTCAGTGGAGCATTTTCAAGCTTTTGGCACCATTTTTGAGTGAATTGCCAAAAGTGAGATTTTTGCTGAAATTGTGACCCCGGGGCTTAGGGATTTTTTCAAAAAAATATTTTCTGCCGGTTAAGTTTTTGAGGGCTGATTTCTTGTCCTGTGATAAAAAGACTTCTGTTTCCATCGCCAAAGCTTTCAGGGGAGCATTTTCAAGCTTTTGGCACCATTTTTGAGTGAATTGCCAAAAGTGAGATTTTTGCTGAAATTGTGACCCCGGGGCTTAGGGATTTTTTCAAAAAAATATTTTCTGCCGGTTAAGTTTTTGAGGGCTGATTTCTTGTCCTGTGATAAAAAGACTTCTGTTTCCATCGCCAAAGCTTTCAGGGGAGCATTTTCAAGCTTTTGGCACCATTTTTGAGTGAATTGCCAAAAGACAGATTTTTGCTGAAATTGTGACCCCGGGGCTTAGGGATTTTTTCAAAAAAATATTTTCTGCCGGTTAAGTTTTTGAGGGTAGATTTCTTGTCCTGTGATAAAAAGCCTTCTGTCTTGAGTGCCAAACCTTTCAAGAGAGCATTTTCAAGCTTTTGGCACCACTTTTGAGTGAATTGCCAAAAGTCAGATTTTTGCTGGAATTGTGACCCCGGGGCTTAGGGATTTTTTCAAAAAAATATTTTCTGCCGGTTAAGTTTTTGAGGGCTGATTTCTTGTCCTGTGATAAAAAGCCTTCTGTTTCGAGTGCCAAACCATTCAGGAGAGCATTTTCAGGCTTTTGCACCACTTTTGAGTGAATTGCCAAAAGTCAGATTTTTGCTGAAATTGCGACCCCGAGGCTTAGGGATTTTTTCAAAAAAATATTTTCTGCCGCTTAGGTTTTTGAGGGCTGATTTATTTTCCTTTGATAAAAAGACTTCTGTTTCCATCGCCAAAGCCTTCAGTGGAGCATTTTCAAGCTTTTGGCACCATTTTTGAGTGAATTGCCAAAAGTGAGATTTTTGCTGAAATTGTGACCCCGGGGCTTAGGGATTTTTTCAAAAAAATATTTTCTGCCGGTTAAGTTTTTGAGGGCTGATTTCTTGTCCTGTGATAAAAAGCCTTCTGTTTCGCGTGCCAAACCTTTCAGGAGAGCATTTTCAGGCTTTTGGCAGCATTTTTGAGTGAATTGCCAAAAGTCAGATTTTTGCTGAAATTGTGACCCCGGGGCTTAGGGATTTTTTCAAAAAAATATTTTCTGCCGGTTAAGTTTTTGAGGGCTGATTTCTTGTCCTGTGATAAAAAGACTTCTGTTTCCATCGCCAAAGCTTTCAGGGGAGCATTTTCAAGCTTTTGGCACCATTTTTGAGTGAATTGCCAAAAGACAGATTTTTGCTGAAATTGTGACCCCGGGGCTTAGGGATTTTTTCAAAAAAATATTTTCTGCCGGTTAAGTTTTTGAGGGTTGATTTCTTGTCCTGTGATAAAAAGCCTTCTGTTTTGAGTGCCAAACCTTTCAAGAGAGCATTTTCAAGCTTTTGGCACCACTTTTGAGTGAATTGCCAAAAGTCAGATTTTTGCTGGAATTGTGACCCCGGGGCTTAGGGATTTTTTCAAAAAAATATTTTCTGCCGGTTAAGTTGTTGAGGGCTGATTTCTTGTCCTGTGATAAAAAGCCTTCTGTTTCGAGTGCCAAACCTTTCAGGAGAGCATTTTCAGGCTTTTGCACCACTTTTGAGTGAATTGCCAAAAGTCAGATTTTTACTGAAATTGTGACCCCGGGGCTTAGGGATTTTTTCAAAAAAATATTTTCTGCCGGTTAAGTTTTTGAGGGCTGATTTCTTGTCCTTTTATAAAAAGACTTCAGTTTCCATCGCCAAAGCTTTCAGGGGAGCATTTTCAAGCTTTTGGCACCATTTTTGAGTGAATTGCCAAAAGTCAGATTTTTGCTGGAATTGTGACCCCGGGGCTTAGGGATTTTTTTAAAAAAATATTTTCTGCCGGTTAAGTTTTTGAGGGCTGATTTCTTGTCCTGTGATAAAAAGACTTCTGTTTCCATCCCCAAAGCTTTCAGGGGAGCATTTTCAAGCTTTTGGCACCATTTTTGAGTGAATTGCCAAAAGACATATTTTTGCTGAAATTGTGACCCCGGGGCTTAGGGATTTTTTCAAAAAAATATTTTCTGCCGGTTAAGTTTTTGAGGGCTGATTTCTTGTCCTGTGATAAAAAGCCTTCTGTTTCGGGTGACAAAGCTTTCAGGGGATCATTTGCAAGCTTCTGGCACCATTTTTGAGTGAATTGCCAAAAGTCAGATTTTTGCTGAAATTGTGACCCCGGGGCTTAGGGATTTTTTCAAAAAAATATTTTCTGCTGGTTAAGTTTTTGAGGGCTGATTTCTTGTCCTGTGATGAAAAGCCTTCTGTTTCAAGTGCCAAAGCTTTCAGGGGATCATTTGCAAGCTTCTGGCACCATTTTTGAGTGAATTGCCAAAAGTCAGATTTTTGCTGAAATTGTGACCACAGGGCTTAGGGATTTTTTCAAAAAAATATTTTCTGCCGGTTAAGTTTTTGAGGGCTGATTTCTTGTCCTGTGATAAAAAGCCTTCTGTTTCGAGTGCCAAACTGTCAGGAGAGCATTTTCAACCTTTTGGCACCATTTCTGAGTGAATTGCCAAAAGTCAGATTTTTGCTGAAATTGTGACCCCGGGGCGTAGGGATTTTTTTTAAAAAATATTTTCTGCCGGTTAAGTTTTTGAGGGCTGATTTCTTGTCCTGTGATAAAAAGCCTTCTGTTTCAAGGGCCAAAGCTTTCAGGGGATCATTTGCAAGCTTCTGGCACCATTTTTGAGTGAATTGCCAAAAGTCAGATTTTTGCTGAAATTGTGACCCCGGGGCTTAGGGATATTTTCAAAAAAATATTTTCTGCCGGTTAAGTTTTTGAGGGCTGATTTCTTGTCCTGTGATAAAAAGCCTTCTGTTTCGAGTGCTAAAGCTTTCAGGGGATCATTTGCAAGCTTCTGGCACCATTTTTGAGTGAATTGCCAAAAGTCAGATTTTTGCTGAAATTGTGACCACAGGGCTTAGGGATTTTTTCAAAAAAATATTTTCTGCCGGTTAAGTTTTTGAGGGCTGATTTCTTGTCCTGTGATAAAAAGCCTTCTGTTTCGAGTGCCAAACTGTCAGGAGAGCATTTTCAACCTTTTGGCACCATTTCTGAGTGAATTGCCAAAAGTCAGATTTTTGCTGAAATTGTGATCCCGGGGCTTAGGGATTTTTTTAAAAAAATATTTTCTGCTGGTTAAGTTTTTGAGGGCTGATTTCTTGTCCTGTGATAAAAAGCCTTCTGTTTCGAGTGCCAAAGCTTTCAGGGGATCATTTGCAAGCTTCTGGCACCATTTTTGAGTGAATTGCCAAAAGTCAGATTTTTGCTGAAATTGTGACCCCGGGGCTTAGGGATTTTTTTAAAAAATATTTTCTGCCTGTTAAGTTTTTGAGGGCTGATTTCTTCTCCTGTGATAAAAAGCCTTCTGTTTCGAGTGCCAAACTTTCAGTAGAGCATTTTCAACCTTCTGGCACCACTTTTGAGTGAATTGCCAAAAGTCAGATTTTTGCTGGAATTGTGACCCCGGGGCTTAGGGATTTTTTCAAAAAAATATTTTCTGCCGGTTAAGTTGTTGAGGGCTGATTTCATGTCCTGTGATAAAAAGCCTTCTGTTTCGAGTGCCAAACCTTTCAGGAGAGCATTTTCAGGCTTTTGCACCACTTTTGAGTGAATTGCCAAAAGTCAGATTTTTACTGAAATTGTGACCCCGGGGCTTAGGGATTTTTTCAAAAAAATATTTTCTGCCGGTTAAGTTTTTGAGGGCTGATTTCTTGTCCTGTGATAAAAAGCCTTCTGTTTCGGGTGACAAAGCTTTCAGGGGATCATTTGCAAGCTTCTGGCACCATTTTTGAGTGAATTGCCAAAAGTCAGATTTTTGCTGAAATTGTGACCCCGGGGCTTAGGGATTTTTTCAAAAAAATATTATCTGCTGGTTAAGTTTTTGAGGGCTGATTTCTTGTCCTGTGATAAAAAGCCTTCTGTTTCGAGTGCCAAAGCTTTCAGGGGATCATTTGCAAGCTTCTGGCACCATTTTTGAGTGAATTGCCAAAAGTCAGATTTTTGCTGAAATTGTGACCACAGGGCTTAGGGATTTTTTCAAAAAAATATTTTCTGCCGGTTAAGTTTTTGAGGGCTGATTTCTTGTCCTGTGATAAAAAGCCTTCTGTTTCGAGTGCCAAACTGTCAGGAGAGCATTTTCAACCTTTTGGCACCATTTCTGAGTGAATTGCCAAAAGTCAGATTTTTGCTGAAATTGTGACCCCGGGGCGTAGGGATTTTTTTAAAAAAATATTTTCTGCTGGTTAAGTTTTTGAGGGCTGATTTCTTGTCCTGTGATAAAAAGCCTTCTGTTTCAAGGGCCAAAGCTTTCAGGGGATCATTTGCAAGCTTCTGGCACCATTTTTGAGTGAATTGCCAAAAGTCAGATTTTTGCTGAAATTGTGACCCCGGGGCTTAGGGATATTTTCAAAAAAATATTTTCTCCCGGTTAAGTTTTTGAGGGCTGATTTCTTGTCCTGTGATAAAAAGCCTTCTGTTTCGAGTGCTAAAGCTTTCAGGGGATCATTTGCAAGCTTCTGGCACCATTTTTGAGTGAATTGCCAAAAGTCAGATTTTTGCTGAAATTGTGACCACAGGGCTTAGGGATTTTTTCAAAAAAATATTTTCTGCCGGTTAAGTTTTTGAGGGCTGATTTCTTGTCCTGTGATAAAAAGCCTTCTGTTTCGAGTGCCAAACTGTCAGGAGAGCATTTTCAACCTTTTGGCACCATTTCTGAGTGAATTGCCAAAAGTCAGATTTTTGCTGAAATTGTGATCCCGGGGTTTAGGGATTTTTTTTAAAAAATATTTTCTGCTGGTTAAGTTTTTGAGGGCTGATTTCTTGTCCTGTGATAAAAAGCCTTCTGTTTCGAGTGCCAAACTGTCAGGAGAGCATTTTCAACCTTTTGGCACCATTTCTGAGTGAATTGCCAAAAGTCAGATTTTTGCTGAAATTGTGATCCCGGGGCTTAGGGATTTTTTTAAAAAAATATTTTCTGCTGGTTAAGTTTTTGAGGGCTGATTTCTTGTCCTGTGATAAAAAGCCTTCTGTTTCGAGTGCCAAAGCTTTCAGGGGATCATTTGCAAGCTTCTGGCACCATTTTTGAGTGAATTGCCAAAAGTCAGATTTTTGCTGAAATTGTGACCCCGGGGCTTAGGGATTTTTTTAAAAAATATTTTCTGCCTGTTAAGTTTTTGAGGGCTGATTTCTTCTCCTGTGATAAAAAGCCTTCTGTTTCGAGTGCCAAACTTTCAGTAGAGCATTTTCAACCTTCTGGCACCACTTTTGAGTGAATTGCCAAAAGTCAGATTTTTGCTGGAATTGTGACCCCGGGGCTTAGGGATTTTTTCAAAAAAATATTTTCTGCCGGTTAAGTTGTTGAGGGCTGATTTCATGTCCTGTGATAAAAAGCCTTCTGTTTCGAGTGCCAAACCTTTCAGGAGAGCATTTTCAGGCTTTTGCACCACTTTTGAGTGAATTGCCAAAAGTCAGATT
The DNA here is from genome assembly GCF_965112155.1 of Podarcis liolepis. Lineage (NCBI taxonomy): Eukaryota > Metazoa > Chordata > Lepidosauria > Squamata > Lacertidae > Podarcis > Podarcis liolepis. The sequence goes on along the minus strand of NC_139566.1, from coordinate 35,549,027 downwards.
TTTACTGAAATTGTGACCCCGGGGCTTAGGGATTTTTTCAAAAAAATATTTTCTGCCGGTTAAGTTTTTGAGGGCTGATTTCTTGTCCTGTGATAAAAAGCCTTCTGTTTCGGGTGACAAAGCTTTCAGGGGATCATTTGCAAGCTTCTGGCACCATTTTTGAGTGAATTGCCAAAAGTCAGATTTTTGCTGAAATTGTGACCCCGGGGCTTAGGGATTTTTTCAAAAAAATATTATCTGCTGGTTAAGTTTTTGAGGGCTGATTTCTTGTCCTGTGATAAAAAGCCTTCTGTTTCGAGTGCCAAAGCTTTCAGGGGATCATTTGCAAGCTTCTGGCACCATTTTTGAGTGAATTGCCAAAAGTCAGATTTTTGCTGAAATTGTGACCACAGGGCTTAGGGATTTTTTCAAAAAAATATTTTCTGCCGGTTAAGTTTTTGAGGGCTGATTTCTTGTCCTGTGATAAAAAGCCTTCTGTTTCGAGTGCCAAACTGTCAGGAGAGCATTTTCAACCTTTTGGCACCATTTCTGAGTGAATTGCCAAAAGTCAGATTTTTGCTGAAATTGTGACCCCGGGGCGTAGGGATTTTTTTAAAAAAATATTTTCTGCTGGTTAAGTTTTTGAGGGCTGATTTCTTGTCCTGTGATAAAAAGCCTTCTGTTTCAAGGGCCAAAGCTTTCAGGGGATCATTTGCAAGCTTCTGGCACCATTTTTGAGTGAATTGCCAAAAGTCAGATTTTTGCTGAAATTGTGACCCCGGGGCTTAGGGATATTTTCAAAAAAATATTTTCTCCCGGTTAAGTTTTTGAGGGCTGATTTCTTGTCCTGTGATAAAAAGCCTTCTGTTTCGAGTGCTAAAGCTTTCAGGGGATCATTTGCAAGCTTCTGGCACCATTTTTGAGTGAATTGCCAAAAGTCAGATTTTTGCTGAAATTGTGACCACAGGGCTTAGGGATTTTTTCAAAAAAATATTTTCTGCCGGTTAAGTTTTTGAGGGCTGATTTCTTGTCCTGTGATAAAAAGCCTTCTGTTTCGAGTGCCAAACTGTCAGGAGAGCATTTTCAACCTTTTGGCACCATTTCTGAGTGAATTGCCAAAAGTCAGATTTTTGCTGAAATTGTGATCCCGGGGTTTAGGGATTTTTTTTAAAAAATATTTTCTGCTGGTTAAGTTTTTGAGGGCTGATTTCTTGTCCTGTGATAAAAAGCCTTCTGTTTCGAGTGCCAAAGCTTTCAGGAGAGCATTTTCAAGCTTTTGGCACCACTTTTGAGTGAATTGCCAAAAGTCAGATTTTTGCTGGAATTGTGACCCCGGGGCTTAGGGATTTTTTCAAAAAAATATTTTCTGCCGGTTAAGTTTTTGAGGGTTGATTTCATGTCCTGTGATAAAAAGACTTCTGTTTCCATCACCAAAGCCTTCAGTGGAGCATTTTAAAGCTTTTTTCACCATTTTTGAGTGAATTACCAAAAGTGAGATTTTTGCTTAAATTGTGACCCCGGGGCTTAGGGATTTTTTCAAAAAAATATTTTCTGCCGGTTAAGTTTTTGAGGGCTGATTTCTTGTCCTGTGATAAAAAGCCTTCTGTTTCGCGTGCCAAACCTTTCAGGAGAGCATTTTCAGGCTTTTGGCAGCATTTTTGAGTGAATTGCCAAAAGTCAGATTTTTGCTGAAATTGTGACCACAGGGCTTAGGGATTTTTTTCAAAAAAATATTTTCTGCCGGTTAAGTTTTTGAGGGCTGATTTCTTGTCCTGTGATAAAAAGCCTTCTGTTTCGAGTGCCAAACCTTTCAGGAGAGCATTTTCAGGCTTTTGCACCACTTTTGAGTGAATTGCCAAAAGTCAGATTTTTGCTGAAATTGCGACCCCGAGGCTTAGGGATTTTTTCAAAAAAATATTTTCTGCCGCTTAGGTTTTTGAGGGCTGATTTATTTTCCTTTGATAAAAAGACTTCTGTTTCCATCGCCAAAGCCTTCAGTGGAGCATTTTCAAGCTTTTGGCACCATTTTTGAGTGAATTGCCAAAAGTGAGATTTTTGCTGAAATTGTGACCCCGGGGCTTAGGGATTTTTTCAAAAAAATATTTTCTGCCGGTTAAGTTTTTGAGGGCTGATTTCTTGTCCTGTGATAAAAAGCCTTCTGTTTCGAGTGCCAAACCTTTCAGGAGAGCATTTTCAGGCTTTTGGCAGCATTTTTGAGTGAATTGCCAAAAGTCAGATTTTTGCTGAAATTGTGACCCCGGGGCTTAGGGATTTTTTCAAAAAAATATTTTCTGCCGGTTAAGTTTTTGAGGGCTGATTTCTTGTCCTGTGATAAAAAGACTTCTGTTTCCATCGCCAAAGCTTTCAGGGGAGCATTTTCAAGCTTTTGGCACCATTTTTGAGTGAATTGCCAAAAGACAGATTTTTGCTGAAATTGTGACCCCGGGGCTTAGGGATTTTTTCAAAAAAATATTTTCTGCCGGTTAAGTTTTTGAGGGTTGATTTCTTGTCCTGTGATAAAAAGCCTTCTGTTTTGAGTGTCAAACCTTTCAAGAGAGCATTTTCAAGCTTTTGGCACCACTTTTGAGTGAATTGCCAAAAGTCAGATTTTTTCTGGAATTGTGACCCCGGGGCTTAGGGATTTTTTCAAAAAAATATTTTCTGCCGGTTACGTTTTTGAGGGCTGATTTCTTGTCCTGTGATAAAAAGCCTTCTGTTTCGAGTGCCAAACCTTTCAGGAGAGCATTTTCAGGCTTTTGGCAGCATTTTTGAGTGAATTGCCAAAAGTCAGATTTTTGCTGAAATTGTGACCCCGGGGCTTAGGGATTTTTTCAAAAAAATATTTTCTGCCGGTTAAGTTTTTGAGGGCTGATTTCTTGTCCTGTGATAAAAAGCCTTCTGTTTCGAGTGCCAAACCTTTCAGGAGAGCATTTTCAGGCTTTTGCACCACTTTTGAGTGAATTGCCAAAAGTCAGATTTTTGCTGAAATTGTGACCCCGAGGCTTAGGGATTTTTTCAAAAAAATATTTTCTGCCGCTTAGGTTTTTGAGGGCTGATTTATTTTCCTTTGATAAAAACACTTCTGTTTCCATCGCCAAAGCCTTCAGTGGAGCATTTTCAAGCTTTTGGCACCATTTTTGAGTGAATTGCCAAAAGTGAGATTTTTGCTGAAATTGTGACCCCGGGGCTTAGGGATTTTTTCAAAAAAATACTTTCTGCCGGTTAAGTTTTTGAGGGCTGATTTCTTGTCCTGTGATAAAAAGCCTTCTGTTTCGCGTGCCAAACCTTTCAGGAGAGCATTTTCAGGCTTTTGGCAGCATTTTTGAGTGAATTGCCAAAAGTCAGATTTTTGCTGAAATTGTGACCCCGGGGCTTAGGGATTTTTTCAAAAAAATATTTTCTGCCGGTTAAGTTTTTGAGGGCTGATTTCTTGTCCTGTCATAAAAAGACTTCTGTTTCCATCGCCAAAGCTTTCAGGGGAGCATTTTCAAGCTTTTGGCACCATTTTTGAGTGAATTGCCAAAAGACAGATTTTTGCTGAAATTGTGACCCCGGGGCTTAGGGATTTTTTCAAAAAAATATTTTCTGCCGGTTAAGTTTTTGAGGGTTGATTTCTTGTCCTGTGATAAAAAGCCTTCTGTTTTGAATGCCAAACCTTTCAAGAGAGCATTTTCAAGCTTTTGGCACCACTTTTGAGTGAATTGCCAAAAGTCAGATTTTTGCTGGAATTGTGACCCCGGGGCTTAGGGATTTTTTCAAAAAAATATTTTCTGCCGGTTAAGTTTTTGAGGGCTGATTTCTTGTCCTGTGATAAAAAGCCTTCTGTTTCGAGTGCCAAACCTTTCAGGAGAGCATTTTCAGGCTTTTGGCAGCATTTTTGAGTGAATTGCCAAAAGTCAGATTTTTGCTGAAATTGTGACCCCGGGGCTTAGGGATTTTTTCAAAAAAATATTTTCTGCCGGTTAAGTTTTTGAGGGCTGATTTCTTCTCCTGTGATAAAAAGCCTTCTGTTTCGAGTGCCAAACCTTTCAGGAGAGCATTTTCAGGCTTTTGCACCACTTTTGAGTGAATTGCCAAAAGTCAGATTTTTGCTGAAATTGTGACCCCGAGGCTTAGGGATTTTTTCAATAAAATATTTTCTTCCGCTTAGGTTTTTGAGGGCTGATATATTTTCCTTTGATAAAAAGACTTCTGTTTCCATCGCCAAAGCCTTCAGTGGAGCATTTTCAAGCTTTTGGCACCATTTTTGAGTGAATTGCCAAAAGTGAGATTTTTGCTGAAATTGTGACCCCGGGGCTTAGGGATTTTTTCAAAAAAATATTTTCTGCCGGTTAAGTTTTTGAGGGCTGATTTCTTGTCCTGTGATAAAAAGCCTTCTGTTTCGCGTGCCAAACCTTTCAGGAGAGCATTTTCAGGCTTTTGGCAGCATTTTTGAGTGAATTGCCAAAAGTCAGATTTTTGCTGAAATTGTGACCCCGGGGCTTAGGGATTTTTTCAAAAAAATATTTTCTGCCGGTTAAGTTTTTGAGGGCTGATTTCTTGTCCTGTGATAAAAAGCCTTCTGTTTTGAGTGCCAAACCTTTCAAGAGAGCATTTTCAAGCTTTTGGCACCACTTTTGAGTGAATTGCCAAAAGTCAGATTTTTGCTGGAATTGTGACCCCGGGGCTTAGGGATTTTTTCAAAAAAATATTTTCTGCCGGTTAAGTTTTTGAGGGCTGATTTCTTGTCCTGTGATAAAAAGCCTTCTGTTTCGAGTGCCAAACCTTTCAGGAGAGCATTTTCAGGCTTTTGGCAGCATTTTTGAGTGAATTGCCAAAAGTCAGATTTTTGCTGAAATTGTGACCCCGGGGCTTAGGGATTTTTTCAAAAAAATATTTTCTGCCGGTTAAGTTTTTGAGGGCTGATTTCTTGTCCTGTGATAAAAAGCCTTCTGTTTCGAGTGCCAAACCTTTCAGGAGAGCATTTTCAGGCTTTTGCACCACTTTTGAGTGAATTGCCAAAAGTCAGATTTTTGCTGAAATAATGACCCCGAGGCTTAGGGATTTTTTCAAAAAAATATTTTCTGCCGCTTAGGTTTTTGAGGGCTGATTTATTTTCCTTTGATAAAAAGACTTCTGTTTCCATCGCCAAAGCTTTCAAGGGAGCATTTTCAAGCTTTTGGCACCATTTTTGACTGAATTGCCAAAAGTCAGATTTTTCCTGGAATTGTGACCCTGGGGCTTAGGGATTTTTTCAAAAAAATATTTTCTGCCGGTTAAGTTGTTGAGGGCTGATTTCTTGTCCTGTGATAAAAAGCCTTCTGTTTCGAGTGCCTAACCTTTCAGGCGAGCATTTTCAGGCTTTTGGCACCATTTTTGAGTGAATTGCCAAAAGTCAGATTTTTGCTGAAATTGTGACCCCGGGGCGTAGGGATTTTTTCAAAAAAATATTTTCTGCCGGTTAAGTTTTTGAGGGCTGATTTCTTGTCCTTTTATAAAAAGACTTCAGTTTCCATCGCCAAAGCTTTCAGGGGAGCATTTTCAAGCTTTTGGCACCATTTTTGAGTGAATTGCCAAAAGTCAGATTTTTGCTGGAATTGTGACCCCAGGGCTTAGGGATTTTTTTAAAAAAATATTTTCTGCCGGTTAAGTTTTTGAGGGCTGATTTCTTGTCCTGTGATAAAAAGACTTCTGTTTCCATCGCCAAAGCTTTCAGGGGAGCATTTTCAAGCTTTTGGCACCATTTTTGAGTGAATTGCTAAAAGACATATTTTTGCTGAAATTGTGACCCCGGGGCTTAGGGATATTTTCAAAAAAATATTTTCTGCCGGTTAAGTTTTTGAGGGCTGATTTCTTGTCCTGTGATAAAAAGCCTTCTGTTTCGAGTGCCAAAGCTTTCAGGGGATCATTTGCAAGCTTCTGGCACCATTTTTGAGTGAATTGCCAAAAGTCAGATTTTTGCTGAAATTGTGACCCCGGGGCTTAGGGATTTTTTCAAAAAAATATTTTCTGCCGGTTAAGTTTTTGAGGGCTGATTTCTTGTCCTGTGATAAAAAGCCTTCTGTTTCGAGTGCCAAACTGTCAGGAGAGCATTATCAACCTTTTGGCACCATTTCTGAGTGAATTGCCAAAAGTCAGATTTTTGCTGAAATTGTGACCCCGGGGCGTAGGGATTTTTTAAAAAAAATATTTTCTGCTGGTTAAGTTTTTGAGGGCTGATTTCTTGTCCTGTGATAAAAAGCCTTCTGTTTCGAGTGCCAAAGCTTTCAGGGGATCATTTGCAAGCTTCTGGCACCATTTTTGAGTGAATTGCCAAAAGTCAGATTTTTGCTGAAATTGTGACCCCGGGGCTTAGGGATATTTTCAAAAAAATATTTTCTGCCGGTTAAGTTTTTGAGGGCTGATTTCTTGTCCTGTGATAAAAAGCCTTCTGTTTCGAGTGCCAAAGCTTTCAGGGGATCATTTGCAAGCTTCTGGCACCATTTTTGAGTGAATTGCCAAAAGTCAGATTTTTGCTGAAATTGTGACCCCGGGGCGTAGGGATTTTTTTAAAAAAATATTTTCTGCCGGTTAAGTTTTTGAGGGCTGATTTCTTGTCCTGTGATAAAAAGCCTTCTGTTTCGAGTGCCAAAGCTTTCAGGGGATCATTTGCAAGCTTCTGGCACCATTTTTGAGTGAATTGCCAAAAGTCAAATTTTTGCAGAAATTGTGACCCCGGGGCTTAGGGATTTTTTCAAAAAAATATTTTCTGCCGGTTAAGTTTTTGAGGGCTGATTTCTTGTCCTGTGATAAAAAGCCTTCTGTTTCGAGTGCCAAACTGTCAGGAGAGCATTTTCAACCTTTTGGCACCATTTCTGAGTGAATTGCCAAAAGTCAGATTTTTGCTGAAATTGTGATCCCGGGGCTTAGGGATTTTTTTAAAAAAATATTTTCTGCTGGTTAAGTTTTTGAGGGCTGATTTCTTGTCCTGTGATAAAAAGCCTTCTGTTTCGAGTGCCAAAGCATTCAGGGGATCATTTGCAAGCTTCTGGCACCATTTTTGAGTGAATTGCCAAAAGTCAGATTTTTGCTGAAATTGTGACCCCGGGGCTTAGGGATTTTTTCAAAAAAATATATTCTGCCGGTTAAGGTTTTGAGGGCTGATTTCTTGTCCTGTGATAAAAAGCCTTCTGTTTCGAGTGCCAAAGCTTTCAGGGGATCATTTGCATGCTTCTGGCACCATTTTTGAGTGAATTGCCAAAAGTCAGATTTTTGCTGAAATTGTGACCCCGGGGCTTAGGGATTTTTTCAAAAAAATATTTTCTGCCGGTTAAGTGTTTGAGGGTTGATTTCATGTCCTGTGATAAAAAGCCTTCTGTTTCCATCACCAAAGCCTTCAGTGGAGCATTTTCAAGCTTTTGGCACCATTTTTGAGTGAATTGCCAAAAGTGAGATTTTTGCTGGAATTGTGACCCCGGGGCTTAGGGATTTTTTCAAAAAAATATTTTCTGCCGGTTAAGTTTTTGAGGGCTGATTTCTTGTCCTGTGATAAAAAGCCTTCTGTTTCGCGTGCCAAACCTTTCAGGAGAGCATTTTCAGGCTTTTGGCAGCATTTTTGAGTGAATTGCCAAAAGTCAGATTTTTGCTGAAATTGTGACCCCGGGGCTTAGGGATTTTTTCAAAAAAATATTTTCTGCCGGTTAAGTGTTTGAGGGTTGATTTCATGTCCTGTGATAAAAAGCCTTCTGTTTCCATCACCAAAGCCTTCAGTGGAGCATTTTCAAGCTTTTGGCACCATTTTTGAGTGAATTGCCAAAAGTGAGATTTTTGCTGGAATTGTGACCCCGGGGCTTAGGGATTTTTTCAAAAAAATATTTTCTGCCGGTTAAGTTTTTGAGGGCTGATTTCTTGTCCTGTGATAAAAAGCCTTCTGTTTCGCGTGCCAAACCTTTCAGGAGAGCATTTTCAGGCTTTTGGCAGCATTTTTGAGTGAATTGCCAAAAGTCAGATTTTTGCTGAAATTGTGACCCCGGGGCTTAGGGATTTTTTCAAAAAAATATTTTCTGCCGGATAAGTTTTTGAGGGCTGATTTCTTGTCCTGTGATAAAAAGCCTTCTGTTTCGAGTGCCAAAGCTTTCAGGGGATCATTTGCAAGCTTCTGGCACCATTTTTGAGTGAATTGCCAAAAGTCAGATTTTTGCTGAAATTGTGACCCCGGGGCTTAGGGATATTTTCAAAAAAATATTTTCTGCCGGTTAAGTTTTTGAGGGCTGATTTCTTGTCCTGTGATAAAAAGCCTTCTCTTTCGAGTGCCAAAGCTTTCAGGGGATCATTTGCAAGCTTCTGGCACCATTTTTGAGTGAATTGCCAAAAGTCAGATTTTTGCTGAAATTGTGACCCCGGGGCTTAGGGATTTTTTCAAAAAAATATTTTCTGCCGGTTAAGTTTTTGAGGGCTGATTTCTTGTCCTGTGATAAAAAGCCTTCTGTTTCGCGTGCCAAACCTTTCAGGAGAGCATTTTCAGGCTTTTGGCAGCATTTTTGAGTGAATTGCCAAAAGTCAGATTTTTGCTGAAATTGTGACCCCGGGGCTTAGGGATTTTTTCAAAAAAATATTTTCTGCCGGATAAGTTTTTGAGGGCTGATTTCTTGTCCTGTGATAAAAAGCCTTCTGTTTCGAGTGCCAAACCTTTCAGGAGAGCATTTTCAGGCTTTTGCACCACTTTTGAGTGAATTGCCAAAAGTCAGATTTTTGCTGAAATTGTGACCCCGAGGCTTAGGGATTTTTTCAAAAAAATATTTTCTGCCGCTTAGGTTTTTGAGGGCTGATTTCTTGTCCTGTGATAAAAAGCCTTCTGTTCCGAGTGCCAAACTTTCAGGAGAGCATTTTCAACCTTTTGGCACCATTTTTGAGTGAATTGCCAAAAGTGAGATTTTTGCTGAAATTGTGACCCCGGGGCTTAGGGATTTTTTCAAAAAAATATTTTCTGCCGGTTAAGTTTTTGAGGGCTGATTTCTTGTCCTTTTATAAAAAGACTTCAGTTTCCATCGCCAAAGCTTTCAGGGGAGCATTTTCAAGCTTTTGGCACCATTTTTGAGTGAATTGCCAAAAGTCAGATTTTTGCTGGAATTGTGACCCCAGGGCTTAGGGATTTTTTTAAAAAAATATTTTCTGCCGGTTAAGTTTTTGAGGGCTGATTTCTTGTCCTGTGATAAAAAGACTTCTGTTTCCATCGCCAAAGCTTTCAGGGGAGCATTTTCAAGCTTTTGGCACCATTTTTGAGTGAATTGCCAAAAGACATATTTTTGCTGAAATTGTGACCCCGGGGCTTAGGGATTTTTTCAAAAAAATATTTTCTGCCGGTTAAGTTTTTGAGGGCTGATTTCTTGTCCTGTGATAAAAAGCCTTCTGTTTCGGGTGACAAAGCTTTCAGGGGATCATTTGCAAGCTTCTGGCACCATTTTTGAGTGAATTGCCAAAAGTCAGATTTTTGCTGAAATTGTGACCCCGGGGCTTAGGGATTTTTTCAAAAAAATATTTTCTGCCGGTTAAGTTTTTGAGGGCTGATTTCTTGTCCTGTGATAAAAAGCCTTCTGTTTCGAGTGCCAAACTGTCAGGAGAGCATTATCAACCTTTTGGCACCATTTCTGAGTGAATTGCCAAAAGTCAGATTTTTGCTGAAATTGTGACCCCGGGGCGTAGGGATTTTTTTAAAAAAATATTTTCTGCTGGTTAAGTTTTTGAGGGCTGATTTCTTGTCCTGTGATAAAAAGCCTTCTGTTTCGAGTGCCAAAGCTTTCAGGGGATCATTTGCAAGCTTCTGGCAGCACTTTTGAGTGAATTGCCAAAAGTCAGATTTTTGCTGAAATTGTGACCCCGGGGCTTAGGGATATTTTCAAAAAAATATTTTCTGCCGGTTAAGTTTTCGAGGGCTGATTTCTTGTCCTGTGATAAAAAGCCTTCTGTTTCGAGTGCCAAAGCTTTCAGGGGATCATTTGCAAGCTTCTGGCACCATTTTTGAGTGAATTGCCAAAAGTCAGATTTTTGCTGAAATTGTGACCACAGGGCTTAGGGATTTTTTCAAAAAAATATTTTCTGCCGGTTAAGTTTTTGAGGGCTGATTTCTTGTCCTGTGATAAAAAGCCTTCTGTTTCGAGTGCCAAACTGTCAGGAGAGCATTTTCAACCTTTTGGCACCATTTCTGAGTGAATTGCCAAAAGTCAGATTTTTGCTGAAATTGTGACCCCGGGGCGTAGGGATTTTTTTAAAAAAATATTTTCTGCCGGTTAAGTTTTTGAGGGCTGATTTCTTGTCCTGTGATAAAAAGCCTTCTGTTTCGAGTGCCAAAGCTTTCAGGGGATCATTTGCAAGCTTCTGGCACCATTTTTGAGTGAATTGCCAAAAGTCAGATTTTTGCTGAAATTGTGACCCCGGGGCTTAGGGATTTTTTCAAAAAAATATTTTCTGCCGGATAAGTTTTTGAGGGTTGATTTCTTGTCCTGTGATAAAAAGCCTTCTGTTTTGAGTGCCAAACCTTTCAGGAGAGCATTTTCAAGCTTTTGGCACCACTTTTGAGTGAATTGCCAAAAGTCAGATTTTTGCTGAAATTGTGACCCCGGGGCTTAGGGATTTTTTCAAAAAAATATTTTCTGCCGGTTAAGTTTTTGAGGGCTGATTTCTTGTCCTTTTATAAAAAGACTTCAGTTTCCATCGCCAAAGCTTTCAGGGGAGCATTTTCAAGCTTTTGGCACCATTTTTGAGTGAATTGCCAAAAGTCAGATTTTTGCTGGAATTGTGACCCCGGGGCTTAGGGATTTTTTCAAAAAAATATTTTCTGCCGGTTAAGTTTTTGGGGGGTTGATTTCATGTCGTGTGATAAAAAGCCTTCTGTTTCCATCACCAAAGCCTTCAGTGGAGCATTTTCAAGCTTTTGGCACCATTTTTGAGTGAATTGCCAAAAGTGAGATTTTTGCTGAAATTGTGACCCCGGGGCTTAGGGATTTTTTCAAAAAAATATTTTCTACCGGTTAAGTTTTTGAGGGCTGATTTCTTGTCCTGTGATAAAAAGCCTTCTGTTTCGAGTGCCAAACCTTTCAGGAGAGCATTTTCAATCTTTTGGCACCATTTTTGAGTGAATTGCCAAAAGTCAGATTTCTGCTGGAATTGTGACCCCGGGGCTTAGGGATTTTTTCAAAAAAATATTTTCTGCCGGTTAAGTTGTTGAGGGCTGATTTCTTGTCCTGTGATAAAAAGACTTCTGTTTCCATCGCCAAAGCTTTCAGGGGAGCATTTTCAAGCTTTTGGCACCATTTTTGAGTGAATTGCCAAAAGACATATTTTTGCTGAAATTGTGACCCCGGGGCTTAGGGATTTTTTCAAAAAAATATTTTCTGCCGGTTAAGTTTTTGAGGGTTGATTTCTTGTCCTGTGATAAAAAGCCTTCTGTTTTGAGTGCCAAACCTTTCAGGAGAGCATTTTCAAGCTTTTGGCACCACTTTTGAGTGAATTGCCAAAAGTCAGATTTTTGCTGGAATTGTGACCCCGGGGCTTAGGGATTTTTTCAAAAAAATATTTTCTGCTGGTTAAGTTTTTGAGGGCTGATTTCTTGTCCTGTGATAAAAAGCCTTCTGTTTCGAGTGCCAAAGCTTTCAGGAGAGCATTTTCAGGCTTTTGGCAGCATTTTTGAGTGAATTGCCAAAAGACATATTTTTGCTGAAATTGTGACCCCGGGGCTTAGGGATTTTTTCAAAAAAATATTTTCTGCCGGTTAAGTGTTTGAGGGTTGATTTCATGTCCTGTGATAAAAAGCCTTCTGTTTCCATCACCAAAGCCGTCAGTGGAGCATTTTCAAGCTTTTGGCACCATTTTTGAGTGAATTGCCAAAAGTGAGATTTTTGCTGGAATTGTGACCCCGGGGCTTAGGGATTTTTTCAAAAAAATATTTTCTGCCGGTTAAGTTTTTGAGGGCTGATTTCTTGTCCTGTGATAAAAAGCCTTCTGTTTCGCGTGCCAAACCTTTCAGGAGAGCATTTTCAGGCTTTTGGCAGCATTTTTGAGTGAATTGCCAAAAGTCAGATTTTTGCTGAAATTGTGACCCCGGGGCTTAGGGATTTTTTCAAAAAAATATTTTCTGCCGGATAAGTTTTTGAGGGCTGATTTCTTGTCCTGTGATAAAAAGCCTTCTGTTTCGAGTGCCAAACCTTTCAGGAGAGCATTTTCAGGCTTTTGCACCACTTTTGAGTGAATTGCCAAAAGTCAGATTTTTGCTGAAATTGTGACCCCGAGGCTTAGGGATTTTTTCAAAAAAATATTTTCTGCCGCTTAGGTTTTTGAGGGCTGATTTATTTTCCTTTGATAAAAAGACTTCTGTTTCCATCGCCAAAGCTTTCAAGGGAGCATTTTCAAGCTTTTGGCACCATTTTTGACTGAATTGCCAAAAGTCAGATTTTTCCTGGAATTGTGACCCTGGGGCTTAGGGATTTTTTCAAAAAAATATTTTCTGCCGGTTAAGTTGTTGAGGGCTGATTTCTTGTCCTGTGATAAAAAGCCTTCTGTTTCGAGTGCCAAACCTTTCAGGAGAGCATTTTCAGGCTTTTGGCAGCATTTTTGAGTGAATTGCCAAAAGACATATTTTTGCTGAAATTGTGACCCCGGGGCTTAGGGATTTTTTCAAAAAAATATTTTCTGCCGGTTAAGTGTTTGAGGGTTGATTTCATGTCCTGTGATAAAAAGCCTTCTGTTTCCATCACCAAAGCCGTCAGTGGAGCATTTTCAAGCTTTTGGCACCATTTTTGAGTGAATTGCCAAAAGTGAGATTTTTGCTGGAATTGTGACCCCGGGGCTTAGGGATTTTTTCAAAAAAATATTTTCTGCCGGTTAAGTTTTTGAGGGCTGATTTCTTGTCCTGTGATAAAAAGCCTTCTGTTTCGCGTGCCAAACCTTTCAGGAGAGCATTTTCAGGCTTTTGGCAGCATTTTTGAGTGAATTGCCAAAAGTCAGATTTTTGCTGAAATTGTGACCCCGGGGCTTAGGGATTTTTTCAAAAAAATATTTTCTGCCGGATAAGTTTTTGAGGGCTGATTTCTTGTCCTGTGATAAAAAGCCTTCTGTTTCGAGTGCCAAATCTTTCAGGAGAGCATTTTCAGGCTTTTGCACCACTTTTGAGTGAATTGCCAAAAGTCAGATTTTTGCTGAAATTGTGACCCCGAGGCTTAGGGATTTTTTCAAAAAAATATTTTCTGCCGCTTAGGTTTTTGAGGGCTGATTTATTTTCCTTTGATAAAAAGACTTCTGTTTCCATCGCCAAAGCTTTCAGGGGAGCATTTTCAAGCTTTTGGCACCATTTTTGAGTGAATTGCCAAAAGTCAGATTTTTGCTGGAATTGTGACCCCGGGGCTTAGGGATTTTTTTAAAAAAATATTTTCTGCCGGTTAAGTTGTTGAGGGCTGATTTCTTGTCCTGTGATAAAAAGACTTCTGTTTCCATCGCCAAAGCTTTCAGGGGAGCATTTTCAAGCTTTTGGCACCATTTTTGAGTGAATTGCCAAAAGACATATTTTTGCTGAAATTGTGACCCCGGGGCTTAGGGATTTTTTCAAAAAAATATTTTCTGCCGGTTAAGTTTTTGAGGGTTGATTTCTTGTCCTGTGATAAAAAGCCTTCTGTTTTGAGTGCCAAACCTTTCAGGAGAGCATTTTCAAGCTTTTGGCACCACTTTTGAGTGAATTGCCAAAAGTCAGATTTTTGCTGGAATTGTGACCCCGGGGCTTAGGGATTTTTTCAAAAAAATATTTTCTGCTGGTTAAGTTTTTGAGGGCTGATTTCTTGTCCTGTGATAAAAAGCCTTCTGTTTCGAGTGCCAAAGCTTTCAGGAGAGCATTTTCAGGCTTTTGGCAGCATTTTTGAGTGAATTGCCAAAAGACATATTTTTGCTGAAATTGTGACCCCGGGGCTTAGGGATTTTTTCAAAAAAATATTTTCTGCCGGTTAAGTGTTTGAGGGTTGATTTCATGTCCTGTGATAAAAAGCCTTCTGTTTCCATCACCAAAGCCGTCAGTGGAGCATTTTCAAGCTTTTGGCACCATTTTTGAGTGAATTGCCAAAAGTGAGATTTTTGCTGGAATTGTGACCCCGGGGCTTAGGGATTTTTTCAAAAAAATATTTTCTGCCGGTTAAGTTTTTGAGGGCTGATTTCTTGTCCTGTGATAAAAAGCCTTCTGTTTCGCGTGCCAAACCTTTCAGGAGAGCATTTTCAGGCTTTTGGCAGCATTTTTGAGTGAATTGCCAAAAGTCAGATTTTTGCTGAAATTGTGACCCCGGGGCTTAGGGATTTTTTCAAAAAAATATTTTCTGCCGGATAAGTTTTTGAGGGCTGATTTCTTGTCCTGTGATAAAAAGCCTTCTGTTTCGAGTGCCAAACCTTTCAGGAGAGCATTTTCAGGCTTTTGCACCACTTTTGAGTGAATTGCCAAAAGTCAGATTTTTGCTGAAATTGTGACCCCGAGGCTTAGGGATTTTTTCAAAAAAATATTTTCTGCCGCTTAGGTTTTTGAGGGCTGATTTATTTTCCTTTGATAAAAAGACTTCTGTTTCCATCGCCAAAGCTTTCAAGGGAGCATTTTCAAGCTTTTGGCACCATTTTTGACTGAATTGCCAAAAGTCAGATTTTTCCTGGAATTGTGACCCTGGGGCTTAGGGATTTTTTCAAAAAAATATTTTCTGCCGGTTAAGTTGTTGAGGGCTGATTTCTTGTCCTGTGATAAAAAGCCTTCTGTTTCGAGTGCCAAACCTTTCAGGAGAGCATTTTCAGGCTTTTGGCAGCATTTTTGAGTGAATTGCCAAAAGACATATTTTTGCTGAAATTGTGACCCCGGGGCTTAGGGATTTTTTCAAAAAAATATTTTCTGCCGGTTAAGTGTTTGAGGGTTGATTTCATGTCCTGTGATAAAAAGCCTTCTGTTTCCATCACCAAAGCCTTCAGTGGAGCATTTTCAAGCTTTTGGCACCATTTTTGAGTGAATTGCCAAAAGTGAGATTTTTGCTGGAATTGTGACCCCGGGGCTTAGGGATTTTTTCAAAAAAATATTTTCTGCCGGTTAAGTTTTTGAGGGCTGATTTCTTGTCCTGTGATAAAAAGCCTTCTGTTTCGCGTGCCAAACCTTTCAGGAGAGCATTTTCAGGCTTTTGGCAGCATTTTTGAGTGAATTGCCAAAAGTCAGATTTTTGCTGAAATTGTGACCCCGGGGCTTAGGGATTTTTTCAAAAAAATATTTTCTGCCGGATAAGTTTTTGAGGGCTGATTTCTTGTCCTGTGATAAAAAGCCTTCTGTTTCGAGTGCCAAATCTTTCAGGAGAGCATTTTCAGGCTTTTGCACCACTTTTGAGTGAATTGCCAAAAGTCAGATTTTTGCTGAAATTGTGACCCCGAGGCTTAGGGATTTTTTCAAAAAAATATTTTCTGCCGCTTAGGTTTTTGAGGGCTGATTTATTTTCCTTTGATAAAAAGACTTCTGTTTCCATCGCCAAAGCTTTCAGGGGAGCATTTTCAAGCTTTTGGCACCATTTTTGAGTGAATTGCCAAAAGTCAGATTTTTGCTGGAATTGTGACCCCAGGGCTTAGGGATTTTTTTAAAAAAATATTTTCTGCCGGTTAAGTTTTTGAGGGCTGATTTCTTGTCCTGTGATAAAAAGACTTCTGTTTCCATCGCCAAAGCTTTCAGGGGAGCATTTTCAAGCTTTTGGCACCATTTTTGAGTGAATTGCCAAAAGACATATTTTTGCTGAAATTGTGACCCCGGGGCTTAGGGATTTTTTCAAAAAAATATTTTCTGCCGGTTAAGTTTTTGAGGGCTGATTTCTTGTCCTGTGATAAAAAGCCTTCTGTTTCGGGTGACAAAGCTTTCAGGGGATCATTTGCAAGCTTCTGGCACCATTTTTGTGTGAATTGCCAAAAGTCAGATTTTTGCTGAAATTGTGACCCCGGGGCTTAGGGATATTTTCAAAAAAATATTTTCTGCCGGTTAAGTTTTTGAGGGCTGATTTCTTGTCCTGTGATAAAAAGCCTTCTGTTTCGAGTGCCAAAGCTTTCAGGGGATCATTTGCAAGCTTCTGGCACCATTTTTGAGTGAATTGCCAAAAGTCAGATTTTTGCTGAAATTGTGACCCCGGGGCTTAGGGATTTCTTCAAAAAAATATTTTCTGCCGGTTAAGTTTTTGAGGGCTGATTTCTTGTCCTGTGATAAAAAGCCTTCTGTTTCGAGTGCCAAACTGTCAGGAGAGCATTATCAACCTTTTGGCACCATTTCTGAGTGAATTGCCAAAAGTCAGATTTTTACTGAAATTGTGACCCCGGGGCGTAGGGATTTTTTTAAAAAAATATTTTCTGCTGGTTAAGTTTTTGAGGGCTGATTTCTTGTCCTGTGATACAAAGCCTTCTGTTTCGAGTGCCAAAGCTTTCAGGGGATCATTTGCAAGTTTCTGGCAGCATTTTTGAGTGAATTGCCAAAAGTCAGATTTTTGCTGAAATTGTGACCCTGGGGCGTAGGGATTTTTTAAAAAAAATATTTTCTGCCGGTTAAGTTTTTGAGGGCTGATTTCTTGTCCTGTGATAAAAAGCCTTCTGTTTCGAGTGCCAAAGCTTTCAGGGGATCATTTGCAAGCTTCTGGCACCATTTTTGAGTGAATTGCCAAAAGTCAGATTTTTGCTGAAATTGTGACCCCGGGGCTTAGGGATTTTTTCAAAAAAATATTTTCTGCCGGATAAGTTTTTGAGGGTTGATTTCTTGTCCTGTGATAAAAAGCCTTCTGTTTTGAGTGCCAAACCTTTCAGGAGAGCATTTTCAAGCTTTTGGCACCACTTTTGAGTGAATTGCCAAAAGTCAGATTTTTGCTGAAATTGTGTCCCCGGGTCTTAGGGATTTTTTCAAAAAAATATTTTCTGCCGGTTAAGTTTTTGAGGGCTGATTTCTTGTCCTTTTATAAAAAGACTTCAGTTTCCATCGCCAAAGCTTTCAGGGGAGCATTTTCAAGCTTTTGGCACCATTTTTGAGTGAATTGCCAAAAGTCAGATTTTTGCTGAAATTGTGACCCCGGGGCTTAGGGATTTTTTCAAAAAAATATTTTCTGCCGGTTAAGTTTTTGAGGGCTGATTTCTTGTCCTGTGATAAAAAGCCTTCTGTTTCGCGTGCCAAACCTTTCAGGAGAGCATTTTCAGGCTTTTGGCAGCATTTTTGAGTGAATTGCCAAAAGTCAGATTTTTGCTGAAATTGTGACCCCGGGGCTTAGGGATTTTTTCAAAAAAATATTTTCTGCCGGATAAGTTTTTGAGGGCTGATTTCTTGTCCTGTGATAAAAAGCCTTCTGTTTCGAGTGCCAAATCTTTCAGGAGAGCATTTTCAGGCTTTTGCACCACTTTTGAGTGAATTGCCAAAAGTCAGATTTTTGCTGAAATTGTGACCCCGAGGCTTAGGGATTTTTTCAAAAAAATATTTTCTGCCGCTTAGGTTTTTGAGGGCTGATTTATTTTCCTTTGATAAAAAGACTTCTGTTTCCATCGCCAAAGCTTTCAGGGGAGCATTTTCAAGCTTTTGGCACCATTTTTGAGTGAATTGCCAAAAGTCAGATTTTTGCTGGAATTGTGACCCCAGGGCTTAGGGATTTTTTTAAAAAAATATTTTCTGCCGGTTAAGTTTTTGAGGGCTGATTTCTTGTCCTGTGATAAAAAGACTTCTGTTTCCATCGCCAAAGCTTTCAGGGGAGCATTTTCAAGCTTTTGGCACCATTTTTGAGTGAATTGCCAAAAGACATATTTTTGCTGAAATTGTGACCCCGGGGCTTAGGGATTTTTTCAAAAAAATATTTTCTGCCGGTTAAGTTTTTGAGGGCTGATTTCTTGTCCTGTGATAAAAAGCCTTCTGTTTCGGGTGACAAAGCTTTCAGGGGATCATTTGCAAGCTTCTGGCACCATTTTTGTGTGAATTGCCAAAAGTCAGATTTTTGCTGAAATTGTGACCCCGGGGCTTAGGGATATTTTCAAAAAAATATTTTCTGCCGGTTAAGTTTTTGAGGGCTGATTTCTTGTCCTGTGATAAAAAGCCTTCTGTTTCGAGTGCCAAAGCTTTCAGGGGATCATTTGCAAGCTTCTGGCACCATTTTTGAGTGAATTGCCAAAAGTCAGATTTTTGCTGAAATTGTGACCCCGGGGCTTAGGGATTTCTTCAAAAAAATATTTTCTGCCGGTTAAGTTTTTGAGGGCTGATTTCTTGTCCTGTGATAAAAAGCCTTCTGTTTCGAGTGCCAAACTGTCAGGAGAGCATTATCAACCTTTTGGCACCATTTCTGAGTGAATTGCCAAAAGTCAGATTTTTACTGAAATTGTGACCCCGGGGCGTAGGGATTTTTTTAAAAAAATATTTTCTGCTGGTTAAGTTTTTGAGGGCTGATTTCTTGTCCTGTGATACAAAGCCTTCTGTTTCGAGTGCCAAAGCTTTCAGGGGATCATTTGCAAGTTTCTGGCAGCATTTTTGAGTGAATTGCCAAAAGTCAGATTTTTGCTGAAATTGTGACCCTGGGGCGTAGGGATTTTTTAAAAAAAATATTTTCTGCCGGTTAAGTTTTTGAGGGCTGATTTCTTGTCCTGTGATAAAAAGCCTTCTGTTTCGAGTGCCAAAGCTTTCAGGGGATCATTTGCAAGCTTCTGGCACCATTTTTGAGTGAATTGCCAAAAGTCAGATTTTTGCTGAAATTGTGACCCCGGGGCTTAGGGATTTTTTCAAAAAAATATTTTCTGCCGGATAAGTTTTTGAGGGTTGATTTCTTGTCCTGTGATAAAAAGCCTTCTGTTTTGAGTGCCAAACCTTTCAGGAGAGCATTTTCAGGCTTTTGCACCACTTTTGAGTGAATTGCCAAAAGTCAGATTTTTACTGAAATTGTGACCCCGGGGCTTAGGGATTTTTTCAAAAAAATATTTTCTGCCGGTTAAGTTTTTGAGGGCTGATTTCTTGTCCTTTTATAAAAAGACTTCAGTTTCCATCGCCAAAGCTTTCAGGGGAGCATTTTCAAGCTTTTGGCACCATTTTTGAGTGAATTGCCAAAAGTCAGATTTTTGCTGAAATTGTGACCCCGGGGCTTAGGGATTTTTTCAAAAAAATATTTTCTGCCGGCTAAGTTTTTGAGGGCTGATTTCTTGTCCTGTGATAAAAAGCCTTCTGTTCCGAGTGCCAAACTTTCAGGAGAGCATTTTCAACCTTTTGGCACCATTGTTGAGTGAATTGCCAAAAGTCAGATTTTTGCTGAAATTGTGACCCCGGGGCTTAGGGATTTTTTCAAAAAAATATTTTCTGCCGGTTAAGTTTTTGAGGGCTGATTTCTTGTCCTGTGATAAAAAGCCTTCTGTTTCGAGTGCCAAAGCTTTCAGGGGATCATTTGCAAGCTTCTGGCACCATTTTTGAGTGAATTGCCAAAAGTCAGATTTTTGCAGAAATTGTGACCCCGGGGCTTAGGGATTTTTTCAAAAAAATATTTTCTGCCGGTTAAGTTTTTGAGGGCTGATTTCTTGTCCTGTGATAAAAAGCCTTCTGTTTCGAGTGCCAAACTGTCAGGAGAGCATTTTCAACCTTTTGGCACCATTTCTGAGTGAATTGCCAAAAGTCAGATTTTTGCTGAAATTGTGATCCCGGGGCTTAGGGATTTTTTTTTAAAAATATTTTCTGCCGGTTAAGTTTTTGAGGGCTGATTTCTTGTCCTGTGATAAAAAGCCTTCTGTTTCGAGTGCCAAAGCTTTCAGGGGATCATTTGCAAGCTTCTGGCACCATTTTTGAGTGAATTGCCAAAAGTCAGATTTTTGCTGAAATTGTGACCCCGGGGCTTAGGGATTTCTTCAAAAAAATATTTTCTGCCGGTTAAGTTTTTGAGGGCTGATTTCTTGTCCTGTGATAAAAAGCCTTCTGTTTCGAGTGCCAAACTGTCAGGAGAGCATTATCAACCTTTTGGCACCATTTCTGAGTGAATTGCCAAAAGTCAGATTTTTACTGAAATTGTGACCCCGGGGCGTAGGGATTTTTTAAAAAAAATATTTTCTGCTGGTTAAGTTTTTGAGGGCTGATTTCTTGTCCTGTGATAAAAAGCCTTCTGTTTCGAGTGCCAAAGCTTTCAGGGGATCATTTGCAAGTTTCTGGCAGCATTTTTGAGTGAATTGCCAAAAGTCAGATTTTTGCTGAAATTGTGACCCTGGGGCGTAGGGATTTTTTTAAAAAAATATTTTCTGCCGGTTAAGTTTTTGAGGGCTGATTTCTTGTCCTGTGATAAAAAGCCTTCTGTTTCGAGTGCCAAAGCTTTCAGGGGATCATTTGCAAGCTTCTGGCACCATTTTTGAGTGAATTGCCAAAAGTCAGATTTTTGCTGAAATTGTGACCCCGGGGCTTAGGGATTTTTTCAAAAAAATATTTTCTGCCGGATAAGTTTTTGAGGGTTGATTTCTTGTCCTGTGATAAAAAGCCTTCTGTTTTGAGTGCCAAACCTTTCAGGAGAGCATTTTCAAGCTTTTGGCACCACTTTTGAGTGAATTGCCAAAAGTCAGATTTTTGCTGAAATTGTGTCCCCGGGTCTTAGGGATTTTTTCAAAAAAATATTTTCTGCCGGTTAAGTTTTTGAGGGCTGATTTCTTGTCCTTTTATAAAAAGACTTCAGTTTCCATCGCCAAAGCTTTCAGGGGAGCATTTTCAAGCTTTTGGCACCATTTTTGAGTGAATTGCCAAAAGTCAGATTTTTGCTGAAATTGTGACCCCGGGGCTTAGGGATTTTTTCAAAAAAATATTTTCTGCCGGTTAAGTTTTTGAGGGCTGATTTCTTGTCCTGTGATAAAAAGCCTTCTGTTCCGAGTGCCAAACTTTCAGGAGAGCATTTTCAACCTTTTGGCACCATTTCTGAGTGAATTGCCAAAAGTCAGATTTTTGCTGAAATTGTGACCCCGGGGCTTAGGGATTTTTTCAAAAAAATATTTTCTGCCGGTTAAGTTTTTGAGGGCTGATTTCTTGTCCTGTGATAAAAAGCCTTCTGTTTCGAGTGCCAAAGCTTTCAGGGGATCATTTGCAAGCTTCTGGCACCATTTTTGAGTGAATTGCCAAAAGTCAGATTTTTGCAGAAATTGTGACCCCGGGGCTTAGGGATTTTTTCAAAAAAATATTTTCTGCCGGTTAAGTTTTTGAGGGCTGATTTCTTGTCCTGTGATAAAAAGCCTTCTGTTTCGAGTGCCAAACTGTCAGGAGAGCATTTTCAACCTTTTGGCACCATTTCTGAGTGAATTGCCAAAAGTCAGATTTTTGCTGAAATTGTGATCCCGGGGCTTAGGGATTTTTTTTAAAAAATATTTTCTGCCGGTTAAGTTTTTGAGGGCTGATTTCTTGTCCTGTGATAAAAAGCCTTCTGTTTCGAGTGCCAAAGCTTTCAGGGGATCATTTGCAAGCTTCTGGCACCATTTTTGAGTGAATTGCCAAAAGTCAGATTTTTGCTGAAATTGTGACCCCGGGGCTTAGGGATGTTTTCAAAAAAATATTTTCTGCCGGTTAAGGTTTTGAGGGCTGATTTCTTGTCATGTGATAAAAAGCCTTCTGTTTCGAGTGCCAAAGCTTTCAGGGGATCATTTGCAAGCTTCTGGCACCATTTTTGAGTGAATTGCCAAAAGTCAGATTTTTGCTGAAATTGTGACCCCGGGGCTTAGGGATTTTTTCAAAAAAATATTTTCTGCCGGTTAAGTTTTTGAGGGTTGATTACATGTCCTGTGATAAAAAGCCTTCTGTTTCCATCACCAAAGCCGTCAGTGGAGCATTTTCAAGCTTTTGGCACCATTTTTGAGTGAATTGCCAAAAGTGAGATTTTTGCTGGAATTGTGACCCCGGGGCTTAGGGATTTTTTCAAAAAAATATTTTCTGCCGGTTAAGTTTTTGAGGGCTGATTTCTTGTCCTGTGATAAAAAGCCTTCTGTTTCGCGTGCCAAACCTTTCAGGAGAGCATTTTCAGGCTTTTGGCAGCATTTTTGAGTGAATTGCCAAAAGTCAGATTTTTGCTGAAATTGTGACCCCGGGGCTTAGGGATTTTTTCAAAAAAATATTTTCTGCCGGATAAGTTTTTGAGGGCTGATTTCTTGTCCTGTGATAAAAAGCCTTCTGTTTCGAGTGCCAAACCTTTCAGGAGAGCATTTTCAGGCTTTTGCACCACTTTTGAGTGAATTGCCAAAAGTCAGATTTTTGCTGAAATTGTGACCCCGAGGCTTAGGGATTTTTTCAAAAAAATATTTTCTGCCGCTTAGGTTTTTGAGGGCTGATTTATTTTCCTTTGATAAAAAGACTTCTGTTTCCATCGCCAAAGCTTTCAAGGGAGCATTTTCAAGCTTTTGGCACCATTTTTGACTGAATTGCCAAAAGTCAGATTTTTCCTGGAATTGTGACCCTGGGGCTTAGGGATTTTTTCAAAAAAATATTTTCTGCTGGTTAAGTTTTTGAGGGCTGATTTCTTGTCCTGTGATAAAAAGCCTTCTGTTTCGAGTGCCAAACCTTTCAGGAGAGCATTTTCAGGCTTTTGGCACCATTTTTGAGTGAATTGCCAAAAGTCAGATTTTTGCTGAAATTGTGACCCCGGGGCTTAGGGATTTTTTCAAAAAAATATTTACTGCCGGTTAAGTTTTTGAGGGCTGATTTCTTGTCCTTTTATAAAAAGACTTCAGTTTCCATCGCCAAAGCTTTCAGGGGAGCATTTTCAAGCTTTTGGCACCATTTTTGAGTGAATTGCCAAAAGTCAGATTTTTGCTGGAATTGTGACCCCGGGGCTTAGGGATTTTTTAAAAAAAATATTTTCTGCCGGTTAAGTTTTTGAGGGCTGATTTCTTGTCCTGTGATAAAAAGCCTTCTGTTTCCATCACCAAAGCTTTCAGGGGAGCATTTTCAAGCTTTTGGCACCATTTTTGAGTGAATTGCCAAAAGACATATTTTTGCTGAAATTGTGACCCCGGGGCTTAGGGATTTTTTCAAAAAAATATTTTCTGCCGGTTAAGTTTTTGAGGGCTGATTTCTTGTCCTGTGATAAAAAGCCTTCTGTTCCGAGTGCCAAACTTTCAGGAGAGCATTTTCAACCTTTTGGCACCATTTCTGAGTGAATTGCCAAAAGTCAGATTTTTGCTGAAATTGTGACCCCGGGGCTTAGGGATTTTTTCAAAAAAATATTTTCTGCCGGTTAAGTTTTTGAGGGCTGATTTCTTGTCCTGTGATAAAAAGCCTTCTGTTTCGAGTGCCAAAGCTTTCAGGGGATCATTTGCAAGCTTCTGGCACCATTTTTGAGTGAATTGCCAAAAGTCAGATTTTTGCAGAAATTGTGACCCCGGGGCTTAGGGATTTTTTCAAAAAAATATTTTCTGCCGGTTAAGTTTTTGAGGGCTGATTTCTTGTCCTGTGATAAAAAGCCTTCTGTTTCGAGTGCCAAACTGTCAGGAGAGCATTTTCAACCTTTTGGCACCATTTCTGAGTGAATTGCCAAAAGTCAGATTTTTGCTGAAATTGTGATCCCGGGGCTTAGGGATTTTTTTTAAAAAATATTTTCTGCCGGTTAAGTTTTTGAGGGCTGATTTCTTGTCCTGT
This sequence comes from Podarcis liolepis, assembly GCF_965112155.1. Classification (NCBI taxonomy): domain Eukaryota; kingdom Metazoa; phylum Chordata; class Lepidosauria; order Squamata; family Lacertidae; genus Podarcis; species Podarcis liolepis. The sequence continues at coordinate 35,525,467 of NC_139566.1, read as the reverse complement.
GATAAAAAGCCTTCTGTTTCGAGTGCCAAAGCTTTCAGGGGATCATTTGCAAGCTTCTGGCACCATTTTTGAGTGAATTGCCAAAAGTCAGATTTTTGCTGAAATTGTGACCCCGGGGCTTAGGGATGTTTTCAAAAAAATATTTTCTGCCGGTTAAGGTTTTGAGGGCTGATTTCTTGTCATGTGATAAAAAGCCTTCTGTTTCGAGTGCCAAAGCTTTCAGGGGATCATTTGCAAGCTTCTGGCACCATTTTTGAGTGAATTGCCAAAAGTCAGATTTTTGCTGAAATTGTGACCCCGGGGCTTAGGGATTTTTTCAAAAAAATATTTTCTGCCGGTTAAGTTTTTGAGGGTTGATTTCATGTCCTGTGATAAAAAGCCTTCTGTTTCCATCACCAAAGCCGTCAGTGGAGCATTTTCAAGCTTTTGGCACCATTTTTGAGTGAATTGCCAAAAGTGAGATTTTTGCTGGAATTGTGACCCCGGGGCTTAGGGATTTTTTCAAAAAAATATTTTCTGCCGGTTAAGTTTTTGAGGGCTGATTTCTTGTCCTGTGATAAAAAGCCTTCTGTTTCGCGTGCCAAACCTTTCAGGAGAGCATTTTCAGGCTTTTGGCAGCATTTTTGAGTGAATTGCCAAAAGTCAGATTTTTGCTGAAATTGTGACCCCGGGGCTTAGGGATTTTTTCAAAAAAATATTTTCTGCCGGATAAGTTTTTGAGGGCTGATTTCTTGTCCTGTGATAAAAAGCCTTCTGTTTCGAGTGCCAAACCTTTCAGGAGAGCATTTTCAGGCTTTTGCACCACTTTTGAGTGAATTGCCAAAAGTCAGATTTTTGCTGAAATTGTGACCCCGAGGCTTAGGGATTTTTTCAAAAAAATATTTTCTGCCGCTTAGGTTTTTGAGGGCTGATTTATTTTCCTTTGATAAAAAGACTTCTGTTTCCATCGCCAAAGCTTTCAAGGGAGCATTTTCAAGCTTTTGGCACCATTTTTGACTGAATTGCCAAAAGTCAGATTTTTCCTGGAATTGTGACCCTGGGGCTTAGGGATTTTTTCAAAAAAATATTTTCTGCCGGTTAAGTTGTTGAGGGCTGATTTCTTGTCCTGTGATAAAAAGCCTTCTGTTTCGAGTGCCAAACCTTTCAGGAGAGCATTTTCAGGCTTTTGGCACCATTTTTGAGTGAATTGCCAAAAGTCAGATTTTTGCTGAAATTGTGACCCCGGGGCTTAGGGATTTTTTCAAAAAAATATTTACTGCCGGTTAAGTTTTTGAGGGCTGATTTCTTGTCCTTTTATAAAAAGACTTCAGTTTCCATCGCCAAAGCTTTCAGGGGAGCATTTTCAAGCTTTTGGCACCATTTTTGAGTGAATTGCCAAAAGTCAGATTTTTGCTGGAATTGTGACCCCGGGGCTTAGGGATTTTTTTAAAAAAATATTTTCTGCCGGTTAAGTTTTTGAGGGCTGATTTCTTGTCCTGTGATAAAAAGACTTCTGTTTCCATCACCAAAGCTTTCAGGGGAGCATTTTCAAGCTTTTGGCACCATTTTTGAGTGAATTGCCAAAAGACATATTTTTGCTGAAATTGTGACCCCGGGGCTTAGGGATTTTTTCAAAAAAATATTTTCTGCCGGTTAAGTTTTTGAGGGCTGATTTCTTGTCCTGTGATAAAAAGCCTTCTGTTTCGGGTGACAAAGCTTTCAGGGGATCATTTGCAAGCTTCTGGCACCATTTTTGAGTGAATTGCCAAAAGTCAGATTTTTGCTGAAATTGTGACCCCGGGGCTTAGGGATATTTTCAAAAAAATATTTTCTGCCGGTTAAGTTTTTGAGGGCTGATTTCTTGTCCTGTGATAAAAAGCCTTCTGTTTCGAGTGCCAAAGCTTTCAGGGGATCATTTGCAAGCTTCTGGCACCATTTTTGAGTGAATTGCCAAAACTCAGATTTTTGCTGAAATTGTGACCCCGGGGCGTAGGGATTTTTTAAAAAAAATATTTTCTGCTGGTTAAGTTTTTGAGGGCTGATTTCTTGTCCTGTGATAAAAAGCCTTCTGTTTCGAGTGCCAAAGCTTTCAGGGGATCATTTGCAAGCTTCTGGCACCATTTTTGAGTGAATTGCCAAAAGTCAGATTTTTGCTGAAATTGTGACCACAGGGCTTAGGGATTTTTTCAAAAAAATATTTTCTGCCGGTTAAGTTTTTGAGGGCTGATTTCTTGTCCTGTGATAAAAAGCCTTCTGTTTCGAGTGCCAAACTGTCAGGAGAGCATTTTCAACCTTTTGGCACCATTTCTGAGTGAATTGCCAAAAGTCAGATTTTTGCTGAAATTGTGACCCCGGGGCGTAGGGATTTTTTAAAAAAAATATTTTCTGCTGGTTAAGTTTTTGAGAGCTGATTTCTTGTCCTGTGATAAAAAGCCTTCTGTTTCAAGGGCCAAAGCTTTCAGGGGATCATTTGCAAGCTTCTGGCACCATTTTTGAGTGAATTGCCAAAAGTCAGATTTTTGCTGAAATTGTGACCCCGGGGCTTAGGGATTTTTTCAAAAAAATATTTTCTGCCGGTTAAGTTTTTGAGGGTTGATTTCTTGTCCTGTGATAAAAAGCCTTCTGTTTTGAGTGCCAAACCTTTCAGGAGAGCATTTTCAAGCTTTTGGCACCACTTTTGAGTGAATTGCCAAAAGTCAGATTTTTGCTGGAATTGTGACCCCGGGGCTTAGGGATTTTTTCAAAAAAATATTTTCTGCCGGTTAAGTTTTTGAGGGCTGATTTCTTGTCCTTTTATAAAAAGACTTCAGTTTCCATCGCCAAAGCTTTCAGGGGAGCATTTTCAAGCTTTTGGCACCATTTTTGAGTGAATTGCCAAAAGTCAGATTTTTGCTGGAATTGTGACCCCGGGGCTTAGGGATTTTTTTAAAAAAATATTTTCTGCCGGTTAAGTTTTTGAGGGCTGATTTCTTGTCCTGTGATAAAAAGACTTCTGTTTCCATCCCGAAAGCTTTCAGGGGAGCATTTTCAAGCTTTTGGCACCATTTTTGAGTGAATTGCCAAAAGACATATTTTTGCTGAAATTGTGACCCCGGGGCTTAGGGATTTTTTTCAAAAAAATATATTCTGCCGGTTAAGTTTTTGAGGGCTGATTTCTTGTCCTGTGATAAAAAGCCTTCTGTTTCGAGTGCCAAAGCTTTCAGGGGATCATTTGCAAGCTTCTGGCACCATTTTTGAGTGAATTGCCAAAAGTCAGATTTTTGCAGAAATTGTGACCCCGGGGCTTAGGGATTTTTTCAAAAAAATATTTTCTGCCGGTTAAGTTTTTGAGGGCTGATTTCTTGTCCTGTGATAAAAAGCCTTCTGTTTCGAGTGCCAAACTGTCAGGAGAGCATTTTCAACCTTTTGGCACCATTTCTGAGTGAATTGCCAAAAGTCAGATTTTTGCTGAAATTGTGATCCCGGGGCTTAGGGATTTTTTTTTAAAAATATTTTCTGCCGGTTAAGTTTTTGAGGGCTGATTTCTTGTCCTGTGATAAAAAGCCTTCTGTTTCGAGTGCCAAAGCTTTCAGGGGATCATTTGCAAGCTTCTGGCACCATTTTTGAGTGAATTGCCAAAAGTCAGATTTTTGCTGAAATTGTGACCCCGGGGCTTAGGGATGTTTTCAAAAAAATATTTTCTGCCGGTTAAGGTTTTGAGGGCTGATTTCTTGTCATTTGATAAAAAGCCTTCTGTTTCGAGTGCCAAAGCTTTCAGGGGATCATTTGCAAGCTTCTGGCACCATTTTTGAGTGAATTGCCAAAAGTCAGATTTTTGCTGAAATTGTGACCCCGGGGCTTAGGGATTTTTTCAAAAAAATATTTTCTGCCGGTTAAGTTTTTGAGGGTTGATTTCATGTCCTGTGATAAAAAGCCTTCTGTTTCCATCACCAAAGCCGTCAGTGGAGCATTTTCAAGCTTTTGGCACCATTTTTGAGTGAATTGCCAAAAGTGAGATTTTTGCTGGAATTGTGACCCCGGGGCTTAGGGATTTTTTCAAAAAAATATTTTCTGCCGGTTAAGTTTTTGAGGGCTGATTTCTTGTCCTGTGATAAAAAGCCTTCTGTTTCGCGTGCCAAACCTTTCAGGAGAGCATTTTCAGGCTTTTGGCAGCATTTTTGAGTGAATTGCCAAAAGTCAGATTTTTGCTGAAATTGTGACCCCGGGGCTTAGGGATTTTTTCAAAAAAATATTTTCTGCCGGATAAGTTTTTGAGGGCTGATTTCTTGTCCTGTGATAAAAAGCCTTCTGTTTCGAGTGCCAAATCTTTCAGGAGAGCATTTTCAGGCTTTTGCACCACTTTTGAGTGAATTGCCAAAAGTCAGATTTTTGCTGAAATTGTGACCCCGAGGCTTAGGGATTTTTTCAAAAAAATATTTTCTGCCGCTTAGGTTTTTGAGGGCTGATTTATTTTCCTTTGATAAAAAGACTTCTGTTTCCATCGCCAAAGCTTTCAGGGGAGCATTTTCAAGCTTTTGGCACCATTTTTGAGTGAATTGCCAAAAGTCAGATTTTTGCTGGAATTGTGACCCCGGGGCTTAGGGATTTTTTTAAAAAAATATTTTCTGCCGGTTAAGTTGTTGAGGGCTGATTTCTTGTCCTGTGATAAAAAGACTTCTGTTTCCATCGCCAAAGCTTTCAGGGGAGCATTTTCAAGCTTTTGGCACCATTTTTGAGTGAATTGCCAAAAGACATATTTTTGCTGAAATTGTGACCCCGGGGCTTAGGGATTTTTTCAAAAAAATATTTTCTGCCGGTTAAGTTTTTGAGGGTTGATTTCATGTCCTGTGATAAAAAGCCTTCTGTTTTGAGTGCCAAACCTTTCAGGAGAGCATTTTCAAGCTTTTGGCACCACTTTTGAGTGAATTGCCAAAAGTCAGATTTTTGCTGGAATTGTGACCCCGGGGCTTAGGGATTTTTTCAAAAAAATATTTTCTGCTGGTTAAGTTTTTGAGGGCTGATTTCTTGTCCTGTGATAAAAAGCCTTCTGTTTCGAGTGCCAAAGCTTTCAGGAGAGCATTTTCAGGCTTTTGGCAGCATTTTTGAGTGAATTGCCAAAAGACATATTTTTGCTGAAATTGTGACCCCGGGGCTTAGGGATTTTTTCAAAAAAATATTTTCTGCCGGTTAAGTGTTTGAGGGTTGATTTCATGTCCTGTGATAAAAAGCCTTCTGTTTCCATCACCAAAGCCGTCAGTGGAGCATTTTCAAGCTTTTGGCACCATTTTTGAGTGAATTGCCAAAAGTGAGATTTTTGCTGGAATTGTGACCCCGGGGCTTAGGGATTTTTTCAAAAAAATATTTTCTGCCGGTTAAGTTTTTGAGGGCTGATTTCTTGTCCTGTGATAAAAAGCCTTCTGTTTCGCGTGCCAAACCTTTCAGGAGAGCATTTTCAGGCTTTTGGCAGCATTTTTGAGTGAATTGCCAAAAGTCAGATTTTTGCTGAAATTGTGACCCCGGGGCTTAGGGATTTTTTCAAAAAAATATTTTCTGCCGGATAAGTTTTTGAGGGCTGATTTCTTGTCCTGTGATAAAAAGCCTTCTGTTTCGAGTGCCAAACCTTTCAGGAGAGCATTTTCAGGCTTTTGCACCACTTTTGAGTGAATTGCCAAAAGTCAGATTTTTGCTGAAATTGTGACCCCGAGGCTTAGGGATTTTTTCAAAAAAATATTTTCTGCCGCTTAGGTTTTTGAGGGCTGATTTATTTTCCTTTGATAAAAAGACTTCTGTTTCCATCGCCAAAGCTTTCAAGGGAGCATTTTCAAGCTTTTGGCACCATTTTTGACTGAATTGCCAAAAGTCAGATTTTTCCTGGAATTGTGACCCTGGGGCTTAGGGATTTTTTCAAAAAAATATTTTCTGCCGGTTAAGTTGTTGAGGGCTGATTTCTTGTCCTGTGATAAAAAGCCTTCTGTTTCGAGTGCCAAACCTTTCAGGAGAGCATTTTCAGGCTTTTGGCAGCATTTTTGAGTGAATTGCCAAAAGACATATTTTTGCTGAAATTGTGACCCCGGGGCTTAGGGATTTTTTCAAAAAAATATTTTCTGCCGGTTAAGTGTTTGAGGGTTGATTTCATGTCCTGTGATAAAAAGCCTTCTGTTTCCATCACCAAAGCCTTCAGTGGAGCATTTTCAAGCTTTTGGCACCATTTTTGAGTGAATTGCCAAAAGTGAGATTTTTGCTGGAATTGTGACCCCGGGGCTTAGGGATTTTTTCAAAAAAATATTTTCTGCCGGTTAAGTTTTTGAGGGCTGATTTCTTGTCCTGTGATAAAAAGCCTTCTGTTTCGCGTGCCAAACCTTTCAGGAGAGCATTTTCAGGCTTTTGGCAGCATTTTTGAGTGAATTGCCAAAAGTCAGATTTTTGCTGAAATTGTGACCCCGGGGCTTAGGGATTTTTTCAAAAAAATATTTTCTGCCGGATAAGTTTTTGAGGGCTGATTTCTTGTCCTGTGATAAAAAGCCTTCTGTTTCGAGTGCCAAATCTTTCAGGAGAGCATTTTCAGGCTTTTGCACCACTTTTGAGTGAATTGCCAAAAGTCAGATTTTTGCTGAAATTGTGACCCCGAGGCTTAGGGATTTTTTCAAAAAAATATTTTCTGCCGCTTAGGTTTTTGAGGGCTGATTTATTTTCCTTTGATAAAAAGACTTCTGTTTCCATCGCCAAAGCTTTCAGGGGAGCATTTTCAAGCTTTTGGCACCATTTTTGAGTGAATTGCCAAAAGTCAGATTTTTGCTGGAATTGTGACCCCAGGGCTTAGGGATTTTTTTAAAAAAATATTTTCTGCCGGTTAAGTTTTTGAGGGCTGATTTCTTGTCCTGTGATAAAAAGACTTCTGTTTCCATCGCCAAAGCTTTCAGGGGAGCATTTTCAAGCTTTTGGCACCATTTTTGAGTGAATTGCCAAAAGACATATTTTTGCTGAAATTGTGACCCCGGGGCTTAGGGATTTTTTCAAAAAAATATTTTCTGCCGGTTAAGTTTTTGAGGGCTGATTTCTTGTCCTGTGATAAAAAGCCTTCTGTTTCGGGTGACAAAGCTTTCAGGGGATCATTTGCAAGCTTCTGGCACCATTTTTGTGTGAATTGCCAAAAGTCAGATTTTTGCTGAAATTGTGACCCCGGGGCTTAGGGATATTTTCAAAAAAATATTTTCTGCCGGTTAAGTTTTTGAGGGCTGATTTCTTGTCCTGTGATAAAAAGCCTTCTGTTTCGAGTGCCAAAGCTTTCAGGGGATCATTTGCAAGCTTCTGGCACCATTTTTGAGTGAATTGCCAAAAGTCAGATTTTTGCTGAAATTGTGACCCCGGGGCTTAGGGATTTCTTCAAAAAAATATTTTCTGCCGGTTAAGTTTTTGAGGGCTGATTTCTTGTCCTGTGATAAAAAGCCTTCTGTTTCGAGTGCCAAACTGTCAGGAGAGCATTATCAACCTTTTGGCACCATTTCTGAGTGAATTGCCAAAAGTCAGATTTTTACTGAAATTGTGACCCCGGGGCGTAGGGATTTTTTTAAAAAAATATTTTCTGCTGGTTAAGTTTTTGAGGGCTGATTTCTTGTCCTGTGATAAAAAGCCTTCTGTTTCGAGTGCCAAAGCTTTCAGGGGATCATTTGCAAGTTTCTGGCAGCATTTTTGAGTGAATTGCCAAAAGTCAGATTTTTGCTGAAATTGTGACCCTGGGGTGTAGGGATTTTTTAAAAAAAATATTTTCTGCCGGTTAAGTTTTTGAGGGCTGATTTCTTGTCCTGTGATAAAAAGCCTTCTGTTTCGAGTGCCAAAGCTTTCAGGGGATCATTTGCAAGCTTCTGGCACCATTTTTGAGTGAATTGCCAAAAGTCAGATTTTTGCTGAAATTGTGACCCCGGGGCTTAGGGATTTTTTCAAAAAAATATTTTCTGCCGGATAAGTTTTTGAGGGTTGATTTCTTGTCCTGTGATAAAAAGCCTTCTGTTTTGAGTGCCAAACCTTTCAGGAGAGCATTTTCAGGCTTTTGCACCACTTTTGAGTGAATTGCCAAAAGTCAGATTTTTACTGAAATTGTGACCCCGGGGCTTAGGGATTTTTTCAAAAAAATATTTTCTGCCGGTTAAGTTTTTGAGGGCTGATTTCTTGTCCTTTTATAAAAAGACTTCAGTTTCCATCGCCAAAGCTTTCAGGGGAGCATTTTCAAGCTTTTGGCACCATTTTTGAGTGAATTGCCAAAAGTCAGATTTTTGCTGAAATTGTGACCCCGGGGCTTAGGGATTTTTTCAAAAAAATATTTTCTGCCGGTTAAGTTTTTGAGGGCTGATTTCTTGTCCTGTGATAAAAAGCCTTCTGTTCCGAGTGCCAAACTTTCAGGAGAGCATTTTCAACCTTTTGGCACCATTGTTGAGTGAATTGCCAAAAGTCAGATTTTTGCTGAAATTGTGACCCCGGGGCTTAGGGATTTTTTCAAAAAAATATTTTCTGCCGGTTAAGTTTTTGAGGGCTGATTTCTTGTCCTGTGATAAAAAGCCTTCTGTTTCGAGTGCCAAAGCTTTCAGGGGATCATTTGCAAGCTTCTGGCACCATTTTTGAGTGAATTGCCAAAAGTCAGATTTTTGCAGAAATTGTGACCCCGGGGCTTAGGGATTTTTTCAAAAAAATATTTTCTGCCGGTTAAGTTTTTGAGGGCTGATTTCTTGTCCTGTGATAAAAAGCCTTCTGTTTCGAGTGCCAAACTGTCAGGAGAGCATTTTCAACCTTTTGGCACCATTTCTGAGTGAATTGCCAAAAGTCAGATTTTTGCTGAAATTGTGATCCCGGGGCTTAGGGATTTTTTTTTAAAAATATTTTCTGCCGGTTAAGTTTTTGAGGGCTGATTTCTTGTCCTGTGATAAAAAGCCTTCTGTTTCGAGTGCCAAAGCTTTCAGGGGATCATTTGCAAGCTTCTGGCACCATTTTTGAGTGAATTGCCAAAAGTCAGATTTTTGCTGAAATTGTGACCCCGGGGCTTAGGGATTTCTTCAAAAAAATATTTTCTGCCGGTTAAGTTTTTGAGGGCTGATTTCTTGTCCTGTGATAAAAAGCCTTCTGTTTCGAGTGCCAAACTGTCAGGAGAGCATTATCAACCTTTTGGCACCATTTCTGAGTGAATTGCCAAAAGTCAGATTTTTACTGAAATTGTGACCCCGGGGCGTAGGGATTTTTTTAAAAAAATATTTTCTGCTGGTTAAGTTTTTGAGGGCTGATTTCTTGTCCTGTGATAAAAAGCCTTCTGTTTCGAGTGCCAAAGCTTTCAGGGGATCATTTGCAAGTTTCTGGCAGCATTTTTGAGTGAATTGCCAAAAGTCAGATTTTTGCTGAAATTGTGACCCTGGGGCGTAGGGATTTTTTAAAAAAAATATTTTCTGCCGGTTAAGTTTTTGAGGGCTGATTTCTTGTCCTGTGATAAAAAGCCTTCTGTTTCGAGTGCCAAAGCTTTCAGGGGATCATTTGCAAGCTTCTGGCACCATTTTTGAGTGAATTGCCAAAAGTCAGATTTTTGCTGAAATTGTGACCCCGGGGCTTAGGGATTTTTTCAAAAAAATATTTTCTGCCGGATAAGTTTTTGAGGGTTGATTTCTTGTCCTGTGATAAAAAGCCTTCTGTTTTGAGTGCCAAACCTTTCAGGAGAGCATTTTCAAGCTTTTGGCACCACTTTTGAGTGAATTGCCAAAAGTCAGATTTTTGCTGAAATTGTGTCCCCGGGTCTTAGGGATTTTTTCAAAAAAATATTTTCTGCCGGTTAAGTTTTTGAGGGCTGATTTCTTGTCCTTTTATAAAAAGACTTCAGTTTCCATCGCCAAAGCTTTCAGGGGAGCATTTTCAAGCTTTTGGCACCATTTTTGAGTGAATTGCCAAAAGTCAGATTTTTGCTGAAATTGTGACCCCGGGGCTTAGGGATTTTTTCAAAAAAATATTTTCTGCCGGTTAAGTTTTTGAGGGCTGATTTCTTGTCCTGTGATAAAAAGCCTTCTGTTCCGAGTGCCAAACTTTCAGGAGAGCATTTTCAACCTTTTGGCACCATTTCTGAGTGAATTGCCAAAAGTCAGATTTTTGCTGAAATTGTGACCCCGGGGCTTAGGGATTTTTTCAAAAAAATATTTTCTGCCAGTTAAGTTTTTGAGGGCTGATTTCTTGTCCTGTGATAAAAAGCCTTCTGTTTCGAGTGCCAAAGCTTTCAGGGGATCATTTGCAAGCTTCTGGCACCATTTTTGAGTGAATTGCCAAAAGTCAGATTTTTGCAGAAATTGTGACCCCGGGGCTTAGGGATTTTTTCAAAAAAATATTTTCTGCCGGTTAAGTTTTTGAGGGCTGATTTCTTGTCCTGTGATAAAAAGCCTTCTGTTTCGAGTGCCAAACTGTCAGGAGAGCATTTTCAACCTTTTGGCACCATTTCTGAGTGAATTGCCAAAAGTCAGATTTTTGCTGAAATTGTGATCCCGGGGCTTAGGGATTTTTTTTAAAAAATATTTTCTGCCGGTTAAGTTTTTGAGGGCTGATTTCTTGTCCTGTGATAAAAAGCCTTCTGTTTCGAGTGCCAAAGCTTTCAGGGGATCATTTGCAAGCTTCTGGCACCATTTTTGAGTGAATTGCCAAAAGTCAGATTTTTGCTGAAATTGTGACCCCGGGGCTTAGGGATTTCTTCAAAAAAATATTTTCTGCCGGTTAAGTTTTTGAGGGCTGATTTCTTGTCCTGTGATAAAAAGCCTTCTGTTTCGAGTGCCAAAGCTTTCAGGGGATCATTTGCAAGCTTCTGGCACCATTTTTGAGTGAATTGCCAAAAGTCAGATTTTTGCTGAAATTGTGACCCCGGGGCTTAGGGATTTTTTCAAAAAAATATTTTCTGCCGGATAAGTTTTTGAGGGTTGATTTCTTGTCCTGTGATAAAAAGCCTTCTGTTTTGAGTGCCAAACCTTTCAGGAGAGCATTTTCAAGCTTTTGGCACCACTTTTGAGTGAATTGCCAAAAGTCAGATTTTTGCTGAAATTGTGTCCCCGGGTCTTAGGGATTTTTTCAAAAAAATATTTTCTGCCGGTTAAGTTTTTGAGGGCTGATTTCTTGTCCTTTTATAAAAAGACTTCAGTTTCCATCGCCAAAGCTTTCAGGGGAGCATTTTCAAGCTTTTGGCACCATTTTTGAGTGAATTGCCAAAAGTCAGATTTTTGCTGAAATTGTGACCCCGGGGCTTAGGGATTTTTTCAAAAAAATATTTTCTGCCGGTTAAGTTTTTGAGGGCTGATTTCTTGTCCTGTGATAAAAAGCCTTCTGTTCCGAGTGCCAAACTTTCAGGAGAGCATTTTCAACCTTTTGGCACCATTTCTGAGTGAATTGCCAAAAGTCAGATTTTTGCTGAAATTGTGACCCCGGGGCTTAGGGATTTTTTCAAAAAAATATTTTCTGCCGGTTAAGTTTTTGAGGGCTGATTTCTTGTCCTGTGATAAAAAGCCTTCTGTTTCGAGTGCCAAAGCTTTCAGGGGATCATTTGCAAGCTTCTGGCACCATTTTTGAGTGAATTGCCAAAAGTCAGATTTTTGCAGAAATTGTGACCCCGGGGCTTAGGGATTTTTTCAAAAAAATATTTTCTGCCGGTTAAGTTTTTGAGGGCTGATTTCTTGTCCTGTGATAAAAAGCCTTCTGTTTCGAGTGCCAAACTGTCAGGAGAGCATTTTCAACCTTTTGGCACCATTTCTGAGTGAATTGCCAAAAGTCAGATTTTTGCTGAAATTGTGATCCCGGGGCTTAGGGATTTTTTTTAAAAAATATTTTCTGCCGGTTAAGTTTTTGAGGGCTGATTTCTTGTCCTGTGATAAAAAGCCTTCTGTTTCGAGTGCCAAAGCTTTCAGGGGATCATTTGCAAGCTTCTGGCACCATTTTTGAGTGAATTGCCAAAAGTCAGATTTTTGCTGAAATTGTGACCCCGGGGCTTAGGGATGTTTTCAAAAAAATATTTTCTGCCGGTTAAGGTTTTGAGGGCTGATTTCTTGTCCTGTGATAAAAAGCCTTCTGTTTCGAGTGCCAAAGCTTTCAGGGGATCATTTGCAAGCTTCTGGCACCATTTTTGAGTGAATTGCCAAAAGTCAGATTTTTGCTGAAATTGTGACCCCGGGGCTTAGGGATTTTTTCAAAAAAATATTTTCTGCCGGTTAAGTTTTTGAGGGTTGATTTCATGTCCTGTGATAAAAAGCCTTCTGTTTCCATCACCAAAGCCGTCAGTGGAGCATTTTCAAGCTTTTGGCACCATTTTTGAGTGAATTGCCAAAAGTGAGATTTTTGCTGGAATTGTGACCCCGGGGCTTAGGGATTTTTTCAAAAAAATATTTTCTGCCGGTTAAGTTTTTGAGGGCTGATTTCTTGTCCTGTGATAAAAAGCCTTCTGTTTCGCGTGCCAAACCTTTCAGGAGAGCATTTTCAGGCTTTTGGCAGCATTTTTGAGTGAATTGCCAAAAGTCAGATTTTTGCTGAAATTGTGACCCCGGGGCTTAGGGATTTTTTCAAAAAAATATTTTCTGCCGGATAAGTTTTTGAGGGCTGATTTCTTGTCCTGTGATAAAAAGCCTTCTGTTTCGAGTGCCAAACCTTTCAGGAGAGCATTTTCAGGCTTTTGCACCACTTTTGAGTGAATTGCCAAAAGTCAGATTTTTCCTGGAATTGTGACCCTGGGGCTTAGGGATTTTTTCAAAAAAATATTTTCTGCCGCTTAGGTTTTTGAGGGCTGATTTATTTTCCTTTGATAAAAAGACTTCTGTTTCCATCGCCAAAGCTTTCAAGGGAGCATTTTCAAGCTTTTGGCACCATTTTTGACTGAATTGCCAAAAGTCAGATTTTTCCTGGAATTGTGAACCTGGGGCTTAGGGATTTTTTCAAAAAAATATTTTCTGCTGGTTAAGTTGTTGAGGGCTGATTTCTTGTCCTGTGATAAAAAGCCTTCTGTTTCGAGTGCCAAACCTTTCAGGAGAGCATTTTCAGGCTTTTGGCACCATTTTTGAGTGAATTGCCAAAAGTCAGATTTTTGCTGAAATTGTGACCCCGGGGCTTAGGGATTTTTTCAAAAAAATATTTACTGCCGGTTAAGTTTTTGAGGGCTGATTTCTTGTCCTTTTATAAAAAGACTTCAGTTTCCATCGCCAAAGCTTTCAGGGGAGCATTTTCAAGCTTTTGGCACCATTTTTGAGTGAATTGCCAAAAGTCAGATTTTTGCTGGAATTGTGACCCCGGGGCTTAGGGATTTTTTTAAAAAAATATTTTCTGCCGGTTAAGTTTTTGAGGGCTGATTTCTTGTCCTGTGATAAAAAGCCTTCTGTTTCCATCACCAAAGCTTTCAGGGGAGCATTTTCAAGCTTTTGGCACCACTTTTGAGTGAATTGCCAAAGGCAAATTTTTGCTGAAATTGTGACCCCGGGGCTTAGGGATTTTTTCAAAAAAATATTTTCTGCCGGTTAAGTTTTTGAGGGCTGATTTCTTGTCCTGTGATAAAAAGCCTTCTGTTCCGAGTGCCAAACTTTCAGGAGAGCATTTTCAACCTTTTGGCACCATTTCTGAGTGAATTGCCAAAAGTCAGATTTTTGCTGAAATTGTGACCCCGGGGCTTAGGGATTTTTTCAAAAAAATATTTTCTGCCGGTTAAGTTTTTGAGGGCTGATTTCTTGTCCTGTGATAAAAAGCCTTCTGTTTCGAGTGCCAAAGCTTTCAGGGGATCATTTGCAAGCTTCTGGCACCATTTTTGAGTGAATTGCCAAAAGTCAGATTTTTGCAGAAATTGTGACCCCGGGGCTTAGGGATTTTTTCAAAAAAATATTTTCTGCCGGTTAAGTTTTTGAGGGCTGATTTCTTGTCCTGTGATAAAAAGCCTTCTGTTTCGAGTGCCAAACTGTCAGGAGAGCATTTTCAACCTTTTGGCACCATTTCTGAGTGAATTGCCAAAAGTCAGATTTTTGCTGAAATTGTGATCCCGGGGCTTAGGGATTTTTTTTAAAAAATATTTTCTGCCGGTTAAGTTTTTGAGGGCTGATTTCTTGTCCTGTGATAAAAAGCCTTCTGTTTCGAGTGCCAAAGCTTTCAGGGGATCATTTGCAAGCTTCTGGCACCATTTTTGAGTGAATTGCCAAAAGTCAGATTTTTGCTGAAATTGTGACCCCGGGGCTTAGGGATGTTTTCAAAAAAATATTTTCTGCCGGTTAAGGTTTTGAGGGCTGATTTCTTGTCATGTGATAAAAAGCCTTCTGTTTCGAGTGCCAAAGCTTTCAGGGGATCATTTGCAAGCTTCTGGCACCATTTTTGAGTGAATTGCCAAAAGTCAGATTTTTGCTGAAATTGTGACCCCGGGGCTTAGGGATTTTTTCAAAAAAATATTTTCTGCCGGTTAAGTTTTTGAGGGTTGATTTCATGTCCTGTGATAAAAAGCCTTCTGTTTCCATCACCAAAGCCGTCAGTGGAGCATTTTCAAGCTTTTGGCACCATTTTTGAGTGAATTGCCAAAAGTGAGATTTTTGCTGGAATTGTGACCCCGGGGCTTAGGGATTTTTTCAAAAAAATATTTTCTGCCGGTTAAGTTTTTGAGGGCTGATTTCTTGTCCTGTGATAAAAAGCCTTCTGTTTCGCGTGCCAAACCTTTCAGGAGAGCATTTTCAGGCTTTTGGCAGCATTTTTGAGTGAATTGCCAAAAGTCAGATTTTTGCTGAAATTGTGACCCCGGGGCTTAGGGATTTTTTCAAAAAAATATTTTCTGCCGGATAAGTTTTTGAGGGCTGATTTCTTGTCCTGTGATAAAAAGCCTTCTGTTTCGAGTGCCAAACCTTTCAGGAGAGCATTTTCAGGCTTTTGCACCACTTTTGAGTGAATTGCCAAAAGTCAGATTTTTCCTGGAATTGTGACCCTGGGGCTTAGGGATTTTTTCAAAAAAATATTTTCTGCCGGTTAAGTTGTTGAGGGCTGATTTCTTGTCCTGTGATAAAAAGCCTTCTGTTTCGAGTGCCAAACCTTTCAGGAGAGCATTTTCAGGCTTTTGGCACCATTTTTGAGTGAATTGCCAAAAGTCAGATTTTTGCTGAAATTGTGACCCCGGGGCTTAGGGATTTTTTCAAAAAAATATTTACTGCCGGTTAAGTTTTTGAGGGCTGATTTCTTGTCCTTTTATAAAAAGACTTCAGTTTCCATCGCCAAAGCTTTCAGGGGAGCATTTTCAAGCTTTTGGCACCATTTTTGAGTGAATTGCCAAAAGTCAGATTTTTGCTGGAATTGTGACCCCGGGGCTTAGGGATTTTTTTAAAAAAATATTTTCTGCCGGTTAAGTTTTTGAGGGCTGATTTCTTGTCCTGTGATAAAAAGACTTCTGTTTCCATCACCAAAGCTTTCAGGGGAGCATTTTCAAGCTTTTGGCACCATTTTTGAGTGAATTGCCAAAAGACATATTTTTGCTGAAATTGTGACCCCGGGGCTTAGGGATTTTTTCAAAAAAATATTTTCTGCCGGTTAAGTTTTTGAGGGCTGATTTCTTGTCCTGTGATAAAAAGCCTTCTGTTTCGGGTGACAAAGCTTTCAGGGGATCATTTGCAAGCTTCTGGCACCATTTTTGAGTGAATTGCCAAAAGTCAGATTTTTGCTGAAATTGTGACCCCGGGGCTTAGGGATATTTTCAAAAAAATATTTTCTGCCGGTTAAGTTTTTGAGGGCTGATTTCTTGTCCTGTGATAAAAAGCCTTCTGTTTCGAGTGCCAAAGCTTTCAGGGGATCATTTGCAAGCTTCTGGCACCATTTTTGAGTGAATTGCCAAAACTCAGATTTTTGCTGAAATTGTGACCCCGGGGCGTAGGGATTTTTTTAAAAAAATATTTTCTGCTGGTTAAGTTTTTGAGGGCTGATTTCTTGTCCTGTGATAAAAAGCCTTCTGTTTCGAGTGCCAAAGCTTTCAGGGGATCATTTGCAAGCTTCTGGCACCATTTTTGAGTGAATTGCCAAAAGTCAGATTTTTGCTGAAATTGTGACCACAGGGCTTAGGGATTTTTTCAAAAAAATATTTTCTGCCGGTTAAGTTTTTGAGGGCTGATTTCTTGTCCTGTGATAAAAAGCCTTCTGTTTCGAGTGCCAAACCTTTCAGTAGAGCATTTTCAAGCTTTTGGCACCACTTTTGAGTGAATTGCCAAAAGTCAGATTTTTGCTGGAATTGTGACCCCGGGGCTTAGGGATTTTTTCAAAAAAATATTTTCTGCCGGTTAAGTTTTTGAGGGCTGATTTCTTGTCCTTTTATAAAAAGACTTCAGTTTCCATCGCCAAAGCTTTCAGGGGAGCATTTTCAAGCTTTTGGCACCATTTTTGAGTGAATTGCCAAAAGTCAGATTTTTGCTGGAATTGTGACCCCGGGGCTTAGGGATTTTTTTAAAAAAATATTTTCTGCCGGTTAAGTTTTTGAGGGCTGATTTCTTGTCCTGTGATAAAAAGACTTCTGTTTCCATCCCGAAAGCTTTCAGGGGAGCATTTTCAAGCTTTTGGCACCATTTTTGAGTGAATTGCCAAAAGACATATTTTTGCTGAAATTGTGACCCCGGGGCTTAGGGATTTTTTTCAAAAAAATATATTCTGCCGGTTAAGTTTTTGAGGGCTGATTTCTTGTCCTGTGATAAAAAGCCTTCTGTTTCGAGTGCCAAAGCTTTCAGGGGATCATTTGCAAGCTTCTGGCACCATTTTTGAGTGAATTGCCAAAAGTCAGATTTTTGCAGAAATTGTGACCCCGGGGCTTAGGGATTTTTTCAAAAAAATATTTTCTGCCGGTTAAGTTTTTGAGGGCTGATTTCTTGTCCTGTGATAAAAAGCCTTCTGTTTCGAGTGCCAAACTGTCAGGAGAGCATTTTCAACCTTTTGGCACCATTTCTGAGTGAATTGCCAAAAGTCAGATTTTTGCTGAAATTGTGATCCCGGGGCTTAGGGATTTTTTTTAAAAAATATTTTCTGCCGGTTAAGTTTTTGAGGGCTGATTTCTTGTCCTGTGATAAAAAGCCTTCTGTTTCGAGTGCCAAAGCTTTCAGGGGATCATTTGCAAGCTTCTGGCACCATTTTTGAGTGAATTGCCAAAAGTCAGATTTTTGCTGAAATTGTGACCCCGGGGCTTAGGGATGTTTTCAAAAAAATATTTTCTGCCGGTTAAGGTTTTGAGGGCTGATTTCTTGTCATGTGATAAAAAGCCTTCTGTTTCGAGTGCCAAAGCTTTCAGGGGATCATTTGCAAGCTTCTGGCACCATTTTTGAGTGAATTGCCAAAAGTCAGATTTTTGCTGAAATTGTGACCCCGGGGCTTAGGGATTTTTTCAAAAAAATATTTTCTGCCGGTTAAGTGTTTGAGGGTTGATTTCATGTCCTGTGATAAAAAGCCTTCTGTTTCCATCACCAAAGCCGTCAGTGGAGCATTTTCAAGCTTTTGGCACCATTTTTGAGTGAATTGCCAAAAGTGAGATTTTTGCTGGAATTGTGACCCCGGGGCTTAGGGATTTTTTCAAAAAAATATTTTCTGCCGGTTAAGTTTTTGAGGGCTGATTTCTTGTCCTGTGATAAAAAGCCTTCTGTTTCGCGTGCCAAACCTTTCAGGAGAGCATTTTCAGGCTTTTGGCAGCATTTTTGAGTGAATTGCCAAAAGTCAGATTTTTGCTGAAATTGTGACCCCGGGGCTTAGGGATTTTTTCAAAAAAATATTTTCTGCCGGATAAGTTTTTGAGGGCTGATTTCTTGTCCTGTGATAAAAAGCCTTCTGTTTCGAGTGCCAAACCTTTCAGGAGAGCATTTTCAGGCTTTTGCACCACTTTTGAGTGAATTGCCAAAAGTCAGATTTTTGCTGAAATTGTGACCCCGAGGCTTAGGGATTTTTTCAAAAAAATATTTTCTGCTGCTTAGGTTTTTGAGGGCTGATTTATTTTCCTTTGATAAAAAGACTTCTGTTTCCATCGCCAAAGCTTTCAAGGGAGCATTTTCAAGCTTTTGGCACCATTTTTGACTGAATTGCCAAAAGTCAGATTTTTCCTGGAATTGTGACCCTGGGGCTTAGGGATTTTTTCAAAAAAATATTTTCTGCCGGTTAAGTTGTTGAGGGCTGATTTCTTGTCCTGTGATAAAAAGCCTTCTGTTTCGAGTGCCAAACCTTTCAGGAGAGCATTTTCAGGCTTTTGGCACCATTTTTGAGTGAATTGCCAAAAGTCAGATTTTTGCTGAAATTGTGACCCCGGGGCTTAGGGATTTTTTCAAAAAAATATTTACTGCCGGTTAAGTTTTTGAGGGCTGATTTCTTGTCCTTTTATAAAAAGACTTCAGTTTCCATCGCCAAAGCTTTCAGGGGAGCATTTTCAAGCTTTTGGCACCATTTTTGAGTGAATTGCCAAAAGTCAGATTTTTGCTGGAATTGTGACCCCGGGGCTTAGGGATTTTTTTAAAAAAATATTTTCTGCCGGTTAAGTTTTTGAGGGCTGATTTCTTGTCCTGTGATAAAAAGACTTCTGTTTCCATCGCCAAAGCTTTCAGGGGAGCATTTTCAAGCTTTTGGCACCATTTTTGAGTGAATTGCCAAAAGACATATTTTTGCTGAAATTGTGACCCCGGGGCTTAGGGATTTTTTCAAAAAAATATTTTCTGCCGGTTAAGTTTTTGAGGGCTGATTTCTTGTCCTGTGATAAAAAGCCTTCTGTTTCGGGTGACAAAGCTTTCAGGGGATCATTTGCAAGCTTCTGGCACCATTTTTGAGTGAATTGCCAAAAGTCAGATTTTTGCTGAAATTGTGACCCCGGGGCTTAGGGATATTTTCAAAAAAATATTTTCTGCCGGTTAAGTTTTTGAGGGCTGATTTCTTGTCCTGTGATAAAAAGCCTTCTGTTTCGAGTGCCAAAGCTTTCAGGGGATCATTTGCAAGCTTCTGGCACTATTTTTGAGTGAATTGCCAAAACTCAGATTTTTGCTGAAATTGTGACCCCGGGGCGTAGGGATTTTTTTAAAAAAATATTTTCTGCTGGTTAAGTTTTTGAGGGCTGATTTCTTGTCCTGTGATAAAAAGCCTTCTGTTTCGAGTGACAAAGCTTTCAGGGGATCATTTGCAAGCTTCTGGCACCATTTTTGAGTGAATTGCCAAAAGTCAGATTTTTGCTGAAATTGTGACCCCGGGGCTTAGGGATATTTTCAAAAAAATATTTTCTGCCGGTTAAGTTTTTGAGGGCTGATTTCTTGTCCTGTGATAAAAAGCCTTCTGTTTCGAGTGCCAAAGCTTTCAGGGGATCATTTGCAAGCTTCTGGCACCATTTTTGAGTGAATTGTCAAAAGTCAGATTTTTGCTGAAATTGTGACCACAGGGCTTAGGGATTTTTTCAAAAAAATATTTTCTGCCGGTTAAGTTTTTGAGGGCTGATTTCTTGTCCTGTGATAAAAAGCCTTCTGTTTCGAGTGCCAAACTGTCAGGAGAGCATTTTCAACCTTTTGGCACCATTTCTGAGTGAATTGCCAAAAGTCAGATTTTTGCTGAAATTGTGACCCCGGGGCGTAGGGATTTTTTTAAAAAAATATTTTCTGCTGGTTAAGTTTTTGAGAGCTGATTTCTTGTCCTGTGATAAAAAGCCTTCTGTTTCAAGGGCCAAAGCTTTCAGGGGATCATTTGCAAGCTTCTGGCACCATTTTTGAGTGAATTGCCAAAAGTCAGATTTTTGCTGAAATTGTGACCCCGGGGCTTAGGGATTTTTTCAAAAAAATATTTTCTGCCGGTTAAGTTTTTGAGGGTTGATTTCTTGTCCTGTGATAAAAAGCCTTCTGTTTTGAGTGCCAAACCTTTCAGGAGAGCATTTTCAAGCTTTTGGCACCACTTTTGAGTGAATTGCCAAAAGTCAGATTTTTGCTGGAATTGTGACCCCGGGGCTTAGGGATTTTTTCAAAAAAATATTTTCTGCCGGTTAAGTTTTTGAGGGCTGATTTCTTGTCCTGTGATAAAAAGCCTTCTGTTTCAAGGGCCAAAGCTTTCAGGGGATCATTTGCAAGCTTTTGGCACCATTTTTGAGTGAATTGCCAAAAGTCAGATTTTTGCTGGAATTGTGACCCCGGGGCTTAGGGATTTTTTTAAAAAAATATTTTCTGCCGGTTAAGTTTTTGAGGGCTGATTTCTTGTCCTGTGATAAAAAGCCTTCTGTTTCGAGTGCCAAACCTTTCAGGAGAGCATTTTCAAGCTTTTGGCACCACTTTTGAGTGAATTGCCAAAAGTCAGATTTTTGCTGAAATTGTGACCCCGGGGCGTAGGGATTTTTTAAAAAAAATATTTTCTGCTGGTTAAGTTTTTGAGGGCTGATTTCTTGTCCTGTGATAAAAAGCCTTCTGTTTCGAGTGCCAAAGCTTTCAGGGGATCATTTGCAAGCTTCTGGCACCATTTTTGAGTGAATTGCCAAAAGTCAGAGTTTTGCTGAAATTGTGACCCCGGGACTTAGGGATATTTTCAAAAAAATATTTTCTGCCGGTTAAGTTTTTGAGGGCTGATTTCTTGTCCTGTGATAAAAAGCCTTCTGTTTCGAGTGCCAAAGCTTTCAGGGGATCATTTGCAAGCTTCTGGCACCATTTTTGAGTGAATTGCCAAAAGTCAGATTTTTGCTGAAATTGTGACCACAGGGCTTAGGGTATTTTCAAAAAAATATTTTCTGCCGGTTAAGTTTTTGAGGGCTGATTTCTTGTCCTGTGATAAAAAGCCTTCTGTTTCGAGTGCCAAACTGTCAGGAGAGCATTTTCAACCTTTTGGCACCATTTCTGAGTGAATTGCCAAAAGTCAGACTTTTGCTGAAATTGTGACCCCGGGGCGTAGGGATTTTTTCAAAAAAATATTTTTTGCCGGTTAAGTTTTTGAGGGCTGATTTCTTGTCCTGTGATAAAAAGACTTCTGTTTCCATCGCCAAAGCTTTCAGGGGAGCATTTTCAAGCTTTTGGCACCATTTTTGAGTGAATTGCCAAAAGACATATTTTTGCTGAAATTGTGACCCCGGGGCTTAGGGATTTTTTCAAAAAAAAATTTTCTGCCGGTTAAGTTTTTGAGGGCTGATTTCTTGTCCTGTGATAAAAAGCCTTCTGTTTCGGGTGACAAAGCTTTCAGGGGATCATTTGCAAGCTTCTGGCACCATTTTTGAGTGAATTGCCAAAAGTCAGATTTTTGCTGAAATTGTGACCCCGGGGCTTAGGGATATTTTCAAAAAAATATTTTCTGCCGGTTAAGTTTTTGAGGGCTGATTTCTTGTCCTGTGATAAAAAGCCTTCTGTTTCGAGTGCCAAAGCTTTCAGGGGATCATTTGCAAGCTTCTGGCACCATTTTTGAGTGAATTGCCAAAAGTCAGATTTTTGCTGAAATTGTGACCCCGGGGCTTAGGGATTTTTTCAAAAAAATATGTTCTGCCGGTTAAGTTTTTGAGGGCTGATTTCTTGTCCTGTGATAAAAAGCCTTCTGTTTCGAGTGCCAAACTGTCAGGAGAGCATTATCAACCTTTTGGCACCATTTCTGAGTGAATTGCCAAAAGTCAGATTTTTGCTGAAATTGTGACCCCGGGGCGTAGGGATATTTTCAAAAAAATATTTTCTGCCGGTTAAGTTTTTGAGGGCTGATTTCTTGTCCTGTGATAAAAAGCCTTCTGTTTCGAGTGCCAAAGCTTTCAGGGGATCATTTGCAAGCTTCTGGCACCATTTTTGAGTGAATTGCCAAAAGTCAGATTTTTGCTGAAATTGTGACCACAGGGCTTAGGGTATTTTCAAAAAAATATTTTCTGCCGGTTAAGTTTTTGAGGGCTGATTTCTTGTCCTGTGATAAAAAGCCTTCTGTTTCGAGTGCCAAACTGTCAGGAGAGCATTTTCAACCTTTTGGCACCATTTCTGAGTGAATTGCCAAAAGTCAGACTTTGGCTGAAATTGTGACCCCGGGGCGTAGGGATTTTTTTAAAAAAATATTTTCTGCTGGTTAAGTTTTTGAGGGCTGATTTCTTGTCCTGTGATAAAAAGCCTTCTGTTTCAAGGGCCAAAGCTTTCAGGGGATCATTTGCAAGCTTCTGGCACCATTTTTGAGTGAATTGCCAAAAGTCAGATTTTTGCTGAAATTGTGACCACAGGGCTTAGGGATTTTTTCAAAAAAATATTTTCTGCCGGTTAAGTTTTTGAGGGCTGATTTCTTGTCCTGTGATAAAAAGCCTTCTGTTTCGAGTGCCAAACTGTCAGGAGAGCATTTTCAACCTTTTGGCACCATTTCTGAGTGAATTGCCAAAAGTCAGATTTTTGCTGAAATTGTGATCCCGGGGCTTAGGGATTTTTTTAAAAAAATATTTTCTGCTGGTTAAGTTTTTGAGGGCTGATTTCTTGTCCTGTGATAAAAAGCCTTCTGTTTCGAGTGCCAAAGCTTTCAGGGGATCATTTGCAAGCTTCTGGTACCATTTTTGAGTGAATTGCCAAAAGTGAGATTTTTCCTGAAATTGTGACCCCGGGGCTTAGGGATTTTTTCAAAAAAATATTTTCTGCCGGTTAAGTTTTTGAGGGCTGATTTCTTGTCCTGTGATAAAAAGCCTTCTGTTTCGAGTGCCAAACCTTTCAGGAGAGCATTTTCAATCTTTTGGCACCAATTTTGAGTGAATTGCCAAAAGTCAGATTTTTGCTGGAATTGTGACCCCGGGGCTTAGGGATTTTTTCAAAAAAATATTTTCTGCCGGTTAAGTTGTTGAGGGCTGATTTAATGTCCTGTGATAAAAAGCCTTCTGTTTCCATCACCAAAGCCTTCAGTGGAGCATTTTCAAGCTTTTGGCACCATTTTTGAGTGAATTGCCAAAAGTGAGATTTTTGCTGAAATTGTGACCCCGGGGCTTAGGGATTTTTTCAAAAAAATGTTTTCTGCCGGTTAAGTTTTTGAGGGCTGATTTCTTGTCCTGTGATAAAAAGCCTTCTGTTTCGAGTGCCAAACCTTTCAGGAGAGCATTTTCAGGCTTTTGGCAGCATTTTTGAGTGAATTGCCAAAAGTCAGATTTTTGCTGAAATTGTGACCCCGGGGCTTAGGGATTTTTTCAAAAAAATATTTTCTGCCGGTTAAGTTTTTGAGGGCTGATTTCTTGTCCTGTGATAAAAAGCCTTCTGTTTCGAGTGCCAAACCTTTCAGGAGAGCATTTTCAGGCTTTTGGCAGCATTTTTGAGTGAATTGCCAAAAGTCAGATTTTTGCTGAAATTGTGACCCCGGGGCTTAGGGATTTTTTCAAAAAAATATTTTCTGCCGGTTAAGTTTTTGAGGGCTGATTTCTTGTCCTGTGATAAAAAGCCTTCTGTTTCGAGTGCCAAACCTTTCAGGAGAGCATTTTCAGGCTTTTGCACCACTTTTGAGTGAATTGCCAAAAGTCAGATTTTTGCTGAAATTGTGACCCCGAGGCTTAGGGATTTTTTCAAAAAAATATTTTCTGCCGCTTAGGTTTTTGTGGGCTGATTTATTTTCCTTTGATAAAAAGACTTCTGTTTCCATCGCCAAAGCTTTCAAGGGAGCATTTTCAAGCTTTTGGCACCATTTTTGACTGAATTGCCAAAAGTCAGATTTTTCCTGGAATTGTGACCCTGGGGCTTAGGGATTTTTTCAAAAAAATATTTTCTGCCGGTTAAGTTGTTGAGGGCTGATTTCTTGTCCTGTGATAAAAAGCCTTCTGTTTCGAGTGCCAAACCTTTCAGGAGAGCATTTTCAGGCTTTTGGCACCATTTTTGAGTGAATTGCCAAAAGTCAGATTTTTGCTGAAATTGTGACCCCGGGGCTTAGGGATTTTTTAAAAAAAATATTTTCTGCTGGTTAAGTTTTTGAGGGCTGATTTCTAGTCCTGTGATAAAAAGCCTTCTGTTTCGGGTGACAAAGCTTTCAGGGGATCATTTGCAAGCTTCTGGCACCATTTTTAAGTGAATTGCCAAAAGTCAAATCTTTGCTGAAATTGTGACCCCGGGGCTTAGGGATATTTTCAAAAAAATATTTTCTGCCGGTTAAGTTTTTGAGGGCTGATTTCTTGTCCTGTGATAAAAAGCCTTCTGTTTCAAGTGCCAAAGCTTTCAGGGGATCATTTGCAAGCTTCTGGCACCATTTTTGAGTGAATTGCCAAAAGTCAGATTTTTGCTGAAATTGTGACCCCGGGGCTTAGGGATTTTTTCAAAAAAATATTTTCTGCCGGTTAAGTTTTTGAGGGCTGATTTCTTGTCCTGTGATAAAAAGCCTTCTGTTTCGAGTGCCAAACTGTCAGGAGAGCATTATCAACCTTTTGGCACCATTTCTGAGTGAATTGCCAAAAGTCAGATTTTTGCTGAAATTGTGACCCCGGGGCGTAGGGATTTTTTTTAAAAAATATTTTCTGCTGGTTAAGTTTTTGAGGGCTGATTTCTTGTCCTGTGATAAAAAGCCTTCTGTTTCGAGTGCCAAAGCTTTCAGGGGATCATTTGCAAGCTTCTGGCACCATTTTTGAGTGAATTGCCAAAAGTCAGATTTTTGCTGAAATTGTGACCCCGGGACTTAGGGATATTTTCAAAAAAATATTTTCTGCCGGTTAAGTTTTTGAGGGCTGATTTCTTGTCCTGTGATAAAAAGCCTTCTGTTTCGAGTGCCAAAGCTTTCAGGGGATCATTTGCAAGCTTCTGGCACCATTTTTGAGTGAATTGCCAAAAGTCAGATTTTTGCTGAAATTGTGACCACAGGGCTTAGGGTATTTTCAAAAAAATATTTTCTGCCGGTTAAGTTTTTGAGGGCTGATTTCTTGTCCTGTGATAAAAAGCCTTCTGTTTCGAGTGCCAAACTGTCAGGAGAGCATTTTCAACCTTTTGGCACCATTTCTGAGTGAATTGCCAAAAGTCAGACTTTTGCTGAAATTGTGACCCCGGGGCGTAGGGATTTTTTTAAAAAAATATTTTCTGCTGGTTAAGTTTTTGAGGGCTGATTTCTTGTCCTGTGATAAAAAGCCTTCTGTTTCAAGGGCCAAAGCTTTCAGGGGATCATTTGCAATCTTCTGGCACCATTTTTGAGTGAATTGCCAAAAGTCAGATTTTTGCTGAAATTGTGACCCCGGGGCTTAGGGATATTTTCAAAAAAATATTTTCTGCCGGTTAAGTTTTTGAGGGCTGATTTCTTGTCCTGTGATAAAAAGCCTTCTGTTTCGAGTGCTAAAGCTTTCAGGGGATCATTTGCAAGCTTCTGGCACCATTTTTGAGTGAATTGCCAAAAGTCAGATTTTTGCTGAAATTGTGACCACAGGGCTTAGGGATTTTTTCAAAAAAATATTTTCTGCCGGTTAAGTTTTTGAGGGCTGATTTCTTGTCCTATGATAAAAAGCCTTCTGTTTCGAGTGCCAAACTGTCAGGAGAGGATTTTCAACCTTTTGGCACCATTTCTGAGTGAATTGCCAAAAGTCAGATTTTTGCTGAAATTGTGATCCCGGGGCTTAGGGATTTTTTTAAAAAAATATTTTCTGCTGGTTAAGTTTTTGAGGGCTGATTTCTTGTCCTGTGATAAAAAGCCTTCTGTTTCTAGTGCCAAAGCTTTCAGGGGATCATTTGCAAGCTTCTGGCACCATTTTTGAGTGAATTGCCAAAAGTCAGATTTTTGCTGAAATTGTGACCACAGGGCTTAGGGATTTTTTCAAAAAAATATTTTCTGCCGGTTAAGTTTTTGAGGGCTGATTTCTTGTCCTGTGATAAAAAGCCTTCTGTTTCGAGTGCCAAACTGTCAGGAGAGCATTTTCAACCTTTTGGCACCATTTCTGAGTGAATTGCCAAAAGTCAGATTTTTGCTGAAATTGTGATCCCGGGGCTTAGGGATTTTTTTAAAAAAATATTTTCTGCTGGTTAAGTTTTTGAGGGCTGATTTCTTGTCCTGTGATAAAAAGCCTTCTGTTTCGAGTGCTAAAGCTTTCAGGGGATCATTTGCAAGCTTCTGACACCATTTTTGAGTGAATTGCCAAAAGTCAGATTTTTGCTGAAATTGTGACCACAGGGCTTAGGGATTTTTTCAAAAAAATATTTTCTGCCGGTTAAGTTTTTGAGGGCTGATTTCTTGTCCTGTGATAAAAAGCCTTCTGTTTCGAGTGCCAAACTGTCAGGAGAGCATTTTCAACCTTTTGGCACCATTTCTGAGTGAATTGCCAAAAGTCAGATTTTTGCTGAAATTGTGACCCCGGGGCTTAGGGATTTTTTCAAAAAAATATTTTCTGCCGGTTAAGTTTTTGAGGGCTGATTTCTTGTCCTGTGATAAAAAGCCTTCTGTTTCGAGTGCCAAACCTTTCAGGAGAGCATTTTCAACCTTTTGGCACCATTTTTGAGTGAATTGCCAAAAGTCAGATTTTTGCTGAAATTGTGACCCCGGGGCTTAGGGATTTTTTCAAAAAAATATTTTCTGCCGGTTAAGTTTTTGAGGGCTGATTTCTTGTCCTTTGATAAAAAGCCTTCTGTTCGGAGTGCCAAACTTTCAGGAGAGCATTTTCAACCTTTTGGCACCATTTCTGAGTGAATTGCCAAAAGTCAGATTTTTGCTGAAATTGTGACCCCGGGGCTTAGGGATTTTTTCAAAAAAATATTTTCTGCCTGTTAAGTTTTTGAGGGCTGATTTCTTGTCCTGTGATAAAAAGCCTTCTGTTTCGAGTGCCAAAGCTTTCAGGGGATCATTTGCAAGCTTCTGGCACCATTTTTGAGTGAATTGCCAAAACTCAGATTTTTGCAGAAATTGTGACCCCGGGGCTTAGGGATTTTTTCAAAAAAATATTGTCTGCAGGTTAAGTTTTTGAGGGCTGATTTCTTCTCCTGTGATAAAAAGCCTTCTGTTTCGAGTGCCAAACTTTCAGGAGAGCATTTTCAACCTTCTGGCACCATTTTTGAGTGAATTGCCAAAAGTCAGATTTTTGCTGGAATTGTGACCCCGGGGCTTAGGGATTTTTTCAAAAAAATATTTTCTGCCGGTTAAGTTGTTGAGGGCTTATTTCTTGTCCTGTGATAAAAAGACTTCTGTTTCCATTACCAAAGCTTTCAGGGGAGCATTTTCAAGCTTTTGGCACCATTTTTGAGTGAATTGCCAAAAGACATATTTTTGCTGAAATTGTGACCCCGGGGCTTAGGGATTTTTTCAAAAATATATTTTCTGCCTGTTAAGTTTTTGAGGGCTGATTTCTTCTCCTGTGATAAAAAGCCTTCTGTTTCGAGTGCCAAACTTTCAGGAGAGCATTTTCAACCTTCTGGCACCATTTTTGAGTGAATTGCCAAAAATCAGATTTTTGCTGAAATTGTGACCCCGGGGCTTAGGGATGTTTTCAAAAAAATATTTTCTGCCGGTTAAGGTTTTGAGGGCTGATTTTTTGTCCTGTGATAAAAAGCCTTCTGTTTCGAGTGCCAAAGCTTTCAGGGAATCATTTGCAAGCTTCTGGCACCATTTTTGAGTGAATTGCCAAAAGTCAGATTTTTGCTGGAATTGTGACCCCGGAGCTTAGGGATTTTTTCAAAAAAATATTTTCTGCCGGTTAAGTTGTTGAGGGCTGATTTCTTGTCCTGTGATAAAAAGACTTCTGTTTCCATCACCAAAGCTTTCAGGGGAGCATTTTCAAGCTTTTGGCACCATTTTTGAGTGAATTGCCAAAAGACATATTTTTGCTGAAATTGTGACCCCGGGGCTTAGGGATTTTTTCAAAAAAATATTTTCTGCCGGTTAAGTTTTTCAGGGTTGATTTCTTGTCCTGTGATAAAAAGCCTTCTGTTTTGAGTGCCAAACCTTTCAAGAGAGCATTTTCAAGCTTTTGGCACCACTTTTGAGTGAATTGCCAAAAGTGAGATTTTTGCTGGAATTGTGACCCCGGGGCTTAGGGATTTTTTCAAAAAAATATTTTCTGCCGGTTAAGTTTTTGAGGGCTGATTTCTTGTCCTGTGATAAAAAGCCTTCTGTTTCTAGTGTGAAACCTTTCAGGAGAGCATTTTCAGGCGTTTGGCACCATTTTTGAGTGAATTGCCAAAAGACATATTTTTGCTGAAATTGTGACCCCGGGGCTTAGGGATTTTTTCAAAAAAATATTTTCTGCCGGTTAAGTTTTTGAGGGTTGATTTCTTGTCCTGTGATAAAAAGCCTTCTGTTTTGAGTGCCAAACCTTTCAGGAGAGCATTTTCAAGCTTTTGGCACCACTTTTGAGTGAATTGCCAAAAGTCAGATTTTTGCTGGAATTGTGACCCCGGGGCTTAGGGATTTTTTCAAAAAAATATTTTCTGCCGGTTAAGTTTTTGAGGGCTGATTTCTTGTCCTGTGATAAAAAGCCTTCTGTTTCGAGTGCCAAACCTTTCAGGAGAGCATCTTCAGGCTTTTGGCAGCATTTTTGAGTGAATTGCCAAAAGTCAGATTTTTGCTGAAATTGTGACCCCGGGGCTTAGGGATTTTTTCAAAAAAATATTTTCTGCCGGTTAAGTTTTTGAGGGTTGATTTCATGTCCTGTGATAAAAAGCCTTCTGTTTCCATCACCAAAGCCTTCAGTGGAGCATTTTCAAGCTTTTGGCACCATTTTTGAGTGAATTGCCAAAAGTGAGATTTTTGCTGAAATTGTGACCCCGGGGCGTAGGGATTTTTTCAAAAAAATATTTTCTGCCGGATAAGTTTTTGAGGGCTGACTTCTTGTCCTGTGATAAAAAGCCTTCTGTTTCGCGTGCCAAACCTTTCAGGAGAGCATTTTCAGGCTTTTGGCAGCATTTTTGAGTGAATTGCCAAAAGTCAGATTTTTGCTGAAATTGTGACCCCGGGGCTTAGGGATTTTTTTCAAAAAAATATTTTCTGCCGGTTAAGTTTTTGAGGGCTGATTTCTTGTCCTGTGATAAAAAGCCTTCTGTTTCGAGTGCCAAAGCTTTCAGGCGATCATCTGCAAGCTTCTGGCACCATTTTTGAGTGAATTGCCAAAAGTCAGATTTTTGCTGAAATTGTGACCCCGGGGCTTAGGGATATTTTCAAAAAAATATTTTCTGCCGGTTAAGATTTTGAGGGCTGATTTCTTGTCCTGTGATAAAAAGCCTTCTGTTTCGAGTGCCAAAGCTTTCAGGGGAACATTTGCAAGCTTCTGGCACCATTTTTGAGTGAATTGCCAAAAGTCAGATTTTTGCAGAAATTGTGACCCCGGGGCTTAGGGATTTTTTCAAAAAAATATTGTCTGCAGGTTAAGTTTTTGAGGGCTGATTTCTTCTCCTGTGATAAAAAGCCTTCTGTTTCGAGTGCCAAACTTTCAGGAGAGCATTTTCAACCTTCTGGCACCATTTTTGAGTGAATTGCCAAAAGTCAGATTTTTGCTGGAATTGTGACCCCCGGGGCTTAGGGATTTTTTCAAAAAAATATTTTCTGCCGGTTAAGTTGTTGAGGGCTGATTTCTTGTCCTGTGATAAAAAGACTTCTGTTTCCATTACCAAAGCTTTCAGGGGAGCATTTTCAAGCTTTTGGCACCATTTTTGAGTGAATTGCCAAAAGACATATTTTTGCTGAAATTGTGACCCCGGGGCTTAGGGATTTTTTCAAAAATATATTTTCTGCCTGTTAAGTTTTTGAGGGCTGATTTCTTCTCCTGTGATAAAAAGCCTTCTGTTTCGAGTGCCAAACTTTCAGGAGAGCATTTTCAACCTTCTGGAACCATTTTTGAGTGAATTGCCAAAAATCAGATTTTTGCTGAAATTGTGACCCCGGGGCTTAGGGATGTTTTCAAAAAAATATTTTCTGCCGGTTAAGGTTTTGAGGGCTGATTTCTTGTCCTGTGATAAAAAGCCTTCTGTTTCTAGTGTGAAACCTTTCAGGAGAGCATTTTCAGGCTTTTGGCACCATTTTTGAGTGAATTGCCAAAAGACAGATTTTTGCTGAAATTGTGACCCCGGGGCTTAGGGATTTTTTCAAAAAAATATTTTCTGCCGGTTAAGTTTTTGAGGGTTGATTTCTTGTCCTGTGATAAAAAGCCTTCTGTTTTGAGTGCCAAACCTTTCAGGAGAGCATTTTCAAGCTTTTGGCACCACTTTTGAGTGAATTGCCAAAAGTCAGATTTTTGCTGGAAGTGTGACCCCGGGGCTTAGGGATTTTTTCAAAAAAATATTTTCTACCGGTTAAGTTTTTGAGGGCTGATTTCTTGTCCTGTGATAAAAAGCCTTCTGTTTCGAGTGCCAAACCTTTCAGGAGAGCATCTTCAGGCTTTTGGCAGCATTTTTGAGTGAATTGCCAAAAGTCAGATTTTTGCTGAAATTGTGACCCCGGGGCTTAGGGATTTTTTCAAAAAAATATTTTCTGCCGGTTAAGTTTTTGAGGGTTGATTTCATGTCCTGTGATAAAAAGCCTTCTGTTTCCATCACCAAAGCCTTCAGTGGAGCATTTTCAAGCTTTTGGCACCATTTTTGAGTGAATTGCCAAAAGTGAGATTTTTGCTGAAATTGTGACCCCGGGGCTTAGGGATTTTTTCAAAAAATATTTTCTGCCGGATAAGTTTTTGAGGGCTGACTTCTTGTCCTGTGATAAAAAGCCTTCTGTTTCGCGTGCCAAACCTTTCAGGAGAGCATTTTCAGGCTTTTGGCAGCATTTTTGAGTGAATTGCCAAAAGTCAGATTTTTGCTGAAATTGTGACCCCGGGGCTTAGGGATTTTTTTCAAAAAAATATGTTCTGCCGGTTAAGTTTTTGAGGGCTGATTTCTTGTCCTGTGATAAAAAGCCTTCTGTTTCGAGTGCCAAACTGTCAGGAGAGCATTATCAACCTTTTGGCACCATTTCTGAGTGAATTGCCAAAAGTCAGATTTTTGCTGAAATTGTGACCACAGGGCTTAGGGTATTTTCAAAAAAATATTTTCTGCCGGTTAAGTTTTTGAGGGCTGATTTCTTGTCCTGTGATAAAAAGCCTTCTGTTTCGAGTGCCAAACTGTCAGGAGAGCATTTTCAACCTTTTGGCACCATTTCTGAGTGAATTGCCAAAAGTCAGACTTTGGCTGAAATTGTGACCCCGGGGCGTAGGGATTTTTTTAAAAAAATATTTTCTGCTGGTTAAGTTTTTGAGGGCTGATTTCTTGTCCTGTGATAAAAAGCCTTCTGTTTCGAGTGCCAAAGCTTTCAGGGGAACATTTGCAAGCTTCTGGCACAATTTTTGAGTGAATTGCCAAAAGTCAGATTTTTGCTGAAATTGTGACCACAGGGCTTAGGGATTTTTTCAAAAAAATATTTTCTGCCGGTTAAGTTTTTGAGGGCTGATTTCTTGTCCTGTGATAAAAAGCCTTCTGTTTCGAGTGCCAAACTGTCAGGAGAGCATTTTCAACCTTTTGGCACCATTTCTGAGTGAATTGCCAAAAGTCAGATTTTTGCTGAAATTGTGACCCCGGGGCGTAGGGATTTTTTTTTAAAAAATATTTTCTGCCGGTTAAGTTTTTGAGGGCTGATTTCTTGTCCTGTGATAAAAAGCCTTCTGTTTCAAGGGCCAAAGCTTTCAGGGGATCATTTGCAAGCTTCTGGCACCATTTTTGAGTGAATTGCCAAAAGTCAGATTTTTGCTGAAATTGTGACCCCGGGGCTTAGGGATATTTTAAAAAAAATATTTTCTGCCGGTTAAGTTTTTGAGGGCTGATTTCTTGTCCTGTGATAAAAAGCCTTCTGTTTCGAGTGCTAAAGCTTTCAGGGGATCATTTGCAAGCTTCTGGCACCATTTTTGAGTGAACTGCCAAAAGTCAGATTTTTGCTGAAATTGTGACCACAGGGCTTAGGGATTTTTTCAAAAAAATATGTTCTGCCGGTTAAGTTTTTGAGGGCTGATTTCTTGTCCTGTGATAAAAAGCCTTCTGTTTCGAGTGCCAAACTGTCAGGAGAGCATTTTCAACCTTTTGGCACCATTTCTGAGTGAATTGCCAAAAGTCAGATTTTTGCTGAAATTGTGATCCCGGGGCTTAGGGATTTTTTTTAAAAAATATTTTCTGCCGGTTAAGTTTTTGAGGGCTGATTTCTTGTCCTGTGATAAAAAGCCTTCTGTTTCGAGTGCCAAAGCTTTCAGGGGATCATTTGCAAGCTTCTGGCACCATTTTTGAGTGAATTGCCAAAAGTCAGATTTTTGCTGAAATTGTGACCCCGGGGCTTAGGGATTTTTTTAAAAAAATATTTTCTGCCTGTTAAGTTTTTGAGGGCTGATTTCTTCTCCTGTGATAAAAAGCCTTCTGTTTCGAGTGCCAAACTTTCAGGGGATCATTTGCAAGCTTCTGGCACCATTTTTGAGTGAATTGCCAAAAGTCAGATTTTTGCTGAAATTGTGACCACAGGGCTTAGGGATTTTTTCAAAAAAATATTTTCTGCCGGTTAAGTTTTTGAGGGCTGATTTCTTGTCCTGTGATAAAAAGCCTTCTGTTTCGAGTGCCAAACCTTTCAGGAGAGCATTTTCAGGCTTTTGGCACCATCTTTGAGTGAATTGCCAGAAGTCAGATTTTTGCTAAAATTGTGACCCCGGGGCTTAGGGATTTTTTTAAAAAAATATTTTCTGCTGGTTAAGTTTTTGAGGGCTGATTTCTTGTCCTGTGATAAAAAGCCTTCTGTTTCGAGTGCCAAAGCTTTCAGGGGATCATTTGCAAGCTTCTGGCACCATTTTCGAGTGAATTGCCAAAAGTCAGATTTTTGCTGAAATTGTGACCCCGGGGCTTAGGGATTTTTTTAAAAAAATATTTTCTGCCTGTTAAGTTTTTGAGGGCTGATTTCTTCTCCTGTGATAAAAAGCCTTCTGTTTCGAGTGCCAAACTTTCAGGAGAGCATTTGCAAGCTTCTGCCACCATTTTTGAGTGAACTGCCAAAAGTCAGATTTTTGCTGAAATTGTGACCACAGGGCTTAGGGATTTTTTCAAAAAAATATGTTCTGCCGGTTAAGTTTTTGAGGGCTGATTTCTTGTCCTGTGATAAAAAGCCTTCTGTTTCGAGTGCCAAACTGTCAGGAGAGCATTTTCAACCTTTTGGCACCATTTCTGAGTGAATTGCCAAAAGTCAGATTTTTGCTGAAATTGTGATCCCGGGGCTTAGGGATTTTTTTTAAAAAATATTTTCTGCCGGTTAAGTTTTTGAGGGCTGATTTCTTGTCCTGTGATAAAAAGCCTTCTGTTTCGAGTGCCAAAGCTTTCAGGGGATCATTTGCAAGCTTCTGGCACCATTTTTGAGTGAATTGCCAAAAGTCAGATTTTTGCTGAAATTGTGACCCCGGGGCTTAGGGATTTTTTTAAAAAAATATTTTCTGCCTGTTAAGTTTTTGAGGGCTGATTTCTTCTCCTGTGATAAAAAGCCTTCTGTTTCGAGTGCCAAACTTTCAGGGGATCATTTGCAAGCTTCTGGCACCATTTTTGAGTGAATTGCCAAAAGTCAGATTTTTGCTGAAATTGTGACCACAGGGCTTAGGGATTTTTTCAAAAAAATATTTTCTGCCGGTTAAGTTTTTGAGGGCTGATTTCTTGTCCTGTGATAAAAAGCCTTCTGTTTCGAGTGCCAAACCTTTCAGGAGAGCATTTTCAGGCTTTTGGCACCATCTTTGAGTGAATTGCCAGAAGTCAGATTTTTGCTAAAATTGTGACCCCGGGGCTTAGGGATTTTTTTAAAAAAATATTTTCTGCTGGTTAAGTTTTTGAGGGCTGATTTCTTGTCCTGTGATAAAAAGCCTTCTGTTTCGAGTGCCAAAGCTTTCAGGGGATCATTTGCAAGCTTCTGGCACCATTTTCGAGTGAATTGCCAAAAGTCAGATTTTTGCTGAAATTGTGACCCCGGGGCTTAGGGATTTTTTTAAAAAAATATTTTCTGCCTGTTAAGTTTTTGAGGGCTGATTTCTTCTCCTGTGATAAAAAGCCTTCTGTTTCGAGTGCCAAACTTTCAGGAGAGCATTTTCAACCTTCTGGCACCATTTTTGAGTGAATTGCCAAAAGTCAGATTTTTGCTGAAATTGCGACCCCGGGGTTAGGGATTTTTTCAAAAAAATATTTTCTGCCGGTTAAGGTTTTGAGGGCTGATTTCTTGTCCTTTGATAAAAAGCCTTCTGTTCCGAGTGCCAAACTTTCAGGAGAGCATTTTCAACCTTTTGGCACCATTTCTGAGTGAATTGCCAAAAGTCAGATTTTTGCTGAAATTGTGACCCCGGGGCTTAGGGATTTTTTCAAAAAAATATTTTCTGCCGGTTAAGTTTTTGAGGGCTGATTTCTTGTCCTGTGATAAAAAGCCTTCTGTTTCGAGTGCTAAAGCTTTCAGGGGATCATTTTCAAGCTTTTGGCACCATTTTTGAGTGAATTGCCAAAAGACATATTTTTGCTGAAATTGTGACCCCGGGGCTTAGGGATTTTTTCAAAAAAATATTTTCTGCCGGTTAAGTTTTTGAGGGTTGGTTTCTTGTCCTGTGATAATAAGCCTTCTGTTTAAAGTGCCAAACCTTTCAAGAGAGCATTTTCAAGCTTTTGGCACCACTTTTGAGTGAATTGCCAAAAGTGAGATTTTTGCTGGAATTGTGACCCCGGGGCTTAGGGATTTTTTCAAAAAAATATTTTCTGCCGGTTAAGTTTTTGAGGGCTGATTTCTTGTCCTGTGATAAAAAGCCTTCTGTTTCGAGTGCCAAACCTTTCAGGAGAGCATTTTCAGGCTTTTGGCAGCATTTTTGAGTGAATTGCCAAAAGTCAGATTTTTGCTGAAATTGTGACCCCGGGGCTTAGGGATTTTTTCAAAAAAATATTTTCTGCCGGTTAAGTTTTTGAGGGTTGATTTCATGTCCTGTGATAAAAAGCCTTCTGTTTCCATCACCAAAGCCTTCAGTGGAGCATTTTCAAGCTTTTGGCACCATTTTTGAGTGAATTGCCAAAAGTGAGATTTTTGCTGAAATTGTGACCCCGGGGTTTAGGGATTTTTTCAAAAAAATATTTTCTGCCGGTTAAGTTTTTGAGGGCTGATTTCTTGTCCTGTGATAAAAAGCCTTCTGTTTCGCGTGCCAAACTGTCAGGAGAGCATTTTCAGGCTTTTGGCAGCATTTTTGAGTGAATTGCCAAAAGTCAGATTATTGCTGAAATTGTGACCCCGGGGCTTAGGGATATTTTCAAAAAAATATTTTCTGCCGGTTAAGTTTTTGAGGGCTGATTTCTTGTCCTGTGATAAAAAGCCTTCTGTTTCGAGTGCCAAACCTTTCAGGAGAGCATTTTCAGGCTTTTGCACCACTTTTGAGTGAATTGCCAAAAGTCAGATTTTTGCTGAAATTGTGACCCCGAGGCTTAGGGATTTTTTCAAAAAAATATTTTCTGCCGGTTAAGTTTTTGAGGGCTGATTTCTTGTCCTGTGATAAAAAGCCTTCTGTTTCGAGTGCCAAACTGTCAGGAGAGCATTTTCAACCTTTTGGCACCATTTCTGAGTGAATTGCCAAAAGTCAGATTTTTGCTGAAATTGTGATCCCGGGGCTTAGTGATTTTTTTAAAAAAATATTTTCTGCCGGTTAAGTTTTTGAGGGCTGATTTCTTGTCCTGTGATAAAAAGCCTTCTGTTTCGAGTGCCAAAGCTTTCAGGGGATCATTTGCAAGCTTCTGGCACCATTTTTGAGTGAATTGCCAAAAGTCAGATTTTTGCTGAAATTGTGACCACAGGGCTTAGGGATTTTTTCAAAAAAATATTTTCTGCCGGTTAAGTTTTTGAGGGCGGATTTCTTGTCCTGTGATAAAAAGCCTTCTGTTTCGAGTGCCAAACTGTCAGGAGAGCATTTTCAACCTTTTGGCACCATTTCTGAGTGAATTGCCAAAAGTCAGATTTTTGCTGAAATTGTGACCCCGGGGCGTAGGGATTTTTTTTAAAAAATATTTTCTGCCGGTTAAGTTTTTGAGGGCTGATTTCTTGTCCTGTGATAAAAAGCCTTCTGTTTCAAGGGCCAAAGCTTTCAGGGGATCATTTGCAAGCTTCTGGCACCATTTTTGAGTGAATTGCCAAAAGTCAGATTTTTGCTGAAATTGTGACCCCGGGGCTTAGGGATATTTTCAAAAAAATATTTTCTGCCGGTTAAGTTTTTGAGGGCTGATTTCTTGTCCTGTGATAAAAAGCCTTCTGTTTCGAGTGCTAAAGCTTTCAGGGGATCATTTGCAAGCTTCTGGCACCATTTTTGAGTGAATTGCCAAAAGTCAGATTTTTGCTGAAATTGTGACCACAGGGCTTAGGGATATTTTCAAAAAAATATTTTCTGCCGGTTAAGTTTTTGAGGGTTGATTTCATGTCCTGTGATAAAAAGCCTTCTGTTTCCATCACCAAAGCCTTCAGTGGAGCATTTTCAAGCTTTTGGCACCATTTTTGAGTGAATTGCCAAAAGTGAGATTTTTGCTGAAATTGTGACCCCGGGGCTTAGGGATTTTTTCAAAAAAATATTTTCTGCCGGTTAAGTTTTTGAGGGCTGATTTCTTGTCCTGTGATAAAAAGCCTTCTGTTTCGCGTGCCAAACTGTCAGGAGAGCATTTTCAGGCTTTTGGCAGCATTTTTGAGTGAATTGCCAAAAGTCAGATTATTGCTGAAATTGTGACCCCGGGGCTTAGGGATATTTTCAAAAAAATATTTTCTGCCGGTTAAGTTTTTGAGGGCTGATTTCTTGTCCTGTGATAAAAAGCCTTCTGTTTCGAGTGCCAAACCTTTCAGGAGAGCATTTTCAGGCTTTTGCACCACTTTTGAGTGAATTGCCAAAAGTCAGATTTTTGCTGAAA
This sequence comes from Podarcis liolepis, assembly GCF_965112155.1. Lineage (NCBI taxonomy): Eukaryota > Metazoa > Chordata > Lepidosauria > Squamata > Lacertidae > Podarcis > Podarcis liolepis. Next base: position 35,488,787 of record NC_139566.1, on the reverse strand, counting down.
TTGTGACCCCGAGGCTTAGGGATTTTTTCAAAAAAATATTTTCTGCCGGTTAAGTTTTTGAGGGCTGATTTCTTGTCCTGTGATAAAAAGCCTTCTGTTTCGAGTGCCAAACTGTCAGGAGAGCATTTTCAACCTTTTGGCACCATTTCTGAGTGAATTGCCAAAAGTCAGATTTTTGCTGAAATTGTGATCCCGGGGCTTAGTGATTTTTTTAAAAAAATATTTTCTGCCGGTTAAGTTTTTGAGGGCTGATTTCTTGTCCTGTGATAAAAAGCCTTCTGTTTCGAGTGCCAAAGCTTTCAGGGGATCATTTGCAAGCTTCTGGCACCATTTTTGAGTGAATTGCCAAAAGTCAGATTTTTGCTGAAATTGTGACCACAGGGCTTAGGGATTTTTTCAAAAAAATATTTTCTGCCGGTTAAGTTTTTGAGGGCGGATTTCTTGTCCTGTGATAAAAAGCCTTCTGTTTCGAGTGCCAAACTGTCAGGAGAGCATTTTCAACCTTTTGGCACCATTTCTGAGTGAATTGCCAAAAGTCAGATTTTTGCTGAAATTGTGACCCCGGGGCGTAGGGATTTTTTTAAAAAAATATTTTCTGCCGGTTAAGTTTTTGAGGGCTGATTTCTTGTCCTGTGATAAAAAGCCTTCTGTTTCAAGGGCCAAAGCTTTCAGGGGATCATTTGCAAGCTTCTGGCACCATTTTTGAGTGAATTGCCAAAAGTCAGATTTTTGCTGAAATTGTGACCCCGGGGCTTAGGGATATTTTCAAAAAAATATTTTCTGCCGGTTAAGTTTTTGAGGGCTGATTTCTTGTCCTGTGATAAAAAGCCTTCTGTTTCGAGTGCTAAAGCTTTCAGGGGATCATTTGCAAGCTTCTGGCACCATTTTTGAGTGAATTGCCAAAAGTCAGATTTTTGCTGAAATTGTGACCACAGGGCTTAGGGATTTTTTCAAAAAAATATTTTCTGCCGGTTAAGTTTTTGAGGGCTGATTTCTTGTCCTGTGATAAAAAGCCTTCTGTTTCGAGTGCCAAACTGTCAGGAGAGCATTTTCAACCTTTTGGCACCATTTCTGAGTGAATTGCCAAAAGTCAGATTTTTGCTGAAATTGTGACCACAGGGCTTAGGGATTTTTTCAAAAAAATATTTTCTGCCGGTTAAGTTTTTGAGGGCGGATTTCTTGTCCTGTGATAAAAAGCCTTCTGTTTCGAGTGCCAAACTGTCAGGAGAGCATTTTCAACCTTTTGGCACCATTTCTGAGTGAATTGCCAAAAGTCAGATTTTTGCTGAAATTGTGACCCCGGGGCGTAGGGATTTTTTTTAAAAAATATTTTCTGCCGGTTAAGTTTTTGAGGGCTGATTTCTTGTCCTGTGATAAAAAGCCTTCTGTTTCAAGGGCCAAAGCTTTCAGGGGATCATTTGCAAGCTTCTGGCACCATTTTTGAGTGAATTGCCAAAAGTCAGATTTTTGCTGAAATTGTGACCCCGGGGCTTAGGGATTTTTTCAAAAAAATATTTTCTGCCGGTTAAGTTTTTGAGGGCTGATTTCTTGTCCTGTGATAAAAAGCCTTCTGTTTCGAGTGCCAAAGCTTTCAGGGGATCATTTGCAAGCTTCTGGCACCATTTTTGAGTGAATTGCCAAAAGTCAGATTTTTGCTGAAATTGTGACCACAGGGCTTAGGGATTTTTTCAAAAAAATATTTTCTGCCGGTTAAGTTTTTGAGGGCGGATTTCTTGTCCTGTGATAAAAAGCCTTCTGTTTCGAGTGCCAAACTGTCAGGAGAGCATTTTCAACCTTTTGGCACCATTTCTGAGTGAATTGCCAAAAGTCAGATTTTTGCTGAAATTGTGACCCCGGGGCGTAGGGATTTTTTTAAAAAAATATTTTCTGCCGGTTAAGTTTTTGAGGGCTGATTTCTTGTCCTGTGATAAAAAGCCTTCTGTTTCAAGGGCCAAAGCTTTCAGGGGATCATTTGCAAGCTTCTGGCACCATTTTTGAGTGAATTGCCAAAAGTCAGATTTTTGCTGAAATTGTGACCCCGGGGCTTAGGGATATTTTCAAAAAAATATTTTCTGCCGGTTAAGTTTTTGAGGGCTGATTTCTTGTCCTGTGATAAAAAGCCTTCTGTTTCGAGTGCTAAAGCTTTCAGGGGATCATTTGCAAGCTTCTGGCACCATTTTTGAGTGAATTGCCAAAAGTCAGATTTTTGCTGAAATTGTGACCACAGGGCTTAGGGATTTTTTCAAAAAAATATTTTCTGCCGGTTAAGTTTTTGAGGGTTGATTTCATGTCCTGTGATAAAAAGCCTTCTGTTTCCATCACCAAAGCCTTCAGTGGAGCATTTTCAAGCTTTTGGCACCATTTTTGAGTGAATTGCCAAAAGTGAGATTTTTGCTGAAATTGTGACCCCGGGGCTTAGGGATTTTTTCAAAAAAATATTTTCTGCCGGTTAAGTTTTTGAGGGCTGATTTCTTGTCCTGTGATAAAAAGCCTTCTGTTTCGCGTGCCAAACTGTCAGGAGAGCATTTTCAGGCTTTTGGCAGCATTTTTGAGTGAATTGCCAAAAGTCAGATTATTGCTGAAATTGTGACCCCGGGGCTTAGGGATATTTTCAAAAAAATATTTTCTGCCGGTTAAGTTTTTGAGGGCTGATTTCTTGTCCTGTGATAAAAAGCCTTCTGTTTCGAGTGCCAAACCTTTCAGGAGAGCATTTTCAGGCTTTTGCACCACTTTTGAGTGAATTGCCAAAAGTCAGATTTTTGCTGAAATTGTGACCCCGAGGCTTAGGGATTTTTTCAAAAACATATTTTCTGCCGGTTAAGTTTTTGAGGGCTGATTTCTTGTCCTGTGATAAAAAGCCTTCTGTTTCGAGTGCCAAACTGTCAGGAGAGCATTTTCAACCTTTTGGCACCATTTCTGAGTGAATTGCCAAAAGTCAGATTTTTGCTGAAATTGTGATCCCGGGGCTTAGTGATTTTTTTAAAAAAATATTTTCTGCCGGTTAAGTTTTTGAGGGCTGATTTCTTGTCCTGTGATAAAAAGCCTTCTGTTTCGAGTGCCAAAGCTTTCAGGGGATCATTTGCAAGCTTCTGGCACCATTTTTGAGTGAATTGCCAAAAGTCAGATTTTTGCTGAAATTGTGACCACAGGGCTTAGGGATTTTTTCAAAAAAATATTTTCTGCCGGTTAAGTTTTTGAGGGCGGATTTCTTGTCCTGTGATAAAAAGCCTTCTGTTTCGAGTGCCAAACTGTCAGGAGAGCATTTTCAACCTTTTGGCACCATTTCTGAGTGAATTGCCAAAAGTCAGATTTTTGCTGAAATTGTGACCCCGGGGCGTAGGGATTTTTTTTAAAAAATATTTTCTGCCGGTTAAGTTTTTGAGGGCTGATTTCTTGTCCTGTGATAAAAAGCCTTCTGTTTCAAGGGCCAAAGCTTTCAGGGGATCATTTGCAAGCTTCTGGCACCATTTTTGAGTGAATTGCCAAAAGTCAGATTTTTGCTGAAATTGTGACCCCGGGGCTTAGGGATATTTTCAAAAAAATATTTTCTGCCGGTTAAGTTTTTGAGGGCTGATTTCTTGTCCTGTGATAAAAAGCCTTCTGTTTCGAGTGCTAAAGCTTTCAGGGGATCATTTGCAAGCTTCTGGCACCATTTTTGAGTGAATTGCCAAAAGTCAGATTTTTGCTGAAATTGTGACCACAGGGCTTAGGGATTTTTTCAAAAAAATATTTTCTGCCGGTTAAGTTTTTGAGGGCTGATTTCTTGTCCTGTGATAAAAAGCCTTCTGTTTCGAGTGCCAAACTGTCAGGAGAGCATTTTCAACCTTTTGGCACCATTTCTGAGTGAATTGCCAAAAGTCAGATTTTTGCTGAAATTGTGACCACAGGGCTTAGGGATTTTTTCAAAAAAATATTTTCTGCCGGTTAAGTTTTTGAGGGCGGATTTCTTGTCCTGTGATAAAAAGCCTTCTGTTTCGAGTGCCAAACTGTCAGGAGAGCATTTTCAACCTTTTGGCACCATTTCTGAGTGGATTGCCAAAAGTCAGATTTTTGCTGAAATTGTGACCCCGGGGCGTAGGGATTTTTTTTAAAAAATATTTTCTGCCGGTTAAGTTTTTGAGGGCTGATTTCTTGTCCTGTGATAAAAAGCCTTCTGTTTCAAGGGCCAAAGCTTTCAGGGGATCATTTGCAAGCTTCTGGCACCATTTTTGAGTGAATTGCCAAAAGTCAGATTTTTGCTGAAATTGTGACCCCGGGGCTTAGGGATTTTTTCAAAAAAATATTTTCTGCCGGTTAAGTTTTTGAGGGCTGATTTCTTGTCCTGTGATAAAAAGCCTTCTGTTTCGAGTGCTAAAGCTTTCAGGGGATCATTTGCAAGCTTCTGGCACCATTTTTGAGTGAATTGCCAAAAGTCAGATTTTTGCTGAAATTGTGACCACAGGGCTTAGTGATTTTTTTAAAAAAATATTTTCTGCCGGTTAAGTTTTTGAGGGCTGATTTCTTGTCCTGTGATAAAAAGCCTTCTGTTTCGAGTGCCAAAGCTTTCAGGGGATCATTTGCAAGCTTCTGGCACCATTTTTGAGTGAATTGCCAAAAGTCAGATTTTTGCTGAAATTGTGACCACAGGGCTTAGGGATTTTTTCAAAAAAATATTTTCTGCCGGTTAAGTTTTTGAGGGCGGATTTCTTGTCCTGTGATAAAAAGCCTTCTGTTTCGAGTGCCAAACTGTCAGGAGAGCATTTTCAACCTTTTGGCACCATTTCTGAGTGATTTGCCAAAAGTCAGATTTTTGCTGAAATTGTGACCCCGGGCCCGGCGTAGGGATTTTTTTAAAAAAATATTTTCTGCCGGTTAAGTTTTTGAGGGCTGATTTCTTGTCCTGTGATAAAAAGCCTTCTGTTTCAAGGGCCAAAGCTTTCAGGGGAACATTTGCAAGCTTCTGGCACCATTTTTGAGTGAATTGCCAAAAGTCAGATTTTTGCTGAAATTGTGACCCCGGGCCTTAGGGATATTTTCAAAAAAATATTTTCTGCCGGTTAAGTTTTTGAGGGCTGATTTCTTGTCCTTTGATAAAAAGCCTTCTGTTTCGAGTGCTAAAGCTTTCAGGGGATCATTTGCAAGCTTCTGGCACCATTTTTGAGTGAATTGCCAAAAGTCAGATTTTTGCTGAAATTGTGACCACAGGGCTTAGGGATTTTTTCAAAAAAATATTTTCTGCCGGTTAAGTTTTTGAGGGCTGATTTCTTGTCCTGTGATAAAAAGCCTTCTGTTTCGAGTGCCAAACTGTCAGGAGAGCATTTTCAACCTTTTGGCACCATTTCTGAGTGAATTGCCAAAAGTCAGATTTTTGCTGAAATTGTGACCCCGGGGCTTAGGGATTTTTTCAAAAAAATATTTTCTGCCGGTTAAGTTTTTGAGGGCTGATTTCTTGTCCTGTGATAAAAAGCCTTCTGTTTCGAGTGCCAAAGCTTTCAGTGGATCATTTGCAAGCTTCTGGCACCATTTTTGAGTGAATTGCCAAAAGTCAGATTTTTGCTGAAATTGTGACCCCGGGGCTTAGGGATTTTTTTAAAAAAATATTTTCTGCCTGTTAAGTTTTTGAGGGCTGATTTCTTCTCCTGTGATAAAAAGCCTTCTGTTTCGAGTGCCAAACTTTCAGGAGAGCATTTTCAACCTTCTGGCACCATTGTTGAGTGAATTGCCAAAAGTCAGATTTTTGCAGAAATTGTGACCCCGGGCTTAGGGATTTTTTCAAAAAAATATTTTCTGCCGGTTAAGTTTTTGAGGGCTGATTTCTTGTCCTGTGATAAAAAGCCTTCTGTTTCGAGTGCCAAACTGTCAGGAGAGCATTTTCAACCTTTTGGCACCATTTCTGAGTGAATTGCCAAAAGTCAGATTTTTGCTGAAATTGTGATCCCGGGGCTTAGGGATTTTTTTAAAAAAATATTTTCTGCCGGTTAAGTTTTTGAGGGCTGATTTCTTGTCCTGTGATAAAAAGCCTTCTGTTTCGAGTGCCAAAGCTTTCAGGGGATCATTTGCAAGCTTCTGGCACCATTTTTGAGTGAATTGCCAAAAGTCAGATTTTTGCTGAAATTGTGACCCCGGGGTTTAGGGATTTTTTTAAAAAAATATTTTCTGCCTGTTAAGTTTTTGAGGGCTGATTTCTTCTCCTGTGATAAAAAGCCTTCTGTTTCGAGTGCCAAACTTTCAGGAGAGCATTCTCAACCTTCTGGCACCATTTTTGAGTGAATTGCCAAAAGTCAGATTTTTGCTGAAATTGTGACCCCGGGCTTAGGGATTTTTTCAAAAAAATATTTTCTGCCGGTTAAGGTTTTGAGGGCTGATTTCTTGTCATGTGATAAAAAGCCTTCTGTTTCGAGTGCCAAAGCTTTCAGGGGATCATTTGCAAGCTTCTGGCACCATTTTTGAGTGAATTGCCAAAAGTCAGATTTTTGCTGAAATTGTGACCCCGGGGCTTAGGGATTTTTTCAAAAAAATATTTTCTGCCGGTTAAGTTTTTGAGGGCTGATTTCTTGTCCTTTGATAAAAAGCCTTCTGTTCCGAGTGCCAAACTTTCAGGAGAGCATTTTCAACCTTTTGGCACCATTTCTGAGTGAATTGCCAAAAGTCAGATTTTTGCTGAAATTGTGACCCCGGGGCTTAGGGATTTTTTCAAAAAAATATTTTCTGCCGGTTAAGTTTTTGAGGGCTGATTTCTTGTCCTGTGATAAAAAGCCTTCTGTTTCGAGTGCTAAAGCTTTCAGGGGATCATTTGCAAGCTTCTGGCACCATTTTTGAGTGAATTGCCAAAAGTCAGATTTTTGCTGAAATTGTGACCACAGGGCTTAGGGATTTTTTCAAAAAAATATTTTCTGCCGGTTAAGTTTTTGAGGGCTGATTTCTTGTCCTGTGATAAAAAGCCTTCTGTTTCGAGTGCCAAACTGTCAGGAGAGCATTTTCAACCTTTTGGCACCATTTCAGAGTGAATTGCCAAAAGTCAGATTTTTGCTGAAATTGTGATCCCGGGGCTTAGGGATTTTTTTAAAAAAATATTTTCTGCTGGTTAAGTTTTTGAGGGCTGATTTCTTGTCCTGTGATAAAAAGCCTTCTGTTTCGAGTGCCAAAGCTTTCAGGGGATCATTTGCAAGCTTCTGGCACCATTTTTGAGTGAATTGCCAAAAGTCAGATTTTTGCTGAAATTGTGACCCCGGGGCTTAGGGATTTTTTTAAAAAAATATTTTCTGCCTGTTAAGTTTTTGAGGGCTGATTTCTTCTCCTGTGATAAAAAGCCTTCTGTTTCGAGTGCCAAACTTTCAGGAGAGCATTTTCAACCTTCTGGCACCATTTTTGAGTGAATTGCCAAAAGTCAGATTTTTGCTGAAATTGTGACCCCGGGCTTAGGGATTTTTTCAAAAAAATATTTTCTGCCGGTTAAGGTTTTGAGGGCTGATTTCTTGTCCTTTGATAAAAAGCCTTATGTTCCGAGTGCCAAACTTTCAGGAGAGCATTTTCAACCTTTTGGCACCATTTCTGAGTGAATTGCCAAAAGTCAGATTTTTGCTGAAATTGTGACCCCGGGGCTTAGGGATTTTTTCAAAAAAATATTTTCTGCCGGTTAAGTTTTTGAGGGCTGATTTCTTGTCCTGTGATAAAAAGCCTTCTGTTTCGAGTGCTAAAGCTTTCAGGGGATCATTTGCAAGCTTCTGGCACCATTTTTGAGTGAATTGCCAAAAGTCAGATTTTTGCTGAAATTGTGACCCTGGGGCTTAGGGGATTTTTTAAAAAAATATTTTCTGCCTGTTAAGTTTTTGAGGGCTGATTTCTTCTCCTGTGATAAAAAGCCTTCTGTTTCGAGTGCCAAACTTTCAGGAGAGCATTTTCAACCTTCTGGCACCATTGTTGAGTGAATTGCCAAAAGTCAGATTTTTGCTGAAATTGTGACCCCGGGCTTAGGGATTTTTTCAAAAAAATATTTTCTGCCGGTTAAGTTTTTGAGGGCTGATTTCTTGTCCTGTGATAAAAAGCCTTCTGTTTCGAGTGCCAAACTGTCAGGAGAGCATTTTCAACCTTTTGGCACCATTTCTGAGTGAATTGCCAAAAGTCAGATTTTTGCTGAAATTGTGATCCCGGGGCTTAGGGATTTTTTTAAAAAAATATTTTCTGCCGGTTAAGTTTTTGAGGGCTGATTTCTTGTCCTGTGATAAAAAGCCTTCTGTTTCGAGTGCCAAAGCTTTCAGGGGATCATTTGCAAGCTTCTGGCACCATTTTTGAGTGAATTGCCAAAAGTCAGATTTTTGCTGAAATTGTGACCCCGGGGTTTAGGGATTTTTTTAAAAAAATATTTTCTGCCTGTTAAGTTTTTGAGGGCTGATTTCTTCTCCTGTGATAAAAAGCCTTCTGTTTCGAGTGCCAAACTTTCAGGAGAGCATTCTCAACCTTCTGGCACCATTTTTGAGTGAATTGCCAAAAGTCAGATTTTTGCTGAAATTGTGACCCCGGGCTTAGGGATTTTTTCAAAAAAATATTTTCTGCCGGTTAAGGTTTTGAGGGCTGATTTCTTGTCATGTGATAAAAAGCCTTCTGTTTCGAGTGCCAAAGCTTTCAGGGGATCATTTGCAAGCTTCTGGCACCATTTTTGAGTGAATTGCCAAAAGTCAGATTTTTGCTGAAATTGTGACCCCAGGGCTTAGGGATTTTTTCAAAAAAATATTTTCTGCCGGTTAAGTTTTTGAGGGCTGATTTCTTGTCCTTTGATAAAAAGCCTTCTGTTCCGAGTGCCAAACTTTCAGGAGAGCATTTTCAACCTTTTGGCACCATTTCTGAGTGAATTGCCAAAAGTCAGATTTTTGCTGAAATTGTGACCCCGGGGCTTAGGGATTTTTTCAAAAAAATATTTTCTGCCGGTTAAGTTTTTGAGGGCTGATTTCTTGTCCTGTGATAAAAAGCCTTCTGTTTCGAGTGCTAAAGCTTTCAGGGGATCATTTGCAAGCTTCTGGCACCATTTTTGAGTGAATTGCCAAAAGTCAGATTTTTGCTGAAATTGTGACCACAGGGCTTAGGGATTTTTTCAAAAAAATATTTTCTGCCGGTTAAGTTTTTGAGGGCTGATTTCTTGTCCTGTGATAAAAAGCCTTCTGTTTCGAGTGCCAAACTGTCAGGAGAGCATTTTCAACCTTTTGGCACCATTTCAGAGTGAATTGCCAAAAGTCAGATTTTTGCTGAAATTGTGATCCCGGGGCTTAGGGATTTTTTTAAAAAAATATTTTCTGCTGGTTAAGTTTTTGAGGGCTGATTTCTTGTCCTGTGATAAAAAGCCTTCTGTTTCGAGTGCCAAAGCTTTCAGGGGATCATTTGCAAGCTTCTGGCACCATTTTTGAGTGAATTGCCAAAAGTCAGATTTTTGCTGAAATTGTGACCCCGGGGCTTAGGGATTTTTTTAAAAAAATATTTTCTGCCTGTTAAGTTTTTGAGGGCTGATTTCTTCTCCTGTGATAAAAAGCCTTCTGTTTCGAGTGCCAAACTTTCAGGAGAGCATTTTCAACCTTCTGGCACCATTTTTGAGTGAATTGCCAAAAGTCAGATTTTTGCTGAAATTGTGACCCCGGGCTTAGGGATTTTTTCAAAAAAATATTTTCTGCCGGTTAAGGTTTTGAGGGCTGATTTCTTGTCCTTTGATAAAAAGCCTTATGTTCCGAGTGCCAAACTTTCAGGAGAGCATTTTCAACCTTTTGGCACCATTTCTGAGTGAATTGCCAAAAGTCAGATTTTTGCTGAAATTGTGACCCCGGGGCTTAGGGATTTTTTCAAAAAAATATTTTCTGCCGGTTAAGTTTTTGAGGGCTGATTTCTTGTCCTGTGATAAAAAGCCTTCTGTTTCGAGTGCTAAAGCTTTCAGGGGATCATTTGCAAGCTTCTGGCACCATTTTTGAGTGAATTGCCAAAAGTCAGATTTTTGCTGAAATTGTGACCCCGGGGCTTAGGGATTTTTTAAAAAAAATATTTTCTGCCTGTTAAGTTTTTGAGGGCTGATTTCTTCTCCTGTGATAAAAAGCCTTCTGTTTCGAGTGCCAAACTTTCAGGAGAGCATTTTCAACCTTCTGGCACCATTGTTGAGTGAATTGCCAAAAGTCAGATTTTTGCTGAAATTGTGACCCCGGGCTTAGGGATTTTTTCAAAAAAATATTTTCTGCCGGTTAAGTTTTTGAGGGCTGATTTCTTGTCCTGTGATAAAAAGCCTTCTGTTTCGAGTGCCAAACTGTCAGGAGAGCATTTTCAACCTTTTGGCACCATTTCTGAGTGAATTGCCAAAAGTCAGATTTTTGCTGAAATTGTGATCCCGGGGCTTAGGGATTTTTTTAAAAAAATATTTTCTGCCGGTTAAGTTTTTGAGGGCTGATTTCTTGTCCTGTGATAAAAAGCCTTCTGTTTCGAGTGCCAAAGCTTTCAGGGGATCATTTGCAAGCTTCTGGCACCATTTTTGAGTGAATTGCCAAAAGTCAGATTTTTGCTGAAATTGTGACCCCGGGGTTTAGGGATTTTTTTAAAAAAATATTTTCTGCCTGTTAAGTTTTTGAGGGCTGATTTCTTCTCCTGTGATAAAAAGCCTTCTGTTTCGAGTGCCAAACTTTCAGGAGAGCATTCTCAACCTTCTGGCACCATTTTTGAGTGAATTGCCAAAAGTCAGATTTTTGCTGAAATTGTGACCCCGGGCTTAGGGATTTTTTCAAAAAAATATTTTCTGCCGGTTAAGGTTTTGAGGGCTGATTTCTTGTCATGTGATAAAAAGCCTTCTGTTTCGAGTGCCAAAGCTTTCAGGGGATCATTTGCAAGCTTCTGGCACCATTTTTGAGTGAATTGCCAAAAGTCAGATTTTTGCTGAAATTGTGACCCCGGGGCTTAGGGATTTTTTCAAAAAAATATTTTCTGCCGGTTAAGTTTTTGAGGGCTGATTTCTTGTCCTTTGATAAAAAGCCTTCTGTTCCGAGTGCCAAACTTTCAGGAGAGCATTTTCAACCTTTTGGCACCATTTCTGAGTGAATTGCCAAAAGTCAGATTTTTGCTGAAATTGTGACCCCGGGGCTTAGGGATATTTTCAAAAAAATATTTTCTGCCGGTTAAGTTTTTGAGGGCTGATTTCTTGTCCTGTGATAAAAAGCCTTCTGTTTCGAGTGCTAAAGCTTTCAGGGGATCATTTGCAAGCTTCTGGCACCATTTTTGAGTGAATTGCCAAAAGTCAGATTTTTGCTGAAATTGTGACCACAGGGCTTAGGGATTTTTTCAAAAAAATATTTTCTGCCGGTTAAGTTTTTGAGGGCTGATTTCTTGTCCTGTGATAAAAAGCCTTCTGTTTCGAGTGCCAAACTGTCAGGAGAGCATTTTCAACCTTTTGGCACCATTTCAGAGTGAATTGCCAAAAGTCAGATTTTTGCTGAAATTGTGATCCCGGGGCTTAGGGATTTTTTTAAAAAAATATTTTCTGCTGGTTAAGTTTTTGAGGGCTGATTTCTTGTCCTGTGATAAAAAGCCTTCTGTTTCGAGTGCCAAAGCTTTCAGGGGATCATTTGCAAGCTTCTGGCACCATTTTTGAGTGAATTGCCAAAAGTCAGATTTTTGCTGAAATTGTGACCCCGGGGCTTAGGGATTTTTTTAAAAAAATATTTTCTGCCTGTTAAGTTTTTGAGGGCTGATTTCTTCTCCTGTGATAAAAAGCCTTCTGTTTCGAGTGCCAAACTTTCAGGAGAGCATTTTCAACCTTCTGGCACCATTTTTGAGTGAATTGCCAAAAGTCAGATTTTTGCTGAAATTGTGACCCCGGGCTTAGGGATTTTTTCAAAAAAATACTTTCTGCCGGTTAAGGTTTTGAGGGCTGATTTCTTGTCCTTTGATAAAAAGCCTTATGTTCCGAGTGCCAAACTTTCAGGAGAGCATTTTCAACCTTTTGGCACCATTTCTGAGTGAATTGCCAAAAGTCAGATTTTTGCTGAAATTGTGACCCCGGGGCTTAGGGATTTTTTCAAAAAAATATTTTCTGCCGGTTAAGTTTTTGAGGGCTGATTTCTTGTCCTGTGATAAAAAGCCTTCTGTTTCGAGTGCCAAAGCTTTCAGGGGATCATTTGCAAGCTTCTGGCACCATTTTTGAGTGAATTGCCAAAAGTCAGATTTTTGCTGAAATTGTGACCCCGGGGCTTAGGGATTTTTTTAAAAAAATATTTTCTGCCTGTTAAGTTTTTGAGGGCTGATTTCTTCTCCTGTGATAAAAAGCCTTCTGTTTCGAGTGCCAAACTTTCAGGAGAGCATTTTCAACCTTCTGGCACCATTTTTGAGTGAATTGCCAAAAGTCAGATTTTTGCTGAAATTGTGACCCCGGGCTTAGGGATTTTTTCAAAAAAATATTTTCTGCCGGTTAAGGTTTTGAGGGCTGATTTCTTGTCCTTTGATAAAAAGCCTTATGTTCCGAGTGCCAAACTTTCAGGAGAGCATTTTCAACCTTTTGGCACCATTTCTGAGTGAATTGCCAAAAGTCAGATTTTTGCTGAAATTGTGACCCCGGGGCTTAGGGATTTTTTCAAAAAAATATTTTCTGCCGGTTAAGTTTTTGAGGGCTGATTTCTTGTCCTGTGATAAAAAGCCTTCTGTTTCGAGTGCTAAAGCTTTCAGGGGATCATTTGCAAGCTTCTGGCACCATTTTTGAGTGAATTGCCAAAAGTCAGATTTTTGCTGAAATTGTGACCCCGGGGCTTAGGGATTTTTTAAAAAAAATATTTTCTGCCTGTTAAGTTTTTGAGGGCTGATTTCTTCTCCTGTGATAAAAAGCCTTCTGTTTCGAGTGCCAAACTTTCAGGAGAGCATTTTCAACCTTCTGGCACCATTGTTGAGTGAATTGCCAAAAGTCAGATTTTTGCTGAAATTGTGACCCCGGGCTTAGGGATTTTTTCAAAAAAATATTTTCTGCCGGTTAAGTTTTTGAGGGCTGATTTCTTGTCCTGTGATAAAAAGCCTTCTGTTTCGAGTGCCAAACTGTCAGGAGAGCATTTTCAACCTTTTGGCACCATTTCTGAGTGAATTGCCAAAAGTCAGATTTTTGCTGAAATTGTGATCCCGGGGCTTAGGGATTTTTTTAAAAAAATATTTTCTGCCGGTTAAGTTTTTGAGGGCTGATTTCTTGTCCTGTGATAAAAAGCCTTCTGTTTCGAGTGCCAAAGCTTTCAGGGGATCATTTGCAAGCTTCTGGCACCATTTTTGAGTGAATTGCCAAAAGTCAGATTTTTGCTGAAATTGTGACCCCGGGGTTTAGGGATTTTTTTAAAAAAATATTTTCTGCCTGTTAAGTTTTTGAGGGCTGATTTCTTCTCCTGTGATAAAAAGCCTTCTGTTTCGAGTGCCAAACTTTCAGGAGAGCATTCTCAACCTTCTGGCACCATTTTTGAGTGAATTGCCAAAAGTCAGATTTTTGCTGAAATTGTGACCCCGGGCTTAGGGATTTTTTCAAAAAAATATTTTCTGCCGGTTAAGGTTTTGAGGGCTGATTTCTTGTCATGTGATAAAAAGCCTTCTGTTTCGAGTGCCAAAGCTTTCAGGGGATCATTTGCAAGCTTCTGGCACCATTTTTGAGTGAATTGCCAAAAGTCAGATTTTTGCTGAAATTGTGACCCCGGGGCTTAGGGATTTTTTCAAAAAAATATTTTCTGCCGGTTAAGTTTTTGAGGGCTGATTTCTTGTCCTTTGATAAAAAGCCTTCTGTTCCGAGTGCCAAACTTTCAGGAGAGCATTTTCAACCTTTTGGCACCATTTCTGAGTGAATTGCCAAAAGTCAGATTTTTGCTGAAATTGTGACCCCGGGGCTTAGGGATTTTTTCAAAAAAATATTTTCTGCCGGTTAAGTTTTTGAGGGCTGATTTCTTGTCCTGTGATAAAAAGCCTTCTGTTTCGAGTGCTAAAGCTTTCAGGGGATCATTTGCAAGCTTCTGGCACCATTTTTGAGTGAATTGCCAAAAGTCAGATTTTTGCTGAAATTGTGACCACAGGGCTTAGGGATTTTTTCAAAAAAATATTTTCTGCCGGTTAAGTTTTTGAGGGCTGATTTCTTGTCCTGTGATAAAAAGCCTTCTGTTTCGAGTGCCAAACTGTCAGGAGAGCATTTTCAACCTTTTGGCACCATTTCAGAGTGAATTGCCAAAAGTCAGATTTTTGCTGAAATTGTGATCCCGGGGCTTAGGGATTTTTTTAAAAAAATATTTTCTGCTGGTTAAGTTTTTGAGGGCTGATTTCTTGTCCTGTGATAAAAAGCCTTCTGTTTCGAGTGCCAAAGCTTTCAGGGGATCATTTGCAAGCTTCTGGCACCATTTTTGAGTGAATTGCCAAAAGTCAGATTTTTGCTGAAATTGTGACCCCGGGGCTTAGGGATTTTTTTAAAAAAATATTTTCTGCCTGTTAAGTTTTTGAGGGCTGATTTCTTCTCCTGTGATAAAAAGCCTTCTGTTTCGAGTGCCAAACTTTCAGGAGAGCATTTTCAACCTTCTGGCACCATTTTTGAGTGAATTGCCAAAAGTCAGATTTTTGCTGAAATTGTGACCCCGGGCTTAGGGATTTTTTCAAAAAAATATTTTCTGCCGGTTAAGGTTTTGAGGGCTGATTTCTTGTCCTTTGATAAAAAGCCTTATGTTCCGAGTGCCAAACTTTCAGGAGAGCATTTTCAACCTTTTGGCACCATTTCTGAGTGAATTGCCAAAAGTCAGATTTTTGCTGAAATTGTGACCCCGGGGCTTAGGGATTTTTTCAAAAAAATATTTTCTGCCGGTTAAGTTTTTGAGGGCTGATTTCTTGTCCTGTGATAAAAAGCCTTCTGTTTCGAGTGCTAAAGCTTTCAGGGGATCATTTGCAAGCTTCTGGCACCATTTTTGAGTGAATTGCCAAAAGTCAGATTTTTGCTGAAATTGTGACCCCGGGGCTTAGGGATTTTTTAAAAAAAATATTTTCTGCCTGTTAAGTTTTTGAGGGCTGATTTCTTCTCCTGTGATAAAAAGCCTTCTGTTTCGAGTGCCAAACTTTCAGGAGAGCATTTTCAACCTTCTGGCACCATTGTTGAGTGAATTGCCAAAAGTCAGATTTTTGCTGAAATTGTGACCCCGGGCTTAGGGATTTTTTCAAAAAAATATTTTCTGCCGGTTAAGTTTTTGAGGGCTGATTTCTTGTCCTGTGATAAAAAGCCTTCTGTTTCGAGTGCCAAACTGTCAGGAGAGCATTTTCAACCTTTTGGCACCATTTCTGAGTGAATTGCCAAAAGTCAGATTTTTGCTGAAATTGTGATCCCGGGGCTTAGGGATTTTTTTAAAAAAATATTTTCTGCCGGTTAAGTTTTTGAGGGCTGATTTCTTGTCCTGTGATAAAAAGCCTTCTGTTTCGAGTGCCAAAGCTTTCAGGGGATCATTTGCAAGCTTCTGGCACCATTTTTGAGTGAATTGCCAAAAGTCAGATTTTTGCTGAAATTGTGACCCCGGGGTTTAGGGATTTTTTTAAAAAAATATTTTCTGCCTGTTAAGTTTTTGAGGGCTGATTTCTTCTCCTGTGATAAAAAGCCTTCTGTTTCGAGTGCCAAACTTTCAGGAGAGCATTCTCAACCTTCTGGCACCATTTTTGAGTGAATTGCCAAAAGTCAGATTTTTGCTGAAATTGTGACCCCGGGCTTAGGGATTTTTTCAAAAAAATATTTTCTGCCGGTTAAGGTTTTGAGGGCTGATTTCTTGTCATGTGATAAAAAGCCTTCTGTTTCGAGTGCCAAAGCTTTCAGGGGATCATTTGCAAGCTTCTGGCACCATTTTTGAGTGAATTGCCAAAAGTCAGATTTTTGCTGAAATTGTGACCCCGGGGCTTAGGGATTTTTTCAAAAAAATATTTTCTGCCGGTTAAGTTTTTGAGGGCTGATTTCTTGTCCTTTGATAAAAAGCCTTCTGTTCCGAGTGCCAAACTTTCAGGAGAGCATTTTCAACCTTTTGGCACCATTTCTGAGTGAATTGCCAAAAGTCAGATTTTTGCTGAAATTGTGACCCCGGGGCTTAGGGATATTTTCAAAAAAATATTTTCTGCCGGTTAAGTTTTTGAGGGCTGATTTCTTGTCCTGTGATAAAAAGCCTTCTGTTTCGAGTGCTAAAGCTTTCAGGGGATCATTTGCAAGCTTCTGGCACCATTTTTGAGTGAATTGCCAAAAGTCAGATTTTTGCTGAAATTGTGACCACAGGGCTTAGGGATTTTTTCAAAAAAATATTTTCTGCCGGTTAAGTTTTTGAGGGCTGATTTCTTGTCCTGTGATAAAAAGCCTTCTGTTTCGAGTGCCAAACTGTCAGGAGAGCATTTTCAACCTTTTGGCACCATTTCAGAGTGAATTGCCAAAAGTCAGATTTTTGCTGAAATTGTGATCCCGGGGCTTAGGGATTTTTTTAAAAAAATATTTTCTGCTGGTTAAGTTTTTGAGGGCTGATTTCTTGTCCTGTGATAAAAAGCCTTCTGTTTCGAGTGCCAAAGCTTTCAGGGGATCATTTGCAAGCTTCTGGCACCATTTTTGAGTGAATTGCCAAAAGTCAGATTTTTGCTGAAATTGTGACCCCGGGGCTTAGGGATTTTTTTAAAAAAATATTTTCTGCCTGTTAAGTTTTTGAGGGCTGATTTCTTCTCCTGTGATAAAAAGCCTTCTGTTTCGAGTGCCAAACTTTCAGGAGAGCATTTTCAACCTTCTGGCACCATTTTTGAGTGAATTGCCAAAAGTCAGATTTTTGCTGAAATTGTGACCCCGGGCTTAGGGATTTTTTCAAAAAAATACTTTCTGCCGGTTAAGGTTTTGAGGGCTGATTTCTTGTCCTTTGATAAAAAGCCTTATGTTCCGAGTGCCAAACTTTCAGGAGAGCATTTTCAACCTTTTGGCACCATTTCTGAGTGAATTGCCAAAAGTCAGATTTTTGCTGAAATTGTGACCCCGGGGCTTAGGGATTTTTTCAAAAAAATATTTTCTGCCGGTTAAGTTTTTGAGGGCTGATTTCTTGTCCTGTGATAAAAAGCCTTCTGTTTCGAGTGCCAAAGCTTTCAGGGGATCATTTGCAAGCTTCTGGCACCATTTTTGAGTGAATTGCCAAAAGTCAGATTTTTGCTGAAATTGTGACCCCGGGGCTTAGGGATTTTTTTAAAAAAATATTTTCTGCCTGTTAAGTTTTTGAGGGCTGATTTCTTCTCCTGTGATAAAAAGCCTTCTGTTTCGAGTGCCAAACTTTCAGGAGAGCATTTTCAACCTTCTGGCACCATTTTTGAGTGAATTGCCAAAAGTCAGATTTTTGCTGAAATTGTGACCCCGGGCTTAGGGATTTTTTCAAAAAAATATTTTCTGCCGGTTAAGGTTTTGAGGGCTGATTTCTTGTCCTTTGATAAAAAGCCTTATGTTCCGAGTGCCAAACTTTCAGGAGAGCATTTTCAACCTTTTGGCACCATTTCTGAGTGAATTGCCAAAAGTCAGATTTTTGCTGAAATTGTGACCCCGGGGCTTAGGGATTTTTTCAAAAAAATATTTTCTGCCGGTTAAGTTTTTGAGGGCTGATTTCTTGTCCTGTGATAAAAAGCCTTCTGTTTCGAGTGCTAAAGCTTTCAGGGGATCATTTGCAAGCTTCTGGCACCATTTTTGAGTGAATTGCCAAAAGTCAGATTTTTGCTGAAATTGTGACCCCGGGGCTTAGGGATTTTTTTAAAAAAATATTTTCTGCCTGTTAAGTTTTTGAGGGCTGATTTCTTCTCCTGTGATAAAAAGCCTTCTGTTTCGAGTGCCAAACTTTCAGGAGAGCATTTTCAACCTTCTGGCACCATTGTTGAGTGAATTGCCAAAAGTCAGATTTTTGCTGAAATTGTGACCCCGGGCTTAGGGATTTTTTCAAAAAAATATTTTCTGCCGGTTAAGTTTTTGAGGGCTGATTTCTTGTCCTGTGATAAAAAGCCTTCTGTTTCGAGTGCCAAACTGTCAGGAGAGCATTTTCAACCTTTTGGCACCATTTCTGAGTGAATTGCCAAAAGTCAGATTTTTGCTGAAATTGTGATCCCGGGGCTTAGGGATTTTTTTAAAAAAATATTTTCTGCCGGTTAAGTTTTTGAGGGCTGATTTCTTGTCCTGTGATAAAAAGCCTTCTGTTTCGAGTGCCAAAGCTTTCAGGGGATCATTTGCAAGCTTCTGGCACCATTTTTGAGTGAATTGCCAAAAGTCAGATTTTTGCTGAAATTGTGACCCCGGGGTTTAGGGATTTTTTAAAAAAAATATTTTCTGCCTGTTAAGTTTTTGAGGGCTGATTTCTTCTCCTGTGATAAAAAGCCTTCTGTTTCGAGTGCCAAACTTTCAGGAGAGCATTCTCAACCTTCTGGCACCATTTTTGAGTGAATTGCCAAAAGTCAGATTTTTGCTGAAATTGTGACCCCGGGCTTAGGGATTTTTTCAAAAAAATATTTTCTGCCGGTTAAGGTTTTGAGGGCTGATTACTTGTCATGTGATAAAAAGCCTTCTGTTTCGAGTGCCAAAGCTTTCAGGGGATCATTTGCAAGCTTCTGGCACCATTTTTGAGTGAATTGCCAAAAGTCAGATTTTTGCTGAAATTGTGACCCCGGGGCTTAGGGATTTTTTCAAAAAAATATTTTCTGCCGGTTAAGTTTTTGAGGGCTGATTTCTTGTCCTTTGATAAAAAGCCTTCTGTTCCGAGTGCCAAACTTTCAGGAGAGCATTTTCAACCTTTTGGCACCATTTCTGAGTGAATTGCCAAAAGTCAGATTTTTGCTGAAATTGTGACCCCGGGGCTTAGGGATTTTTTCAAAAAAATATTTTCTGCCGGTTAAGTTTTTGAGGGCTGATTTCTTGTCCTGTGATAAAAAGCCTTCTGTTTCGAGTGCTAAAGCTTTCAGGGGATCATTTGCAAGCTTCTGGCACCATTTTTGAGTGAATTGCCAAAAGTCAGATTTTTGCTGAAATTGTGACCACAGGGCTTAGGGATTTTTTCAAAAAAATATTTTCTGCCGGTTAAGTTTTTGAGGGCTGATTTCTTGTCCTGTGATAAAAAGCCTTCTGTTTCGAATGCCAAACTGTCAGGAGAGCATTTTCAACCTTTTGGCACCATTTCAGAGTGAATTGCCAAAAGTCAGATTTTTGCTGAAATTGTGATCCCGGGGCTTAGGGATTTTTTTTAAAAAATATTTTCTGCTGGTTAAGTTTTTGAGGGCTGATTTCTTGTCCTGTGATAAAAAGCCTTCTGTTTCGAGTGCCAAAGCTTTCAGGGGATCATTTGCAAGCTTCTGGTACCATTTTTGAGTGAATTGCCAAAAGTCAGATTTTTGCTGAAATTGTGACCCCGGGGCTTAGGGATTTTTTTAAAAAAATATTTTCTGCCTGTTAAGTTTTTGAGGGCTGATTTCTTCTCCTGTGATAAAAAGCCTTCTGTTTCGAGTGCCAAACTTTCAGGAGAGCATTTTCAACCTTCTGGCACCATTTTTGAGTGAATTGCCAAAAGTCAGATTTTTGCTGAAATTGTGACCCCGGGCTTAGGGATTTTTTCAAAAAAATATTTTCTGCCGGTTAAGGTTTTGAGGGCTGATTTCTTGTCCTTTGATAAAAAGCCTTATGTTCCGAGTGCCAAACTTTCAGGAGAGCATTTTCAACCTTTTGGCACCATTTCTGAGTGAATTGCCAAAAGTCAGATTTTTGCTGAAATTGTGACCCCGGGGCTTAGGGATTTTTTCAAAAAAATATTTTCTGCCTGTTAAGTTTTTGAGGGCTGATTTCTTGTCCTGTGATAAAAAGCCTTCTGTTTCGAGTGCTAAAGCTTTCAGGGGATCATTTGCAAGCTTCTGGCACCATTTTTGAGTGAATTGCCAAAAGTCAGATTTTTGCTGAAATTGTGACCACAGGGCTTAGGGATTTTTTCAAAAAAATATTTTCTGCCGGTTAAGTTTTTGAGGGCTGATTTCTTGTCCTGTGATAAAAAGCCTTCTGTTTCGAGTGCCAAACTGTCAGGAGAGCATTTTCAACCTTTTGGCACCATTTCAGAGTGAATTGCCAAAAGTCAGATTTTTGCTGAAATTGTGATCCCGGGGCTTAGGGATTTTTTAAAAAAAATATTTTCTGCTGGTTAAGTTTTTGAGGGCTGATTTCTTGTCCTGTGATAAAAAGCCTTCTGTTTCGAGTGCCAAAGCTTTCAGGGGATCATTTGCAAGCTTCTGGCACCATTTTTGAGTGAATTGCCAAAAGTCAGATTTTTGCTGAAATTGTGACCCCGGGGCTTAGGGATTTTTTTAAAAAAATATTTTCTGCCTGTTAAGTTTTTGAGGGCTGATTTCTTCTCCTGTGATAAAAAGCCTTCTGTTTCGAGTGCCAAACTTTCAGGGGATCATTTGCAAGCTTCTGGCACCATTTTTGAGTGAATTGCCAAAAGTCAGATTTTTGCTGAAATTGTGACCCCGGGCTTAGGGATTTTTTCAAAAAAATATTTTCTGCCGGTTAAGGTTTTGAGGGCTGATTTCTTGTCCTTTGATAAAAAGCCTTATGTTCCGAGTGCCAAACTTTCAGGAGAGCATTTTCAACCTTTTGGCACCATTTCTGAGTGAATTGCCAAAAGTCAGATTTTTGCTGAAATTGTGACCCCGGGGCTTAGGGATTTTTTCAAAAAAATATTTTCTGCCGGTTAAGTTTTTGAGGGCTGATTTCTTGTCCTGTGATAAAAAGCCTTCTGTTTCGAGTGCTAAAGCTTTCAGGGGATCATTTGCAAGCTTCTGGCACCATTTTTGAGTGAATTGCCAAAAGTCAGATTTTTGCTGAAATTGTGACCCCGGGGTTTAGGGATTTTTTTAAAAAAATATTTTCTGCCTGTTAAGTTTTTGAGGGCTGATTTCTTGTCCTGTGATAAAAAGCCTTCTGTTTCGAGTGCCAAACTTTCAGGAGAGCATTTTCAACCTTCTGGCACCATTGTTGAGTGAATTGCCAAAAGTCAGATTTTTGCTGAAATTGTGACCCCGGGCTTAGGGATTTTTTCAAAAAAATATTTTCTGCCGGTTAAGTTTTTGAGGGCTGATTTCTTGTCCTGTGATAAAAAGCCTTCTGTTTCGAGTGCCAAACTGTCAGGAGAGCATTTTCAACCTTTTGGCACCATTTCTGAGTGAATTGCCAAAAGTCAGATTTTTGCTGAAATTGTGATCCCGGGGCTTAGGGATTTTTTTAAAAAAATATTTTCTGCCGGTTAAGTTTTTGAGGGCTGATTTCTTGTCCTGTGATAAAAAGCCTTCTGTTTCGAGTGCCAAACTGTCAGGAGAGCATTTTCAACCTTTTGGCACCATTTCTGAGTGAATTGCCAAAAGTCAGATTTTTGCTGAAATTGTGATCCCGGGGCTTAGGGATTTTTTTAAAAAAATATTTTCTGCCGGTTAAGTTTTTGAGGGCTGATTTCTTGTCCTGTGATAAAAAGCCTTCTGTTTCGAGTGCCAAAGCTTTCAGGGGATCATTTGCAAGCTTCTGGCACCATTTTTGAGTGAATTGCCAAAAGTCAGATTTTTGCTTAAATTGTGACCCCGGGGTTTAGGGATTTTTTTAAAAAAATATTTTCTGCCTGTTAAGTTTTTGAGGGCTGATTTCTTCTCCTGTGATAAAAAGCCTTCTGTTTCGAGTGCCAAACTTTCAGGAGAGCATTCTCAACCTTCTGGCACCATTTTTGAGTGAATTGCCAAAAGTCAGATTTTTGCTGAAATTGTGACCCCGGGCTTAGGGATTTTTTCAAAAAAATATTTTCTGCCGGTTAAGGTTTTGAGGGCTGATTTCTTGTCATGTGATAAAAAGCCTTCTGTTTCGAGTGCCAAACTTTCAGGAGAGCATTTTCAACCTTCTGGCACCATTTTTGAGTGAATTGCCAAAAGTCAGATTTTTGCTGAAATTGTGACCCCGGGCTTAGGGATTTTTTCAAAAAAATATTTTCTGCCGGTTAAGGTTTTGAGGGCTGATTTCTTGTCCTTTGATAAAAAGCCTTATGTTCCGAGTGCCAAACTTTCAGGAGAGCATTTTCAACCTTTTGGCACCATTTCTGAGTGAATTGCCAAAAGTCAGATTTTTGCTGAAATTGTGACCCCGGGGCTTAGGGATTTTTTCAAAAAAATATTTTCTGCCTGTTAAGTTTTTGAGGGCTGATTTCTTGTCCTGTGATAAAAAGCCTTCTGTTTCGAGTGCTAAAGCTTTCAGGGGATCATTTGCAAGCTTCTGGCACCATTTTTGAGTGAATTGCCAAAAGTCAGATTTTTGCTGAAATTGTGACCACAGGGCTTAGGGATTTTTTCAAAAAAATATTTTCTGCCGGTTAAGTTTTTGAGGGCTGATTTCTTGTCCTGTGATAAAAAGCCTTCTGTTTCGAGTGCCAAACTGTCAGGAGAGCATTTTCAACCTTTTGGCACCATTTCAGAGTGAATTGCCAAAAGTCAGATTTTTGCTGAAATTGTGATCCCGGGGCTTAGGGATTTTTTAAAAAAAATATTTTCTGCTGGTTAAGTTTTTGAGGGCTGATTTCTTGTCCTGTGATAAAAAGCCTTCTGTTTCGAGTGCCAAAGCTTTCAGGGGATCATTTGCAAGCTTCTGGCACCATTTTTGAGTGAATTGCCAAAAGTCAGATTTTTGCTGAAATTGTGACCCCGGGGCTTAGGGATTTTTTTAAAAAAATATTTTCTGCCTGTTAAGTTTTTGAGGGCTGATTTCTTCTCCTGTGATAAAAAGCCTTCTGTTTCGAGTGCCAAACTTTCAGGGGATCATTTGCAAGCTTCTGGCACCATTTTTGAGTGAATTGCCAAAAGTCAGATTTTTGCTGAAATTGTGACCCCGGGCTTAGGGATTTTTTCAAAAAAATATTTTCTGCCGGTTAAGGTTTTGAGGGCTGATTTCTTGTCCTTTGATAAAAAGCCTTATGTTCCGAGTGCCAAACTTTCAGGAGAGCATTTTCAACCTTTTGGCACCATTTCTGAGTGAATTGCCAAAAGTCAGATTTTTGCTGAAATTGTGACCCCGGGGCTTAGGGATTTTTTCAAAAAAATATTTTCTGCCGGTTAAGTTTTTGAGGGCTGATTTCTTGTCCTGTGATAAAAAGCCTTCTGTTTCGAGTGCTAAAGCTTTCAGGGGATCATTTGCAAGCTTCTGGCACCATTTTTGAGTGAATTGCCAAAAGTCAGATTTTTGCTGAAATTGTGACCCCGGGGCTTAGGGATTTTTTTAAAAAAATATTTTCTGCCTGTTAAGTTTTTGAGGGCTGATTTCTTGTCCTGTGATAAAAAGCCTTCTGTTTCGAGTGCCAAACTTTCAGGAGAGCATTTTCAACCTTCTGGCACCATTGTTGAGTGAATTGCCAAAAGTCAGATTTTTGCTGAAATTGTGACCCCGGGCTTAGGGATTTTTTCAAAAAAATATTTTCTGCCGGTTAAGTTTTTGAGGGCTGATTTCTTGTCCTGTGATAAAAAGCCTTCTGTTTCGAGTGCCAAACTGTCAGGAGAGCATTTTCAACCTTTTGGCACCATTTCTGAGTGAATTGCCAAAAGTCAGATTTTTGCTGAAATTGTGATCCCGGGGCTTAGGGATTTTTTTAAAAAAATATTTTCTGCCGGTTAAGTTTTTGAGGGCTGATTTCTTGTCCTGTGATAAAAAGCCTTCTGTTTCGAGTGCCAAACTGTCAGGAGAGCATTTTCAACCTTTTGGCACCATTTCTGAGTGAATTGCCAAAAGTCAGATTTTTGCTGAAATTGTGATCCCGGGGCTTAGGGATTTTTTTAAAAAAATATTTTCTGCCGGTTAAGTTTTTGAGGGCTGATTTCTTGTCCTGTGATAAAAAGCCTTCTGTTTCGAGTGCCAAAGCTTTCAGGGGATCATTTGCAAGCTTCTGGCACCATTTTTGAGTGAATTGCCAAAAGTCAGATTTTTGCTTAAATTGTGACCCCGGGGTTTAGGGATTTTTTTAAAAAAATATTTTCTGCCTGTTAAGTTTTTGAGGGCTGATTTCTTCTCCTGTGATAAAAAGCCTTCTGTTTCGAGTGCCAAACTTTCAGGAGAGCATTCTCAACCTTCTGGCACCATTTTTGAGTGAATTGCCAAAAGTCAGATTTTTGCTGAAATTGTGACCCCGGGCTTAGGGATTTTTTCAAAAAAATATTTTCTGCCGGTTAAGGTTTTGAGGGCTGATTTCTTGTCATGTGATAAAAAGCCTTCTGTTTCGAGTGCCAAAGCTTTCAGGGGATCATTTGCAAGCTTCTGGCACCATTTTTGAGTGAATTGCCAAAAGTCAGATTTTTGCTGAAATTGTGACCCCGGGGCTTAGGGATTTTTTCAAAAAAATATTTTCTGCCGGTTAAGTTTTTGAGGGCTGATTTCTTGTCCTTTGATAAAAAGCCTTCTGTTCCGAGTGCCAAACTTTCAGGAGAGCATTTTCAACCTTTTGGCACCATTTCTGAGTGAATTGCCAAAAGTCAGATTTTTGCTGAAATTGTGACCCCGGGGCTTAGGGATTTTTTCAAAAAAATATTTTCTGCCGGTTAAGTTTTTGAGGGCTGATTTCTTGTCCTGTGATAAAAAGCCTTCTGTTTCGAGTGCTAAAGCTTTCAGGGGATCATTTGCAAGCTTCTGGCACCATTTTTGAGTGAATTGCCAAAAGTCAGATTTTTGCTGAAATTGTGACCACAGGGCTTAGGGATTTTTTCAAAAAAATATTTTCTGCCGGTTAAGTTTTTGAGGGCTGATTTCTTGTCCTGTGATAAAAAGCCTTCTGTTTCGAATGCCAAACTGTCAGGAGAGCATTTTCAACCTTTTGGCACCATTTCAGAGTGAATTGCCAAAAGTCAGATTTTTGCTGAAATTGTGATCCCGGGGCTTAGGGATTTTTTTTAAAAAATATTTTCTGCTGGTTAAGTTTTTGAGGGCTGATTTCTTGTCCTGTGATAAAAAGCCTTCTGTTTCGAGTGCCAAAGCTTTCAGGGGATCATTTGCAAGCTTCTGGTACCATTTTTGAGTGAATTGCCAAAAGTCAGATTTTTGCTGAAATTGTGACCCCGGGGCTTAGGGATTTTTTTAAAAAAATATTTTCTGCCTGTTAAGTTTTTGAGGGCTGATTTCTTCTCCTGTGATAAAAAGCCTTCTGTTTCGAGTGCCAAACTTTCAGGAGAGCATTTTCAACCTTCTGGCACCATTTTTGAGTGAATTGCCAAAAGTCAGATTTTTGCTGAAATTGTGACCCCGGGCTTAGGGATTTTTTCAAAAAAATATTTTCTGCCGGTTAAGGTTTTGAGGGCTGATTTCTTGTCCTTTGATAAAAAGCCTTATGTTCCGAGTGCCAAACTTTCAGGAGAGCATTTTCAACCTTTTGGCACCATTTCTGAGTGAATTGCCAAAAGTCAGATTTTTGCTGAAATTGTGACCCCGGGGCTTAGGGATTTTTTCAAAAAAATATTTTCTGCCTGTTAAGTTTTTGAGGGCTGATTTCTTGTCCTGTGATAAAAAGCCTTCTGTTTCGAGTGCTAAAGCTTTCAGGGGATCATTTGCAAGCTTCTGGCACCATTTTTGAGTGAATTGCCAAAAGTCAGATTTTTGCTGAAATTGTGACCACAGGGCTTAGGGATTTTTTCAAAAAAATATTTTCTGCCGGTTAAGTTTTTGAGGGCTGATTTCTTGTCCTGTGATAAAAAGCCTTCTGTTTCGAGTGCCAAACTGTCAGGAGAGCATTTTCAACCTTTTGGCACCATTTCAGAGTGAATTGCCAAAAGTCAGATTTTTGCTGAAATTGTGATCCCGGGGCTTAGGGATTTTTTTAAAAAAATATTTTCTGCTGGTTAAGTTTTTGAGGGCTGATTTCTTGTCCTGTGATAAAAAGCCTTCTGTTTCGAGTGCCAAAGCTTTCAGGGGATCATTTGCAAGCTTCTGGTACCATTTTTGAGTGAATTGCCAAAAGTCAGATTTTTGCTGAAATTGTGACCCCGGGGCTTAGGGATTTTTTTTAAAAAATATTTTCTGCCTGTTAAGTTTTTGAGGGCTGATTTCTTCTCCTGTGATAAAAAGCCTTCTGTTTCGAGTGCCAAACTTTCAGGAGAGCATTTTCAACCTTCTGGCACCATTTTTGAGTGAATTGCCAAAAGTCAGATTTTTGCTGAAATTGTGACCCCGGGCTTAGGGATTTTTTCAAAAAAATATTTTCTGCCGGTTAAGGTTTTGAGGGCTGATTTCTTGTCCTTTGATAAAAAGCCTTATGTTCCGAGTGCCAAACTTTCAGGAGAGCATTTTCAACCTTTTGGCACCATTTCTGAGTGAATTGCCAAAAGTCAGATTTTTGCTGAAATTGTGACCCCGGGGCTTAGGGATTTTTTCAAAAAAATATTTTCTGCCTGTTAAGTTTTTGAGGGCTGATTTCTTGTCCTGTGATAAAAAGCCTTCTGTTTCGAGTGCTAAAGCTTTCAGGGGATCATTTGCAAGCTTCTGGCACCATTTTTGAGTGAATTGCCAAAAGTCAGATTTTTGCTGAAATTGTGACCACAGGGCTTAGGGATTTTTTCAAAAAAATATTTTCTGCCGGTTAAGTTTTTGAGGGCTGATTTCTTGTCCTGTGATAAAAAGCCTTCTGTTTCGAGTGCCAAACTGTCAGGAGAGCATTTTCAACCTTTTGGCACCATTTCAGAGTGAATTGCCAAAAGTCAGATTTTTGCTGAAATTGTGATCCCGGGGCTTAGGGATTTTTTTAAAAAAATATTTTCTGCTGGTTAAGTTTTTGAGGGCTGATTTCTTGTCCTGTGATAAAAAGCCTTCTGTTTCGAGTGCCAAAGCTTTCAGGGGATCATTTGCAAGCTTCTGGCACCATTTTTGAGTGAATTGCCAAAAGTCAGATTTTTGCTGAAATTGTGACCCCGGGCTTAGGGATTTTTTCAAAAAAATATTTTCTGCCGGTTAAGGTTTTGAGGGCTGATTTCTTGTCCTTTGATAAAAAGCCTTATGTTCCGAGTGCCAAACTTTCAGGAGAGCATTCTCAACCTTCTGGCACCATTTTTGAGTGAATTGCCAAAAGTCAGATTTTTGCTGAAATTGTGACCCCGGGCTTAGGGATTTTTTCAAAAAAATATTTTCTGCCAGTTAAGGTTTTGAGGGCTGATTTCTTGTCATGTGATAAAAAGCCTTCTGTTTCGAGTGCCAAAGCTTTCAGGGGATCATTTGCAAGCTTCTGGCACCATTTTTGAGTGAATTGCCAAAAGTCAGATTTTTGCTGAAATTGTGACCCCGGGGCTTAGGGATTTTTTTTAAAAAATATTTTCTGCCGGTTAAGTTTTTGAGGGCTGATTTCTTGTCCTGTGATAAAAAGCCTTCTGTTTCGAGTGCCAAAGCTTTCAGGGGATCATTTGCAAGCTTCTGGCACCATTTTTGAGTGAATTGCCAAAAGTCAGATTTTTGCTGAAATTGTGACCCCGGGGCTTAGGGATTTTTTAAAAAAAATATTTTCTGCCTGTTAAGTTTTTGAGGGCTGATTTCTTCTCCTGTGATAAAAAGCCTTCTGTTTCGAGTGCCAAACTTTCAGGGGATCATTTGCAAGCTTCTGGCACCATTTTTGAGTGAATTGCCAAAAGTCAGATTTTTGCTGAAATTGTGACCACAGGGCTTAGGGATTTTTTCAAAAAAATATTTTCTGCCGGTTAAGTTTTTGAGGGCTGATTTCTTGTCCTGTGATAAAAAGCCGTCTGTTTCGAGTGCCAAACCTTTCAGGAGAGCATTTTCAGGCTTTTGGCACCATCTTTGAGTGAATTGCCAGAAGTCAGATTTTTGCTAAAATTGTGACCCCGGGGCTTAGGGATTTTTTTAAAAAAATATTTTCTGCTGGTTAAGTTTTTGAGGGCTGATTTCTTGTCCTGTGATAAAAAGCCTTCTGTTTCGAGTGCCAAAGCTTTCAGGGGATCATTTGCAAGCTTCTGGCACCATTTTCGAGTGAATTGCCAAAAGTCAGATTTTTGCTGAAATTGTGACCCCGGGGCTTAGGGATTTTTTTAAAAAAATATTTTCTGCCTGTTAAGTTTTTGAGGGCTGATTTCTTCTCCTGTGATAAAAAGCCTTCTGTTTCGAGTGCCAAACTTTCAGGAGAGCATTTTCAACCTTCTGGCACCATTTTTGAGTGAATTGCCAAAAGTCAGATTTTTGCTGAAATTGTGACCCCGGGCTTAGGGATTTTTTCAAAAAAATATTTTCTGCCGGTTAAGGTTTTGAGGGCTGATTTCTTGTCCTTTGATAAAAAGCCTTCTGTTCCGAGTGCCAAACTTTCAGGAGAGCATTTTCAACCTTTTGGCACCATTTCTGAGTGAATTGCCAAAAGTCAGATTTTTGCTGAAATTGTGACCCCGGGGCTTAGGGATTTTTTCAAAAAAATATTTTCTGCCGGTTAAGTTTTTGAGGGCTGATTTCTTGTCCTGTGATAAAAAGCCTTCTGTTTCGAGTGCTAAAGCTTTCAGGGGATCATTTTCAAGCTTTTGGCACCATTTTTGAGTGAATTGCCAAAAGACATATTTTTGCTGAAATTGTGACCCCGGGGCTTAGGGATTTTTTCAAAAAAATATTTTCTGCCGGTTAAGTTTTTGAGGGTTGATTTCTTGTCCTGTGATAATAAGCCTTCTGTTTAAAGTGCCAAACCTTTCAAGAGAGCATTTTCAAGCTTTTGGCACCACTTTTGAGTGAATTGCCAAAAGTGAGATTTTTGCTGGAATTGTGACCCCGGGGCTTAGGGATTTTTTCAAAAAAATATTTTCTGCCGGTTAAGTTTTTGAGGGCTGATTTCTTGTCCTGTGATAAAAAGCCTTCTGTTTCGAGTGCCAAACCTTTCAGGAGAGCATTTTCAGGCTTTTGGCAGCATTTTTGAGTGAATTGCCAAAAGTCAGATTTTTGCTGAAATTGTGACCCCGGGGCTTAGGGATTATTTCAAAAAAATATTTTCTGCCGGTTAAGTTTTTGAGGGTTGATTTCATGTCCTGTGATAAAAAGCCTTCTGTTTCCATCACCAAAGCCTTCAGTGGAGCATTTTCAAGCTTTTGGCACCATTTTTGAGTGAATTGCCAAAAGTGAGATTTTTGCTGAAATTGTGACCCCGGGGCTTAGGGATTTTTTCAAAAAAATATTTTCTGCCGGTTAAGTTTTTGAGGGCTGATTTCTTGTCCTGTGATAAAAAGCCTTCTGTTTCGCGTGCCAAACTGTCAGGAGAGCATTTTCAGGCTTTTGGCAGCATTTTTGAGTGAATTGCCAAAAGTCAGATTATTGCTGAAATTGTGACCCCGGGGCTTAGGGATATTTTCAAAAAAATATTTTCTGCCGGTTAAGTTTTTGAGGGCTGATTTCTTGTCCTGTGATAAAAAGCCTTCTGTTTCGAGTGCCAAACCTTTCAGGAGAGCATTTTCAGGCTTTTGCACCACTTTTGAGTGAATTGCCAAAAGTCAGATTTTTGCTGAAATTGTGACCCCGAGGCTTAGGGATTTTTTCAAAAAAATATTTTCTGCCGGTTAAGTTTTTGAGGGCTGATTTCTTGTCCTGTGATAAAAAGCCTTCTGTTTCGAGTGCCAAACTGTCAGGAGAGCATTTTCAACCTTTTGGCACCATTTCTGAGTGAATTGCCAAAAGTCAGATTTTTGCTGAAATTGTGATCCCGGGGCTTAGTGATTTTTTTAAAAAAATATTTTCTGCCGGTTAAGTTTTTGAGGGCTGATTTCTTGTCCTGTGATAAAAAGCCTTCTGTTTCGAGTGCCAAAGCTTTCAGGGGATCATTTGCAAGCTTCTGGCACCATTTTTGAGTGAATTGCCAAAAGTCAGATTTTTGCTGAAATTGTGACCACAGGGCTTAGGGATTTTTTCAAAAAAATATTTTCTGCCGGTTAAGTTTTTGAGGGCGGATTTCTTGTCCTGTGATAAAAAGCCTTCTGTTTCGAGTGCCAAACTGTCAGGAGAGCATTTTCAACCTTTTGGCACCATTTCTGAGTGAATTGCCAAAAGTCAGATTTTTGCTGAAATTGTGACCCCGGGGCGTAGGGATTTTTTTAAAAAAATATTTTCTGCCGGTTAAGTTTTTGAGGGCTGATTTCTTGTCCTGTGATAAAAAGCCTTCTGTTTCAAGGGCCAAAGCTTTCAGGGGATCATTTGCAAGCTTCTGGCACCATTTTTGAGTGAATTGCCAAAAGTCAGATTTTTGCTGAAATTGTGACCCCGGGGCTTAGGGATATTTTCAAAAAAATATTTTCTGCCGGTTAAGTTTTTGAGGGCTGATTTCTTGTCCTGTGATAAAAAGCCTTCTGTTTCGAGTGCTAAAGCTTTCAGGGGATCATTTGCAAGCTTCTGGCACCATTTTTGAGTGAATTGCCAAAAGTCAGATTTTTGCTGAAATTGTGACCACAGGGCTTAGGGATTTTTTCAAAAAAATATTTTCTGCCGGTTAAGTTTTTGAGGGTTGATTTCATGTCCTGTGATAAAAGGCCTTCTGTTTCCATCACCAAAGCCTTCAGTGGAGCATTTTCAAGCTTTTGGCACCATTTTTGAGTGAATTGCCAAAAGTGAGATTTTTGCTGAAATTGTGACCCCGGGGCTTAGGGATTTTTTCAAAAAAATATTTTCTGCCGGTTAAGTTTTTGAGGGCTGATTTCTTGTCCTGTGATAAAAAGCCTTCTGTTTCGCGTGCCAAACTGTCAGGAGAGCATTTTCAGGCTTTTGGCAGCATTTTTGAGTGAATTGCCAAAAGTCAGATTATTGCTGAAATTGTGACCCCGGGGCTTAGGGATATTTTCAAAAAAATATTTTCTGCCGGTTAAGTTTTTGAGGGCTGATTTCTTGTCCTGTGATAAAAAGCCTTCTGTTTCGAGTGCCAAACCTTTCAGGAGAGCATTTTCAGGCTTTTGCACCACTTTTGAGTGAATTGCCAAAAGTCAGATTTTTGCTGAAATTGTGACCCCGAGGCTTAGGGATTTTTTCAAAAAAATATTTTCTGCCGGTTAAGTTTTTGAGGGCTGATTTCTTGTCCTGTGATAAAAAGCCTTCTGTTTCGAGTGCCAAACTGTCAGGAGAGCATTTTCAACCTTTTGGCACCATTTCTGAGTGAATTGCCAAAAGTCAGATTTTTGCTGAAATTGTGATCCCGGGGCTTAGTGATTTTTTTAAAAAAATATTTTCTGCCGGTTAAGTTTTTGAGGGCTGATTTCTTGTCCTGTGATAAAAAGCCTTCTGTTTCGAGTGCCAAAGCTTTCAGGGGATCATTTGCAAGCTTCTGGCACCATTTTTGAGTGAATTGCCAAAAGTCAGATTTTTGCTGAAATTGTGACCACAGGGCTTAGGGATTTTTTCAAAAAAATATTTTCTGCCGGTTAAGTTTTTGAGGGCGGATTTCTTGTCCTGTGATAAAAAGCCTTCTGTTTCGAGTGCCAAACTGCCAGGAGAGCATTTTCAACCTTTTGGCACCATTTCTGAGTGAATTGCCAAAAGTCAGATTTTTGCTGAAATTGTGACCCCGGGGCGTAGGGATTTTTTTAAAAAAATATTTTCTGCCGGTTAAGTTTTTGAGGGCTGATTTCTTGTCCTGTGATAAAAAGCCTTCTGTTTCAAGGGCCAAAGCTTTCAGGGGATCATTTGCAAGCTTCTGGCACCATTTTTGAGTGAATTGCCAAAAGTCAGATTTTTGCTGAAATTGTGACCCCGGGGCTTAGGGATATTTTCAAAAAAATATTTTCTGCCGGTTAAGTTTTTGAGGGCTGATTTCTTGTCCTGTGATAAAAAGCCTTCTGTTTCGAGTGCTAAAGCTTTCAGGGGATCATTTGCAAGCTTCTGGCACCATTTTTGAGTGAATTGCCAAAAGTCAGATTTTTGCTGAAATTGTGACCACAGGGCTTAGGGATTTTTTCAAAAAAATATTTTCTGCCGGTTAAGTTTTTGAGGGCTGATTTCTTGTCCTGTGATAAAAAGCCTTCTGTTTCGAGTGCTAAAGCTTTCAGGGGATCATTTGCAAGCTTCTGGCACCATTTTTGAGTGAATTGCCAAAAGTCAGATTTTTGCTGAAATTGTGACCACAGGGCTTAGTGATTTTTTAAAAAAAATATTTTCTGCCGGTTAAGTTTTTGAGGGCTGATTTCTTGTCCTGTGATAAAAAGCCTTCTGTTTCGAGTGCCAAAGCTTTCAGGGGATCATTTGCAAGCTTCTGGCACCATTTTTGAGTGAATTGCCAAAAGTCAGATTTTTGCTGAAATTGTGACCACAGGGCTTAGGGATTTTTTCAAAAAAATATTTTCTGCCGGTTAAGTTTTTGAGGGCGGATTTCTTGTCCTGTGATAAAAAGCCTTCTGTTTCGAGTGCCAAACTGTCAGGAGAGCATTTTCAACCTTTTGGCACCATTTCTGAGTGAATTGCCAAAAGTCAGATTTTTGCTGAAATTGTGACCCCGGGGCGTAGGGATTTTTTTAAAAAAATATTTTCTGCCGGTTAAGTTTTTGAGGGCTGATTTCTTGTCCTGTGATAAAAAGCCTTCTGTTTCAAGGGCCAAAGCTTTCAGGGGAACATTTGCAAGCTTCTGGCACCATTTTTGAGTGAATTGCCAAAAGTCAGATTTTTGCTGAAATTGTGACCCCGGGGCTTAGGGATATTTTCAAAAAAATATTTTCTGCCGGTTAAGTTTTTGAGGGCTGATTTCTTGTCCTGTGATAAAAAGCCTTCTGTTTCGAGTGCTAAAGCTTTCAGGGGATCATTTGCAAGCTTCTGGCACCATTTTTGAGTGAATTGCCAAAAGTCAGATTTTTGCTGAAATTGTGACCACAGGGCTTAGGGATTTTTTCAAAAAAATATTTTCTGCCGGTTAAGTTTTTGAGGGCTGATTTCTTGTCCTGTGATAAAAAGCCTTCTGTTTCGAGTGCCAAACTGTCAGGAGAGCATTTTCAACCTTTTGGCACCATTTCTGAGTGAATTGCCAAAAGTCAGATTTTTGCTGAAATTGTGACCCCGGGGCTTAGGGATTTTTTCAAAAAAATATTTTCTGCCGGTTAAGTTTTTGAGGGCTGATTTCTTGTCCTGTGATAAAAAGCCTTCTGTTTCGAGTGCCAAAGCTTTCAGGGGATCATTTGCAAGCTTCTGGCACCATTTTTGAGTGAATTGCCAAAAGTCAGATTTTTGCTGAAATTGTGACCCCGGGGCTTAGGGATTTTTTTTAAAAAATATTTTCTGCCTGTTAAGTTTTTGAGGGCTGATTTCTTCTCCTGTGATAAAAAGCCTTCTGTTTCGAGTGCCAAACTTTCAGGAGAGCATTTTCAACCTTCTGGCACCATTGTTGAGTGAATTGCCAAAAGTCAGATTTTTGCAGAAATTGTGACCCCGGGCTTAGGGATTTTTTCAAAAAAATATTTTCTGCCGGTTAAGTTTTTGAGGGCTGATTTCTTGTCCTGTGATAAAAAGCCTTCTGTTTCGAGTGCCAAACTGTCAGGAGAGCATTTTCAACCTTTTGGCACCATTTCTGAGTGAATTGCCAAAAGTCAGATTTTTGCTGAAATTGTGATCCCGGGGCTTAGGGATTTTTTTAAAAAAATATTTTCTGCCGGTTAAGTTTTTGAGGGCTGATTTCTTGTCCTGTGATAAAAAGCCTTCTGTTTCGAGTGCCAAAGCTTTTAGGGGATCATTTGCAAGCTTCTGGCACCATTTTTGAGTGAATTGCCAAAAGTCAGATTTTTGCTGAAATTGTGACCCCGGGGTTTAGGGATTTTTTTAAAAAAATATTTTCTGCCTGTTAAGTTTTTGAGGGCTGATTTCTTCTCCTGTGATAAAAAGCCTTCTGTTTCGAGTGCCAAACTTTCAGGAGAGCATTCTCAACCTTCTGGCACCATTTTTGAGTGAATTGCCAAAAGTCAGATTTTTGCTGAAATTGTGACCCCGGGCTTAGGGATTTTTTCAAAAAAATATTTTCTGCCGGTTAAGGTTTTGAGGGCTGATTTCTTGTCATGTGATAAAAAGCCTTCTGTTTCGAGTGCCAAAGCTTTCAGGGGATCATTTGCAAGCTTCTGGCACCATTTTTGAGTGAATTGCCAAAAGTCAGATTTTTGCTGAAATTGTGACCCCGGGGCTTAGGGATTTTTTCAAAAAAATATTTTCTGCCGGTTAAGTTTTTGAGGGCTGATTTCTTGTCCTTTGATAAAAAGCCTTCTGTTCCGAGTGCCAAACTTTCAGGAGAGCATTTTCAACCTTTTGGCACCATTTCTGAGTGAATTGCCAAAAGTCAGATTTTTGCTGAAATTGTGACCCCGGGGCTTAGGGATTTTTTCAAAAAAATATTTTCTGCCGGTTAAGTTTTTGAGGGCTGATTTCTTGTCCTGTGATAAAAAGCCTTCTGTTTCGAGTGCTAAAGCTTTCAGGGGATCATTTGCAAGCTTCTGGCACCATTTTTGAGTGAATTGCCAAAAGTCAGATTTTTGCTGAAATTGTGACCACAGGGCTTAGGGATTTTTTCAAAAAAATATTTTCTGCCGGTTAAGTTTTTGAGGGCTGATTTCTTGTCCTGTGATAAAAAGCCTTCTGTTTCGAGTGCCAAACTGTCAGGAGAGCATTTTCAACCTTTTGGCACCATTTCAGAGTGAATTGCCAAAAGTCAGATTTTTGCTGAAATTGTGATCCCGGGGCTTAGGGAATTTTTAAAAAAAATATTTTCTGCTGGTTAAGTTTTTGAGGGCTGATTTCTTGTCCTGTGATAAAAAGCCTTCTGTTTCGAGTGCCAAAGCTTTCAGGGGATCATTTGCAAGCTTCTGGCACCATTTTTGAGTGAATTGCCAAAAGTCAGATTTTTGCTGAAATTGTGACCCCGGGGCTTAGGGATTTTTTTAAAAAAATATTTTCTGCCTGTTAAGTTTTTGAGGGCTGATTTCTTCTCCTGTGATAAAAAGCCTTCTGTTTCGAGTGCCAAACTTTCAGGAGAGCATTTTCAACCTTCTGGCACCATTTTTGAGTGAATTGCCAAAAGTCAGATTTTTGCTGAAATTGTGACCCCGGGCTTAGGGATTTTTTCAAAAAAATATTTTCTGCCGGTTAAGGTTTTGAGGGCTGATTTCTTGTCCTTTGATAAAAAGCCTTATGTTCCGAGTGCCAAACTTTCAGGAGAGCATTTTCAACCTTTTGGCACCATTTCTGAGTGAATTGCCAAAAGTCAGATTTTTGCTGAAATTGTGACCCCGGGGCTTAGGGATTTTTTCAAAAAAATATTTTCTGCCGGTTAAGTTTTTGAGGGCTGATTTCTTGTCCTGTGATAAAAAGCCTTCTGTTTCGAGTGCTAAAGCTTTCAGGGGATCATTTGCAAGCTTCTGGCACCATTTTTGAGTGAATTGCCAAAAGTCAGATTTTTGCTGAAATTGTGACCCCGGGGCTTAGGGATTTTTTAAAAAAAATATTTTCTGCCTGTTAAGTTTTTGAGGGCTGATTTCTTCTCCTGTGATAAAAAGCCTTCTGTTTCGAGTGCCAAACTTTCAGGAGAGCATTTTCAACCTTCTGGCACCATTGTTGAGTGAATTGCCAAAAGTCAGATTTTTGCTGAAATTGTGACCCCGGGCTTAGGGATTTTTTCAAAAAAATATTTTCTGCCGGTTAAGTTTTTGAGGGCTGATTTCTTGTCCTGTGATAAAAAGCCTTCTGTTTCGAGTGCCAAACTGTCAGGAGAGCATTTTCAACCTTTTGGCACCATTTCTGAGTGAATTGCCAAAAGTCAGATTTTTGCTGAAATTGTGATCCCGGGGCTTAGGGATTTTTTTAAAAAAATATTTTCTGCCGGTTAAGTTTTTGAGGGCTGATTTCTTGTCCTGTGATAAAAAGCCTTCTGTTTTGAGTGCCAAAGCTTTCAGGGGATCATTTGCAAGCTTCTGGCACCATTTTTGAGTGAATTGCCAAAAGTCAGATTTTTGCTGAAATTGTGACCCCGGGGTTTAGGGATTTTTTTAAAAAAATATTTTCTGCCTGTTAAGTTTTTGAGGGCTGATTTCTTCTCCTGTGATAAAAAGCCTTCTGTTTCGAGTGCCAAACTTTCAGGAGAGCATTCTCAACCTTCTGGCACCATTTTTGAGTGAATTGCCAAAAGTCAGATTTTTGCTGAAATTGTGACCCCGGGCTTAGGGATTTTTTCAAAAAAATATTTTCTGCCGGTTAAGGTTTTGAGGGCTGATTTCTTGTCATGTGATAAAAAGCCTTCTGTTTCGAGTGCCAAAGCTTTCAGGGGATCATTTGCAAGCTTCTGGCACCATTTTTGAGTGAATTGCCAAAAGTCAGATTTTTGCTGAAATTGTGACCCCGGGGCTTAGGGATTTTTTCAAAAAAATATTTTCTGCCGGTTAAGTTTTTGAGGGCTGATTTCTTGTCCTTTGATAAAAAGCCTTCTGTTCCGAGTGCCAAACTTTCAGGAGAGCATTTTCAACCTTTTGGCACCATTTCTGAGTGAATTGCCAAAAGTCAGATTTTTGCTGAAATTGTGACCCCGGGGCTTAGGGATTTTTTCAAAAAAATATTTTCTGCCGGTTAAGTTTTTGAGGGCTGATTTCTTGTCCTGTGATAAAAAGCCTTCTGTTTCGAGTGCTAAAGCTTTCAGGGGATCATTTGCAAGCTTCTGGCACCATTTTTGAGTGAATTGCCAAAAGTCAGATTTTTGCTGAAATTGTGACCACAGGGCTTAGGGATTTTTTCAAAAAAATATTTTCTGCCGGTTAAGTTTTTGAGGGCTGATTTCTTGTCCTGTGATAAAAAGCCTTCTGTTTCGAGTGCCAAACTGTCAGGAGAGCATTTTCAACCTTTTGGCACCATTTCAGAGTGAATTGCCAAAAGTCAGATTTTTGCTGAAATTGTGATCCCGGGGCTTAGGGATTTTTTTAAAAAAATATTTTCTGCTGGTTAAGTTTTTGAGGGCTGATTTCTTGTCCTGTGATAAAAAGCCTTCTGTTTCGAGTGCCAAAGCTTTCAGGGGATCATTTGCAAGCTTCTGGCACCATTTTTGAGTGAATTGCCAAAAGTCAGATTTTTGCTGAAATTGTGACCCCGGGGCTTAGGGATTTTTTAAAAAAAATATTTTCTGCCTGTTAAGTTTTTGAGGGCTGATTTCTTCTCCTGTGATAAAAAGCCTTCTGTTTCGAGTGCCAAACTTTCAGGAGAGCATTTTCAACCTTCTGGCACCATTGTTGAGTGAATTGCCAAAAGTCAGATTTTTGCTGAAATTGTGACCCCGGGCTTAGGGATTTTTTCAAAAAAATATTTTCTGCCGGTTAAGTTTTTGAGGGCTGATTTCTTGTCCTGTGATAAAAAGCCTTCTGTTTCGAGTGCCAAACTGTCAGGAGAGCATTTTCAACCTTTTGGCACCATTTCTGAGTGAATTGCCAAAAGTCAGATTTTTGCTGAAATTGTGATCCCGGGGCTTAGGGATTTTTTTAAAAAAATATTTTCTGCCGGTTAAGTTTTTGAGGGCTGATTTCTTGTCCTGTGATAAAAAGCCTTCTGTTTTGAGTGCCAAAGCTTTCAGGGGATCATTTGCAAGCTTCTGGCACCATTTTTGAGTGAATTGCCAAAAGTCAGATTTTTGCTGAAATTGTGACCCCGGGGTTTAGGGATTTTTTTAAAAAAATATTTTCTGCCTGTTAAGTTTTTGAGGGCTGATTTCTTCTCCTGTGATAAAAAGCCTTCTGTTTCGAGTGCCAAACTTTCAGGAGAGCATTCTCAACCTTCTGGCACCATTTTTGAGTGAATTGCCAAAAGTCAGATTTTTGCTGAAATTGTGACCCCGGGCTTAGGGATTTTTTCAAAAAAATATTTTCTGCCGGTTAAGGTTTTGAGGGCTGATTTCTTGTCATGTGATAAAAAGCCTTCTGTTTCGAGTGCCAAAGCTTTCAGGGGATCATTTGCAAGCTTCTGGCACCATTTTTGAGTGAATTGCCAAAAGTCAGATTTTTGCTGAAATTGTGACCCCGGGGCTTAGGGATTTTTTCAAAAAAATATTTTCTGCCGGTTAAGTTTTTGAGGGCTGATTTCTTGTCCTTTGATAAAAAGCCTTCTGTTCCGAGTGCCAAACTTTCAGGAGAGCATTTTCAACCTTTTGGCACCATTTCTGAGTGAATTGCCAAAAGTCAGATTTTTGCTGAAATTGTGACCCCGGGGCTTAGGGATTTTTTCAAAAAAATATTTTCTGCCGGTTAAGTTTTTGAGGGCTGATTTCTTGTCCTGTGATAAAAAGCCTTCTGTTTCGAGTGCTAAAGCTTTCAGGGGATCATTTGCAAGCTTCTGGCACCATTTTTGAGTGAATTGCCAAAAGTCAGATTTTTGCTGAAATTGTGACCACAGGGCTTAGGGATTTTTTCAAAAAAATATTTTCTGCCGGTTAAGTTTTTGAGGGCTGATTTCTTGTCCTGTGATAAAAAGCCTTCTGTTTCGAGTGCCAAACTGTCAGGAGAGCATTTTCAACCTTTTGGCACCATTTCAGAGTGAATTGCCAAAAGTCAGATTTTTGCTGAAATTGTGATCCCGGGGCTTAGGGATTTTTTTAAAAAAATATTTTCTGCTGGTTAAGTTTTTGAGGGCTGATTTCTTGTCCTGTGATAAAAAGCCTTCTGTTTCGAGTGCCAAAGCTTTCAGGGGATCATTTGCAAGCTTCTGGCACCATTTTTGAGTGAATTGCCAAAAGTCAGATTTTTGCTGAAATTGTGACCCTGGGGCTTAGGGATTTTTTTAAAAAAATATTTTCTGCCTGTTAAGTTTTTGAGGGCTGATTTCTTCTCCTGTGATAAAAAGCCTTCTGTTTCGAGTGCCAAACTTTCAGGAGAGCATTTTCAACCTTCTGGCACCATTTTTGAGTGAATTGCCAAAAGTCAGATTTTTGCTGAAATTGTGACCCCGGGCTTAGGGATTTTTTCAAAAAAATATTTTCTGCCGGTTAAGGTTTTGAGGGCTGATTTCTTGTCCTTTGATAAAAAGCCTTATGTTCCGAGTGCCAAACTTTCAGGAGAGCATTTTCAACCTTTTGGCACCATTTCTGAGTGAATTGCCAAAAGTCAGATTTTTGCTGAAATTGTGACCCCGGGGCTTAGGGATTTTTTCAAAAAAATATTTTCTGCCGGTTAAGTTTTTGAGGGCTGATTTCTTGTCCTGTGATAAAAAGCCTTCTGTTTCGAGTGCTAAAGCTTTCAGGGGATCATTTGCAAGCTTCTGGCACCATTTTTGAGTGAATTGCCAAAAGTCAGATTTTTGCTGAAATTGTGACCCCGGGGCTTAGGGATTTTTTTAAAAAAATATTTTCTGCCTGTTAAGTTTTTGAGGGCTGATTTCTTGTCCTGTGATAAAAAGCCTTCTGTTTCGAGTGCTAAAGCTTTCAGGGGATCATTTGCAAGCTTCTGGCACCATTTTTGAGTGAATTGCCAAAAGTCAGATTTTTGCTGAAATTGTGACCACAGGGCTTAGGGATTTTTTCAAAAAAATATTTTCTGCCGGTTAAGTTTTTGAGGGCTGATTTCTTGTCCTGTGATAAAAAGCCTTCTGTTTCGAGTGCCAAACTGTCAGGAGAGCATTTTCAACCTTTTGGCACCATTTCAGAGTGAATTGCCAAAAGTCAGATTTTTGCTGAAATTGTGACCCCGGGGCTTAGGGATTTTTTTAAAAAAATATTTTCTGCCTGTTAAGTTTTTGAGGGCTGATTTCTTCTCCTGTGATAAAAAGCCTTCTGTTTCGAGTGCCAAACTTTCAGGAGAGCATTTTCAACCTTCTGGCACCATTTTTGAGTGAATTGCCAAAAGTCATATTTTTGCTGAAATTGTGACCCCGGGCTTAGGGATTTTTTCAAAAAAATATTTTCTGCCGGTTAAGGTTTTGAGGGCTGATTTCTTGTCCTTTGATAAAAAGCCTTATGTTCCGAGTGCCAAACTTTCAGGAGAGCATTTTCAACCTTTTGGCACCATTTCTGAGTGAATTGCCAAAAGTCAGATTTTTGCTGAAATTGTGACCCCGGGGCTTAGGGATTTTTTCAAAAAAATATTTTCTGCCGGTTAAGTTTTTGAGGGCTGATTTCTTGTCCTGTGATAAAAAGCCTTCTGTTTCGAGTGCTAAAGCTTTCAGGGGATCATTTGCAAGCTTCTGGCACCATTTTTGAGTGAATTGCCAAAAGTCAGATTTTTGCTGAAATTGTGACCCCGGGGCTTAGGGATTTTTTTAAAAAAATATTTTCTGCCTGTTAAGTTTTTGAGGGCTGATTTCTTGTCCTGTGATAAAAAGCCTTCTGTTTCGAGTGCCAAACTTTCAGGAGAGCATTTTCAACCTTCTGGCACCATTGTTGAGTGAATTGCCAAAAGTCAGATTTTTGCTGAAATTGTGACCCCGGGCTTAGGGATTTTTTCAAAAAAATATTTTCTGCCGGTTAAGTTTTTGAGGGCTGATTTCTTGTCCTGTGATAAAAAGCCTTCTGTTTCGAGTGCCAAACTGTCAGGAGAGCATTTTCAACCTTTTGGCACCATTTCTGAGTGAATTGCCAAAAGTCAGATTTTTGCTGAAATTGTGATCCCGGGGCTTAGGGATTTTTTTAAAAAAATATTTTCTGCCGGTTAAGTTTTTGAGGGCTGATTTCTTGTCCTGTGATAAAAAGCCTTCTGTTTCGAGTGCCAAAGCTTTCAGGGGATCATTTGCAAGCTTCTGGCACCATTTTTGAGTGAATTGCCAAAAGTCAGATTTTTGCTGAAATTGTGACCCCGGGGTTTAGGGATTTTTTTAAAAAAATATTTTCTGCCTGTTAAGTTTTTGAGGGCTGATTTCTTCTCCTGTGATAAAAAGCCTTCTGTTTCGAGTGCCAAACTTTCAGGAGAGCATTCTCAACCTTCTGGCACCATTTTTGAGTGAATTGCCAAAAGTCAGATTTTTGCTGAAATTGTGACCCCGGGCTTAGGGATTTCTTCAAAAAAATATTTTCTGCCAGTTAAGGTTTTGAGGGCTGATTTCTTGTCATGTGATAAAAAGCCTTCTGTTTCGAGTGCCAAAGCTTTCAGGGGATCATTTTCAACCTTTTGGCACCATTTCTGAGTGAATTGCCAAAAGTCAGATTTTTGCTGAAATTGTGACCCCGGGGCTTAGGGATTTTTTCAAAAAAATATTTTCTGCCGGTTAAGTTTTTGAGGGCTGATTTCTTGTCCTTTGATAAAAAGCCTTCTGTTCCGAGTGCCAAACTTTCAGGAGAGCATTTTCAACCTTTTGGCACCATTTCTGAGTGAATTGCCAAAAGTCAGATTTTTGCTGAAATTGTGACCCCGGGGCTTAGGGATTTTTTCAAAAAAATATTTTCTGCCGGTTAAGTTTTTGAGGGCTGATTTCTTGTCCTGTGATAAAAAGCCTTCTGTTTCGAGTGCTAAAGCTTTCAGGGGATCATTTGCAAGCTTCTGGCACCATTTTTGAGTGAATTGCCAAAAGTCAGATTTTTGCTGAAATTGTGACCACAGGGCTTAGGGATTTTTTCAAAAAAATATTTTCTGCCGGTTAAGTTTTTGAGGGCTGATTTCTTGTCCTGTGATAAAAAGCCTTCTGTTTCGAGTGCCAAACTGTCAGGAGAGCATTTTCAACCTTTTGGCACCATTTCAGAGTGAATTGCCAAAAGTCAGATTTTTGCTGAAATTGTGATCCCGGGGCTTAGGGATTTTTTTTAAAAAATATTTTCTGCTGGTTAAGTTTTTGAGGGCTGATTTCTTGTCCTGTGATAAAAAGCCTTCTGTTTCGAGTGCCAAAGCTTTCAGGGGATCATTTGCAAGCTTCTGGCACCATTTTTGAGTGAATTGCCAAAAGTCAGATTTTTGCTGAAATTGTGACCCCGGGGCTTAGGGATTTTTTAAAAAAAATATTTTCTGCCTGTTAAGTTTTTGAGGGCTGATTTCTTCTCCTGTGATAAAAAGCCTTCTGTTCCGAGTGCCAAACTTTCAGGAGAGCATTTTCAACCTTTTGGCACCATTTCTGAGTGAATTGCCAAAAGTCAGATTTTTGCTGAAATTGTGACCCCGGGGCTTAGGGATTTTTTCAAAAAAATATTTTCTGCCGGTTAAGTTTTTGAGGGCTGATTTCTTGTCCTGTGATAAAAAGCCTTCTGTTTCGAGTGCTAAAGCTTTCAGGGGATCATTTGCAAGCTTCTGGCACCATTTTTGAGTGAATTGCCAAAAGTCAGATTTTTGCTGAAATTGGGACCACAGGGCTTAGGGATTTTTTCAAAAAAATATTTTCTGCCGGTTAAGTTTTTGAGGGCTGATTTCTTGTCCTGTGATAAAAAGCCTTCTGTTTCGAGTGCCAAACTGTCAGGAGAGCATTTTCAACCTTTTGGCACCATTTCTGAGTGAATTGCCAAAAGTCAGATTTTTGCTGAAATTGTGATCCCGGGGCTTAGGGATTTTTTTAAAAAAATATTTTCTGCTGGTTAAGTTTTTGAGGGCTGATTTCTTGTCCTGTGATAAAAAGCCTTCTGTTTCGAGTGCCAAAGCTTTCAGGGGATCATTTGCAAGCTTCTGGCACCATTTTTGAGTGAATTGCCAAAAGTCAGATTTTTGCTGAAATTGTGACCCCGGGGCTTAGGGATTTTTTTAAAAAAATATTTTCTGCCTGTTAAGTTTTTGAGGGCTGATTTCTTCTCCTGTGATAAAAAGCCTTCTGTTTCGAGTGCCAAACTTTCAGGAGAGCATATTCAACCTTTTGGCACCATTTTTGAGTGAATTGCCAAAAGTCAGATTTTTGCTGAAATTGTGACCCCGGGCTTAGGGATTTTTTCAAAAAAATATTTTCTGCCGGTTAAGGTTTTGAGGGCTGATTTCTTGTCATGTGATAAAAAGCCTTCTGTTTCGAGTGCCAAAGCTTTCAGGGGATCATTTGCAAGCTTCTGGCACCATTTTTGAGTGAATTGCCAAAAGTCAGATTTTTGCTGAAATTGTGACCCCGGGGCTTAGGGATTTTTTCAAAAAAATATTTTCTGCCGGTTAAGTTTTTGAGGGCTGATTTCTTGTCCTTTGATAAAAAGCCTTCTGTTCCGAGTGCCAAACTTTCAGGAGAGCATTTTCAACCTTTTGGCACCATTTCTGAGTGAATTGCCAAAAGTCAGATTTTTGCTGAAATTGTGACCCCGGGGCTTAGGGATTTTTTCAAAAAAATATTTTCTGCCGGTTAAGTTTTTGAGGGCTGATTTCTTGTCCTGTGATGAAAAGCCTTCTGTTTCGAGTGCTAAAGCTTTCAGGGGATCATTTGCAAGCTTCTGGCACCATTTCTGAGTGAATTGCCAAAAGTCAGATTTTTGCTGAAATTGTGACCACAGGGCTTAGGGATTTTTTCAAAAAAATATTTTCTGCCGGTTAAGTTTTTGAGGGCTGATTTCTTGTCCTGTGATAAAAAGCCTTCTGTTTCGAGTGCCAAACTGTCAGGAGAGCATTTTCAACCTTTTGGCACCATTTCAGAGTGAATTGCCAAAAGTCAGATTTTTGCTGAAATTGTGATCCCGGGGCTTAGGGATTTTTTTAAAAAAATATTTTCTGCTGGTTAAGTTTTTGAGGGCTGATTTCTTGTCCTGTGATAAAAAGCCTTCTGTTTCGAGTGCCAAAGCTTTCAGGGGATCATTTGCAAGCTTCTGGCACCATT
Source organism: Podarcis liolepis (assembly GCF_965112155.1). NCBI lineage: Eukaryota > Metazoa > Chordata > Lepidosauria > Squamata > Lacertidae > Podarcis > Podarcis liolepis. The sequence continues at coordinate 35,445,148 of NC_139566.1, read as the reverse complement.
TTTGAGTGAATTGCCAAAAGTCAGATTTTTGCTGAAATTGTGACCCCGGGGCTTAGGGATTTTTTTAAAAAAATATTTTCTGCCTGTTAAGTTTTTGAGGGCTGATTTCTTCTCCTGTGATAAAAAGCCTTCTGTTTCGAGTGCCAAACTTTCAGGAGAGCATTTTCAACCTTCTGGCACCATTTTTGAGTGAATTGCCAAAAGTCAGATTTTTGCTGAAATTGTGACCCCAGGCTTAGGGATTTTTTCAAAAAAATATTTTCTGCCGGTTAAGGTTTTGAGGGCTGATTTCTTGTCCTTTGATAAAAAGCCTTATGTTCCGAGTGCCAAACTTTCAGGAGAGCATTTTCAACCTTTTGGCACCATTTCTGAGTGAATTGCCAAAAGTCAGATTTTTGCTGAAATTGTGACCCCGGGGCTTAGGGATTTTTTCAAAAAAATATTTTCTGCCGGTTAAGTTTTTGAGGGCTGATTTCTTGTCCTGTGATAAAAAGCCTTCTGTTTCGAGTGCTAAAGCTTTCAGGGGATCATTTGCAAGCTTCTGGCACCATTTTTGAGTGAATTGCCAAAAGTCAGATTTTTGCTGAAATTGTGACCCCGGGGCTTAGGGATTTTTTTAAAAAAATATTTTCTGCCTGTTAAGTTTTTGAGGGCTGATTTCTTGTCCTGTGATAAAAAGCCTTCTGTTTCGAGTGCCAAAGCTTTCAGGGGATCATTTGCAAGCTTCTGGCACCATTTTTGAGTGAATTGCCAAAAGTCAGATTTTTGCTGAAATTGTGACCCCGGGGTTTAGGGATTTTTTTAAAAAAATATTTTCTGCCTGTTAAGTTTTTGAGGGCTGATTTCTTCTCCTGTGATAAAAAGCCTTCTGTTTCGAGTGCCAAACTTTCAGGAGAGCATTCTCAACCTTCTGGCACCATTTTTGAGTGAATTGCCAAAAGTCAGATTTTTGCTGAAATTGTGACCCCGGGGCTTAGGGATTTTTTTAAAAAAATATTTTCTGCCTGTTAAGTTTTTGAGGGCTGATTTCTTCTCCTGTGATAAAAAGCCTTCTGTTTCGAGTGCCAAACTTTCAGGAGAGCATATTCAACCTTTTGGCACCATTTTTGAGTGAATTGCCAAAAGTCAGATTTTTGCTGAAATTGTGACCCCGGGCTTAGGGATTTTTTCAAAAAAATATTTTCTGCCGGTTAAGGTTTTGAGGGCTGATTTCTTCTCCTTTGATAAAAAGCCTTCTGTTCCGAGAGCCAAACTTTCAGGAGAGCATTTTCAACCTTTTGGCACCATTTCTGAGTGAATTGCCAAAAGTGAGATTTTTGCTGAAATTGTGACCCCGGGGCTTAGGGATTTTTTCAAAAAAATATTTTCTGCCGGTTAATTTTTTGAGGGCTGATTTCTTGTCCTGTGATAAAAAGCCTTCTGTTTCGAGTGCCAAAGCTTTCAGGGGATCATTTGCAAGCGTCTGGCACCATTGTTGAGTGAATTGCCAAAAGTCAGATTTTTGCTGAAATTGTGACCCCGGGCTTAGGGATTTTTTCAAAAAAATATTTTCTGCCGGTTAAGTTTTTGAGGGCTGATTTCTTGTCCTGTGATAAAAAGCCTTCTGTTTCGAGTGCCAAACTGTCAGGAGAGCATTTTCAACCTTTTGGCACCATTTCTGAGTGAATTCCCAAAAGTCAGATTTTTGCTGAAATTGTGATCCCGGGGCTTAGGGATTTTTTTAAAAAAATATTTTCTGCCGGTTAAGTTTTTGAGGGCTGATTTCTTGTCCTGTGATAAAAAGCCTTCTGTTTCGAGTGCCAAAGCTTTCAGGGGATCATTTGCAAGCTTCTGGCACCATTTTTGAGTGAATTGCCAAAAGTCAGATTTTTGCTGAAATTGTGACCCCGGGGCTTAGGGATTTTTTTAAAAAAATATTTTCTGCCTGTTAAGTTTTTGAGGGCTGATTTCTTCTCCTGTGATAAAAAGCCTTCTGTTTCGAGTGCCAAACTTTCAGGAGAGCATTTTCAACCTTTTGGCACCATTTCTGAGTGAATTGCCAAAAGTCAGATTTTTGCTGAAATTGTGACCCCGGGGCTTAGGGATTTTTTCAAAAAAATATTTTCTGCCGGTTAAGTTTTTGAGGGCTGATTTCTTGTCCTGTGATAAAAAGCCTTCTGTTTCGAGTGCTAAAGCTTTCAGGGGATCATTTGCAAGCTTCTGGCACCATTTTTGAGTGAATTGCCAAAAGTCAGATTTTTGCTGAAATTGTGACCACAGGGCTTAGGGATTTTTTCAAAAAAATATTTTCTGCCGGTTAAGTTTTTGAGGGCTGATTTCTTGTCCTGTGATAAAAAGCCTTCTGTTTCGAGTGCCAAACTGTCAGGAGAGCATTTTCAACCTTTTGGCACCATTTCAGAGTGAATTGCCAAAAGTCAGATTTTTGCTGAAATTGTGACCCCGGGCTTAGGGATTTTTTCAAAAAAATATTTTCTGCCGGTTAAGGTTTTGAGGGCTGATTTCTTGTCATGTGATAAAAAGCCTTCTGTTTCGAGTGCCAAAGCTTTCAGGGGATCATTTGCAAGCTTCTGGCACCATTTTTGAGTGAATTGCCAAAAGTCAGATTTTTGCTGAAATTGTGACCCCGGGGCTTAGGGATTTTTTCAAAAAAATATTTTCTGCCGGTTAAGTTTTTGAGGGCTGATTTCTTGTCCTTTGATAAAAAGCCTTCTGTTCCGAGTGCCAAACTTTCAGGAGAGCATTTTCAACCTTTTGGCACCATTTCTGAGTGAATTGCCAAAAGTCAGATTTTTGCTGAAATTGTGACCCCGGGGCTTAGGGATTTTTTCAAAAAAATATTTTCTGCCGGTTAAGTTTTTGAGGGCTGATTTCTTGTCCTGTGATAAAAAGCCTTCTGTTTCGAGTGCTAAAGCTTTCAGGGGATCATTTGCAAGCTTCTGGCACCATTTTTGAGTGAATTGCCAAAAGTCAGATTTTTGCTGAAATTGTGACCACAGGGCTTAGGGATTTTTTCAAAAAAATATTTTCTGCCGGTTAAGTTTTTGAGGGCTGATTTCTTGTCCTGTGATAAAAAGCCTTCTGTTTCGAGTGCCAAACTGTCAGGAGAGCATTTTCAACCTTTTGGCACCATTTCTGAGTGAATTGCCAAAAGTCAGATTTTTGCTGAAATTGTGACCCCGGGGCTTAGGGATTTTTTTAAAAAAATATTTTCTGCTGGTTAAGTTTTTGAGGGCTGATTTCTTGTCCTGTGATAAAAAGCCTTCTGTTTCGAGTGCCAAAGCTTTCAGGGGATCATTTGCAAGCTTCTGGCACCATTTTTGAGTGAATTGCCAAAAGTCAGATTTTTGCTGAAATTGTGACCCCGGGGCTTAGGGATTTTTTTAAAAAAATATTTTCTGCCTGTTAAGTTTTTGAGGGCTGATTTCTTCTCCTGTGATAAAAAGCCTTCTGTTTCGAGTGCCAAACTTTCAGGAGAGCATTTTCAACCTTCTGGCACCATTTTTGAGTGAATTGCCAAAAGTCAGATTTTTGCTGAAATTGTGACCCCGGGCTTAGGGATTTTTTCAAAAAAATATTTTCTGCCGGTTAAGGTTTTGAGGGCTGATTTCTTGTCCTTTGATAAAAAGCCTTATGTTCCGAGTGCCAAACTTTCAGGAGAGCATTTTCAACCTTTTGGCACCATTTCTGAGTGAATTGCCAAAAGTCAGATTTTTGCTGAAATTGTGACCCCGGGGCTTAGGGATTTTTTCAAAAAAATATTTTCTGCCGGTTAAGTTTTTGAGGGCTGATTTCTTGTCCTGTGATAAAAAGCCTTCTGTTTCGAGTGCTAAAGCTTTCAGGGGATCATTTGCAAGCTTCTGGCACCATTTTTGAGTGAATTGCCAAAAGTCAGATTTTTGCTGAAATTGTGACCACAGGGCTTAGGGATTTTTTCAAAAAAATATTTTCTGCCGGTTAAGTTTTTGAGGGCTGATTTCTTGTCCTGTGATAAAAAGCCTTCTGTTTCGAGTGCCAAACTGTCAGGAGAGCATTTTCAACCTTTTGGCACCATTTCTGAGTGAATTGCCAAAAGTCAGATTTTTGCTGAAATTGTGATCCCGGGGCTTAGGGATTTTTTTTAAAAAATATTTTCTGCTGGTTAAGTTTTTGAGGGCTGATTTCTTGTCCTGTGATAAAAAGCCTTCTGTTTCGAGTGCCAAACTGTCAGGAGAGCATTTTCAACCTTTTGGCACCATTTCTGAGTGAATTGCCAAAAGTCAGATTTTTGCTGAAATTGTGATCCCGGGGCTTAGGGATTTTTTCAAAAAAATATTTTCTGCTGGTTAAGTTTTTGAGGGCTGATTTCTTGTCCTGTGATAAAAAGCCTTCTGTTTCGAGTGCCAAAGCTTTCAGGGGATCATTTGCAAGCTTCTGGCACCATTTTTGAGTGAATTGCCAAAAGTCAGATTTTTGCTGAAATTGTGACCCCGGGGCTTAGGGATTTTTTTAAAAAAATATTTTCTGCCTGTTAAGTTTTTGAGGGCTGATTTCTTCTCCTGTGATAAAAAGCCTTCTGTTTCGAGTGCCAAACTTTCAGGAGAGCATTTTCAACCTTCTGGCACCATTTTTGAGTGAATTGCCAAAAGTCAGATTTTTGCTGAAATTGTGACCCCGGGCTTAGGGATTTTTTCAAAAAAATATTTTCTGCCGGTTAAGGTTTTGAGGGCTGATTTCTTGTCCTTTGATAAAAAGCCTTATGTTCCGAGTGCCAAACTTTCAGGAGAGCATTTTCAACCTTTTGGCACCATTTCTGAGTGAATTGCCAAAAGTCAGATTTTTGCTGAAATTGTGACCCCGGGGCTTAGGGATTTTTTCAAAAAAATATTTTCTGCCGGTTAAGTTTTTGAGGGCTGATTTCTTGTCCTGTGATAAAAAGCCTTCTGTTTCGAGTGCTAAAGCTTTCAGGGGATCATTTGCAAGCTTCTGGCACCATTTTTGAGTGAATTGCCAAAAGTCAGATTTTTGCTGAAATTGTGACCACAGGGCTTAGGGATTTTTTCAAAAAAATATTTTCTGCCGGTTAAGTTTTTGAGGGCTGATTTCTTGTCCTGTGATAAAAAGCCTTCTGTTTCGAGTGCCAAACTGTCAGGAGAGCATTTTCAACCTTTTGGCACCATTTCTGAGTGAATTGCCAAAAGTCAGATTTTTGCTGAAATTGTGATCCCGGGGCTTAGGGATTTTTTTAAAAAAATATTTTCTGCTGGTTAAGTTTTTGAGGGCTGATTTCTTGTCCTGTGATAAAAAGCCTTCTGTTTCGAGTGCCAAAGCTTTCAGGGGATCATTTGCAAGCTTCTGGCACCATTTTTGAGTGAATTGCCAAAAGTCAGATTTTTGCTGAAATTGTGACCCCGGGGCTTAGGGATTTTTTAAAAAAAATATTTTCTGCCTGTTAAGTTTTTGAGGGCTGATTTCTTCTCCTGTGATAAAAAGCCTTCTGTTTCGAGTGCCAAACTTTCAGGAGAGCATATTCAACCTTTTGGCACCATTTTTGAGTGAATTGCCAAAAGTCAGATTTTTGCTGAAATTGTGACCCCGGGCTTAGGGATTTTTTCAAAAAAATATTTTTTGCCGGTTAAGGTTTTGAGGGCTGATTTCTTCTCCTTTGATAAAAAGCCTTCTGTTCCGAGTGCCAAACTTTCAGGAGAGCATTTTCAACCTTTTGGCACCATTTCTGAGTGAATTGCCAAAAGTCAGATTTTTGCTGAAATTGTGACCCCGGGGCTTAGGGATTTTTTCAAAAAAATATTTTCTGCCGGTTAATTTTTTGAGGGCTGATTTCTTGTCCTGTGATAAAAAGCCTTCTGTTTCGAGTGCCAAAGCTTTCAGGGGATCATTTGCAAGCGTCTGGCACCATTTTTGAGTGAATTGCCAAAAGTCAAATTTTTGCTGAAATTGTGACCCCGGGGCTTAGGGATTTTTTTAAAAAAATATTTTCTGCCTGTTAAGTTTTTGAGGGCTGATTTCTTCTCCTGTGATAAAAAGCCTTCTGTTTCGAGTGCCAAACTTTCAGGAGAGCATTTTCAACCTTCTGGCACCATTTTTGAGTGAATTGCCAAAAGTCAGATTTTTGCTGAAATTGTGACCCCGGGCTTAGGGATTTTTTCAAAAAAATATTTTCTGCCGGTTAAGGTTTTGAGGGCTGATTTCTTGTCATGTGATAAAAAGCCTTCTGTTTCGAGTGCCAAAGCTTTCAGGGGATCATTTGCAAGCTTCTGGCACCATTTTTGAGTGAATTGCCAAAAGTCAGATTTTTGCTGAAATTGTGACCCCGGGGCTTAGGGATTTTTTCAAAAAAATATTTTCTACCGGTTAAGTTTTTGAGGGCTGATTTCTTGTCCTGTGATAAAAAGCCTTCTGTTTCGAGTGCCAAACCTTTCAGGAGAGCATTTTCAACCTTTTGGCACCATTTCTGAGTGAATTGCCAAAAGTCAGATTTTTGCTGAAATTGTGACCCCGGGGCTTAGGGATTTTTTCAAAAAAATATTTTCTGCCGGTTAAGTTTTTGAGGGCTGATTTCTTGTCCTGTGATAAAAAGCCTTCTGTTTCGAGTGCCAAACTGTCAGGAGAGCATTTTCAACCTTTTGGCACCATTTCTGAGTGAATTGCCAAAAGTCAGATTTTTGCTGAAATTGTGACCCCGGGGCTTAGGGATTTTTTCAAAAAAATATTTTCTGCCGGTTAAGTTTTTGAGGGCTGATTTCTTGTCCTGTGATAAAAAGCCTTCTGTTTCGAGTGCCAAACTGTCAGGAGAGCATTTTCAACCTTTTGGCACCATTTCTGAGTGAATTGCCAAAAGTCAGATTTTTGCTGAAATTGTGACCCCCGGGGCTTAGGGATTTTTTCAAAAAAATATTTTCTGCCGGTTAAGTTTTTGAGGGCTGATTTCTTGTCCTTTGATAAAAAGCCTTCTGTTCCGAGTGCCAAACTTTCAGGAGAGCATTTTCAACCTTTTGGCACCATTTCTGAGTGAATTGCCAAAAGTCAGATTTTTGCTGAAATTGTGACCCCGGGGCTTAGGGATTTTTTTTAAAAAAATATTTTCTGCTGGTTAAGTTTTTGAGGGCTGATTTCTTGTCCTGTGATAAAAAGCCTTCTGTTTCGAGTGCCAAAGCTTTCAGGGGATCATTTGCAAGCTTCTGGCACCATTTTTGAGTGAATTGCCAAAAGTCAGATTTTTGCTGAAATTGTGACCCCGGGGCTTAGGGATTTTTTCAAAAAAATATTTTCTGCCTGTTAAGTATTTGAGGGCTGATTTCTTCTCCTGTGATAAAAAGCCTTCTGTTTCGAGTGCCAAACTTTCAGGAGAGCATTTTCAACCTTCTGGCACCATTTTTGAGTGAATTGCCAAAAATCAGATTTTTGCTGAAATTGTGACCCCGGGGCTTAGGGATGTTTTCAAAAAAATATTTTCTGCCGGTTAAGGTTTTGAGGGCTGATTTCTTGTCATGTGATAAAAAGCCTTCTGTTTCGAGTGCCAAAGCTTTCAGGGGATCATTTGCAAGCTTCTGGCACCATTTTTGAGTGAATTGCCAAAAGTCAGATTTTTGCTGAAATTGTGACCCCGGGGCTTAGGGATTTTTTCAAAAAAATATTTTCTGCCGGTTAAGTTTTTGAGGGCTGATTTCTTGTCCTGTGATAAAAAGCCTTCTGTTTCGAGTGCCAAACCTTTCAGGAGAGCATTTTCAACCTTTTGGCACCATTTCTGAGTGAATTGCCAAAAGTCAGATTTTTGCTGAAATTGTGACCCCGGGGCTTAGGGATTTTTTCAAAAAAATATTTTCTGCCGGTTAAGTTTTTGAGGGCTGATTTCTTCTCCTGTGATAAAAAGCCTTCTGTTTCGAGTGCCAAACTTTCAGGAGAGCATTTTCAACCTTCTGGCACCATTTTTGAGTGAATTGCCAAAAGTCAGATTTTTGCTGAAATTGTGACCCCGGGCTTAGGGATTTTTTCAAAAAAATATTTTCTGCCGGTTAAGGTTTTGAGGGCGGATTTCTTGTCATGTGATAAAAAGCCTTCTGTTTCGAGTGCCAAAGCTTTCAGGGGATCATTTGCAAGCTTCTGGCACCATTTTTGAGTGAATTGCCAAAAGTCAGATTTTTGCTGAAATTGTGACCCCGGGGCTTAGGGATTTTTTCAAAAAAATATTTTCTGCCGGTTAAGTTTTTGAGGGCTGATTTCTTGTCCTGTGATAAAAAGCCTTCTGTTTCGAGTGCCAAACCTTTCAGGAGAGCATTTTCAACCTTTTGGCACCATTTCTGAGTGAATTGCCAAAAGTCAGATTTTTGCTGAAATTGTGACCCCGCGGCTTAGGGATTTTTTCAAAAAAATATTTTCTGCCGGTTAAGTTTTTGAGGGCTGATTTCTTGTCCTGTGATAAAAAGCCTTCTGTTTCGAGTGCCAAACTGTCAGGAGAGCATTTTCAACCTTTTGGCACCATTTCTGAGTGAATTGCCAAAAGTCAGATTTTTGCTGAAATTGTGATCCCGGGGCTTAGGGATTTTTTTTAAAAAAATATTTTCTGCTGGTTAAGTTTTTGAGGGCTGATTTCTTGTCCTGTGATAAAAAGCCTTCTGTTTCGAGTGCCAAAGCTTTCAGGGGATCATTTGCAAGCTTCTGGCACCATTTTTGAGTGAATTGCCAAAAGTCAGATTTTTGCTGAAATTGTGACCCCGGGGCTTAGGGATTTTTTCAAAAAAATATTTTCTGCCTGTTAAGTTTTTGAGGGCTGATTTCTTCTCCTGTGATAAAAAGCCTTCTGTTTCGAGTGCCAAACTTTCAGGAGAGCATTTTCAACCTTCTGGCACCATTTTTGAGTGAATTGCCAAAAATCAGATTTTTGCTGAAATTGTGACCCCGGGGCTTAGGGATGTTTTCAAAAAAATATTTTCTGCCGGTTAAGGTTTTGAGGGCTGATTTCTTGTCATGTGATAAAAAGCCTTCTGTTTCGAGTGCCAAAGCTTTCAGGGGATCATTTGCAAGCTTCTGGCACCATTTTTGAGTGAATTGCCAAAAGTCAGATTTTTGCTGAAATTGTGACCCCGGGGCTTAGGGATTTTTTCAAAAAAATATTTTCTGCCGGTTAAGTTTTTGAGGGCTGATTTCTTGTCCTGTGATAAAAAGCCTTCTGTTTCGAGTGCCAAACCTTTCAGGAGAGCATTTTCAACCTTTTGGCACCATTTCTGAGTGAATTGCCAAAAGTCAGATTTTTGCTGAAATTGTGACCCCGGGGCTTAGGGATTTTTTCAAAAAAATATTTTCTGCCGGTTAAGTTTTTGAGGGCTGATTTCTTGTCCTGTGATAAAAAGCCTTCTGTTTCGAGTGCCAAACTGTCAGGAGAGCATTTTCAACCTTTTGGCACCATTTCTGAGTGAATTGCCAAAAGTCAGATTTTTGCTGAAATTGTGATCCCGGGGCTTAGGGATTTTTTTAAAAAAAATATTTTCTGCCGGTTAAGTTTTTGAGGGCTGATTTCTTGTCCTGTGATAAAAAGCCTTCTGTTTCGAGTGCCAAAGCTTTCAGGGGATCATTTGCAAGCTTCTGGCACCATTTTTGAGTGAATTGCCAAAAGTCAGATTTTTGCTGAAATTGTGACCCCGGGGCTTAGGGATTTTTTTAAAAAAATATTTTCTGCCTGTTAAGTTTTTGAGGGCTGATTTCTTCTCCTGTGATAAAAAGCCTTCTGTTTCGAGTGCCAAACTTTCAGGAGAGCATTTTCAACCTTCTGGCACCATTTTTGAGTGAATTGCCAAAAATCAGATTTTTGCTGAAATTGTGACCCCGGGGCTTAGGGATGTTTTCAAAAAAATATTTTCTGCCGGTTAAGGTTTTGAGGGCTGATTTCTTGTCATGTGATAAAAAGCCTTCTTTTTCTAGTGCCAAAGCTTTCAGGGGATCATTTGCAAGCTTCTGGCACCATTTTTGAGTGAATTGCCAAAAGTCAGATTTTTGCTGAAATTGTGACCCCGGGGCTTAGGGATTTTTTCAAAAAAATATTTTCTGCCGGTTAAGTTTTTGAGGGCTGATTTCTTGTCCTGTGATAAAAAGCCTTCTGTTTCGAGTGCCAAACCTTTCAGGAGAGCATTTTCAACCTTTTGGCACCATTTCTGAGTGAATTGCCAAAAGTCAGATTTTTGCTGAAATTGTGACCCCGGGGCTTAGGGATTTTTTCAAAAAAATATTTTCTGCCGGTTAAGTTTTTGAGGGCTGATTTCTTGTCCTGTGATAAAAAGCCTTCTGTTTCGAGTGCCAAACTGTCAGGAGAGCATTTTCAACCTTTTGGCACCATTTCTGAGTGAATTGCCAAAAGTCAGATTTTTGCTGAAATTGTGATCCCGGGGCTTAGGGATTTTTTTAAAAAAAATATTTTCTGCTGGTTAAGTTTTTGAGGGCTGATTTCTTGTCCTGTGATAAAAAGCCTTCTGTTTCGAGTGCCAAAGCTTTCAGGGGATCATTTGCAAGCTTCTGGCACCATTTTTGAGTGAATTGCCAAAAGTCAGATTTTTGCTGAAATTGTGACCCCGGGGCTTAGGGATTTTTTCAAAAAAATATTTTCTGCCTGTTAAGTTTTTGAGGGCTGATTTCTTCTCCTGTGATAAAAAGCCTTCTGTTTCGAGTGCCAAACTTTCAGGAGAGCATTTTCAACCTTCTGGCACCATTTTTGAGTGAATTGCCAAAAATCAGATTTTTGCTGAAATTGTGACCCCGGGGCTTAGGGATGTTTTCAAAAAAATATTTTCTGCCGGTTAAGGTTTTGAGGGCTGATTTCTTGTCATGTGATAAAAAGCCTTCTGTTTCGAGTGCCAAAGCTTTCAGGGGATCATTTGCAAGCTTCTGGCACCATTTTTGAGTGAATTGCCAAAAGTCAGATTTTTGCTGAAATTGTGACCCCGGGGCTTAGGGATTTTTTCAAAAAAATATTTTCTGCCGGTTAAGTTTTTGAGGGCTGATTTCTTGTCCTGTGATAAAAAGCCTTCTGTTTCGAGTGCCAAACCTTTCAGGAGAGCATTTTCAACCTTTTGGCACCATTTCTGAGTGAATTGCCAAAAGTCAGATTTTTGCTGAAATTGTGACCCCGGGGCTTAGGGATTTTTTCAAAAAAATATTTTCTGCCGGTTAAGTTTTTGAGGGCTGATTTCTTGTCCTGTGATAAAAAGCCTTCTGTTTCGAGTGCCAAACTGTCAGGAGAGCATTTTCAACCTTTTGGCACCATTTCTGAGTGAATTGCCAAAAGTCAGATTTTTGCTGAAATTGTGATCCCGGGGCTTAGGGATTTTTTTAAAAAAAATATTTTCTGCCGGTTAAGTTTTTTAGGGCTGATTTCTTGTCCTGTGATAAAAAGCCTTCTGTTTCGAGTGCCAAAGCTTTCAGGGGATCATTTGCAAGCTTCTGGCACCATTTTTGAGTGAATTGCCAAAAGTCAGATTTTTGCTGAAATTGTGACCCCGGGGCTTAGGGATTTTTTTAAAAAAATATTTTCTGCCTGTTAAGTTTTTGAGGGCTGATTTCTTCTCCTGTGATAAAAAGCCTTCTGTTTCGAGTGCCAAACTTTCAGGAGAGCATTTTCAACCTTCTGGCACCATTTTTGAGTGAATTGCCAAAAATCAGATTTTTGCTGAAATTGTGACCCCGGGGCTTAGGGATGTTTTCAAAAAAATATTTTCTGCCGGTTAAGGTTTTGAGGGCTGATTTCTTGTCATGTGATAAAAAGCCTTCTTTTTCTAGTGCCAAAGCTTTCAGGGGATCATTTGCAAGCTTCTGGCACCATTTTTGAGTGAATTGCCAAAAGTCAGATTTTTGCTGAAATTGTGACCCCGGGGCTTAGGGATTTTTTCAAAAAAATATTTTCTGCCGGTTAAGTTTTTGAGGGCTGATTTCTTGTCCTGTGATAAAAAGCCTTCTGTTTCGAGTGCCAAACCTTTCAGGAGAGCATTTTCAACCTTTTGGCACCATTTTTGAGTGAATTGCCAAAAGTCAGATTTTTGCTGGAATTGTGACCCCGGGGCTTAGGGATTTTTTCAAAAAAATATTTTCTGCCGGTTAAGTTTTTGAGGGCTGATTTCTTGTCCTGTGATAAAAAGCCTTCTGTTTCGAGTGCCAAACCTTTCAGGAGAGCATTTTCAGGCTTTTGGCAGCATTTTTGAGTGAATTGCCAAAAGTCAGATTTTTGCTGAAATTGTGACCCCGGGGCTTAGGGATTTTTTCAAAAAAATATTTTCTGCCGGTTAAGTTTTTGAGGGCTGATTTCTTGTCCTGTGATAAAAAGCCTTCTGTTTCGAGTGCCAAACCTTTCAGGAGAGCATTTTCAGGCTTTTGCACCACTTTTGAGTGAATTGCCAAAAGTCAGATTTTTGCTGAAATTGTGACCCCGAGGCTTAGGGATTTTTTCAAAAAAATATTTTCTGCCGCTTAGGTTTTTGAGGGCTGATTTATTTTCCTTTAATAAAAAGACTTCTGTTTCCATCGCCAAAGCTTTCAAGGGAGCATTTTCAAGCTTTTGGCACCATTTTTGACTGAATTGCCAAAAGTCAGATTTTTCCTGGAATTGTGACCCTGGGGCTTAGGGATTTTTTCAAAAAAATATTTTCTGCCGGTTAAGTTGTTGAGGGCTGATTTCTTGTCCTGTGATAAAAAGCCTTCTGTTTCGAGTGCCAAACCTTTCAGGAGAGCATTTTCAGGCTTTTGGCACCATTTTTGAGTGAATTGCCAAAAGTCAGATTTTTGCTGAAATTGTGACCCCGGGGCTTAGGGATTTTTTCAAAAAAATATTTTCTGCCGGTTAAGTTTTTGAGGGCTGATTTCTTGTCCTTTTATAAAAAGACTTCAGTTTCCATCGCCAAACCTTTCAGGGGAGCATTTTCAAGCTTTTGGCACCATTTTTGAGTGAATTGCCAAAAGTAGGTTTTTGCTGGAATTGTGACCCCGGGGCTTAGGGATTTTTTTAAAAAAATATTTTCTGCCGGTTAAGTTTTTGAGGGCTGATTTCTTGTCCTGTGATAAAAAGCCTTCTGTTTTGAGTGCCAAACATTTCAGGAGAGCATTTTCAAGCTTTTGGCACCACTTTTGAGTGAATTGCCAAAAGTCAGATTTTTGCTGGAATTGTGACCCCGGGGCTTAGGGATTTTTTCAAAAAAATATTTTCTGCCGGTTAAGTTTTTGAGGGCTGATTTCTTGTCCTGTGATAAAAAGCCTTCTGTTTCGCGTGCCAAACCTTTCAGGAGAGCATTTTCAGGCTTTTGGCACCACTTTTGAGTGAATTACCAAAAGTCAGATTTTTGCTGAAATTGTGACCCCGGGGCTTAGGGATTTTTTCAAAAAAATATTTTCTGCCGGTTAAGTTTTTGAGGGCTGATTTCTTGTCCTTTTATAAAAAGACTTCAGTTTCCATCGCCAAAGCTTTCAGGGGAGCATTTTCAAGCTTTTGGCACCATTTTTGAGTGAATTGCCAAAAGTCAGATTTTTGCTGGAATTGTGACCCCGGGGCTTAGGGATTTTTTTTAAAAAATATTTTCTGCCGGTTAAGTTTTTGAGGGCTGATTTCTTGTCCTGTGATAAAAAGACTTCTGTTTCCATCGCCAAAGCTTTCAGGGGAGCATTTTCAAGCTTTTGGCACCATTTTTGAGTGAATTGCCAAAAGACATATTTTTGCTGAAATTGTGACCCCGGGGCTTAGGGATTTTTTCAAAAAAATATTTTCTGCCGGTTAAGTTTTTGAGGGTTGATTTCTTGTCCTGTGATAAAAAGCCTTCTGTTTTGAGTGCCAAACATTTCAGGAGAGCATTTTCAAGCTTTTGGCACCACTTTTGAGTGAATTGCCAAAAGTCAGATTTTTGCTGGAATTGTGACCCCGGGGCTTAGGGATTTTTTCAAAAAAATATTTTCTGCCGGTTAAGTTTTTGACGGCTGATTTCTTGTCCTGTGATAAAAAGCCTTCTGTTTCGCGTGCCAAACCTTTCAGGAGAGCATTTTCAGGCTTTTGGCAGCATTTTTGAGTGAATTGCCAAAAGTCAGATTTTTGCTGAAATTGTGACCCCGGGGCTTAGGGATTTTTTCAAAAAAATGTTTTCTGCCGGTTAGGTTTTTGAGCGCTGATTTATTTTCCTTTTATAAAAAGACTTCTGTTTCCATCGCCAAAGCTTTCAGGGGAGCATTTTCAAGCTTTTGGCACCATTTTTGAGTGAATTGCCAAAAGTCAGATTTTTGCTGGAATTGTGACCCCGGGGCTTAGGGATTTTTTCAAAAAAATATTTTCTGCCGGTTAAGTTGTTGAGGGCTGATTTCTTGTCCTGTGATAAAAAGACTTCTGTTTCCATCGCCAAAACTTTCAGGGGAGCATTTTCAAGCTTTTGGCACCATTTTTGAGTGAATTGCCAAAAGTCAGATTTTTGCTGGAATTGTGACCCCGGGGCTTAGGGATTTTTTCAAAAAAATATTTTCTGCCGGTTAAGTTTTTGAGGGTTGATTTCTTGTCCTGTGATAAAAAGCCTTCTGTTTTGAGTGCCAAACCTTTCAGGAGAGCATTTTCAAGCTTTTGGCACCACTTTTGAGTGAATTGCCAAAAGTCAGATTTTTGCTGGAATTGTGACCCCGGGGCTTAGGGATTTTTTCAAAAAAATATTTTCTGCCGGTTAAGTTTTTGAGGGCTGATTTCTTGTCCTGTGATAAAAAGCCTTCTGTTTCGAGTGCCAAACCTTTCAGGAGAGCATTTTCAGGCTTTTGGCAGCATTTTTGAGTGAATTGCCAAAAGTCAGATTTTTGCTGAAATTGTGACCCCGGGGCTTAGGGATTTTTTCAAAAAAATATTTTCTGCCGGTTAAGTTTTTGAGGGCTGATTTCTTGTCCTGTGATAAAAAGACTTCTGTTTCCATCGCCAAAGCTTTCAGGGGAGCATTTTCAAGCTTTTGGCACCATTTTTGAGTGAATTGCCAAAAGACAGATTTTTGCTGAAATTGTGACCCTGGGGCTTAGGGATTTTTTCAAAAAAATATTTTCTGCCGCTTAGGTTTTTGAGGGCTGATTTATTTTCCTTTGATAAAAAGACTTCTGTTTCCATCGCCAAATCTTTCAAGGGAGCATTTTCAAGCTTTTGGCACCATTTTTGACTGAATTGCCAAAAGTCAGATTTTTGCTGGAATTGTGACCCCGGGGCTTAGGGATTTTTTCAAAAAAATATTTTCTGCCGGTTAAGTTTTTGAGGGCTGATTTCTTGTCCTGTGATAAAAAGCCTTCTGTTTCGCGTGCCAAACCTTTCAGGAGAGCATTTTCAGGCTTTTGGCACCACTTTTGAGTGAATTGCCAAAAGTCAGATTTTTGCTGGAATTGTGACCCCGGGGCTTAGGGATTTTTTCAAAAAAATATTTTCTGCCGGTTAAGTTTTTGAGGGCTGATTTCTTGTCCTGTGATAAAAAGCCTTCTGTTTTGAGTGCCAAACCTTTCAGGAGAGCATTTTCAGGCTTTTGGCACCATTTTTGAGTGAATTGCCAAAAGTCAGATTTTTGCTGAAATTGTGACCCCGGGGCTTAGGGATTTTTTCAAAAAAATATTTTCTGCCGGTTAAGTTTTTGAGGGCTGATTTCTTGTCCTTTTATAAAAAGACTTTAGTTTCCATTGCCAAAGCTTTCAGGGGAGCATTTTCAAGCTTCTGGCACCATTTTTGAGTGAATTGCCAAAAGTCAGATTTTTGCTGGAATTGTGACCCCGGGGCTTAGGGATTTTTTTAAAAAAATATTTTCTGCCGGTTAAGTTTTTGAGGGCTGATTTCTTGTCCTGTGATAAAAAGACTTCTGTTTCCATCGCCAAAGCTTTCAGGGGAGCATTTTCAAGCTTTTGGCACCATTTTTGAGTGAATTGCCAAAAGACATATTTTTGCTGAAATTGTGACCCCGGGGCTTAGGGATTTTTTCAAAAAAATATTTTCTGCCTGTTAAGTTTTTGAGGGTTGATTTCTTGTCCTGTGATAAAAAGCCTTCTGTTTTGAGTGCCAAACATTTCAGGAGAGCATTTTCAAGCTTTTGGCACCACTTTTGAGTGAATTGCCAAAAGTCAGATTTTTGCTGGAATTGTGACCCCGGGGCTTAGGGATTTTTTCAAAAAAATATTTTCTGCCGGTTAAGTTTTTGACGGCTGATTTCTTGTCCTGTGATAAAAAGCCTTCTGTTTCGCGTGCCAAACCTTTCAGGAGAGCATTTTCAGGCTTTTGGCAGCATTTTTGAGTGAATTGCAAAAAGCCAGATTTTTGCTGAAATTGTGACCCCGGGGCTTAGGGATTTTTTCAAAAAAATGTTTTCTGCCGGTTAGGTTTTTGAGCGCTGATTTATTTTCCTTTTATAAAAAGACTTCTGTTTCCATCGCCAAAGCTTTCAGGGGAGCATTTTCAAGCTTTTGGCACCATTTTTGAGTGAATTACCAAAAGTCAGATTTTTCCTGGAATTGTGACCCCGGGGCTTAGGGATTTTTTCAAAAAAATATTTTCTGCCGGTTAAGTTGTTGAGGGCTGATTTCTTGTCCTGTGATAAAAAGACTTCTGTTTCCATCGCCAAAGCTTTCAGGGGAGCATTTTCAAGCTTTTGGCACCATTTTTGAGTGAATTGCCAAAAGTCAGATTTTTGCTGGAATTGTGACCCCGGGGCTTAGGGATTTTTTCAAAAAAATATTTTCTGCCGGTTAAGTTTTTGAGGGTTGATTTCTTGTCCTGTGATAAAAAGCCTTCTGTTTTGAGTGCCAAACCTTTCAGGAGAGCATTTTCAAGCTTTTGGCACCACTTTTGAGTGAATTGCCAAAAGTCAGATTTTTGCTGGAATTGTGACCCCGGCCGGGGCTTAGGGATTTTTTCAAAAAAATATTTTCTGCCGGTTAAGTTTTTGAGGGCTGATTTCTTGTCCTGTGATAAAAAGCCTTCTGTTTCGAGTGCCAAACCTTTCAGGAGAGCATTTTCAGGCTTTTGGCAGCATTTTTGAGTGAATTGCCAAAAGACATATTTTTGCTGAAATTGTGACCCCGGGGCTTAGGGATTTTTTTAAAAAAATATTTTCTGCCGGTTAAGTTTTTGAGGGCTGATTTCTTGTCCTGTGATAAAAAGACTTCTGTTTCCATCGCCAAAGCTTTCAGGGGAGCATTTTCAAGCTTTTGGCACCATTTTTGAGTGAATTGCCAAAAGACATATTTTTGCTGAAATTGTGACCCCGGGGCTTAGGGATTTTTTCAAAAAAATATTTTCTGCCGGTTAAGTTTTTGAGGGTTGATTTCTTGTCCTGTGATAAAAAGCCTTCTGTTTTGAGTGCCAAACATTTCAGGAGAGCATTTTCAAGCTTTTGGCACCACTTTTGAGTGAATTGCCAAAAGTCAGATTTTTGCTGGAATTGTGACCCCGGGGCTTAGGGATTTTTTCAAAAAAATATTTTCTGCCGGTTAAGTTTTTGACGGCTGATTTCTTGTCCTGTGATAAAAAGCCTTCTGTTTCGCGTGCCAAACCTTTCAGGAGAGCATTTTCAGGCTTTTGGCAGCATTTTTGAGTGAATTGCAAAAAGCCAGATTTTTGCTGAAATTGTGACCCCGGGGCTTAGGGATTTTTTCAAAAAAATGTTTTCTGCCGGTTAGGTTTTTGAGCGCTGATTTATTTTCCTTTTATAAAAAGACTTCTGTTTCCATCGCCAAAGCTTTCAGGGGAGCATTTTCAAGCTTTTGGCACCATTTTTGAGTGAATTGCCAAAAGTCAGATTTTTGCTGGAATTGTGACCCCGGGGCTTAGGGATTTTTTCAAAAAAATATTTTCTGCCGGTTAAGTTGTTGAGGGCTGATTTCTTGTCCTGTGATAGAAAGACTTCTGTTTCCATCGCCAAAGCTTTCAGGGGAGCATTTTCAAGCTTTTGGCACCATTTTTGAGTGAATTGCCAAAAGTCAGATTTTTGCTGGAATTGTGACCCCGGGGCTTAGGGATTTTTTCAAAAAAATATTTTCTGCCGGTTAAGTTTTTGAGGGTTGATTTCTTGTCCTGTGATAAAAAGCCTTCTGTTTTGAGTGCCAAACCTTTCAGGAGAGCATTTTCAAGCTTTTGGCACCACTTTTGAGTGAATTGCCAAAAGTCAGATTTTTGCTGGAATTGTGACCCCGGGGCTTAGGGATTTTTTCAAAAAAATATTTTCTGCCGGTTAAGTTTTTGAGGGCTGATTTCTTGTCCTGTGATAAAAAGCCTTCTGTTTCGAGTGCCAAACCTTTCAGGAGAGCATTTTTAGGCTTTTGGCAGCATTTTTGAGTGAATTGCCAAAAGACATATTTTTGCTGAAATTGTGACCCCGGGGCTTAGGGATTTTTTCAAAAAAATATTTTCTGCCGGTTAAGTTTTTGAGGGTTGATTTCATGTCCTGTGATAAAAAGACTTCTGTTTCCATCACCAAAGCCTTCAGTGGAGCATTTTCAAGCTTTTTTCACCATTTTTGAGTGAATTGCCAAAAGTGAGATTTTTGCTGAAATTGTGACCCCGGGGCTTAGGGATTTTTTCAAAAAAATATTTTCTGCTGGTTAAGTTTTTGAGGGCTGATTTCTTGTCCTTTTATAAAAAGACTTTAGTTTCCATTGCCAAAGCTTTCAGGGGAGCATTTTCAAGCTTTTGGCACCATTTTTGAGTGAATTGCCAAAAGACATATTTTTGCTGAAATTGTGACCCCGGGGCTTAGGGATTTTTTTAAAAAAATATTTTCTGCCGGTTAAGTTTTTGAGGGCTGATTTCTTGTCCTGTGATAAAAAGACTTCTGTTTCCATCGCCAAAGCTTTCAGGGGAGCATTTTCAAGCTTTTGGCACCATTTTTGAGTGAATTGCCAAAAGACATATTTTTGCTGAAATTGTGACCCCGGGGCTTAGGGATTTTTTCAAAAAAATATTTTCTGCCGGTTAAGTTTTTGAGGGTTGATTTCTTGTCCTGTGATAAAAAGCCTTCTGTTTTGAGTGCCAAACATTTCAGGAGAGCATTTTCAAGCTTTTGGCACCACTTTTGAGTGAATTGCCAAAAGTCAGATTTTTGCTGGAATTGTGACCCCGGGGCTTAGGGATTTTTTCAAAAAAATATTTTCTGCCGGTTAAGTTTTTGACGGCTGATTTCTTGTCCTGTGATAAAAAGCCTTCTGTTTCGCGTGCCAAACCTTTCAGGAGAGCATTTTCAGGCTTTTGGCAGCATTTTTGAGTGAATTGCAAAAAGCCAGATTTTTGCTGAAATTGTGACCCCGGGGCTTAGGGATTTTTTCAAAAAAATGTTTTCTGCCGGTTAGGTTTTTGAGCGCTGATTTATTTTCCTTTTATAAAAAGACTTCTGTTTCCATCGCCAAAGCTTTCAGGGGAGCATTTTCAAGCTTTTGGCACCATTTTTGAGTGAATTGCCAAAAGTCAGATTTTTGCTGGAATTGTGACCCCGGGGCTTAGGGATTTTTTCAAAAAAATATTTTCTGCCGGTTAAGTTGTTGAGGGCTGATTTCTTGTCCTGTGATAAAAAGACTTCTGTTTCCATCGCCAAAGCTTTCAGGGGAGCATTTTCAAGCTTTTGGCACCATTTTTGAGTGAATTGCCAAAAGTCAGATTTTTGCTGGAATTGTGACCCCGGGGCTTAGGGATTTTTTCAAAAAAATATTTTCTGCCGGTTAAGTTTTTGAGGGTTGATTTCTTGTCCTGTGATAAAAAGCCTTCTGTTTTGAGTGCCAAACCTTTCAGGAGAGCATTTTCAAGCTTTTGGCACCACTTTTGAGTGAATTGCCAAAAGTCAGATTTTTGCTGGAATTGTGACCCCGGGGCTTAGGGATTTTTTCAAAAAAATATTTTCTGCCGGTTAAGTTTTTGAGGGCTGATTTCTTGTCCTGTGATAAAAAGCCTTCTGTTTCGAGTGCCAAACCTTTCAGGAGAGCATTTTCAGGCTTTTGGCAGCATTTTTGAGTGAATTGCCAAAAGACATATTTTTGCTGAAATTGTGACCCCGGGGCTTAGGGATTTTTTTAAAAAAATATTTTCTGCCGGTTAAGTTTTTGAGGGCTGATTTCTTGTCCTGTGATAAAAAGACTTCTGTTTCCATCGCCAAAGCTTTCAGGGGAGCATTTTCAAGCTTTTGGCACCATTTTTGAGTGAATTGCCAAAAGACATATTTTTGCTGAAATTGTGACCCCGGGGCTTAGGGATTTTTTCAAAAAAATATTTTCTGCCGGTTAAGTTTTTGAGGGTTGATTTCTTGTCCTGTGATAAAAAGCCTTCTGTTTTGAGTGCCAAACATTTCAGGAGAGCATTTTCAAGCTTTTGGCACCACTTTTGAGTGAATTGCCAAAAGTCAGATTTTTGCTGGAATTGTGACCCCGGGGCTTAGGGATTTTTTCAAAAAAATATTTTCTGCCGGTTAAGTTTTTGACGGCTGATTTCTTGTCCTGTGATAAAAAGCCTTCTGTTTCGCGTGCCAAACCTTTCAGGAGAGCATTTTCAGGCTTTTGGCAGCATTTTTGAGTGAATTGCAAAAAGCCAGATTTTTGCTGAAATTGTGACCCCGGGGCTTAGGGATTTTTTCAAAAAAATGTTTTCTGCCGGTTAGGTTTTTGAGCGCTGATTTATTTTCCTTTTATAAAAAGACTTCTGTTTCCATCGCCAAAGCTTTCAGGGGAGCATTTTCAAGCTTTTGGCACCATTTTTGAGTGAATTGCCAAAAGTCAGATTTTTGCTGGAATTGTGACCCCGGCCGGGGCTTAGGGATTTTTTCAAAAAAATATTTTCTGCCGGTTAAGTTGTTGAGGGCTGATTTCTTGTCCTGTGATAAAAAGACTTCTGTTTCCATCGCCAAAGCTTTCAGGGGAGCATTTTCAAGCTTTTGGCACCATTTTTGAGTGAATTGCCAAAAGTCAGATTTTTGCTGGAATTGTGACCCCGGGGCTTAGGGATTTTTTCAAAAAAATATTTTCTGCCGGTTAAGTTTTTGAGGGTTGATTTCTTGTCCTGTGATAAAAAGCCTTCTGTTTTGAGTGCCAAACCTTTCAGGAGAGCATTTTCAAGCTTTTGGCACCACTTTTGAGTGAATTGCCAAAAGTCAGATTTTTGCTGGAATTGTGACCCCGGGGCTTAGGGATTTTTTCAAAAAAATATTTTCTGCCGGTTAAGTTTTTGAGGGCTGATTTCTTGTCCTGTGATAAAAAGCCTTCTGTTTCGAGTGCCAAACCTTTCAGGAGAGCATTTTTAGGCTTTTGGCAGCATTTTTGAGTGAATTGCCAAAAGACATATTTTTGCTGAAATTGTGACCCCGGGGCTTAGGGATTTTTTCAAAAAAATATTTTCTGCCGGTTAAGTTTTTGAGGGTTGATTTCATGTCCTGTGATAAAAAGACTTCTGTTTCCATCACCAAAGCCTTCAGTGGAGCATTTTCAAGCTTTTTTCACCATTTTTGAGTGAATTGCCAAAAGTGAGATTTTTGCTGAAATTGTGACCCCGGGGCTTAGGGATTTTTTCAAAAAAATATTTTCTGCCGGTTAAGTTTTTGAGGGCTGATTTCTTGTCCTGTGATAAAAAGCCTTCTGTTTCGCGTGCCAAACCTTTCAGGAGAGCATTTTCAGGCTTTTGGCAGCATATTTGAGTGAATTGCCAAAAGTCAGATTTTTGCTGAAATTGTGACCCCGGGGCTTAGGGATTTTTTCAAAAAAATATTTTCTGCCGGTTAAGTTTTTGAGGGCTGATTTCTTGTCCTGTGATAAAAAGACTTCTGTTTCCATCGCCAAAGCTTTCAGGGGAGCATTTTCAAGCTTTTGGCACCATTTTTGAGTGAATTGCCAAAAGACAGATTTTTGCTGAAATTGTGACCCCGGGGCTTAGGGATTTTTTCAAAAAAATATTTTCTGCCGGTTAAGTTTTTGAGGGTTGATTTCTTGTCCTGTGATAAAAAGCCTTCTGTTTTGAGTGCCAAACCTTTCAAGAGAGCATTTTCAAGCTTTTGGCACCACTTTTGAGTGAATTGCCAAAAGTCAGATTTTTGCTGGAATTGTGACCCCGGGGCTTAGGGATTTTTTCAAAAAAATATTTTCTGCCGGTTAAGTTTTTGAGGGCTGATTTCTTGTCCTGTGATAAAAAGCCTTCTGTTTCGAGTGCCAAACCTTTCAGGAGAGCATTTTCAGGCTTTTGGCAGCATTTTTGAGTGAATTGCCAAAAGTCAGATTTTTGCTGAAATTGTGACCCCGGGGCTTAGGGATTTTTTCAAAAAAATATTTTCTGCCGGTTAAGTTTTTGAGGGCTGATTTCTTGTCCTGTGATAAAAAGCCTTCTGTTTCGAGTGCCAAACCTTTCAGGAGAGCATTTTCAGGCTTTTGCACCACTTTTGAGTGAATTGCCAAAAGTCAGATTTTTGCTGAAATTGTGACCCCGAGGCTTAGGGATTTTTTCAAAAAAATATTTTCTGCCGCTTAGGTTTTTGAGGGCTGATTTATTTTCCTTTGATAAAAAGACTTCTGTTTCCATCGCCAAAGCTTTCAAGGGAGCATTTTCAAGCTTTTGGCACCATTTTTGACTGAATTGCCAAAAGTCAGATTTTTCCTGGAATTGTGACCCTGGGGCTTAGGGATTTTTTCAAAAAAATATTTTCTGCCGGTTAAGTTGTTGAGGGCTGATTTCTTGTCCTGTGATAAAAAGCCTTCTGTTTCGCGTGCCAAACCTTTCAGGAGAGCATTTTCAGGCTTTTGGCAGCATATTTGAGTGAATTGCCAAAAGTCAGATTTTTGCTGAAATTGTGACCCCGGGTCTTAGGGATTTTTTCAAAAAAATATTTTCTGCCGGTTAAGTTTTTGAGGGCTGATTTCTTGTCCTGTGATAAAAAGACTTCTGTTTCCATCGCCAAAGCTTTCAGGGGAGCATTTTCAAGCTTTTGGCACCATTTTTGAGTGAATTGCCAAAAGACAGATTTTTGCTGAAATTGTGACCCCGGGGCTTAGGGATTTTTTCAAAAAAATATTTTCTGCCGGTTAAGTTTTTGAGGGTTGATTTCTTGTCCTGTGATAAAAAGCCTTCTGTTTTGAGTGCCAAACCTTTCAAGAGAGCATTTTCAAGCTTTTGGCACCACTTTTGAGTGAATTGCCAAAAGTCAGATTTTTGCTGGAATTGTGACCCCGGGGCTTAGGGATTTTTTCAAAAAAATATTTTCTGCCGGTTAAGTTTTTGAGGGCTGATTTCTTGTCCTGTGATAAAAAGCCTTCTGTTTCGAGTGCCAAACCTTTCAGGAGAGCATTTTCAGGCTTTTGGCAGCATTTTTGAGTGAATTGCCAAAAGTCAGATTTTTGCTGAAATTGTGACCCCGGGGCTTAGGGATTTTTTCAAAAAAATATTTTCTGCCGGTTAAGTTTTTGAGGGCTGATTTCTTGTCCTGTGATAAAAAGCCTTCTGTTTCGAGTGCCAAACCTTTCAGGAGAGCATTTTCAGGCTTTTGGCACCATTTTTGAGTGAATTGTCAAAAGACATATTTTTGCTGAAATTGTGACCCCGGGGCTTAGGGATTTTTTCAAAAAAATATTTTCTGCCGGTTAAGTTTTTGAGGGCTGATTTCTTGTCCTGTGATAAAAAGCCTTCTGTTTCGCGTGCCAAACCTTTCAGGAGAGCATTTTCAGGCTTTTGGCAGCATTTTTGAGTGAATTACCAAAAGTCAGATTTTTGCTGAAATTGTGACCCCGGGGCTTAGGGATTTTTTCAAAAAAATGTTTTCTGCCACTTAGGTTTTTGAGGGCTGATTTATTTTCCTTTTATAAAAAGACTTCTGTTTCCATCGCCAAAGCTTTCAGGGGAGCATTTTCAAGCTTTTGGCACCATTTTTGAGTGAATTGCCAAAAGTCAGATTTTTGCTGGAATTGTGACCCCGGGGCTTAGGGATTTTTTCAAAAAAATATTTTCTGCCGGTTAAGTTTTTGAGGGCTGATTTCTTGTCCTGTGATAAAAAGACTTCTGTTTCCATCGCCAAAGCTTTCAGGGGAGCATTTTCAAGCTTTTGGCACCATTTTTGAGTGAATTGCCAAAAGACAGATTTTTGCTGAAATTGTGACCCCGGGGCTTAGGAATTTTTTCAAAAAAATATTTTCTGCCGGTTAAGTTTTTGAGGGCTGATTTCTTGTCCTTTTATAAAAAGACTTCAGTTTCCATCGCCAAAGCTTTCAGGGGAGCATTTTCAAGCTTTTGGCACCATTTTTGAGTGAATTGCCAAAAGTCAGATTTTTGCTGGAATTGTGACCCCGGGGCTTAGGGATTTTTTTAAAAAAATATTTTCTGCCGGTTAAGTTTTTGAGGGCTGATTTCTTGTCCTGTGATAAAAAGCCTTCTGTTTTGAGTGCCAAACATTTCAGGAGAGCATTTTCAGGCTTTTGGCACCACTTTTGAGTGAATTGCCAAAAGTCAGATTTTTGCTGGAATTGTGACCCCGGGGCTTAGGGATTTTTTCAAAAAAATATTTTCTGCCGGTTAAGTTTTTGAGGGCTGATTTCTTGTCCTGTGATAAAAAGCCTTCTGTTTCGAGTGCCAAACCTTTCAGGAGAGCATTTTCAGGCTTTTGGCACCATTTTTGAGTGAATTGCCAAAAGTCAGATTTTTGCTGAAATTGTGACCCCGGGGCTTAGGGATTTTTTCAAAAAAATATTTTCTGCCGGTTAAGTTTTTGAGGGCTGATTTCTTGTCCTTTTATAAAAAGACTTCAGTTTCCATCGCCAAAGCTTTCAGGGGAGCATTTTCAAGCTTTTGGCACCATTTTTGAGTGAATTGCCAAAAGTCAGATTTTTGCTGGAATTGTGACCCCGGGGCTTAGGGATTTTTTTAAAAAAATATTTTCTGCCGGTTAAGTTTTTGAGGGCTGATTTCTTGTCCTGTGATAAAAAGACTTCTGTTTCCATCGCCAAAGCTTTCAAGAGAGCATTTTCAAGCTTTTGGCACCATTTTTGAGTGAATTGCCAAAAGACATATTTTTGCTGAAATTGTGACCCCGGGGCTTAGGGATTTTTTCAAAAAAATATTTTCTGCCGGTTAAGTTTTTGAGGGCTGATTTCTTGTCCTGTGATAAAAAGCCTTCTGTTTCGAGTGCCAAACCTTTCAGGAGAGCATTTTCAGGCTTTTGGCAGCATTTTTGAGTGAATTGCCAAAAGACATATTTTTGCTGAAATTGTGACCCCGGGGCTTAGGGATTTTTTTAAAAAAATATTTTCTGCCGGTTAAGTTTTTGAGGGCTGATTTCTTGTCCTGTGATAAAAAGACTTCTGTTTCCATCGCCAAAGCTTTCAGGGGAGCATTTTCAAGCTTTTGGCACCATTTTTGAGTGAATTGCCAAAAGACATATTTTTGCTGAAATTGTGACCCCGGGGCTTAGGGATTTTTTCAAAAAAATATTTTCTGCCGGTTAAGTTTTTGAGGGTTGATTTCTTGTCCTGTGATAAAAAGCCTTCTGTTTTGAGTGCCAAACATTTCAGGAGAGCATTTTCAAGCTTTTGGCACCACTTTTGAGTGAATTGCCAAAAGTCAGATTTTTGCTGGAATTGTGACCCCGGGGCTTAGGGATTTTTTCAAAAAAATATTTTCTGCCGGTTAAGTTTTTGACGGCTGATTTCTTGTCCTGTGATAAAAAGCCTTCTGTTTCGCGTGCCAAACCTTTCAGGAGAGCATTTTCAGGCTTTTGGCAGCATTTTTGAGTGAATTGCAAAAAGCCAGATTTTTGCTGAAATTGTGACCCCGGGGCTTAGGGATTTTTTCAAAAAAATGTTTTCTGCCGGTTAGGTTTTTGAGCGCTGATTTATTTTCCTTTTATAAAAAGACTTCTGTTTCCATCGCCAAAGCTTTCAGGGGAGCATTTTCAAGCTTTTGGCACCATTTTTGAGTGAATTGCCAAAAGTCAGATTTTTGCTGGAATTGTGACCCCGGGGCTTAGGGATTTTTTCAAAAAAATATTTTCTGCCGGTTAAGTTGTTGAGGGCTGATTTCTTGTCCTGTGATAAAAAGACTTCTGTTTCCATCGCCAAAGCTTTCAGGGGAGCATTTTCAAGCTTTTGGCACCATTTTTGAGTGAATTGCCAAAAGTCAGATTTTTGCTGGAATTGTGACCCCGGGGCTTAGGGATTTTTTCAAAAAAATATTTTCTGCCGGTTAAGTTTTTGAGGGTTGATTTCTTGTCCTGTGATAAAAAGCCTTCTGTTTTGAGTGCCAAACCTTTCAGGAGAGCATTTTCAAGCTTTTGGCACCACTTTTGAGTGAATTGCCAAAAGTCAGATTTTTGCTGGAATTGTGACCCCGGGGCTTAGGGATTTTTTCAAAAAAATATTTTCTGCCGGTTAAGTTTTTGAGGGCTGATTTCTTGTCCTGTGATAAAAAGCCTTCTGTTTCGAGTGCCAAACCTTTCAGGAGAGCATTTTTAGGCTTTTGGCAGCATTTTTGAGTGAATTGCCAAAAGACATATTTTTGCTGAAATTGTGACCCCGGGGCTTAGGGATTTTTTCAAAAAAATATTTTCTGCCGGTTAAGTTTTTGAGGGTTGATTTCATGTCCTGTGATAAAAAGACTTCTGTTTCCATCACCAAAGCCTTCAGTGGAGCATTTTCAAGCTTTTTTCACCATTTTTGAGTGAATTGCCAAAAGTGAGATTTTTGCTGAAATTGTGACCCCGGGGCTTAGGGATTTTTTCAAAAAAATATTTTCTGCTGGTTAAGTTTTTGAGGGCTGATTTCTTGTCCTTTTATAAAAAGACTTTAGTTTCCATTGCCAAAGCTTTCAGGGGAGCATTTTCAAGCTTTTGGCACCATTTTTGAGTGAATTGCCAAAAGACATATTTTTGCTGAAATTGTGACCCCGGGGCTTAGGGATTTTTTTAAAAAAATATTTTCTGCCGGTTAAGTTTTTGAGGGCTGATTTCTTGTCCTGTGATAAAAAGACTTCTGTTTCCATCGCCAAAGCTTTCAGGGGAGCATTTTCAAGCTTTTGGCACCATTTTTGAGTGAATTGCCAAAAGTCAGATTTTTGCTGGAATTGTGACCCCGGGGCTTAGGGATTTTTTCAAAAAAATATTTTCTGCCGGTTAAGTTTTTGACGGCTGATTTCTTGTCCTGTGATAAAAAGCCTTCTGTTTCGCGTGCCAAACCTTTCAGGAGAGCATTTTCAGGCTTTTGGCAGCATTTTTGAGTGAATTGCAAAAAGCCAGATTTTTGCTGAAATTGTGACCCCGGGGCTTAGGGATTTTTTCAAAAAAATGTTTTCTGCCGGTTAGGTTTTTGAGCGCTGATTTATTTTCCTTTTATAAAAAGACTTCTGTTTCCATCGCCAAAGCTTTCAGGGGAGCATTTTCAAGCTTTTGGCACCATTTTTGAGTGAATTGCCAAAAGTCAGATTTTTGCTGGAATTGTGACCCCGGGGCTTAGGGATTTTTTCAAAAAAATATTTTCTGCCGGTTAAGTTGTTGAGGGCTGATTTCTTGTCCTGTGATAAAAAGACTTCTGTTTCCATCGCCAAAGCTTTCAGGGGAGCATTTTCAAGCTTTTGGCACCATTTTTGAGTGAATTGCCAAAAGTCAGATTTTTGCTGGAATTGTGACCCCGGGGCTTAGGGATTTTTTCAAAAAAATATTTTCTGCCGGTTAAGTTTTTGAGGGTTGATTTCTTGTCCTGTGATAAAAAGCCTTCTGTTTTGAGTGCCAAACCTTTCAGGAGAGCATTTTCAAGCTTTTGGCACCACTTTTGAGTGAATTGCCAAAAGTCAGATTTTTGCTGGAATTGTGACCCCGGGGCTTAGGGATTTTTTCAAAAAAATATTTTCTGCCGGTTAAGTTTTTGAGGGCTGATTTCTTGTCCTGTGATAAAAAGCCTTCTGTTTCGAGTGCCAAACCTTTCAGGAGAGCATTTTCAGGCTTTTGGCAGCATTTTTGAGTGAATTGCCAAAAGACATATTTTTGCTGAAATTGTGACCCCGGGGCTTAGGGATTTTTTTAAAAAAATATTTTCTGCCGGTTAAGTTTTTGAGGGCTGATTTCTTGTCCTGTGATAAAAAGACTTCTGTTTCCATCGCCAAAGCTTTCAGGGGAGCATTTTCAAGCTTTTGGCACCATTTTTGAGTGAATTGCCAAAAGACATATTTTTGCTGAAATTGTGACCCCGGGGCTTAGGGATTTTTTCAAAAAAATATTTTCTGCCGGTTAAGTTTTTGAGGGTTGATTTCTTGTCCTGTGATAAAAAGCCTTCTGTTTTGAGTGCCAAACATTTCAGGAGAGCATTTTCAAGCTTTTGGCACCACTTTTGAGTGAATTGCCAAAAGTCAGATTTTTGCTGGAATTGTGACCCCGGGGCTTAGGGATTTTTTCAAAAAAATATTTTCTGCCGGTTAAGTTTTTGACGGCTGATTTCTTGTCCTGTGATAAAAAGCCTTCTGTTTCGCGTGCCAAACCTTTCAGGAGAGCATTTTCAGGCTTTTGGCAGCATTTTTGAGTGAATTGCAAAAAGCCAGATTTTTGCTGAAATTGTGACCCCGGGGCTTAGGGATTTTTTCAAAAAAATGTTTTCTGCCGGTTAGGTTTTTGAGCGCTGATTTATTTTCCTTTTATAAAAAGACTTCTGTTTCCATCGCCAAAGCTTTCAGGGGAGCATTTTCAAGCTTTTGGCACCATTTTTGAGTGAATTGCCAAAAGTCAGATTTTTGCTGGAATTGTGACCCCGGCCGGGGCTTAGGGATTTTTTCAAAAAAATATTTTCTGCCGGTTAAGTTGTTGAGGGCTGATTTCTTGTCCTGTGATAAAAAGACTTCTGTTTCCATCGCCAAAGCTTTCAGGGGAGCATTTTCAAGCTTTTGGCACCATTTTTGAGTGAATTGCCAAAAGTCAGATTTTTGCTGGAATTGTGACCCCGGGGCTTAGGGATTTTTTCAAAAAAATATTTTCTGCCGGTTAAGTTTTTGAGGGTTGATTTCTTGTCCTGTGATAAAAAGCCTTCTGTTTTGAGTGCCAAACCTTTCAGGAGAGCATTTTCAAGCTTTTGGCACCACTTTTGAGTGAATTGCCAAAAGTCAGATTTTTGCTGGAATTGTGACCCCGGGGCTTAGGGATTTTTTCAAAAAAATATTTTCTGCCGGTTAAGTTTTTGAGGGCTGATTTCTTGTCCTGTGATAAAAAGCCTTCTGTTTCGAGTGCCAAACCTTTCAGGAGAGCATTTTTAGGCTTTTGGCAGCATTTTTGAGTGAATTGCCAAAAGACATATTTTTGCTGAAATTGTGACCCCGGGGCTTAGGGATTTTTTCAAAAAAATATTTTCTGCCGGTTAAGTTTTTGAGGGTTGATTTCATGTCCTGTGATAAAAAGACTTCTGTTTCCATCACCAAAGCCTTCAGTGGAGCATTTTCAAGCTTTTTTCACCATTTTTGAGTGAATTGCCAAAAGTGAGATTTTTGCTGAAATTGTGACCCCGGGGCTTAGGGATTTTTTCAAAAAAATATTTTCTGCCGGTTAAGTTTTTGAGGGCTGATTTCTTGTCCTGTGATAAAAAGCCTTCTGTTTCGCGTGCCAAACCTTTCAGGAGAGCATTTTCAGGCTTTTGGCAGCATATTTGAGTGAATTGCCAAAAGTCAGATTTTTGCTGAAATTGTGACCCCGGGGCTTAGGGATTTTTTCAAAAAAATATTTTCTGCCGGTTAAGTTTTTGAGGGCTGATTTCTTGTCCTGTGATAAAAAGACTTCTGTTTCCATCGCCAAAGCTTTCAGGGGAGCATTTTCAAGCTTTTGGCACCATTTTTGAGTGAATTGCCAAAAGACAGATTTTTGCTGAAATTGTGACCCCGGGGCTTAGGGATTTTTTCAAAAAAATATTTTCTGCCGGTTAAGTTTTTGAGGGTTGATTTCTTGTCCTGTGATAAAAAGCCTTCTGTTTTGAGTGCCAAACCTTTCAAGAGAGCATTTTCAAGCTTTTGGCACCACTTTTGAGTGAATTGCCAAAAGTCAGATTTTTGCTGGAATTGTGACCCCGGGGCTTAGGGATTTTTTCAAAAAAATATTTTCTGCCGGTTAAGTTTTTGAGGGCTGATTTCTTGTCCTGTGATAAAAAGCCTTCTGTTTCGAGTGCCAAACCTTTCAGGAGAGCATTTTCAGGCTTTTGGCAGCATTTTTGAGTGAATTGCCAAAAGTCAGATTTTTGCTGAAATTGTGACCCCGGGGCTTAGGGATTTTTTCAAAAAAATATTTTCTGCCGGTTAAGTTTTTGAGGGCTGATTTCTTGTCCTGTGATAAAAAGCCTTCTGTTTCGAGTGCCAAACCTTTCAGGAGAGCATTTTCAGGCTTTTGCACCACTTTTGAGTGAATTGCCAAAAGTCAGATTTTTGCTGAAATTGTGACCCCGAGGCTTAGGGATTTTTTCAAAAAAATATTTTCTGCCGCTTAGGTTTTTGAGGGCTGATTTATTTTCCTTTGATAAAAAGACTTCTGTTTCCATCGCCAAAGCTTTCAAGGGAGCATTTTCAAGCTTTTGGCACCATTTTTGACTGAATTGCCAAAAGTCAGATTTTTCCTGGAATTGTGACCCTGGGGCTTAGGGATTTTTTCAAAAAAATATTTTCTGCCGGTTAAGTTGTTGAGGGCTGATTTCTTGTCCTGTGATAAAAAGCCTTCTGTTTCGCGTGCCAAACCTTTCAGGAGAGCATTTTCAGGCTTTTGGCAGCATATTTGAGTGAATTGCCAAAAGTCAGATTTTTGCTGAAATTGTGACCCCGGGTCTTAGGGATTTTTTCAAAAAAATATTTTCTGCCGGTTAAGTTTTTGAGGGCTGATTTCTTGTCCTGTGATAAAAAGACTTCTGTTTCCATCGCCAAAGCTTTCAGGGGAGCATTTTCAAGCTTTTGGCACCATTTTTGAGTGAATTGCCAAAAGACAGATTTTTGCTGAAATTGTGACCCCGGGGCTTAGGGATTTTTTCAAAAAAATATTTTCTGCCGGTTAAGTTTTTGAGGGTTGATTTCTTGTCCTGTGATAAAAAGCCTTCTGTTTTGAGTGCCAAACCTTTCAAGAGAGCATTTTCAAGCTTTTGGCACCACTTTTGAGTGAATTGCCAAAAGTCAGATTTTTGCTGGAATTGTGACCCCGGGGCTTAGGGATTTTTTCAAAAAAATATTTTCTGCCGGTTAAGTTTTTGAGGGCTGATTTCTTGTCCTGTGATAAAAAGCCTTCTGTTTCGAGTGCCAAACCTTTCAGGAGAGCATTTTCAGGCTTTTGGCAGCATTTTTGAGTGAATTGCCAAAAGTCAGATTTTTGCTGAAATTGTGACCCCGGGGCTTAGGGATTTTTTCAAAAAAATATTTTCTGCCGGTTAAGTTTTTGAGGGCTGATTTCTTGTCCTGTGATAAAAAGCCTTCTGTTTCGAGTGCCAAACCTTTCAGGAGAGCATTTTCAGGCTTTTGGCACCATTTTTGAGTGAATTGTCAAAAGACATATTTTTGCTGAAATTGTGACCCCGGGGCTTAGGGATTTTTTCAAAAAAATATTTTCTGCCGGTTAAGTTTTTGAGGGCTGATTTCTTGTCCTGTGATAAAAAGCCTTCTGTTTCGCGTGCCAAACCTTTCAGGAGAGCATTTTCAGGCTTTTGGCAGCATTTTTGAGTGAATTACCAAAAGTCAGATTTTTGCTGAAATTGTGACCCCGGGGCTTAGGGATTTTTTCAAAAAAATGTTTTCTGCCACTTAGGTTTTTGAGGGCTGATTTATTTTCCTTTTATAAAAAGACTTCTGTTTCCATCGCCAAAGCTTTCAGGGGAGCATTTTCAAGCTTTTGGCACCATTTTTGAGTGAATTGCCAAAAGTCAGATTTTTGCTGGAATTGTGACCCCGGGGCTTAGGGATTTTTTCAAAAAAATATTTTCTGCCGGTTAAGTTTTTGAGGGCTGATTTCTTGTCCTGTGATAAAAAGACTTCTGTTTCCATCGCCAAAGCTTTCAGGGGAGCATTTTCAAGCTTTTGGCACCATTTTTGAGTGAATTGCCAAAAGACAGATTTTTGCTGAAATTGTGACCCCGGGGCTTAGGAATTTTTTCAAAAAAATATTTTCTGCCGGTTAAGTTTTTGAGGGCTGATTTCTTGTCCTTTTATAAAAAGACTTCAGTTTCCATCGCCAAAGCTTTCAGGGGAGCATTTTCAAGCTTTTGGCACCATTTTTGAGTGAATTGCCAAAAGTCAGATTTTTGCTGGAATTGTGACCCCGGGGCTTAGGGATTTTTTTAAAAAAATATTTTCTGCCGGTTAAGTTTTTGAGGGCTGATTTCTTGTCCTGTGATAAAAAGCCTTCTGTTTTGAGTGCCAAACATTTCAGGAGAGCATTTTCAGGCTTTTGGCACCACTTTTGAGTGAATTGCCAAAAGTCAGATTTTTGCTGGAATTGTGACCCCGGGGCTTAGGGATTTTTTCAAAAAAATATTTTCTGCCGGTTAAGTTTTTGAGGGCTGATTTCTTGTCCTGTGATAAAAAGCCTTCTGTTTCGAGTGCCAAACCTTTCAGGAGAGCATTTTCAGGCTTTTGGCACCATTTTTGAGTGAATTGCCAAAAGTCAGATTTTTGCTGAAATTGTGACCCCGGGGCTTAGGGATTTTTTCAAAAAAATATTTTCTGCCGGTTAAGTTTTTGAGGGCTGATTTCTTGTCCTTTTATAAAAAGACTTCAGTTTCCATCGCCAAAGCTTTCAGGGGAGCATTTTCAAGCTTTTGGCACCATTTTTGAGTGAATTGCCAAAAGTCAGATTTTTGCTGGAATTGTGACCCCGGGGCTTAGGGATTTTTTTAAAAAAATATTTTCTGCCGGTTAAGTTTTTGAGGGCTGATTTCTTGTCCTGTGATAAAAAGACTTCTGTTTCCATCGCCAAAGCTTTCAAGAGAGCATTTTCAAGCTTTTGGCACCATTTTTGAGTGAATTGCCAAAAGACATATTTTTGCTGAAATTGTGACCCCGGGGCTTAGGGATTTTTTCAAAAAAATATTTTCTGCCGGTTAAGTTTTTGAGGGTTGATTTCTTGTCCTGTGATAAAAAGCCTTCTGTTTTGAGTGCCAAACATTTCAGGAGAGCATTTTCAAGCTTTTGGCACCACTTTTGAGTGAATTGCCAAAAGTCAGATTTTTGCTGGAATTGTGACCCCGGGGCTTAGGGATTTTTTCAAAAAAATATTTTCTGCCGGTTAAGTTTTTGACGGCTGATTTCTTGTCCTGTGATAAAAACCCTTCTGTTTCGCGTGCCAAACCTTTCAGGAGAGCATTTTCAGGCTTTTGGCAGCATTTTTGAGTGAATTGCAAAAAGCCAGATTTTTGCTGAAATTGTGACCCCGGGGCTTAGGGATTTTTTCAAAAAAATGTTTTCTGCCGGTTAGGTTTTTGAGCGCTGATTTATTTTCCTTTTATAAAAAGACTTCTGTTTCCATCGCCAAAGCTTTCAGGGGAGCATTTTCAAGCTTTTGGCACCATTTTTGAGTGAATTGCCAAAAGTCAGATTTTTGCTGGAATTGTGACCCCGGGGCTTAGGGATTTTTTCAAAAAAATATTTTCTGCCGGTTAAGTTTTTGAGGGTTGATTTCTTGTCCTGTGATAAAAAGCCTTCTGTTTTGAGTGCCAAACCTTTCAGGAGAGCATTTTCAAGCTTTTGGCACCACTTTTGAGTGAATTGCCAAAATCAGATTTTTGCTGGAATTGTGACCCCGGGGCTTAGGGATTTTTTCAAAAAAATATTTTCTGCCGGTTAAGTTTTTGAGGGCTGATTTCTTGTCCTGTGATAAAAAGCCTTCTGTTTCGAGTGCCAAACCTTTCAGGAGAGCATTTTCAGGCTTTTGGCACCATTTTTGAGTGAATTGCCAAAAGACATATTTTTACTGAAATTGTGACCCCGGGGCTTAGGGATTTTTTCAAAAAAATATTTTCTGCCGGTTAAGTTTTTGAGGGTTGATTTCTTGTCCTGTGATAAAAAGCCTTCTGTTTTGAGTGCTAAACCTTTCAGGAGAGCATTTTCAAGCTTTTGGCACCACTTTTGAGTGAATTGCCAAAAGTCAGATTTTTGCTGGAATTGTGACCCCGGGGCTTAGGGATTTTTTCAAAAAAATATTTTCTGTCGGTTAAGTTTTTGAGGGCTGATTTCTTGTCCTGTGATAAAAAGCCTTCTGTTTCGCGTGCCAAACCTTTCAGGAGAGCATTTTCAGGCTTTTGGCAGCATTTTTGAGTGAATTGCCAAAAGTCAGATTTTTGCTGAAATTGTGACCCCGGGGCTTAGGGATTTTTTCAAAAAAATGTTTTCTGCCGGTTAGGTTTTTGAGCGCTGATTTATTTTCCTTTTATAAAAAGACTTCTGTTTCCATCGCCAAAGCTTTCAGGGGAGCATTTTCAAGCTTTTGGCACCATTTGTGAGTGAATTGCCAAAAGTCAGATTTTTGCTGGAATTGTGACCCCGGGGCTTAGGGATTTTTTCAAAAAAATATTTTCTGCCGGTTAAGTTTTTGAGGGCTGATTTCTTGTCCTGTGATAAAAAGACTTCTGTTTCCATCGCCAAAGCTTTCAGGGGAGCATTTTCAAGCTTTTGGCACCATTTTTGAGTGAATTGCCAAAAGACATATTTTTGCTGAAATTGTGACCCCGGGGCTTAGGGATTTTTTCAAAAAAATATTTTCTGCCGGTTAAGTTTTTGAGGGTTGATTTCTTGTCCTGTGATAAAAAGCCTTCTGTTTTGAGTGCCAAACCTTTCAAGAGAGCATTTTCAAGCTTTTGGCACCACTTTTGAGTGAATTGCCAAAAGTCAGATTTTTGCTGGAATTGTGACCCCGGGGCTTAGGGATTTTTTCAAAAAAATATTTTCTGCCGGTTAAGTTTTTGAGGGCTGATTTCTTGTCCTGTGATAAAAAGCCTTCTGTTTCGAGTGCCAAACCTTTCAGGAGAGCATTTTCAGGCTTTTGGCACCATTTTTGAGTGAATTGTCAAAAGACATATTTTTGCTGAAATTGTGACCCCGGGGCTTAGGGATTTTTTCAAAAAAATATTTTCTGCCGGTTAAGTTTTTGAGGGCTGATTTCTTGTCCTGTGATAAAAAGCCTTCTGTTTCGCGTGCCAAACCTTTCAGGAGAGCATTTTCAGGCTTTTGGCAGCATTTTTGAGTGAATTACCAAAAGTCAGATTTTTGCTGAAATTGTGACCCCGGGGCTTAGGGATTTTTTCAAAAAAATGTTTTCTGCCACTTAGGTTTTTGAGGGCTGATTTATTTTCCTTTTATAAAAAGACTTCTGTTTCCATCGCCAAAGCTTTCAGGGGAGCATTTTCAAGCTTTTGGCACCATTTTTGAGTGAATTGCCAAAAGTCAGATTTTTGCTGGAATTGTGACCCCGGGGCTTAGGGATTTTTTCAAAAAAATATTTTCTGCCGGTTAAGTTTTTGAGGGCTGATTTCTTGTCCTGTGATAAAAAGACTTCTGTTTCCATCGCCAAAGCTTTCAGGGGAGCATTTTCAAGCTTTTGGCACCATTTTTGAGTGAATTGCCAAAAGACAGATTTTTGCTGAAATTGTGACCCCGGGGCTTAGGAATTTTTTCAAAAAAATATTTTCTGCCTGTTAAGTTGTTGAGGGCTGATTTCTTGTCCTGTGATAAAAAGCCTTCTGTTTCGCGTGCCAAACCTTTCAGGAGAGCATTTTCAGGCTTTTGGCAGCATTTTTGAGTGAATTGCCAAAAGTCAGATTTTTCTGAAATTGTGACCCCGGGGCTTAGGGATTTTTTCAAAAAAATGTTTTCTGCCGGTTAGGTTTTTGAGCGCTGATTTATTTTCCTTTTATAAAAAGACTTCTGTTTCCATCGCCAAAGCTTTCAGGGGAGCATTTTCAAGCTTTTGGCACCATTTTTGAGTGAATTGCCAAAAGTCAGATTTTTGCTGGAATTGTGACCCCGGGGCTTAGGGATTTTTTCAAAAAAATATTTTCTGCCGGTTAAGTTTTTGAGGGCTGATTTCTTGTCCTGTGATAAAAAGACTTCTGTTTCCATCGCCAAAGCTTTCAGGGGAGCATTTTCAAGCTTTTGGCACCATTTTTGAGTGAATTGCCAAAAGACATATTTTTGCTGAAATTGTGACCCCGGGGCTTAGGGATTTTTTCAAAAAAATATTTTCTGCCGGTTAAGGTTTTGAGGGCTGATTTCTTGTCATGTGATAAAAAGCCTTCTGTTTCGAGTGCCAAAGCTTTCAGGGGATCATTTGCAAGCTTCTGGCACCATTTTTGAGTGAATTGCCAAAAGTCAGATTTTTGCTGAAATTGTGACCCCGGGGCTTAGGGATTTTTTCAAAAAAATATTTTCTGCCGGTTAAGTTTTTGAGGGCTGATTTCTTGTCCTTTGATAAAAAGCCTTCTGTTCCGAGTGCCAAACTTTCAGGAGAGCATTTTCAACCTTTTGGCACCATTTCTGAGTGAATTGCCAAAAGTCAGATTTTTGCTGAAATTGTGACCCCGGGGCTTAGGGATTTTTTCAAAAAAATATTTTCTGCCGGTTAAGTTTTTGAGGGCTGATTTCTTGTCCTGTGATAAAAAGCCTTCTGTTTCGCGTGCCAAACCTTTCAGGAGAGCATTTTCAGGCTTTTGGCAGCATTTTTGAGTGAATTACCAAAAGTCAGATTTTTGCTGAAATTGTGACCCCGGGGCTTAGGGATTTTTTCAAAAAAATGTTTTCTGCCACTTAGGTTTTTGAGGGCTTATTTATTTTCCTTTTATAAAAAGACTTCTGTTTCCATCGCCAAAGCTTTCAGGGGAGCATTTTCAAGCTTTTGGCACCATTTTTGAGTGAATTGCCAAAAGTCAGATTTTTGCTGGAATTGTGACCCCGGGGCTTAGGGATTTTTTCAAAAAAATATTTTCTGCCGGTTAAGTTTTTGAGGGCTGATTTCTTGTCCTGTGATAAAAAGCCTTCTGTTTTGAGTGCCAAACCTTTCAAGAGAGCATTTTCAAGCTTTTGGCACCACTTTTGAGTGAATTGCCAAAAGTCAGATTTTTGCTGGAATTGTGACCCCGGGGCTTAGGGATTTTTTCAAAAAAATATTTTCTGCCGGTTAAGTTTTTGAGGGCTGATTTCT
Source organism: Podarcis liolepis (assembly GCF_965112155.1). Taxonomy (NCBI): domain Eukaryota; kingdom Metazoa; phylum Chordata; class Lepidosauria; order Squamata; family Lacertidae; genus Podarcis; species Podarcis liolepis. Next base: position 35,408,069 of record NC_139566.1, on the reverse strand, counting down.
TGTCCTGTGATAAAAAGCCTTCTGTTTCGAGTGCCAAACCTTTCAGGAGAGCATTTTCAGGCTTTTGGCACCATTTTTGAGTGAATTGTCAAAAGACATATTTTTGCTGAAATTGTGACCCCGGGGCTTAGGGATTTTTTCAAAAAAATATTTTCTGCCGGTTAGGTTTTTGAGTGCTGATTTATTTTCCTTTTATAAAAAGACTTCTGTTTCCATCGCCAAAGCTTTCAGGGGAGCATTTTCAAGCTTTTGGCACCATTTTTGAGTGAATTGTCAAAAGTCAGATTTTTGCTGGAATTGTGACCCCGGGGCTTGGGGATTTTTTCAAAAAAATATTTTCTGCCGGTTAAGTTTTTGAGGGCTGATTTCTTGTCCTGTGATAAAAAGACTTTTGTTTCCATCGCCAAAGCTTTCAGGGGAGCATTTTCAAGTTTTTGGCACCATTTTTGAGTGACTTGCCAAAAGACATATTTTTGCTGAAATTGTGACCCCGGGGCTTAGGGATTTTTTCAAAAAAATATTTTCTGCCGGTTAGGTTTTTGAGGGTTGATTTCTTGTCCTGTGATAAAAAGCCTTCTGTTTTGAGTGCCAAACCTTTCAAGAGAGCATTTTCAAGCTTTTGGCACCACTTTTGAGTGAATTGCCAAAAGTCAGATTTTTGCTGGAATTGTGACCCCGGGGCTTAGGGATTTTTGCAAAAAAATATTTTCTGCCGGTTAAGTTTTTGAGGGCTGATTTCTTGTCCTGTGATAAAAAGCCTTCTGTTTCGAGTGCCAAACCTTTCAGGGGATCATTTGCAAGCTTCTGGCACCATTTTTGAGTGAACTGCCAAAAGTCAGATTTTTGCTGAAATTGTGACCACAGGGCTTAGGGATTTTTTCAAAAAAATATTTTCTGCCGGTTAAGTTTTTGAGTGCTGATTTCTTGTCCTGTGATAAAAAGCCTTCTGTTTCGAGTGCCAAACCTTTCAGGAGAGCATTTAAAAAAAATATTTTCTGCCGGTTAAGTTTTTGAGGGCTGATTTCTTGTCCTCTGATAAAAAGCCTTCTGTTTCGAGTGCTAAAGCTTTCAGGGGATCATTTGCAAGCTTCTGGCACCATTTTTGAGTGAACTGCCAAAAGTCAGATTTTTGCTGAAATTGTGACCACAGGGCTTAGGGATTTTTTCAAAAAAATATGTTCTGCCGGTTAAGTTTTTGAGGGCTGATTTCTTGTCCTGTGATAAAAAGCCTTCTGTTTCGAGTGCCAAACTGTCAGGAGAGCATTTTCAACCTTTTGGCACCATTTCTGAGTGAATTGCCAAAAGTCAGATTTTTGCTGAAATTGTGATCCCGGGGCTTAGGGATTTTTTTAAAAAAATATTTTCTGCCGTTTAAGTTTTTGAGGGCTGATTTCTTGTCCTGTGATAAAAAGCCTTCTGTTTCGAGTGCCAAAGCTTTCAGGGGATCATTTGCAAGCTTCTGGCACCATTTTTGAGTGAATTGCCAAAAGTCAGATTTTTGCTGAAATTGTGACCCCGGGGCTTAGGGATTTTTTTAAAAAAATATTTTCTGCCTGTTAAGTTTTTGAGGGCTGATTTCTTCTCCTGTGATAAAAAGCCTTCTGTTTCGAGTGCCAAACTTTCAGGGGATCATTTGCAAGCTTCTGGCACCATTTTTGAGTGAATTGCCAAAAGTCAGATTTTTGCTGAAATTGTGACCACAGGGCTTAGGGATTTTTTCAAAAAAATATTTTCTGCCGGTTAAGTTTTTGAGGGCTGATTTCTTGTCCTGTGATAAAAAGCCTTCTGTTTCGAGTGCCAAACCTTTCAGGAGAGCATTTTCAGGCTTTTGGCACCATCTTTGAGTGAATTGCCAGAAGTCAGATTTTTGCTAAAATTGTGACCCCGGGGCTTAGGGATTTTAAAAAAAAAATATTTTCTGCTGGTTAAGTTTTTGAGGGCTGATTTCTTGTCCTGTGATAAAAAGCCTTCTGTTTCGAGTGCCAAAGCTTTCAGGGGATCATTTGCAAGCTTCTGGCACCATTTTTGAGTGAATTGCCAAAAGTCAGATTTTTGCTGAAATTGTGACCCCGGGGCTTAGGGATTTTTTAAAAAAAATATTTTCTGCCTGTTAAGTTTTTGAGGGCTGATTTCTTCTCCTGTGATAAAAAGCCTTCTGTTTCGAGTGCCAAACTTTCAGGAGAGCATTTTCAACCTTCTGGCACCATTTTTGAGTGAATTGCCAAAAGTCAGATTTTTGCTGAAATTGTGACCCCGGGCTTAGGGATTTTTTCAAAAAAATATTTTCTGCCGGTTAAGGTTTTGAGGGCTGATTTCTTGTCCTTTGATAAAAAGCCTTCTGTTCCGAGTGCCAAACTTTCAGGAGAGCATTTTCAACCTTTTGGCACCATTTCTGAGTGAATTGCCAAAAGTCAGATTTTTGCTGAAATTGTGACCCCGGGGCTTAGGGATTTTTTCAAAAAAATATTTTCTGCCGGTTAAGTTTTTGAGGGCTGATTTCTTGTCCTGTGATAAAAAGCCTTCTGTTTCGAGTGCTAAAGCTTTCAGGGGATCATTTGCAAGCTTCTGGCACCATTTTTGAGTGAATTGCCAAAAGTCAGATTTTTGCTGAAATTGTGACCACAGGGCTTAGGGATTTTTTCAAAAAAATATTTTCTGCCGGTTAAGTTTTTGAGGGCTGATTTCTTGTCCTGTGATAAAAAGCCTTCTGTTTCGAGTGCCAAACTGTCAGGAGAGCATTTTCAACCTTTTGGCACCATTTCTGAGTGAATTGCCAAAAGTCAGATTTTTGCTGAAATTGTGACCCCGGGGCGTAGGGATTTTTTTAAAAATTTTTTTCTGCCGGTTAAGTTTTTGAGGGCTGATTTCTTGTCCTGTGATAAAAAGCCTTCTGTTTCAAGGGCCAAAGCTTTCAGGGGATCATTTGCAAGCTTCTGGCACCATTTTTGAGTGAATTGCCAAAAGTCAGATTTTTGCTGAAATTGTGACCCCGGGGCTTAGGGATATTTTAAAAAAAATATTTTCTGCTGGTTAAGTTTTTGAGGGCTGATTTCTTGTCCTGTGATAAAAAGCCTTCTGTTTCGAGTGCCAAAGCTTTCAGGGGATCATTTGCAAGCTTCTGGCACCATTTTTGAGTGAATTGCCAAAAGTCAGATTTTTGCTGAAATTGTGACCCCGGGGCTTAGGGATTTTTTAAAAAAAATATTTTCTGCCTGTTAAGTTTTTGAGGGCTGATTTCTTCTCCTGTGATAAAAAGCCTTCTGTTTCGAGTGCCAAACTTTCAGGAGAGCATTTTCAGGCTTTTGGCACCATCTTTGAGTGAATTGCCAGAAGTCAGATTTTTGCTAAAATTGTGACCCCGGGGCTTAGGGATTTTAAAAAAAAAATATTTTCTGCTGGTTAAGTTTTTGAGGGCTGATTTCTTGTCCTGTGATAAAAAGCCTTCTGTTTCGAGTGCCAAAGCTTTCAGGGGATCATTTGCAAGCTTCTGGCACCATTTTTGAGTGAATTGCCAAAAGTCAGATTTTTGCTGAAATTGTGACCCCGGGACTTAGGGATTTTTAAAAAAAAATATTTTCTGCCTGTTAAGTTTTTGAGGGCTGATTTCTTCTCCTGTGATAAAAAGCCTTCTGTTTCGAGTGCCAAACTTTCAGGAGAGCATTTTCAACCTTCTGGCACCATTTTTGAGTGAATTGCCAAAAGTCAGATTTTTGCTGAAATTGTGACCCCGGGCTTAGGGATTTTTTCAAAAAAATATTTTCTGCCGGTTAAGGTTTTGAGGGCTGATTTCTTGTCCTTTGATAAAAAGCCTTCTGTTCCGAGTGCCAAACTTTCAGGAGTGCATTTTCAACCTTTTGGCACCATTTCTGAGTGAATTGCCAAAAGTCAGATTTTTGCTGAAATTGTGACCCCGGGGCTTAGGGATTTTTTCAAAAAAATATTTTCTGCCGGTTAAGTTTTTGAGGGCTGATTTCTTGTCCTGTGATAAAAAGCCTTCTGTTTCGAGTGCTAAAGCTTTCAGGGGATCATTTGCAAGCTTCTGGCACCATTTTTGAGTGAATTGCCAAAAGTCAGATTTTTGCTGAAATTGTGACCACAGGGCTTAGGGATTTTTTCAAAAAAATATTTTCTGCCGGTTAAGTTTTTGAGGGCTGATTTCTTGTCCTGTGATAAAAAGCCTTCTGTTTCGAGTGCCAAACTGTCAGGAGAGCATTTTCAACCTTTTGGCACCATTTCTGAGTGAATTGCCAAAAGTCAGATTTTTGCTGAAATTGTGACCCCGGGGCGTAGGGATTTTTTTTAAAAAAATTTTCTGCCGGTTAAGTTTTTGAGGGCTGATTTCTTGTCCTGTGATAAAAAGCCTTCTGTTTCAAGGGCCAAAGCTTTCAGGGGATCATTTGCAAGCTTCTGGCACCATTTTTGAGTGAATTGCCAAAAGTCAGATTTTTGCTGAAATTGTGACCCCGGGGCTTAGGGATATTTTAAAAAAAATATTTTTGCCGGTTAAGTTTTTGAGGGCTGATTTCTTGTCCTGTGATAAAAAGCCTTCTGTTTCGAGTGCTAAAGCTTTCAGGGGATCATTTGCAAGCTTCTGGCACCATTTTTGAGTGAATTGCCAAAAGTCAGATTTTTGCTGAAATTGTGACCACAGGGCTTAGGGATTTTTTCAAAAAAATATTGTCTGCCGGTTAAGTTTTTGAGGGCTGATTTCTTGTCCTGTGATAAAAAGCCTTCTGTTTCGAGTGCCAAACTGTCAGGAGAGCATTTTCAACCTTTTGGCACCATTTCTGAGTGAATTGCCAAAAGTCAGATTTTTGCTGAAATTGTGATCCCGGGGCTTAGTGATTTTTTTAAAAAAATATTTTCTGCCGGTTAAGTTTTTGAGGGCTGATTTCTTGTCCTGTGATAAAAAGCCTTCTGTTTCGAGTGCCAAAGCTTTCAGGGGATCATTTGCAAGCTTCTGGCACCATTTTTGAGTGAATTGCCAAAAGTCAGATTTTTGCTGAAATTGTGACCACAGGGCTTAGGGATTTTTTCAAAAAAATATTTTCTGCCGGTTAAGTTTTTGAGGGCGGATTTCTTGTCCTGTGATAAAAAGCCTTCTGTTTCGAGTGCCAAACTGTCAGGAGAGCATTTTCAACCTTTTGGCACCATTTCTGAGTGAATTGCCAAAAGTCAGATTTTTGCTGAAATTGTGACCCCGGGGCGTAGGGATTTTTTTAAAAAAATATTTTCTGCCGGTTAAGTTTTTGAGGGCTGATTTCTTGTCCTGTGATAAAAAGCCTTCTGTTTCAAGGGCCATAGCTTTCAGGGGATCATTTGCAAGCTTCTGGCACCATTTTTGAGTGAATTGCCAAAAGTCAGATTTTTGCTGAAATTGTGACCCCGGGGCTTAGGGATATTTTCAAAAAAATATTTTCTGCCGGTTAAGTTTTTGAGGGCTGATTTCTTGTCCTGTGATAAAAAGCCTTCTGTTTCGAGTGCTAAAGCTTTCAGGGGATCATTTGCAAGCTTCTGGCACCATTTTTGAGTGAACTGCCAAAAGTCAGATTTTTGCTGAAATTGTGACCACAGGGCTTAGGGATTTTTTCAAAAAAATATGTTCTGCCGGTTAAGTTTTTGAGGGCTGATTTCTTGTCCTGTGATAAAAAGACTTCTGTTTCCATCGCGAAACCTTTCAGGAGAGCATTTTCAACCTTTTGGCACCATTTCTGAGTGAATTGCCAAAAGTCAGATTTTTGTTGAAATTGTGATCCCGGGGCTTAGGGATTTTTTTTAAAAAATATTTTCTGCCGTTTAAGTTTTTGAGGGCTGATTTCTTGTCCTGTGATAAAAAGCCTTCTGTTTCGAGTGCCAAAGCTTTCAGGGGATCATTTGCAAGCTTCTGGCACCATTTTTGAGTGAATTGCCAAAAGTCAGATTTTTGCTGAAATTGTGACCCCGGGGCTTAGGGATTTTTTTAAAAAAATATTTTCTGCCTGTTAAGTTTTTGAGGGCTGATTTCTTCTCCTGTGATAAAAAGCCTTCTGTTTCGAGTGCCAAACTTTCAGGGGATCATTTGGAAGCTTCTGGCACCATTTTTGAGTGAATTGCCAAAAGTCAGATTTTTGCTGAAATTGTGACCACAGGGCTTAGGGATTTTTTCAAAAAAATATTTTCTGCCGGTTAAGTTTTTGAGGGCTGATTTCTTGTCCTGTGATAAAAAGCCTTCTGTTTCGAGTGCCAAACCTTTCAGGAGAGCATTTTCAGGCTTTTGGCACCATCTTTGAGTGAATTGCCAGAAGTCAGATTTTTGCTAAAATTGTGACCCCGGGGCTTAGGGATTTTTAAAAAAAAATATTTTCTGCTGGTTAAGTTTTTGAGGGCTGATTTCTTGTCCTGTGATAAAAAGCCTTCTGTTTCGAGTGCCAAAGCTTTCAGGGGATCATTTGCAAGCTTCTGGCACCATTTTTGAGTGAATTGCCAAAAGTCAGATTTTTGCTGAAATTGTGACCCCGGGGCTTAGGGATTTTTTTAAAAAAATATTTTCTGCCTGTTAAGTTTTTGAGGGCTGATTTCTTCTCCTGTGATAAAAAGCCTTCTGTTTCGAGTGCCAAACTTTCAGGAGAGCATTTTCAACCTTCTGGCACCATTTTTGAGTGAATTGCCAAAAGTCAGATTTTTGCTGAAATTGTGACCCCGGGCTTAGGGATTTTTTCAAAAAAATATTTTCTGCCGGTTAAGGTTTTGAGGGCTGATTTCTTGTCCTTTGATAAAAAGCCTTCTGTTCCGAGTGCCAAACTTTCAGGAGAGCATTTTCAACCTTTTGGCACCATTTCTGAGTGAATTGCCAAAAGTCAGATTTTTGCTGAAATTGTGACCACAGGGCTTAGGGATTTTTTCAAAAAAATATTGTCTGCCGGTTAAGTTTTTGAGGGCTGATTTCTTGTCCTGTGATAAAAAGCCTTCTGTTTCGAGTGCCAAACTGTCAGGAGAGCATTTTCAACCTTTTGGCACCATTTCTGAGTGAATTGCCAAAAGTCAGATTTTTGCTGAAATTGTGATCCCGGGGCTTAGTGATTTTTTAAAAAAAATATTTTCTGCTGGTTAAGTTTTTGAGGGCTGATTTCTTGTCCTGTGATAAAAAGCCTTCTGTTTCGAGTGCCAAAGCTTTCAGGGGATCATTTGCAAGCTTCTGGCACCATTTTTGAGTGAATTGCCAAAAGTCAGATTTTTGCTGAAATTGTGACCACAGGGCTTAGGGATTTTTTCAAAAAAATATTTTCTGCCGGTTAAGTTTTTGAGGGCGGATTTCTTGTCCTGTGATAAAAAGCCTTCTGTTTCGAGTGCCAAACTGTCAGGAGAGCATTTTCAACCTTTTGGCACCATTTCTGAGTGAATTGCCAAAAGTCAGATTTTTGCTGAAATTGTGACCCCGGGGCGTAGGGATTTTTTTAAAAAAATATTTTCTGCCGGTTAAGTTTTTGAGGGCTGATTTCTTGTCCTGTGATAAAAAGCCTTCTGTTTCGAGTGCCAAACCTTTCAGGAGAGCATTTTCAAGCTTTTGGCACCACTTTTGAGTGAATTGCCAAAAGTCAGATTTTTGCTGGAATTGTGACCCCGGGGCTTAGGGATTTTTTCAAAAAAATATTTTCTGCCGGTTAAGTTTTTGAGGGCTGATTTCTTGTCCTGTGATAAAAAGCCTTCTGTTTCGAGTGCCAAACCTTTCAGGAGAGCATTTTCAGGCTTTTGGCAGCATTTTTGAGTGAATTGCCAAAAGTCAGATTTTTGCTGAAATTGTGACCCCGGGGCTTAGGGATTTTTTCAAAAAAATGTTTTCTGCCGGTTAGGTTTTTGAGCGCTGATTTATTTTCCTTTTATAAAAAAGACTTCTGTTTCCATCGCCAAAGCTTTCAGGGGAGCATTTTCAAGCTTTTGGCACCCTTTTTGAGTGAATTGCTAAAAGTCAGATTTTTGCTGAAATTGTGACCCCGGGGCTTAGGGATTTTTTCAAAAAAATATTTTCTGCCGCTTAGGTTTTTGAGGGCTGATTTATTTTCCTTTGATAAAAAGACTTCTGTTTCCATCGCCAAAGCTTTCAAGGGAGCATTTTCAAGCTTTTGGCACCATTTTTGAGTGAATTGCCAAAAGTCAGATTTTTGCTGGAATTGTGACCCTGGGGCTTAGGGATTTTTTCAAAAAAATATTTTCTGCCGGTTAAGTTTTTGAGGGCTGATTTCTTGTCCTGTGATAAAAAGCCTTCTGTTTCGAGTGCCAAACCTTTCAGGAGAGCATTTTCAGGCTTTTGGCAGCATTTTTGAGTGAATTGCCAAAAGTCAGATTTTTGCTGAAATTGTGACCCCGGGGCTTAGGGATTGTTTCAAAAAAATATTTTCTGCCGGTTAGGTTTTTGAGGGCTGATTTCTTGTCCTGTGATAAAAAGCCTTCTGTTTCAAGTGCCAAACCTTTCATGAGAGCATTTTCAGGCTTTTGGCACCATCTTTGAGTGATTTGCCAAAAGTCAGATTGTTGCTGAAATTGTGACCCCGGGGCTTAGGGATTTTTTCAAAAAAGTATTTTCTGCCGGTTAAGTTTTTGTACAGCTTGGGGCGCCTTTGGAGAACGGGAGGCCGGAATCTGAGGCAAGCAGGCAAGCAAGCTGAAAGACGCTGCAGAGAGCTTGGGACTGTGCCTAACGTTTGAAGGCAAGCTGACGACGATGCTGGAGTTCTGCCTAAAGTCGTGAGAGGCAGGGGAGCTGATCTGCTAAACCGGGAGCTGGAGAGCGGCTGTTTGTTTACGTGAGTACGCTGGGCCCCGGGGGAAGATGGCAGTTGGCCAGGAGGTGATTCAAGCTCCGTTTGAACAGCTTGAGGAACGGGAAGACAATGGCAGACAGCCAGGTCTTGGAGGACATTGCGTTTGAGCAGCTCACTCTAAGAAGTTGAGCAAGGGCTGTCTGGGGATGTTCTGCTGTGTTTGCTGTGAAGCTTCAGCAGGAGGACAGAGCCCTGGGGAAGGAATACAAAAGCCTGGAGATGGCTGGAGCCCCTGTTCCTGATGTTTTAGCCTCAAGGAGTGCTAGTGAGCAAGTCGGGGGGGCGGAAAGTTCCAAAGGCAAGTTTGAAAAGTTTTCCACTGAACCTGCTGGAATGAAGCGGCAGGTCAGGGGGGGCGGATCTGGCAAGGAGTGCTTTTCCGGAAGAAGGAGGGCCAGGCCAGCTGGGAGGAGCCCCAGGCAGTGTTTTTCCACTGGAGTTCAACATCTGCGTGGCAGTTGCCCCCACCGGAGCAGAGAGCCAAGGCAGGATGTTGCCAAGAGTTGTTTGCGTCGATAGTCGAAGCCTGGGAAACAAGACACTGCTAGATGCGTCAAGGTCAGACATCTGCTGCAGGAGGAGATAACGGCTGCAGAGTTGTCTGGGAACTCTGGGATAAGCCCAGTCTTCGGAGCAACGGAAGAAGTTGCGGTTTCAGAGGCTGCCAAGGACAGAGGGGGCAGCGGGACATTTGTTGGCATGGCAACTGTGAAGAACAACTCCAGCCAGGACATGGTGATGCGCTGGGTTTTGGATACTACTGTCAGTCGTCACCTGGAGGAGCTAGAGGTCTACGTTGTGCCGGGACTGAAGTGTTGTCTTTTATCTGTATCAGCTCTAATGAAGCAGGGATACAATGTTTGTTCTGAAAATGACACCTGTTCCATTTTCAGAGGAGGGAGACAACGGGTCAACGTGCAGAGGGAGAACAAGGTCTTTGTTCTGGAGTCACCTCTGGAGGGTGGTGGGAATGCTGGAAAAGCACAGGCGCAGTGTGCTAAGGTTCCCAGTCATGTGCAAAAGTTGCACAGGTGCACAAAAGGGTGTAAAATCACACAATGTGGGAGGTCCCAAGGGTGCAGGGCATGCAAAGGTGCAAAGGTGCTTGGTTTTCCCGGGTTTGGGAGGGTAACCAAAGAGCCCTTTGAGCTTGTTCACACAGATCTGTCAGGACCCAAGAGGTCTGAGAGTCTGGGTGGGGTGAGGTATGTGCTGTCGCTGACAGGTGACCACAGCCAGGTTGGCTGGAGTTTCTCTCTCAAATCACAGGGGGAGGTGGCGCAACTGATCCAGGATTGGGTTGCGGAGGTGGAACGAAGGTTCTCCACCAGGGTGCAAGGGTTCAAGAGCGACCGAGGGTCACAGTTTACTGGGTCTGCTCTGGAGGAGTTTTTCCAGGAAAAGGGAATACGTCACCAGGTGACGGGTGCAAAGTCTCCTCAAGAGGAGGAGAGGGAGGAAGTGGCTGATCCCGGTGACGGGGACCAGGTCCAGAATCAGGGTTCAGATCCCGGTGATGGGGACCAGGTCCAGGGTCAGGGGTCAGGGCAGGTTTGGGCATCTCCAAGGGTTGTGAAAGGAATGTCCAGGTGTGAGGCTTCATCTCCGGTAAGCGTAATGGAGAAAGCTCACGGACGGGTTGTCAAGTCAGAGGGGGAAAGGTCTGACGGAGAAGACACAACTGCTGGCCCAAGTGGGTCAGGGGGGTTTCAGGTCACGGGTGCGTGGAAAAGTGTCGCACAGTGTGATTCTGGGGGTGTTGGTGGGGTTCAACAGGTGCCTGGTAAAGATGCCGGGAAGAGGCTCAAGGCAAAAGGGAAAGGTGTTGAACTCAAAAGGGTCTTGTCAGAATGGTTTGGCAAGAGGGGGTGTTGGAGTTGGAACTTAAGAGGTTAAGTTGTTCCCATGATGCCTCACCATTCTGACGTCAATTTTAGAAGCTGGGGAGGAGCTTTGGGCAAAGTTTGCCAGTCCCACTATGTGAGCTGTGGGGAACAGACGCAGTGCTGTGATGGCTGCAACTAGTCCAGGAGTATCCTGGGGAATATCGGAATAAAGAGCTGTAAATAGACAAACCAGGACTCTGTGTGAGTTTGTCTGGAAGCCAAGCAACGTGACAGTTTACACCGCTGTGCAAAACTCTGCTCAGCCGTGACGGAGAGCTCGGAGCAGAGCATGCGGCAGAAGAAGCGTGCCGGGCAGGGAAGAGCTAATTGAGGGCCATAAATCAATTAGCGGGAGTCACGGCTGATAACAATAGCCATAGATTTCTTGTCCTGTGATAAAAAGCCTTCTGTTTCAAGTGCCAAACCTTTCAGGAGAGCATTTTCAGGCTTTTGCACCATCTTTGAGTGAATTGCCAAAAGTCAGATTTTTGCTGGAATTGTGACCCCGGGGCTTAGGGATTTTTTCAAAAAAATATTTTCTGCCGGTTAAGTTTTTGAGGGCTGATTTCTTGTCCTGTGATACAAAGCCTTCTGTTTCGAGTGCCAAACCTTTGAGGAGAGCATTTGCAACTGGTTGGCACCATTTTTGAGTGAATTGCCAAAAGTCAGATTTTTGCTGAAATTGTGACCCCGGGGCTTAGGGATTTTTTCAAAAAAATGTTTTCTGCCGGTTAGGATTTTGAGCACTGATTTATTTTCCTTTTATAAAAAAGACTTCTGTTTCCATCGCCAAAGCTTTCAGGGGAGCATTTTCAAGCTTTTGGCACCATTTTTGAGTGAATTGCCAAAAGTCAGATTTTTGCTGAAATTGTGACCCCGGGGCTTAGGGATTTTTTCAAAAAAATATTTTCTGCCGGTTAAGTTTTTGAGGGCTGATTTCTTCTCCTCTGATAAAAAGCCTTCTGTTTCAAGTGCCAAACCTTTCAGGAGAGCATTTTCAGGCTTTTGGCACCATCTTTGAGTGAATTGCCAAAAGTCAGATTTTTGCTGAAATTGTGACCCCGAGGCTTAGGGATTGTTTCAAAAAAATATTTTCTGCCGGTTAGGTTTTTGAGGGCTGATTTCTTGTCCTGTGATAAAAAGCCTTCTGTTTCGAGTGCCAAACCCCGGGGCTTAGGGATTTTTTCAAAAAAATATTTTCTGCCGGTTAAGTTTTTGAGGGCTGATTTCTTGTCCTGTGATAAAAAGCCTTCTGTTTCGAGTGCCAAACCATTGAGGAGAGCATTTTCAGGCTTTTGGCACCATTTTTGAGTGAATTGCCAAAAGTCAGATTGTTGCTGAAATTGTGACCCCGGGGCTTAGGGATTTTTTCAAAAAAATATTTTCTGCCGGTTAAGTTTTGGAGGGCTGATTTCTTGTCCTGTGATAAAAAGCCTTCTGTTTCAAGTGCCAAACCTTTCAGGAGAGCATTTTCAGGCTTTTGGCACCATCTTTGAGTGATTTGACAAAAGTCAGATTGTTGCTGAAATTGTGACCCCGGGGCTTAGGGATTTTTTCAAAAAAGTATTTTCTGCCGGTTAAGTTTTTGAGGGCTGATTTCTTGTCCTGTGATAAAAAGCCTTCTGTTTCAAGTGCCAAACCTTTCAGGAGAGCATTTTCAGGCTTTTGCACCATCTTTGAGTGAATTGCCAAAAGTCAGATTTTTGCTGGAATTGTGACCCCGGGGCTTAGGGATTTTTTCAAAAAAAATTTTTCTGCCGGTTAAGTTTTTGAGGGCTGATTTCTTGTCCTGTGATACAAAGCCTTCTGTTTCGAGTGCCAAACCTTTGAGGAGAGCATTTGCAACTGGTTGGCACCATTTTTGAGTGAATTGCCAAAAGTCAGATTTTTGTTGAAATTGTTACCCCGGGGCTTAGGGATTTTTTCAAAAAAATATTTTCTGCCGGTTAAGTTTTTGAGGGCTGATTTCTTCTCCTCTGATAAAAAGCCTTCTGTTTCAAGTGCCAAACCTTTCAGGAGAGCATTTTCAGGCTTTTGGCACCATCTTTGAGTGAATTGCCAAAAGTCAGATTTTTGCTGAAATTGTGACCCCGGGGCTTAGGGATTGTTTCAAAAAAAATATTTTCTGCCGGTTAGGTTTTTGAGGGCTGATTTCTTGTCCTGTGATAAAAAGCCTTCTGTTTCGAGTGCCAAACCCCTGACAAGAAATCAGCCCTCAAAAACTTAACCGGCAGAAAATACTTTTTTGAAAAAATCCCTAAGCCCCGGGGTCACAATTTCAGCAAAAATCTGACTTTTGGCAATTCACTCAAAGATGGTGCCAAAAGCCTGAAAATGCTCTCCTGAAAGGTTTGGCACTTGAAACAGAAGGCTTTTTATCACAGGACAAGAAATCAGCCCTCAAAAACTTAACCGGCAGAAAATATTTTTTTGAAAAAATCCCTAAGCCCCGGGGTCACAATTCCAGCAAAAATCTGACTTTTGGCAATTCACTCAAAAATGGTGCCAAAAGCTTGAAAATGCTCCCCTGAAAGCTTTGGCGATGGAAACAGAAGTCTTTTTATAAAAGGAAAATAAATCAGTGCTGAAATTGTGACCCCGAGGTTTAGGGATTTTTTCAAAAAAATATTTTCTGCCGCTTAGGTTTTTGAGGGCTGATTTATTTTCCTTTGATAAAAAGACTTCTGTTTCCATCGCCAAAGCTTTCAAGGGAGCATTTTCAAGCTTTTGGCACCATTTTTGAGTGAATTGCCAAAAGTCAGATTTTTGCTGGAATTGTGACCCTGGGGCTTAGGGATTTTTTCAAAAAAATATTTTCTGCCGGTTAAGTTTTTGAGGGCTGATTTCTTGTCCTGTGATAAAAAGCCTTCTGTTTCGAGTGCCAAACCTTTCAGGAGAGCATTTTCAGGCTTTTGGCAGCATTTTTGAGTGAATTGCTAAAAGTCAGATTTTTGCTGAAATTGTGACCCCGGGGCTTAGGGATTTTTTCAAAAAAATGTTTTCTGCCGGTTAGGTTTTTGAGCGCTGATTTATTTTCCTTTTATAAAAAGACTTCTGTTTCCATCGCCAAAGCTTTCAGGGGAGCATTTTCAAGCTTTTGGCACCATTTCTGAGTGAATTGCCAAAAGTCAGATTTTTGCTGAAATTGTGACCCCGGGGCTTAGGGATTTTTTCAAAAAAATATTTTCTGCCGGTTAAGTTTTTGAGGGTTGATTTCTGGTCCTGTGATAAAAAACCTTCTGTTTCGAGTGCCAAACCTTTCAGGAGAGCATTTTCAAGCTTCTGGTACCACTTTTGAGTGAATTGCCAAAAGTCAGATTTTTGCTGGAATTGTGACCCCGGGGCTTAGGGATTTTTTCAAAAAAATATTTTCTGCCGGTTAAGTTTTTGAGGGCTGATTTCTTGTCCTGTGATAAAAAGACTTCTGTTTCCATCGCCAAAGCTTTCAGGGGAGCATTTTCAAGCTTTTGGCACCACTTTTGAGTGAATTGCCAAAAGTCAGATTTTTGCTGAAATTGTGACCCCGGGGCTTAGGGATTTTTTCAAAAAAATATTTTCTGCCGGTTAAGTTTTTGTGGGCTGATTTCTTGTCCTGTGATAAAAAGCCTTCTGTTTCGAGTGCCAAACCTTTCAGGAGAGCATTTTCAGGCTTTTGGCAGCATTTTTGAGTGAATTGCTAAAAGTCAGATTTTTGCTGAAATTGTGACCCCGGGGCTTAGGGATTTTTTCAAAAAAATGTTTTCTGCCGGTTAGGTTTTTGAGCGCTGATTTCTTGTCCTGTGATAAAAAGACTTCTGTTTCCATCGCCAAAGCTTTCAGGGGAGCATTTTCAAGCTTTTGGCACCATTTCTGAGTGCATTGCCAAAAGTCAGATTTTTGCTGAAATTGTGACCCCGGGGCTTAGGGATTTTTTCAAAAAAATATTTTCTGCCGGTTAAGTTTTTGAGGGCTGATTTCTTGTCCTGTGATAAAAAGACTTCTGTTTCCATCGCCAAAGCTTTCAGGGGAGCATTTTCAAGCTTTTGGCACCATTTTTGAGTGAATTGCCAAAAGACATATTTTTGCTGAAATTGTGACCCCGGGGCTTAGGGATTGTTTCAAAAAAATATTTTCTGCCGGTTAGGTTTTTGAGGGCTGATTTCTTGTCCTGTGATAAAAAGCCTTCTGTTTCGAGTGCCAAACCCCGGGGCTTAGGGATTTTTTCAAAAAAATATTTTCTGCTGGTTGAGTTTTTGAGGGCTGATTTCTTGTCCTGTGATAAAAAGCCTTCTGTTTCGAGTGCCAAACCATTGAGGAGAGCATTTTCAGGCTTTTGGCACCATTTTTTAGTGAATTGCCAAAAGTCAGATTTTTGCTGAAATTGTGACCCCGGGGCTTAGGGATTGTTTCAAAAAAAATATTTTCTGCCGGTTAGGTTTTTGAGGGCTGATTTCTTGTCCTGTGATAAAAAGCCTTCTGTTTCGAGTGCCAAACCCCTGACAAGAAATCAGCCCTCAAAAACTTAACCGGCAGAAAATACTTTTTTGAAAAAATCCCTAAGCCCCGGGGTCACAATTTCAGCAAAAATCTGACTTTTGGCAATTCACTCAAAGATGGTGCCAAAAGCCTGAAAATGCTCTCCTGAAAGGTTTGGCACTTGAAACAGAAGGCTTTTTATCACAGGACAAGAAATCAGCCCTCAAAAACTTAACCGGCAGAAAATATTTTTTTGAAAAAATCCCTAAGCCCCGGGGTCACAATTCCAGCAAAAATCTGACTTTTGGCAATTCACTCAAAAATGGTGCCAAAAGCTTGAAAATGCTCCCCTGAAAGCTTTGGCGATGGAAACAGAAGTCTTTTTATAAAAGGAAAATAAATCAGTGCTGAAATTGTGACCCCGAGGTTTAGGGATTTTTTCAAAAAAATATTTTCTGCCGCTTAGGTTTTTGAGGGCTGATTTATTTTCCTTTGATAAAAAGACTTCTGTTTCCATCGCCAAAGCTTTCAAGGGAGCATTTTCAAGCTTTTGGCACCATTTTTGAGTGAATTGCCAAAAGTCAGATTTTTGCTGGAATTGTGACCCTGGGGCTTAGGGATTTTTTCAAAAAAATATTTTCTGCCGGTTAAGTTTTTGAGGGCTGATTTCTTGTCCTGTGATAAAAAGCCTTCTGTTTCGAGTGCCAAACCTTTCAGGAGAGCATTTTCAGGCTTTTGGCAGCATTTTTGAGTGAATTGCTAAAAGTCAGATTTTTGCTGAAATTGTGACCCCGGGGCTTAGGGATTTTTTCAAAAAAATGTTTTCTGCCGGTTAGGTTTTTGAGCGCTGATTTATTTTCCTTTTATAAAAAGACTTCTGTTTCCATCGCCAAAGCTTTCAGGGGAGCATTTTCAAGCTTTTGGCACCATTTCTGAGTGAATTGCCAAAAGTCAGATTTTTGCTGAAATTGTGACCCCGGGGCTTAGGGATTTTTTCAAAAAAATATTTTCTGCCGGTTAAGTTTTTGAGGGTTGATTTCTGGTCCTGTGATAAAAAACCTTCTGTTTCGAGTGCCAAACCTTTCAGGAGAGCATTTTCAAGCTTCTGGTACCACTTTTGAGTGAATTGCCAAAAGTCAGATTTTTGCTGGAATTGTGACCCCGGGGCTTAGGGATTTTTTCAAAAAAATATTTTCTGCCGGTTAAGTTTTTGAGGGCTGATTTCTTGTCCTGTGATAAAAAGACTTCTGTTTCCATCGCCAAAGCTTTCAGGGGAGCATTTTCAAGCTTTTGGCACCACTTTTGAGTGAATTGCCAAAAGTCAGATTTTTGCTGAAATTGTGACCCCGGGGCTTAGGGATTTTTTCAAAAAAATATTTTCTGCCGGTTAAGTTTTTGTGGGCTGATTTCTTGTCCTGTGATAAAAAGCCTTCTGTTTCGAGTGCCAAACCTTTCAGGAGAGCATTTTCAGGCTTTTGGCAGCATTTTTGAGTGAATTGCTAAAAGTCAGATTTTTGCTGAAATTGTGACCCCGGGGCTTAGGGATTTTTTCAAAAAAATGTTTTCTGCCGGTTAGGTTTTTGAGCGCTGATTTCTTGTCCTGTGATAAAAAGACTTCTGTTTCCATCGCCAAAGCTTTCAGGGGAGCATTTTCAAGCTTTTGGCACCATTTCTGAGTGCATTGCCAAAAGTCAGATTTTTGCTGAAATTGTGACCCCGGGGCTTAGGGATTTTTTCAAAAAAATATTTTCTGCCGGTTAAGTTTTTGAGGGCTGATTTCTTGTCCTGTGATAAAAAGACTTCTGTTTCCATCGCCAAAGCTTTCAGGGGAGCATTTTCAAGCTTTTGGCACCATTTTTGAGTGAATTGCCAAAAGACATATTTTTGCTGAAATTGTGACCCCGGGGCTTAGGGATTGTTTCAAAAAAATATTTTCTGCCGGTTAGGTTTTTGAGGGCTGATTTCTTGTCCTGTGATAAAAAGCCTTCTGTTTCGAGTGCCAAACCCCGGGGCTTAGGGATTTTTTCAAAAAAATATTTTCTGCTGGTTGAGTTTTTGAGGGCTGATTTCTTGTCCTGTGATAAAAAGCCTTCTGTTTCGAGTGCCAAACCATTGAGGAGAGCATTTTCAGGCTTTTGGCACCATTTTTTAGTGAATTGCCAAAAGTCAGATTTTTGCTGAAATTGTGACCCCGGGGCTTAGGGATTTTTTCAAAAAAATATTTTCTGCCGGTTAAGTTTTGGAGGGCTGATTTCTTGTCCTGTGATAAAAAGCCTTCTGTTTCAAGTGCCAAACCTTTCAGGAGAGCATTTTCAGGCTTTTGGCACCATCTTTGAGTGAATTGCCAAAAGTCAGATTTTTGCTGAAATTGTGACCCCGGGGCTTAGGGATTTTTTCAAAAAAATATTTTCTGCCGGTTAGGTTTTTGAGGGCTGATTTCTTGTCCTGTGATAAAAAGCCTTCTGTTTCGAGTGCCAAACCTTTCAGGAGAGCATTTTCAGGCTTTTGGCACCATTTTTGAGTGAATTGCCAAAAGTCAGATTTTTGCTGAAATTGTGACCCCGGGGCTTAGGGATTTTTTCAAAAAAATATTTTCTGCCGGTTAAGTTTTTGAGGGCTGATTTCTTGTCCTGTGATAAAAAGCCTTCTGTTTCAAGTGCCAAACCTTTCAGGAGAGCATTTTCAGGCTTTTGGCACCATCTTTGAGTGAATTGCCAAAAGTCAGATTTTTGCTGAAATTGTGACCCCGGGGCTTAGGGATTTTTTCAAAAAAGTATTTTCTGCCGGTTAAGTTTTTGAGCGCTGATTTCTTGTCCTGTGATAAAAAGCCTTCTGTTTCAAGTGCCAAACCTTTCAGGAGAGCATTTTCAGGCTTTTGGCACCATCTTTGAGTGAATTGCCAAAAGTCAGATTTTTGCTGGAATTGTGACCCCGGGGCTTAGGGATTTTTTCAAAAAAATATTTTCTGCCGGTTAAGTTTTGGAGGGCTGATTTCTTGTCCTGTGATACAAAGCCTTCTGTTTCGAGTCCCAAACCTTTGAGGAGAGCATTTGCAACTGGTTGGCACCATTTTTGAGTGAATTGCCAAAAGTCAGATTTTTGTTGAAATTGTTACCCCGGGGTTAGGGATTTTTTCAAAAAAATATTTTCTGCCGGTTAAGTTTTTGAGGGCTGATTTCTTGTCCTGTGATAAAAAGACTTCTGTTTCCATCGCCAAACCTTTCAGGAGAGCATTTTAAGCTTTTGGCACCATTTTTGAGTGAATTGCCAAAAGACATATTTTTGCTGAAATTGTGACCCCTTGGCTTAGGGATTTTTTCAAAAAAATATTTTCTGCCGGTTAAGTTTTTGAGGGCTGATTTCTTGTCCTGTGATAAAAAGCCTTCTGTTTCAAGTGCCAAACCTTTCAGGAGAGCATTTTCAGGCTTTTGGCACCATCTTTGAGTGAATTGCCAAAAGTCAGATTTTTGCTGGAATTGTGACCCCGGGGCTTAGGGATTTTTTCAAAAAAATATTTTCTGCCGGTTAAGTTTTGGAGGGCTGATTTCTTGTCCTGTGATACAAAGCCTTCTGTTTCGAGTCCCAAACCTTTGAGGAGAGCATTTGCAACTGGTTGGCACCATTTTTGAGTGAATTGCCAAAAGTCAGATTTTTGTTGAAATTGTTACCCCGGGGTTAGGGATTTTTTCAAAAAAATATTTTCTGCCGGTTAAGTTTTTGAGGGCTGATTTCTTGTCCTGTGATAAAAAGACTTCTGTTTCCATCGCCAAACCTTTCAGGAGAGCATTTTAAGCTTTTGGCACCATTTTTGAGTGAATTGCCAAAAGACATATTTTTGCTGAAATTGTGACCCCTTGGCTTAGGGATTTTTTCAAAAAAATATTTTCTGCCGGTTAAGTTTTTGAGGGCTGATTTCTTGTCCTGTGATAAAAAGCCTTCTGTTTCAAGTGCCAAACCTTTCAGGAGAGCATTTTCAAGCTTTTGGCACCACTTCTGAGTGAATTGCCAAAAGTCAGATTTTTGCTGGAATTGTGACCCCGGGGCTTAGGGATTTTTTCAAAAAAATATTTCCTGCCGGTTAAGTTTTTGAGGGCTGATTTCTTGTCCTGTGATACAAAGCCTTCTGTTTCGAGTGCCAAACCTTTCAGGGGAGCATTTTCAAGCTTTTGGCACCATTTTTGAGTGAATTGCTAAAAGTCAGATTTTTGCTGAAATTGTGACCCCGATGTTTAGGGATTTTTTCAAAAAAATATTTTCTGCCGCTCAGGTTTTTGAGGGCTGATTTATTTTCCTTTGATAAAAAGACTTCTGTTTCCATCGCCAAAGCTTTCAAGGGAGCATTTTCAAGCTTTTGGCACCATTTTTGAGTGAATTGCCAAAAGTCAGATTTTTGCTGAAATTGTGACCCCGGGGCTTAGGGATTTTTTCAAAAAAATATTTTCTGCCGGTTAAGTTTTTGAGGGTTGATTTCTGGTCCTGTGATAAAAAGCCTTCTGTTTCGAGTGCCAAACCTTTCAGGAGAGCATTTTCAAGCTTTTGGCACCACTTTTGAGTGAATTGCCAAAAGTCAGATTTTTGCTGGAATTGTGACCCCGGGGCTTAGGGATTTTTTCAAAAAAATATTTTCTGCCGGTTAAGTTTTTGAGGGCTGATTTCTTGTCCTGTGATACAAAGCCTTCTGTTTCGAGTGCCAAACCTTTCAGGGGAGCATTTTCAAGCTTTTGGCACCATTTTTGAGTGAATTGCTAAAAGTCAGATTTTTGCTAAAATTGTGACCCCGAGGTTTAGGGATTTTTTCAAAAAAATATTTTCTGCCGCTTAGGTTTTTGAGGGCTGATTTATTTTCCTTTGATAAAAAGACTTCTGTTTCCATCGCCAAAGCTTTCAAGGGAGCATTTTCAAGCTTTTGGCACCATTTTTGAGTGAATTGCTAAAAGTCAGATTTTTGCTGAAATTGTGACCCCGGGGCTTGGGGATTTTTTCAAAAAAATGTTTTCTGCCGGTTAGGTTTTTGAGGGCTGATTTCTTGTCCTGTGATAAAAAGCCTTCTGTTTCGAGTGCCAAACCCCGGGGCTTAGGGATTTTTTCAAAAAAATATTTTCTGCTGGTTGAGTTTTTGAGGGCTGATTTCTTGTCCTGTGATAAAAAGCCTTCTGTTTCGAGTGCCAAACCATTGAGGAGAGCATTTTCAGGCTTTTGGCACCATTTTTTAGTGAATTGCCAAAAGTCAGATTTTTGCTGAAATTGTGACCCCGGGGCTTAGGGATTTTTTCAAAAAAATATTTTCTGCCGGTTAAGTTTTGGAGGGCTGATTTCTTGTCCTGTGATAAAAAGCCTTCTGTTTCAAGTGCCAAACCTTTCAGGAGAGCATTTTCAGGCTTTTGGCACCATCTTTGAGTGAATTGCCAAAAGTCAGATTTTTGCTGAAATTGTGACCCCGGGGCTTAGGGATTTTTTCAAAAAAATATTTTCTGCCGGTTAGGTTTTTGAGGGCTGATTTCTTGTCCTGTGATAAAAAGCCTTCTGTTTCGAGTGCCAAACCTTTCAGGAGAGCATTTTCAGGCTTTTGGCACCATTTTTGAGTGAATTGCCAAAAGTCAGATTTTTGCTGAAATTGTGACCCCGGGGCTTAGGGATTTTTTCAAAAAAATATTTTCTGCCGGTTAAGTTTTTGAGGGCTGATTTCTTGTCCTGTGATAAAAAGCCTTCTGTTTCAAGTGCCAAACCTTTCAGGAGAGCATTTTCAGGCTTTTGGCACCATCTTTGAGTGAATTGCCAAAAGTCAGATTTTTGCTGAAATTGTGACCCCGGGGCTTAGGGATTTTTTCAAAAAAGTATTTTCTGCCGGTTAAGTTTTTGAGGGCTGATTTCTTGTCCTGTGATAAAAAGCCTTCTGTTTCAAGTGCCAAACCTTTCAGGAGAGCATTTTCAGGCTTTTGGCACCATCTTTGAGTGAATTGCCAAAAGTCAGATTTTTGCTGGAATTGTGACCCCGGGGCTTAGGGATTTTTTCAAAAAAATATTTTCTGCCGGTTAAGTTTTGGAGGGCTGATTTCTTGTCCTGTGATACAAAGCCTTCTGTTTCGAGTCCCAAACCTTTGAGGAGAGCATTTGCAACTGGTTGGCACCATTTTTGAGTGAATTGCCAAAAGTCAGATTTTTGTTGAAATTGTTACCCCGGGGTTAGGGATTTTTTCAAAAAAATATTTTCTGCCGGTTAAGTTTTTGAGGGCTGATTTCTTGTCCTGTGATAAAAAGACTTCTGTTTCCATCGCCAAACCTTTCAGGAGAGCATTTTAAGCTTTTGGCACCATTTTTGAGTGAATTGCCAAAAGACATATTTTTGCTGAAATTGTGACCCCTTGGCTTAGGGATTTTTTCAAAAAAATATTTTCTGCCGGTTAAGTTTTTGAGGGCTGATTTCTTGTCCTGTGATAAAAAGCCTTCTGTTTCAAGTGCCAAACCTTTCAGGAGAGCATTTTCAAGCTTTTGGCACCACTTCTGAGTGAATTGCCAAAAGTCAGATTTTTGCTGGAATTGTGACCCCGGGGCTTAGGGATTTTTTCAAAAAAATATTTCCTGCCGGTTAAGTTTTTGAGGGCTGATTTCTTGTCCTGTGATACAAAGCCTTCTGTTTCGAGTGCCAAACCTTTCAGGGGAGCATTTTCAAGCTTTTGGCACCATTTTTGAGTGAATTGCTAAAAGTCAGATTTTTGCTGAAATTGTGACCCCGATGTTTAGGGATTTTTTCAAAAAAATATTTTCTGCCGCTCAGGTTTTTGAGGGCTGATTTATTTTCCTTTGATAAAAAGACTTCTGTTTCCATCGCCAAAGCTTTCAAGGGAGCATTTTCAAGCTTTTGGCACCATTTTTGAGTGAATTGCCAAAAGTCAGATTTTTGCTGAAATTGTGACCCCGGGGCTTAGGGATTTTTTCAAAAAAATATTTTCTGCCGGTTAAGTTTTTGAGGGTTGATTTCTGGTCCTGTGATAAAAAGCCTTCTGTTTCGAGTGCCAAACCTTTCAGGAGAGCATTTTCAAGCTTTTGGCACCACTTTTGAGTGAATTGCCAAAAGTCAGATTTTTGCTGGAATTGTGACCCCGGGGCTTAGGGATTTTTTCAAAAAAATATTTTCTGCCGGTTAAGTTTTTGAGGGCTGATTTCTTGTCCTGTGATACAAAGCCTTCTGTTTCGAGTGCCAAACCTTTCAGGGGAGCATTTTCAAGCTTTTGGCACCATTTTTGAGTGAATTGCTAAAAGTCAGATTTTTGCTAAAATTGTGACCCCGAGGTTTAGGGATTTTTTCAAAAAAATATTTTCTGCCGCTTAGGTTTTTGAGGGCTGATTTATTTTCCTTTGATAAAAAGACTTCTGTTTCCATCGCCAAAGCTTTCAAGGGAGCATTTTCAAGCTTTTGGCACCATTTTTGAGTGAATTGCTAAAAGTCAGATTTTTGCTGAAATTGTGACCCCGGGGCTTGGGGATTTTTTCAAAAAAATGTTTTCTGCCGGTTAGGTTTTTGAGCGCTGATTTAATTTCCTTTTATAAAAAGACTTCTGTTTCCATCGCCAAAGCTTTCAGGGGAGCGTTTTCAAGCTTTTGGCACCATTTCTGAGTGAATTGCCAAAAGTCAGATTTTTGCTGAAATTGTGACCCCGGGGCTTAGGGATTTTTTCAAAAAAATATTTTCTGCCGGTTAAGTTTTTGAGGGCTGATTTCTTGTCCTGTGATAAAAAGACTTCTGTTTCCATCGCCAAAGCTTTCAGGGGAGCATTTTCAAGCTTTTGGCACCATTTTTGAGTGAATTGCCAAAAGACATATTTTTGCTGAAATTGTGACCCCGGGGCTTAGGGATTGTTTCAAAAAAATATTTTCTGCCGGTTAGGTTTTTGAGGGCTGATTTCTTGTCCTGTGATAAAAAGCCTTCTGTTTCGAGTGCCAAACCCCGGGGCTTAGGGATTTTTTCAAAAAAATATTTTCTGCCGGTTGAGTTTTTGAGGGCTGATTTCTTGTCCTGTGATAAAAAGCCTTCTGTTTCGAGTGCCAAACCATTGAGGAGAGCATTTTCAGGCTTTTGGCACCATTTTTTAGTGAATTGCCAAAAGTCAGATTTTTGCTGAAATTGTGACCCCGGGGCTTAGGGATTTTTTCAAAAAAGTATTTTCTGCCGGTTAAGTTTTTGAGGGCTGATTTCTTGTCCTGTGATAAAAAGCCTTCTGTTTCAAGTGCCAAACCTTTCAGGAGAGCATTTTCAGGCTTTTGGCACCATCTTTGAGTGAATTGCCAAAAGTCAGATTTTTGCTGGAATTGTGACCCCGGGGCTTAGGGATTTTTTCAAAAAAATATTTTCTGCCGGTTAAGTTTTTGAGGGCTGATTTCTTGTCCTGTGATAAAAAGACTTCTGTTTCCATCGCCAAACCTTTCAGGAGAGCATTTTAAGCTTTTGGCACCATTTTTGAGTGAATTGCCAAAAGACATATTTTTGCTGAAATTGTGACCCCGGGGCTTAGGGATTTTTTCAAAAAAATATTTTCTGCCGGTTAAGTTTTTGAGGGCTGATTTCTTCTCCTCTGATAAAAAGCCTTCTGTTTCAAGTGCCAAACCTTTCAGGAGAGCATTTTCAGGCTTTTGGCACCATCTTTGAGTGAATTGCCAAAAGTCAGATTTTTGCTGAAATTGTGACCCCGGGGCTTAGGGATTGTTTCAAAAAAATATTTTCTGCCGGTTAGGTATTTGAGGGCTGATTTCTTGTCCTGTGATAAAAAGCCTTCTGTTTCGAGTGCCAAAACCCGGGGCTTAGGGATTTTTTCAAAAAAATATTTTCTGCCGGTTGAGTTTTTGAGGGCTGATTTCTTGTCCTGTGATAAAAAGCCTTCTGTTTCGAGTGCCAAACCATTTAGGAGAGCATTTTCAGGCTTTTGGCACCATTTTTGAGTGAATTGCCAAAAGTCAGATTTTTGCTGAAATTGTGACCCCGGGGCTTAGGGATTTTTTCAAAAAAATATTTTCTGCCGGTTAAGTTTTGGAGGGCTGATTTCTTGTCCTGTGATACAAAGCCTTCTGTTTCGAGTGCCAAACCCCGGGGCTTAGGGATTTTTTCAAAAAAATGTTTTCTGCCGGTTAGGTTTTTGAGCGCTGATTTATTTTTCTTTTATAAAAAGACTTCTGTTTCCATCGCCAAAGCTTTCAGGGGAGCATCTTCAAGCTTTTGGCACCATTTTTGAGTGAATTGCCAAAAGTCAGATTTTTGCTGGAATTGTGACCCCGGGGCTTAGGGATTTTTTCAAAAAAATATTTTCTGCCGGTTAAGTTTTTGAGGGCTGATTTCTTGTCCTGTGATAAAAAGACTTCTGTTTCCATCGCCAAACCTTTCAGGAGAGCATTTAAAGCTTTTGGCACCATTTTTGAGTGAATTGCCAAAAGACATATTTTTGCTGAAATTGTGACCCCGGGGCTTAGGGATTTTTTCAAAAAAATATTTTCTGCCGGTTAAGTTTTTGAGGGCTTATTTCTTGTCCTGTGATAAAAAGCCTTCTGTTTCGAGTGCCAAACCTTTCAGGAGAGCATTTTCAAGCTTTTGGCACCACTTTTGAGTGAATTGCCAAAAGTCAGATTTTTGCTGGAATTGTGACCCCGGGGCTTAGGGATTTTTTCAAAAAAATATTTTCTGCCGGTTAAGTTTTTGAGGGCTGATTTCTTGTCCTGAGATACAAAGCCTTCTGTTTCAAGTGCCAAACCTTTCAGGAGAGCATTTTCAAGCTTTTGGCACCATTTTTGAGTGAATTGCCAAAAGTCAGATTTTTGCTGGAATTGTGACCCCGGGGCTTAGGGATTTTTTCAAAAAAATATTTTCTGCCGGTTAAGTTTTTGAGGGCTGATTTCTTGTCCTGTGATACAAAGCCTTCTGTTTCGAGTGCCAAACCTTTGAGGAGAGCATTTGCAACTGGTTGGCACCATTTTTGAGTGAATTGCCAAAAGTCAGATTTTTGTTGAAATTGTTACCCCGGGGCTTAGGGATTTTTTCAAAAAAATATTTTCTGCCGGTTAAGTTTTTGAGGGCTGATTTCTTGTCCTGTGATAAAAAGACTTCTGTTTCCATCGCCAAAGCTTTCAGGAGAGCATTTTAAGCTTTTGGCACCATTTTTGAGTGAATTGCCAAAAGACGTATTTTTGCTGAAATTGTGACCCCGGGGCTTAGGGATTTTTTCAAAAAAAAATTTTCTGCCGGTTAAGTTTTTGAGGGCTGATTTCTTGTCCTGTGTTAAAAAGCCTTCTGTTTCGAGTGCCAAACCTTTCAGGAGAGCATTTTCAGGCTTTTGGCACCATTTTTGAGTGAATTGCCAAAAGTCAGATTTTTGCTGAAATTGTGACCCCGGGGCTTAGGGATTTTTTCAAAAAAATATTTTCTGCCGGTTAAGTTTTGGAGGGCTGATTTCTTGTCCTGTGATAAAAAGCCTTCTGTTTCAAGTGCCAAACCTTTCAGGAGAGCATTTTCAGGCTTTTGGCACCATCTTTGAGTGAATTGCCAAAAGTCAGATTTTTGCTGAAATTGTGACCCCGGGGCTTAGGGGTTTTTTCAAAAAAATATTTTCTGCCGGTTAGGTTTTTGAGGGCTGATTTCTTGTCCTGTGATAAAAAGCCTTCTGTTTCGAGTGCCAAACCTTTCAGGAGAGCATTTTCAGGCTTTTGGCACCATTTTTGAGTGAATTGCCAAAAGTCAGATTTTTGCTGGAATTGTGATCCTGGGGCTTAGGGATTTTTTCAAAAAAATATTTTCTGCCGGTTAAGTTTTTGAGGGCTAATTTCTTGTCCTGTGATAAAAAGCCTTCTGTTTCGAGTGCCAAACCTTTCAGGAGAGCATTTTCAAGCTTTTGGCACCACTTTTGAGTGAATTGCCAAAAGTCAGATTTTTGCTGGAATTGTGACCCCGGGGCTTAGGGATTTTTTCAAAAAAGTATTTTCTGCCGGTTAAGTTTTTGAGGGCTGATTTCTTGTCCTGTGATAAAAAGCCTTCTGTTTCAAGTGCCAAACCTTTCAGGAGAGCATTTTCAGGCTTTTGGCACCATCTTTGAGTGAATTGCCAAAAGTCAGATTTTTGCTGGAATTGTGACCCCGGGGCTTAGGGATTTTTTCAAAAAAATATTTTCTGCCGGTTAAGTTTTTGAGGGCTGATTTCTTGTCCTGTGATACAAAGCCTTCTGTTTCGAGTCCCAAACCTTTGAGGAGAGCATTTGCAACTGGTTGGCACCATTTTTGAGTGAATTGCCAAAAGTCAGATTTTTGTTGAAATTGTTACCCCGGGGCTTAGGGATTTTTTCAAAAAAATATTTTCTGCCGGTTAAGTTTTTGAGGGCTGATTTCTTGTCCTGTGATAAAAAGACTTCTGTTTCCATCGCCAAACCTTTCAGGAGAGCATTTTAAGCTTTTGGCACCATTTTTGAGTGAATTGCCAAAAGACATATTTTTGCTGAAATTGTGACCCCGGGGCTTAGGGATTTTTTCAAAAAAATATTTTCTGCCGGTTAAGTTTTTGAGGGCTGATTTCTTGTCCTGTGATAAAAAGCCTTCTGTTTCAAGTGCCAAACCTTTCAGGAGAGCATTTTCAAGCTTTTGGCACCACTTCTGAGTGAATTGCCAAAAGTCAGATTTTTGCTGGAATTGTGACCCCGGGGCTTAGGGATTTTTTCAAAAAAATATTTTCTGCCGGTTAAGTTTTTGAGGGCTGATTTCTTGTCCTGTGATACAAAGCCTTCTGTTTCGAGTGCCAAACCTTTCAGGGGAGCATTTTCAAGCTTTTGGCACCATTTTTGAGTGAATTGCTAAAAGTCAGATTTTTGCTGAAATTGTGACCCCGATGTTTAGGGATTTTTTCAAAAAAATATTTTCTGCCGGTTAGGTTTTTGAGGGCTGATTTCTTGTCCTGTGATAAAAAGCCTTCTGTTTCGAGTGCCAAACCATTGAGGAGAGCATTTTCAGGCTTTTGGCACCATTTTTTAGTGAATTGCCAAAAGTCAGATTTTTGCTGAAATTGTGACCCCGGGGCTTAGGGATTTTTTCAAAAAAATATTTTCTGCCGGTTAAGTTTTTGAGGGCTGATTTCTTGTCCTGTGATAAAAAGCCTTCTGTTTCAAGTGCCAAACCTTTCAGGAGAGCATTTTCAGGCTTTTGGCACCATCTTTGAGTGAATTGCCAAAAGTCAGATTTTTGCTGGAATTGTGACCCCGGGGCTTAGGGAGTTTTTCAAAAAAATATTTTCTGCCGGTTAAGTTTTGGAGGGCTGATTTCTTGTCCTGTGATACAAAGCCTTCTGTTTCGAGTCCCAAACCTTTGAGGAGAGCATTTGCAACTGGTTGGCACCATTTTTGAGTGAATTGCCAAAAGTCAGATTTTTGTTGAAATTGTTACCCCGGGGCTTAGGGATTTTTTCAAAAAAATATTTTCTGCCGGTTAAGTTTTTGAGGGCTGATTTCTTGTCCTGTGATAAAAAGCCTTCTGTTTCGAGTGCCAAACCTTTCAGGAGAGCATTTTAAGCTTTTGGCACCATTTTTGAGTGAATTGCCAAAAGACATATTTTTGCTGAAATTGTGACCCCTTGGCTTAGGGATTTTTTCAAAAAAATATTTTCTGCCGGTTAAGTTTTTGAGGGCTGATTTCTTGTCCTGTGATAAAAAGCCTTCTGTTTCAAGTGCCAAACCTTTCAGGAGAGCATTTTCAAGCTTTTGGCACCACTTCTGAGTGAATTGCCAAAAGTCAGATTTTTGCTGGAATTGTGACCCCGGGGCTTAGGGATTTTTTCAAAAAAATATTTCCTGCCGGTTAAGTTTTTGAGGGCTGATTTCTTGTCCTGTGATACAAAGCCTTCTGTTTCGAGTGCCAAACCTTTCAGGGGAGCATTTTCAAGCTTTTGGCACCATTTTTGAGTGAATTGCTAAAAGTCAGATTTTTGCTGAAATTGTGACCCCGATGTTTAGGGATTTTTTCAAAAAAATATTTTCTGCCGCTTAGGTTTTTGAGGGCTGATTTATTTTCCTTTGATAAAAAGACTTCTGTTTCCATCGCCAAAGCTTTCAAGGGAGCATTTTCAAGCTTTTGGCACCATTTTTGAGTGAATTGCCAAAAGTCAGATTTTTGCTGAAATTGTGACCCCGGGGCTTAGGGATTTTTTCAAAAAAATATTTTCTGCCGGTTAAGTTTTTGAGGGTTGATTTCTGGTCCTGTGATAAAAAGCCTTCTGTTTCGAGTGCCAAACCTTTCAGGAGAGCATTTTCAAGCTTTTGGCACCACTTTTGAGTGAATTGCCAAAAGTCAGATTTTTGCTGGAATTGTGACCCCGGGGCTTAGGGATTTTTTCAAAAAAATATTTTCTGCCGGTTAAGTTTTTGAGGGCTGATTTCTTGTCCTGTGATACAAAGCCTTCTGTTTCGAGTGCCAAACCTTTCAGGGGAGCATTTTCAAGCTTTTGGCACCATTTTTGAGTGAATTGCTAAAAGTCAGATTTTTGCTAAAATTGTGACCCCGAGGTTTAGGGATTTTTTCAAAAAAATATTTTCTGCCGCTTAGGTTTTTGAGGGCTGATTTATTTTCCTTTGATAAAAAGACTTCTGTTTCCATCGCCAAAGCTTTCAAGGGAGCATTTTCAAGCTTTTGGCACCATTTTTGAGTGAATTGCTAAAAGTCAGATTTTTGCTGAAATTGTGACCCCGGGGCTTAGGGATTTTTTCAAAAAAATGTTTTCTGCCGGTTAGGTTTTTGAGCGCTGATTTATTTTCCTTTTATAAAAAGACTTCTGTTTCCATCGCCAAAGCTTTCAGGGGAGCGTTTTCAAGCTTTTGGCACCATTTCTGAGTGAATTGCCAAAAGTCAGATTTTTGCTGAAATTGTGACCCCGGGGCTTAGGGATTTTTTCAAAAAAATATTTTCTGCCGGTTAAGTTTTTGAGGGCTGATTTCTTGTCCTGTGATAAAAAGACTTCTGTTTCCATCGCCAAAGCTTTCAGGGGAGCATTTTCAAGCTTTTGGCACCATTTTTGAGTGAATTGCCAAAAGACATATTTTTGCTGAAATTGTGACCCCGGGGCTTAGGGATTGTTTCAAAAAAATATTTTCTGCCGGTTGAGTTTTTGAGGGCTGATTTCTTGTCCTGTGATAAAAAGCCTTCTGTTTCGAGTCCCAAACCTTTGAGGAGAGCATTTGCAACTGGTTGGCACCATTTTTGAGTGAATTGCCAAAAGTCAGATTTTTGTTGAAATTGTTACCCCGGGGCTTAGGGATTTTTTCAAAAAAATATTTTCTGCCGGTTAAGTTTTTGAGGGCTGATTTCTTGTCCTGTGATAAAAAGACTTCTGTTTCCATCGCCAAACCTTTCAGGAGAGCATTTTAAGCTTTTGGCACCATTTTTGAGTGAATTGCCAAAAGACATATTTTTGCTGAAATTGTGACCCCGGGGCTTAGGGATTTTTTCAAAAAAATATTTTCTGCCGGTTAAGTTTTTGAGGGCTGATTTCTTCTCCTCTGATAAAAAGCCTTCTGTTTCAAGTGCCAAACCTTTCAGGAGAGCATTTTCAGGCTTTTGGCACCATCTTTGAGTGAATTGCCAAAAGTCAGATTTTTGCTGAAATTGTGACCCCGGGGCTTAGGGATTGTTTCAAAAAAATATTTTCTGCCGGTTAGGTATTTGAGGGCTGATTTCTTGTCCTGTGATAAAAAGCCTTCTGTTTCGAGTGCCAAAACCCGGGGCTTAGGGATTTTTTCAAAAAAATATTTTCTGCCGGTTAAGTTTTTGAGGGCTGATTTCTTGTCCTGTGATAAAAAGCCTTCTGTTTCAAGTGCCAAACCTTTCAGGAGAGCATTTTCAAGCTTTTGGCACCATTTCTGAGTGAATTGCCAAAAGTCAGATTTTTGCTGAAATTGTGACCCCGGGGCTTAGGGATTTTTTCAAAAAAATATTTTCTGCCGGTTAAGTTTTTGAGGGCTGATTTCTTGTCCTGTGATAAAAAGACTTCTGTTTCCATCGCCAAAGCTTTCAGGGGAGCATTTTCAAGCTTTTGGCACCATTTTTGAGTGAATTGCCAAAAGACATATTTTTGCTGAAATTGTGACCCCGGGGCTTAGGGATTGTTTCAAAAAAATATTTTCTGCCGGTTAGGTTTTTGAGGGCTGATTTCTTGTCCTGTGATAAAAAGCCTTCTGTTTCGAGTGCCAAACCCCGGGGCTTAGGGATTTTTTCAAAAAAATATTTTCTGCCGGTTGAGTTTTTGAGGGCTGATTTCTTGTCCTGTGATAAAAAGCCTTCTGTTTCGAGTGCCAAACCATTGAGGAGAGCATTTTCAGGCTTTTGGCACCATTTTTTAGTGAATTGCCAAAAGTCAGATTTTTGCTGAAATTGTGACCCCGGGGCTTAGGGATTTTTTCAAAAAAATATTTTCTGCCGGTTAAGTTTTTGAGAGCTGATTTCTTGTCCTGTGATAAAAAGCCTTCTGTTTCAAGTGCCAAACCTTTCAGGAGAGCATTTTCAGGCTTTTGGCACCATCTTTGAGTGAATTGCCAAAAGTCAGATTTTTGCTGAAATTGTGACCCCGGGGCTTAGGGATTTTTTCAAAAAAGTATTTTCTGCCGGTTAAGTTTTTGAGGGCTGATTTCTTGTCCTGTGATAAAAAGCCTTCTGTTTCAAGTGCCAAACCTTTCAGGAGAGCATTTTCAGGCTTTTGGCACCATCTTTGAGTGAATTGCCAAAAGTCAGATTTTTGCTGGAATTGTGACCCCGGGGCTTAGGGATTTTTTCAAAAAAATATTTTCTGCCGGTTATGTTTTTGAGGGCTGATTTCTTGTCCTGTGATACAAAGCCTTCTGTTTCGAGTCCCAAACCTTTGAGGAGAGCATTTGCAACTGGTTGGCACCATTTTTGAGTGAATTGCCAAAAGTCAGATTTTTGTTGAAATTGTTACCCCGGGGCTTAGGGATTTTTTCAAAAAAATATTTTCTGCCGGTTAAGTTTTTGAGGGCTGATTTCTTGTCCTGTGATAAAAAGACTTCTGTTTCCATCGCCAAACCTTTCAGGAGAGCATTTTAAGCTTTTGGCACCATTTTTGAGTGAATTGCCAAAAGACATATTTTTGCTGAAATTGTGACCCCGGGGCTTAGGGATTTTTTCAAAAAAATATTTTCTGCCGGTTAAGTTTTTGAGGGCTGATTTCTTCTCCTCTGATAAAAAGCCTTCTGTTTCAAGTGCCAAACCTTTCAGGAGAGCATTTTCAGGCTTTTGGCACCATCTTTGAGTGAATTGCCAAAAGTCAGATTTTTGCTGAAATTGTGACCCCGGGGCTTAGGGATTGTTTCAAAAAAATATTTTCTGCCGGTTAGGTATTTGAGGGCTGATTTCTTGTCCTGTGATAAAAAGCCTTCTGTTTCGAGTGCCAAAACCCGGGGCTTAGGGATTTTTTCAAAAAAATATTTTCTGCCGGTTAAGTTTTTGAGGGCTGATTTCTTGTCCTGTGATAAAAAGCCTTCTGTTTCAAGTGCCAAACCTTTCAGGAGAGCATTTTCAAGCTTTTGGCACCATTTCTGAGTGAATTGCCAAAAGTCAGATTTTTGCTGAAATTGTGACCCCGGGGCTTAGGGATTTTTTCAAAAAAATATTTTCTGCCGGTTAAGTTTTTGAGGGCTGATTTCTTGTCCTGTGATAAAAAGACTTCTGTTTCCATCGCCAAAGCTTTCAGGGGAGCATTTTCAAGCTTTTGGCACCATTTTTGAGTGAATTGCCAAAAGACATATTTTTGCTGAAATTGTGACCCCGGGGCTTAGGGATTGTTTCAAAAAAATATTTTCTGCCGGTTAGGTTTTTGAGGGCTGATTTCTTGTCCTGTGATAAAAAGCCTTCTGTTTCGAGTGCCAAACCCCGGGGCTTAGGGATTTTTTCAAAAAAATATTTTCTGCCGGTTGAGTTTTTGAGGGCTGATTTCTTGTCCTGTGATAAAAAGCCTTCTGTTTCGAGTGCCAAACCATTGAGGAGAGCATTTTCAGGCTTTTGGCACCATTTTTTAGTGAATTGCCAAAAGTCAGATTTTTGCTGAAATTGTGACCCCGGGGCTTAGGGATTTTTTCAAAAAAATATTTTCTGCCGGTTAAGTTTTTGAGAGCTGATTTCTTGTCCTGTGATAAAAAGCCTTCTGTTTCAAGTGCCAAACCTTTCAGGAGAGCATTTTCAGGCTTTTGGCACCACTTCTGAGTGAATTGCCAAAAGTCAGATTTTTGCTGGAATTGTGACCCCGGGGCTTAGGGATTTTTTCAAAAAAATATTTTCTGCCGGTTAAGTTTTTGAGGGCTGATTTCTTGTCCTGTGATACAAAGCCTTCTGTTTCGAGTGCCAAACCTTTCAGGGGAGCATTTTCAAGCTTTTGGCACCATTTTTGAGTGAATTGCTAAAAGTCAGATTTTTGCTGAAATTGTGACCCCGATGTTTAGGGATTTTTTCAAAAAAATATTTTCTGCCGGTTAGGTTTTTGAGGGCTGATTTCTTGTCCTGTGATAAAAAGCCTTCGAGTGCCAAACCATTGAGGAGAGCATTTTCAGGCTTTTGGCACCATTTTTTAGTGAATTGCCAAAAGTCAGATTTTTGCTGAAATTGTGACCCCGGGGCTTAGGGATTTTTTCAAAAAAATATTTTCTGCCGGTTAAGTTTTTGAGGGCTGATTTCTTGTCCTGTGATAAAAAGCCTTCTGTTTCAAGTGCCAAACCTTTCAGGAGAGCATTTGCAACTGGTTGGCACCATTTTTGAGTGAATTGCCAAAAGTCAGATTTTTGTTGAAATTGTTACCCCGGGGCTTAGGGATTTTTTCAAAAAAATATTTTCTGCCGGTTAAGTTTTTGAGGGCTGATTTCTTGTCCTGTGATAAAAAGACTTCTGTTTCCATCGCCAAACCTTTCAGGAGAGCATTTTAAGCTTTTGGCACCATTTTTGAGTGAATTGCCAAAAGACATATTTTTGCTGAAATTGTGACCCCTTGGCTTAGGGATTTTTTCAAAAAAATATTTTCTGCCGGTTAAGTTTTTGAGGGCTGATTTCTTGTCCTGTGATAAAAAGCCTTCTGTTTCAAGTGCCAAACCTTTCAGGAGAGCATTTTCAAGCTTTTGGCACCACTTCTGAGTGAATTGCCAAAAGTCAGATTTTTGCTGGAATTGTGACCCCGGGGCTTAGGGATTTTTTCAAAAAAATATTTCCTGCCGGTTAAGTTTTTGAGGGCTGATTTCTTGTCCTGTGATACAAAGCCTTCTGTTTCGAGTGCCAAACCTTTCAGGGGAGCATTTTCAAGCTTTTGGCACCATTTTTGAGTGAATTGCTAAAAGTCAGATTTTTGCTGAAATTGTGACCCCGATGTTTAGGGATTTTTTCAAAAAAATATTTTCTGCCGCTTAGGTTTTTGAGGGCTGATTTATTTTCCTTTGATAAAAAGACTTCTGTTTCCATCGCCAAAGCTTTCAAGGGAGCATTTTCAAGCTTTTGGCACCATTTTTGAGTGAATTGCCAAAAGTCAGATTTTTGCTGAAATTGTGACCCCGGGGCTTAGGGATTTTTTCAAAAAAATATTTTCTGCCGGTTAAGTTTTTGAGGGTTGATTTCTGGTCCTGTGATAAAAAGCCTTCTGTTTCGAGTGCCAAACCTTTCAGGAGAGCATTTTCAAGCTTTTGGCACCACTTTTGAGTGAATTGCCAAAAGTCAGATTTTTGCTGGAATTGTGACCCCGGGGCTTAGGGATTTTTTCAAAAAAATATTTTCTGCCGGTTAAGTTTTTGAGGGCTGATTTCTTGTCCTGTGATACAAAGCCTTCTGTTTCGAGTGCCAAACCTTTCAGGGGAGCATTTTCAAGCTTTTGGCACCATTTTTGAGTGAATTGCTAAAAGTCAGATTTTTGCTAAAATTGTGACCCCGAGGTTTAGGGATTTTTTCAAAAAAATATTTTCTGCCGCTTAGGTTTTTGAGGGCTGATTTGTTTTCCTTTGATAAAAAGACTTCTGTTTCCATCGCCAAAGCTTTCAAGGGAGCATTTTCAAGCTTTTGGCACCACTTTTGAGTGAATTGCCAAAAGTCAGATTTTTGCTGGAATTGTGACCCCGGGGCTTAGGGATTTTTTCAAAAAAATATTTTCTGCCGGTTAAGTTTTTGAGGGTTGATTTCTGGTCCTGTGATAAAAAGCCTTCTGTTTCGAGTGCCAAACCTTTCAGGAGAGCATTTTCAAGCTTTTGGCACCACTTTTGAGTGAATTGCCAAAAGTCAGATTTTTGCTGGAATTGTGACCCCGGGGCTTAGGGATTTTTTCAAAAAAATGTTTTCTGCCGGTTAGGTTTTTGAGCGCTGATTTATTTTCCTGTTATAAAAAGACTTCTGTTTCCATCGCCAAAGCTTTCAGGGGAGCGTTTTCAAGCTTTTGGCACCATTTCTGAGTGAATTGCCAAAAGTCAGATTTTTGCTGAAATTGTGACCCCGGGGCTTAGGGATTTTTTCAAAAAAATATTTTCTGCCGGTTAAGTTTTTGAGGGCTGATTTCTTGTCCTGTGATAAAAAGACTTCTGTTTCCATCGCCAAAGCTTTCAGGGGAGCATTTTCAAGCTTTTGGCACCATTTTTGAGTGAATTGCCAAAAGACATATTTTTGCTGAAATTGTGACCCCGGGGCTTAGGGATTGTTTCAAAAAAATATTTTCTGCCGGTTAGGTTTTTGAGGGCTGATTTCTTGTCCTGTGATAAAAAGCCTTCTGTTTCGAGTGCCAAACCCCGGGGCTTAGGGATTTTTTCAAAAAAATATTTTCTGCCGGTTGAGTTTTTGAGGGCTGATTTCTTGTCCTGTGATAAAAAGCCTTCTGTTTCGAGTGCCAAACCATTGAGGAGAGCATTTTCAGGCTTTTGGCACCATTTTTTAGTGAATTGCCAAAAGTCAGATTTTTGCTGAAATTGTGACCCCGGGGCTTAGGGATTTTTTCAAAAAAATATTTTCGGCCGGTTAAGTTTTTGAGAGCTGATTTCTTGTCCTGTGATAAAAAGCCTTCTGTTTCAAGTGCCAAACCTTTCAGGAGAGCATTTTCAGGCTTTTGGCACCATCTTTGAGTGAATTGCCAAAAGTCAGATTTTTGCTGAAATTGTGACCCCGGGGCTTAGGGATTTTTTCAAAAAAGTATTTTCTGCCGGTTAAGTTTTTGAGGGCTGATTTCTTGTCCTGTGATAAAAAGCCTTCTGTTTCAAGTGCCAAACCTTTCAGGAGAGCATTTTCAGGCTTTTGGCACCATCTTTGAGTGAATTGCCAAAAGTCAGATTTTTGCTGGAATTGTGACCCCGGGGCTTAGGGATTTTTTCAAAAAAATATTTTCTGCCGGTTAAGTTTTTGAGGGCTGATTTCTTGTCCTGTGATACAAAGCCTTCTGTTTCGAGTCCCAAACCTTTGAGGAGAGCATTTGCAACTGGTTGGCACCATTTTTGAGTGAATTGCCAAAAGTCAGATTTTTGTTGAAATTGTTACCCCGGGGCTTAGGGATTTTTTCAAAAAAATATTTTCTGCCGGTTAAGTTTTTGAGGGCTGATTTCTTGTCCTGTGATAAAAAGACTTCTGTTTCCATCGCCAAACCTTTCAGGAGAGCATTTTAAGCTTTTGGCACCATTTTTGAGTGAATTGCCAAAAGACATATTTTTGCTGAAATTGTGACCCCGGGGCTTAGGGATTTTTTCAAAAAAATATTTTCTGCCGGTTAAGTTTTTGAGGGCTGATTTCTTCTCCTCTGATAAAAAGCCTTCTGTTTCAAGTGCCACACCTTTCAGGAGAGCATTTTCAGGCTTTTGGCACCATCTTTGAGTGAATTGCCAAAAGTCAGATTTTTGCTGAAATTGTGACCCCGGGGCTTAGGGATTGTTTCAAAAAAATATTTTCTGCCGGTTAGGTATTTGAGGGCTGATTTCTTGTCCTGTGATAAAAAGCCTTCTGTTTCGAGTGCCAAAACCCGGGGCTTAGGGATTTTTTCAAAAAAATATTTTCTGCCGGTTGAGTTTTTGAGGGCTGATTTCTTGTCCTGTGATAAAAAGCCTTCTGTTTCGAGTGCCAAACCATTTAGGAGAGCATTTTCAGGCTTTTGGCACCATTTTTGAGTGAATTGCCAAAAGTCAGATTTTTGCTGAAATTGTGACCCCGGGGCTTAGGGATTTTTTCAAAAAAATATTTTCTGCCGGTTAAGTTTTGGAGGGCTGATTTCTTGTCCTGTGATACAAAGCCTTCTGTTTCGAGTGCCAAACCCCGGGGCTTAGGGATTTTTTCAAAAAAATGTTTTCTGCCGGTTAGGTTTTTGAGCGCTGATTTATTTTTCTTTTATAAAAAGACTTCTGTTTCCATCGCCAAAGCTTTCAGGGGAGCATCTTCAAGCTTTTGGCACCATTTTTGAGTGAATTGCCAAAAGTCAGATTTTTGCTGGAATTGTGACCCCGGGGCTTAGGGATTTTTTCAAAAAAATATTTTCTGCCGGTTAAGTTTTTGAGGGCTGATTTCTTGTCCTGTGATAAAAAGACTTCTGTTTCCATCGCCAAACCTTTCAGGAGAGCATTTTAAGCTTTTGGCACCATTTTTGAGTGAATTGCCAAAAGACATATTTTTGCTGAAATTGTGACCCCGGGGCTTAGGGATTTTTTCAAAAAAATATTTTCTGCCGGTTAAGTTTTTGAGGGCTTATTTCTTGTCCTGTGATAAAAAGCCTTCTGTTTCGAGTGCCAAACCTTTCAGGAGAGCATTTTCAAGCTTTTGGCACCACTTTTGAGTGAATTGCCAAAAGTCAGATTTTTGCTGGAATTGTGACCCCGGGGCTTAGGGATTTTTTCAAAAAAATATTTTCTGCCGGTTAAGTTTTTGAGGGCTGATTTCTTGTCCTGAGATACAAAGCCTTCTGTTTCAAGTGCCAAACCTTTCAGGAGAGCATTTTCAAGCTTTTGGCACCATTTTTGAGTGAATTGCCAAAAATCAGATTTTTGCTGGAATTGTGACCCCGGGGCTTAGGGATTTTTTCAAAAAAATATTTTCTGCCGGTTAAGTTTTTGAGGGCTGATTTCTTGTCCTGTGATACAAAGCCTTCTGTTTCGAGTGCCAAACCTTTGAGGAGAGCATTTGCAACTGGTTGGCACCATTTTTGAGTGAATTGCCAAAAGTCAGATTTTTGTTGAAATTGTTACCCCGGGGCTTAGGGATTTTTTTAAAAAAATATTTTCTGCCGGTTAAGTTTTTGAGGCCTGATTTCTTGTCCTGTGATAAAAAGACTTCTGTTTCCATCGCCAAACCTTTCAGGAGAGCATTTTAAGCTTTTGGCACCATTTTTGAGTGAATTGCCAAAAGACGTATTTTTGCTGAAATTGTGACCCCGGGGCTTAGGGATTTTTTCAAAAAAATATTTTCTGCCGGTTAAGTTTTTGAGGGCTGATTTCTTGTCCTGTGTTAAAAAGCCTTCTGTTTCAAGTGCCAAACCTTTCAGGAGAGCATTTTCAGGCTTTTGGCACCATCTTTGAGTGAATTGCCAAAAGTCAGATTTTTGCTGAAATTGTGACCCCGGGGCTTAGGGATTTTTTCAAAAAAATATTTTCTGAGGGTTAAGTTTTTGAGGGTTCATTTCTTGTCCTGTGATAAAAAGCCTTCTGTTTCGAGTGCCAAACCTTTCAGGAGAGCATTTTCAAACTTTTGGCACCATCTTTGAGTGAATTGCCAAAAGTCAGATTTTTGCTGAAATTGTGACCCCGGGGCTTAGGGATTTTTTCAAAAAAATATTTTCTGCCGGTTATGTTTTTGAGGGCTGATTTCTTGTCCTGTGATAAAAAGCCTTCTGTTTCGAGTGCCATACCTTTCAGGAGAGTATTTTCAGGCTTTTGGCACCATCTTTGAGTGAATTGCCAAAAGTCAGATTTTTGCTAAAATTGTGACCCCGGGGCTTAGGGTTTTTTTCAAAAAAATATTTTCTGCCGGTTATGTTTTTGAGGGCTGATTTCTTGTCCTGTGATAAAAAGCCTTCTGTTTCGAGTGCCAAACCCCGGGGCTTAGGGATTTTTTCAAAAAAATATTTTCTGCCGGTTAGGTTTTTGAGGGCTGATTTCTTGTCCTGTGATAAAAAGCCTTCTGTTTCGAGTGCCAAACCATTGAGGAGAGCATTTTCAGGCTTTTGGCACCATTTTTGAGTGAATTGCCAAAATTCAGATTTTTGCTGAAATTGTGACCCCGGGGCTTAGGGATTTTTTCAAAAAAATATTTTCTGCCGGTTATGTTTTTGAGGGCTGATTTCTTGTCCTGTGATAAAAAGCCTTCTGTTTCGAGTGCCAAACCTTTTAGGAGATCATTTTCAGGCTTTTGGCACCATCTTTGAGTGGATTGCCAAAAGTCAGATTTTTGCTGAAGTTGTGACCCCGGGTCTTAGGGATTTTTTCAAAAAAATATTTTCTGCCGGTTATGTTTTTGAGGGCTGATTTCTTGTCCTGTGATAAAAAGCCTTCTGTTTCGAGTGCCAAACCCCGGGGCTTAGGGATTTTTTCAAAAAAATATTTTCTGCCGGTTAGGTTTTTGAGGGCTGATTTTTTGTCCTGTGATAAAAATCCTTCTGTTTCGAATGCCAAACCATTGAGGAGAGCATTTTCAGGCTTTTGGCACCATTTTTGAGTGAATTGCCAAAATTCAGATTTTTGCTGAAATTGTGACCCCGGGGCTTAGGGATTTTTTCAAAAAAATATTTTCTGCCGGTTAAGTTTTTGAGGGCTGATTTCTTGTCCTGTGATTAAAAGCCTTCTGTTTCAAGTGCCAAACCTTTCAGGAGAGCATTTTCAGGCTTTTGGCACCATCTTTGAGTGAATTGCCAAAAGTCAGATTTTTGCTGAAATTGTGACCCCGGGGCTTAGGGATTTTTTCAAAAAAATATTTTCTGCCGGTTAAGTTTTTGAGGGCTGATTTCTTGTCCTGTGATAAAAAGCCTTCTGTTTCGAGTGCCAAACCCCGGGGCTTAGGGATTTTTTCAACAAAATATTTTCTGCCGGTTATGTTTTTGAGGGCTGATTTCTTGTCCTGTGATAAAAAGCCTTCTGTTTCGAGTGCCAAACCTTTTAGGAGAGCATTTTCAGGCTTTTGGCACCATTTTTGAGTGAATTGCCAAAATTCAGATTATTGCTGAAGTTGTGACCCCGGGGCTTAGGGATTTTTTCAAAAAAATATTTTCTGTCGGTTAAGTTTTTGAGGGCTGATTTCTTGTCCTGTGATAAAAAGCCTTCTGTTTCGAGTGCCAAACCCCGGGGCTTAGGGATTTTTTCAAAAAAATATTTTCTGCCGGTTAGGTTTTTGAGGGCTGATTTCTTGTCCTGTGATAAAAAGCCTTCTGTTTCGAGTGCCAAACCATTGAGGAGAGCATTTTCAGGCTTTTGGCACCATTTTTGAGTGAATTGCCAAAAGTCAGATTTTTGCTGAAATTGTGACCCCGGGGCTTAGGGATTTTTTCAAAAAAATATTTTCTGCCGGTTAAGTTTTTGAGGGCTGATTTCTTGTCCTGTGATAAAAAGCCTTCTGTTTGAAGTGCCAAACCTTTCAGGAGAGCATTTTCAGGCTTTTGGCACCATCTTTGAGTGAATTGCCAAAAGTCAGATTTTTGCTGAAATTGTGACCCCGGGGCTTAGGGATTTTTTCAAAAAAATATTTTCTGCCGGTTAAGTTTTTGAGGGCTGATTTCTTGTCCTGTGAAGAAAAGCCTTCTATTTCGAGTGCCAAACCCCGGGGCTTAGGGATTTTTTCAAAAAAATATTTTCTGCCGGTTATGTTTTTGAGGGCTGATTTCTTGTCCTGTGATAAAAAGCCTTCTGTTTCGAGTGCCAAACCTTTTAGGAGAGCATTTTCAGGCTTTTGGCACCATCTTTGAGTGAATTTCCGAAAGTCAGATTTTTGCTGAAGTTGTGACCCCGGGGCTTAGGGATTTTTTCATAAAAATATTTTCTGCCGGTTAGGTTTTTGAGGGCTGATTTCTTGTCCTGTGATAAAAAGCCTTCTGTTTCGAGTGCCAAACCATTGAGGAGAGCATTTTCAGGCTTTTGGCACCATCTTTGAGTGAATTGCCAAAAGTCAGATTATTGCTGAAATTGTGACCCCGGGGCTTAGGGATTTTTTCAAAAAAATATTTTCTGCCGGTTAAGTTTTTGAGGGCTGATTTCTTGTCCTGTGATAAAAAGCCTTATGTTTCGAGTGCCAAACCTTTCAGGAGAGCATTTTCAGGCTTTTGGCACCATCTTTGAGTGAATTGCCGAAAGTCAGATTTTTGATGAAATTGTGACCCCAGGGCTTAGGGATTTTTTCAAAAAAATATTTTCTGCCGGTTAGGTTTTTGAGGGCTGATTTCTTGTCCTGTGATAAAAAGCCTTCTGTTTCAAGTGCCATACCTTTCAGGAGAGTATTTTCAGGCTTTTGGCACCATCTTTGATTGAATTGCCAAAAGTCAGATTTTTGCTAAAATTGTTACCCCGGGGCTTAGGGATTTTTTCAAAAAAATATTTTCTGCCGGTTAAGTTTTTGAGGGCTGATTTCTTGTCTTGTGATAAAAAGCCTTCTGTTTCGAGTGCCAAACCTTTCAGGAGAGCATTTTCAAGCTTTTGGCACCATTTTTGAGTGAATTGCCAAAAGTGAGATTTTTGCTGAAATTGTGACCCCGGGGCTTAGGGATTTTTTCAAAAAAATATTTTCTGCCGGTTATGTTTTTGAGGGCTGATTTCTTGTCCTGTGATAAAAAGACTTCTGTTTCCATCGCCAAACATTTCAGGAAAGTATTTTCAGGCTTTTGGCACCATCTTTGAGTGAATTGCCAAAAGTCAGATTTTTGCTAAAATTGTAACCCCGGGGCTTAGGGCTTAGGGATTTTTTCAAAAAAATATTTTCTGCCGGTTAAGTTTTTGAGGGCTGATTTCTTCTCCTCTGATAAAAAGCCTTCTGTTTCAAGTGCCAAACCTTTCAGGAGAGCATTTTCAGGCTTTTGGCACCATCTTTGAGTGAATTGCCAAAAGTCAGATTTTTGCTGAAATTGTGACCCCGGGGCTTAGGGATTGTTTCAAAAAAATATTTTCTGCAGGTTAGGTTTTTGAGGGCTGATTTCTTGTCCTGTGATAAAAAGCCTTCTGTTTCGAGTGCCAAACCCCGGGGCTTAGGGATTTTTTCAAAAAAATATTTTCTGCCGGTTGAGTTTTTGAGGGCTGATTTCTTGTCCTGTGATAAAAAGCTATCTGTTTCGAGTGCCAAACCATTGAGGAGAGCATTTTCAGGCTTTTGGCACCATTTTTGAGTGAATTGCCAAAAGTCAGATTTTTGCTGAAATTGTGACCCCGGGGCTTAGGGATTTTTTCAAAAAAATATTTTCTGCCGGTTAAGTTTTGGAGGGCTGATTTCTTGTCCTGTGATAAAAAGTCTTCTCTTTCAAGTGCCAAACCTTTCAGGAGAGCATTTTCAGGCTTTTGGCACCATCTTTGAGTGAATTGCCAAAAGTCAGATTTTTGCTGAAATTGTGACCCCGCGGCTTAGGGATTTTTTCAAAAAAATATTTTCTGCCGGTTAAGTTTTTGAGGGCTGATTTCTTGTCCTGTGAAGAAAAGCCTTCTATTTCGAGTGCCAAACCCCGGGGCTTAGGGATTTTTTCAAAAAAATATTTTCTGCCGGTTAGGTTTTTGAGGGCTGATTTCTTGTCCTGTGATAAAAAGCCTTCTGTTTCAAGTGCCATACCTTTCAGGAGAGTATTTTCAGGCTTTTGGCACCATCTTTGATTGAATTGCCAAAAGTCAGATTTTTGCTAAAATTGTTACCCCGGGGCTTAGGGATTTTTTCAAAAAAATATTTTCTGCCGGTTAAGTTTTTGAGGGCTGATTTCTTGTCTTGTGATAAAAAGCCTTCTGTTTCGAGTGCCAAACCTTTCAGGAGAGCATTTTCAAGCTTTTGGCACCATTTTTGAGTGAATTGCCAAAAGTCAGATTTTTGCTGAAATTGTGACCCCGGGGCTTAGGGATTTTTTCAAAAAAATATTTTCTGCCGGTTATGTTTTTGAGGGCTGATTTCTTGTCCTGTGATAAAAAGACTTCTGTTTCCATCGCCAAACATTTCAGGAAAGTATTTTCAGGCTTTTGGCACCATCTTTGAGTGAATTGCCAAAAGTCAGATTTTTGCTAAAATTGTAACCCCGGGGCTTAGGGATTTTTTCAAAAAAATATTTTCTGCCGGTTAAGTTTTTGAGGGCTGATTTCTTCTCCTCTGATAAAAAGCCTTCTGTTTCAAGTGCCAAACCTTTCAGGAGAGCATTTTCAGGCTTTTGGCACCATCTTTGAGTGAATTGCCAAAAGTCAGATTTTTGCTGAAATTGTGACCCCGGGGCTTAGGGATTGTTTCAAAAAAATATTTTCTGCCGGTTAGGTTTTTGAGGGCTGATTTCTTGTCCTGTGATAAAAAGCCTTCTGTTTCGAGTGCCAAACCCCGGGGCTTAGGGATTTTTTCAAAAAAATATTTTCTGCCGGTAGAGTTTTTGAGGGCTGATTTCTTGTCCTGTGATAAAAAGCTATCTGTTTCGAGTGCCAAACCATTGAGGAGAGCATTTTCAGGCTTTTGGCACCATTTTTGAGTGAATTGCCAAAAGTCAGATTTTTGCTGAAATTGTGACCCCGGGGCTTAGGGATTTTTTCAAAAAAATATTTTCTGCCGGTTAAGTTTTGGAGGGCTGATTTCTTGTCCTGTGATAAAAAGCCTTCTCTTTCAAGTGCCAAACCTTTCAGGAGAGCATTTTCAGGCTTTTGGCACCATCTTTGAGTGAATTGCCAAAAGTTAGATTTTTTGCTGAAATTGTGACCCCGGGGCTTAGGGATTTTTTCAAAAAAATATTTTCTGCCGGTTAAGTTTTTGAGGGCTGATTTCTTGTCCTGTGATAAAAAGCCTTCTGTTTCAAGTGCCAAACCTTTCAGGAGAGCATTTTCAGGCTTTTGGCACCATCTTTGAGTGAATTGCCAAAAGTCAGATTTTT
This sequence comes from Podarcis liolepis, assembly GCF_965112155.1. Taxonomy (NCBI): domain Eukaryota; kingdom Metazoa; phylum Chordata; class Lepidosauria; order Squamata; family Lacertidae; genus Podarcis; species Podarcis liolepis. The sequence goes on along the minus strand of NC_139566.1, from coordinate 35,364,909 downwards.
GCTGAAATTGTGACCCCGGGGCTTAGGGTTTTTTTCAAAAAAATATTTTCTGCCGGTTATGTTTTTGAGGGCTGATTTCTTGTCCTGTGATAAAAAGCCTTCTGTTTCGATTGCCAAACCTTTTAGGAGAGCATTTTCAGGCTTTTGGCACCATCTTTGAGTGAATTGCCGAAAGTCAGATTTTTGATAAAATTGTGACCCCGGGGCTTAGGGATTTTTTCAAAAAAATATTTTCTGCCGGTTATGTTTTTGAGGGCTGATTTCTTGTCCTGTGATAAAAAGCCTTCTGTTTCAAGTGCCATACCTTTCAGGAGAGTATTTTCAGGCTTTTGGCACCATCTTTGATTGAATTGCCAAAAGTCAGATTTTTGCTAAAATTGTTACCCCGGGGCTTAGGGATTTTTTCAAAAAAATATTTTCTGCCGGTTAAGTTTTTGAGGGCTGATTTCTTGTCTTGTGATAAAAAGCCTTCTGTTTCGAGTGCCAAACCTTTCAGGAGAGCATTTTCAAGCTTTTGGCACCATTTTTGAGTGAATTGCCAAAAGTCAGATTTTTGCTGAAATTGTGACCCCGGGGCTTAGGGATTTTTTCAAAAAAATATTTTCTGCCGGTTATGTTTTTGAGGGCTGATTTCTTGTCCTGTGATAAAAAGACTTCTGTTTCCATCGCCAAACATTTCAGGAAAGTATTTTCAGGCTTTTGGCACCATCTTTGAGTGATTTGCCAAAAGTCAGATTTTTGCTAAAATTGTAACCCCGGGGCTTAGGGATTTTTTCAAAAAAATATTTTCTGCCGGTTAAGTTTTTGAGGGCTGATTTCTTCTCCTCTGATAAAAAGCCTTCTGTTTCAAGTGCCAAACCTTTCAGGAGAGCATTTTCAGGCTTTTGGCACCATCTTTGAGTGAATTGCCAAAAGTCAGATTTTTGCTGAAATTGTGACCCCGGGGCTTAGGGATTTTTTCAAAAAAATATTTTCTGCCGGTTAAGTTTTGGAGGGCTGATTTCTTGTCCTGTGATAAAAAGCCTTCTCTTTCAAGTGCCAAACCTTTCAGGAGAGCATTTTCAGGCTTTTGGCACCATCTTTGAGTGAATTGCCAAAAGTTAGATTTTTGCTGAAATTGTGACCCCGGGGCTTAGGGATTTTTTCAAAAAAATATTTTCTGCCGGTTAAGTTTTTGAGGGCTGATTTCTTGTCCTGTGATAAAAAGCCTTCTGTTTCAAGTGCCAAACCTTTCAGGAGAGCATTTTCAGGCTTTTGGCACCATCTTTGAGTGAATTGCCAAAAGTCAGATTTTTGCTGAAATTGTGACCCCGGGGCTTAGGGTTTTTTTCAAAAAAATATTTTCTGCCGGTTATGTTTTTGAGGGCTGATTTCTTGTCCTGTGATAAAAAGCCTTCTGTTTCGATTGCCAAACCTTTTAGGAGAGCATTTTCAGGCTTTTGGCACCATCTTTGAGTGAATTGCCAAAAGTCAGATTTTTGCTGAAATTGTGACCCCGGGGCTTAGGGATTTTTTCAAAAAAATATTTTCTGCCGGTTAAGTTTTTGAGGGCTGATTTCTTGTCCTGTGATAAAAAGCCTTCTGTTTCGAGTGCCAAACCTTTCAGGAGAGCATTTTCAGGCTTTTGGCACCATCTTTGAGTGAATTGCCGAAAGTCAGATTTTTGATGAAATTGTGACCCCGGGGCTTAGGGATTTTTTCAAAAAAATATTTTCTGCCGGTTAGGTTTTTGAGGGCTGATTTCTTGTCCTGTGATAAAAAGCCTTCTGTTTCAAGTGCCATACCTTTCAGGAGAGTATTTTCAGGCTTTTGGCACCATCTTTGATTGAATTGCCAAAAGTCAGATTTTTGCTAAAATTGTTACCCCGGGGCTTAGGGATTTTTTCAAAAAAATATTTTCTGCCGGTTATGTTTTTGAGGGCTGATTTCTTGTCCTGTGATAAAAAGACTTCTGTTTCCATCGCCAAACATTTCAGGAAAGTATTTTCAGGCTTTTGGCACCATCTTTGAGTGAATTGCCAAAAGTCAGATTTTTGCTAAAATTGTAACCCCGGGGCTTAGGGATTTTTTCAAAAAAATATTTTCTGCCGGTTAAGTTTTTGAGGGCTGATTTCTTCTCCTCTGATAAAAAGCCTTCTGTTTCAAGTGCCAAACCTTTCAGGAGAGCATTTTCAGGCTTTTGGCACCATCTTTGAGTGAATTGCCAAAAGTCAGATTTTTGCTGAAATTGTGACCCCGGGGCTTAGGGATTGTTTCAAAAAAATATTTTCTGCCGGTTAGGTTTTTGAGGGCTGATTTCTTGTCCTGTGATAAAAAGCCTTCTGTTTCGAGTGCCAAACCCCGGGGCTTAGGGATTTTTTCAAAAAAATATTTTCTGCCGGTTGAGTTTTTGAGGGCTGATTTCTTGTCCTGTGATAAAAAGCTATCTGTTTCGAGTGCCAAACCATTGAGGAGAGCATTTTCAGGCTTTTGGCACCATTTTTGAGTGAATTGCCAAAAGTCAGATTTTTGCTGAAATTGTGACCCCGGGGCTTAGGGATTTTTTCAAAAAAATATTTTCTGCCGGTTAAGTTTTGGAGGGCTGATTTCTTGTCCTGTGATAAAAAGCCTTCTCTTTCAAGTGCCAAACCTTTCAGGAGAGCATTTTCAGGCTTTTGGCACCATCTTTGAGTGAATTGCCAAAAGTCAGATTTTTGCTGAAATTGTGACCCCGGGGCTTAGGGATTTTTTCAAAAAAATATTTTCTGCCGGTTAAGTTTTTGAGGGCTGATTTCTTGTCCTGTGAAGAAAAGCCTTCTATTTCGAGTGCCAAACCCCGGGGCTTAGGGATTTTTTCAAAAAAATATTTTCTGCCGGTTATGTTTTTGAGGGCTAATTTCTTGTCCTGTGATAAAAAGCCTTCTGTTTCGAGTGCCAAACCTTTTAGGAGAGCATTTTCAGGCTTTTGGCACCATCTTTGAGTGAATTGCCGAAAGTCAGATTTTTGATGAAATTGTGACCCCGGGGCTTAGGGATTTTTTCAAAAAAATATTTTCTGCCGGTTAGGTTTTTGAGGGCTGATTTCTTGTCCTGTGATAAAAAGCCTTCTGTTTCAAGTGCCATACCTTTCAGGGGAGTATTTTCAGGCTTTTGGCACCATCTTTGATTGAATTGCCAAAAGTCAGATTTTTGCTAAAATTGTTACCCCGGGGCTTAGGGATTTTTTCAAAAAAATATTTTCTGCCGGTTAAGTTTTTGAGGGCTGATTTCTTGTCTTGTGATAAAAAGCCTTCTGTTTCGAGTGCCCAACCTTTCAGGAGAGCATTTTCAAGCTTTTGGCACCATTTTTGAGTGAATTGCCAAAAGTCAGATTTTTGCTGAAATTGTGACCCCGGGGCTTAGGGATTTTTTCAAAAAAATATTTTCTGCCGGTTATGTTTTTGAGGGCTGATTTCTTGTCCTGTGATAAAAAGACTTCTGTTTCCATCGCCAAACATTTCAGGAAAGTATTTTCAGGCTTTTGGCACCATCTTTGAGTGAATTGCCAAAAGTCAGATTTTTGCTAAAATTGTAACCCCGGGGCTTAGGGATTTTTTCAAAAAAATATTTTCTGCCGGTTAAGTTTTTGAGGGCTGATTTCTTCTCCTCTGATAAAAAGCCTTCTGTTTCAAGTGCCAAACCTTTCAGGAGAGCATTTTCAGGCTTTTGGCACCATCTTTGAGTGAATTGCCAAAAGTCAGATTTTTGCTGAAATTGAGACCCCGGGGCTTAGGGATTGTTTCAAAAAAATATTTTCTGCCGGTTAGGTTTTTGAGGGCTGATTTCTTGTCCTGTGATAAAAAGCCTTCTGTTTCGAGTGCCAAACCCCGGGGCTTAGGGATTTTTTCAAAAAAATATTTTCTGCCGGTTGAGTTTTTGAGGGCTGATTTCTTGTCCTGTGATAAAAAGCTATCTGTTTCGAGTGCCAAACCATTGAGGAGAGCATTTTCAGGCTTTTGGCACCATTTTTGAGTGAATTGCCAAAAGTCAGATTTTTGCTGAAATTGTGACCCCGGGGCTTAGGGATTTTTTCAAAAAAATATTTTCTGCCGGATAAGTTTTGGAGGGCTGATTTCTTGTCCTGTGATAAAAAGCCTTCTCTTTCAAGTGCCAAACCTTTCAGGAGAGCATTTTCAGGCTTTTGGCACCATCTTTGAGTGAATTGCCAAAAGTCAGATTTTTGCTGAAATTGTGACCCCGGGGCTTAGGGATTTTTTCAAAGAAGTATTTTCTGCCGGTTAAGTTTTTGAGGGCTGATTTCTTGTCCTGTGATAAAAAGCCTTCTGTTTCAAGTGCCAAACCTTTCAGGAGAGCATTTTCAGGCTTTTGGCACCATCTTTGAGTGAATTGCCAAAAGTCAGATTTTTGCTGAAATTGTGACCCCGGGGCTTAGGGTTTTTTTCAAAAAAATATTTTCTGCCGGTTATGTTTTTGAGGGCTGATTTCTTGTCCTGTGATAAAAAGCCTTCTGTTTCGAGTGCCAAACCTTTTAGGAGAGCATTTTCAGGCTTTTGGCACCATCTTTGAGTGAATTTCCAAAAGTCAGATATTTGCTGAAGTTGTGACCCCGGGGCTTAGGGATTTTTTCAAAAAAATATTTTCTACCGGTAAAATTTTGGAGGGCTGATTTCTTGTCCTGTGATAAAAAGCCTTCTGTTTCAAGTGCCAAACCTTTCAGGAGAGCATTTTCAGGCTTTTGGCACCATCTTTGAGTGAATTGCCAAAAGTCAGATTTTTGCTGAAATTGTGACCCCCGGGGCTTAGGGATTTTTTCAAAAAAATATTTTCTGCCGGTTAGGTTTTTGAGGGCTGATTTCTTGTCCTGTGATAAAAAGCCTTCTGTTTCGAGTGGCAAACCATTGAGGAGAGCATTTTCAGGCTTTTGGCACCATTTTTGAGTGAATTGCCAAAAGTCAGATTTTTGCTGAAATTGTGACCCCGGGGCTTAGGGATTTTTTCAAAAAAATATTTTCTGCCGGTTAAGTTTTTGAGGGCTGATTTCTTGTCCTGTGATAAAAAGCCTTCTGTTTCAAGTGCCAAACCTTTCAGGAGAGCATTTTCAGGCTTTTGGCACCATCTTTGAGTGAATTGCCAAAAGTCAGATTTTTGCTGAAATTGTGACCCCGGGGCTTAGGGATTTTTTCAAAGAAGTATTTTCTGCCGGTTAAGTTTTTGAGGGCTGATTTCTTGTCCTGTGATAAAAAGCCTTCTGTTTCAAGTGCCAAACCTTTCAGGAGAGCATTTTCAGGCTTTTGGCACCATCTTTGAGTGAATTGCCAAAAGTCAGATTTTTGCTGAAATTGTGACCCCGGGGCTTAGGGTTTTTTTCAAAAAAATATTTTCTGCCGGTTATGTTTTTGAGGGCTGATTTCTTGTCCTGTGATAAAAAGCCTTCTGTTTCGAGTGCCAAACCTTTTAGGAGAGCATTTTCAGGCTTTTGGCACCATCTTTGAGTGAATTTCCAAAAGTCAGATATTTGCTGAAGTTGTGACCCCGGGGCTTAGGGATTTTTTCAAAAAAATATTTTCTACCGGTAAAATTTTGGAGGGCTGATTTCTTGTCCTGTGATAAAAAGCCTTCTGTTTCAAGTGCCAAACCTTTCAGGAGAGCATTTTCAGGCTTTTGGCACCATCTTTGAGTGAATTGCCAAAAGTCAGATTTTTGCTGAAATTGTGACCCCCGGGGCTTAGGGATTTTTTCAAAAAAATATTTTCTGCCGGTTATGTTTTTGAGGGCTGATTTCTTGTCCTGTGATAAAAAGCCTTCTGTTTCGAGTGCCAAACCTTTTAGGAGAGCATTTTCAGGCTTTTGGCACCATCTTTGAGTGAATTTCCAAAAGTCAGATTTTTGCTGAAGGTGTGACCCCGGGGCTTAAGGATTTTTTCAAAAAAATATTTTCTACCGGTAAAATTTTTGAGGGCTGATTTCTTGTCCTTTGATAAAAAGCCTTCTGTTTCGCATGCCAAACCTTTCAGGAGAGCATTTTCAGGCTTTTGGCACCATCTTTGAGTGAATTGCCAAAAGTCAGATTTTTGCTGAAATTGAGACCCCGGGGCTTAGGGATTGTTTCAAAAAAATATTTTCTGCCGGTTAGGTTTTTGAGGGCTGATTTCTTGTCCTGTGATAAAAAGCCTTCTGTTTCGAGTGCCAAACCCCGGGGCTTAGGGATTTTTTCAAAAAAATATTTTCTGCCGGTTGAGTTTTTGAGGGCTGATTTCTTGTCCTGTGATAAAAAGCTATCTGTTTCGAGTGCCAAACCATTGAGGAGAGCATTTTCAGGCTTTTGGCACCATTTTTGAGTGAATTGCCAAAAGTCAGATTTTTGCTGAAATTGTGACCCCGGGGCTTAGGGATTTTTTCAAAAAAATATTTTCTGCCGGATAAGTTTTGGAGGGCTGATTTCTTGTCCTGTGATAAAAAGCCTTCTCTTTCAAGTGCCAAACCTTTCAGGAGAGCATTTTCAGGCTTTTGGCACCATCTTTGAGTGAATTGCCAAAAGTCAGATTTTTGCTGAAATTGTGACCCCGGGGCTTAGGGATTTTTTCAAAGAAGTATTTTCTGCCGGTTAAGTTTTTGAGGGCTGATTTCTTGTCCTGTGATAAAAAGCCTTCTGTTTCAAGTGCCAAACCTTTCAGGAGAGCATTTTCAGGCTTTTGGCACCATCTTTGAGTGAATTGCCAAAAGTCAGATTTTTGCTGAAATTGTGACCCCGGGGCTTAGGGTTTTTTTCAAAAAAATATTTTCTGCCGGTTATGTTTTTGAGGGCTGATTTCTTGTCCTGTGATAAAAAGCCTTCTGTTTCGAGTGCCAAACCTTTTAGGAGAGCATTTTCAGGCTTTTGGCACCATCTTTGAGTGAATTTCCAAAAGTCAGATATTTGCTGAAGTTGTGACCCCGGGGCTTAGGGATTTTTTCAAAAAAATATTTTCTACCGGTAAAATTTTGGAGGGCTGATTTCTTGTCCTGTGATAAAAAGCCTTCTGTTTCAAGTGCCAAACCTTTCAGGAGAGCATTTTCAGGCTTTTGGCACCATCTTTGAGTGAATTGCCAAAAGTCAGATTTTTGCTGAAATTGTGACCCCCGGGGCTTAGGGATTTTTTCAAAAAAATATTTTCTGCCGGTTAGGTTTTTGAGGGCTGATTTCTTGTCCTGTGATAAAAAGCCTTCTGTTTCGAGTGCCAAACCATTGAGGAGAGCATTTTCAGGCTTTTGGCACCATTTTTGAGTGAATTGCCAAAAGTCAGATTTTTGCTGAAATTGTGACCCCGGGGCTTAGGGATTTTTTCAAAAAAATATTTTCTGCCGGTTAAGTTTTTGAGGGCTGATTTCTTGTCCTGTGATAAAAAGCCTTCTGTTTCAAGTGCCAAACCTTTCAGGAGAGCATTTTCAGGCTTTTGGCACCATCTTTGAGTGAATTGCCAAAAGTCAGATTTTTGCTGAAATTGTGACCCCGGGGCTTAGGGATTTTTTCAAAGAAGTATTTTCTGCCGGTTAAGTTTTTGAGGGCTGATTTCTTGTCCTGTGATAAAAAGCCTTCTGTTTCAAGTGCCAAACCTTTCAGGAGAGCATTTTCAGGCTTTTGGCACCATCTTTGAGTGAATTGCCAAAAGTCAGATTTTTGCTGAAATTGTGACCCCGGGGCTTAGGGTTTTTTTCAAAAAAATATTTTCTGCCGGTTATGTTTTTGAGGGCTGATTTCTTGTCCTGTGATAAAAAGCCTTCTGTTTCGAGTGCCAAACCTTTTAGGAGAGCATTTTCAGGCTTTTGGCACCATCTTTGAGTGAATTTCCAAAAGTCAGATATTTGCTGAAGTTGTGACCCCGGGGCTTAGGGATTTTTTCAAAAAAATATTTTCTACCGGTAAAATTTTGGAGGGCTGATTTCTTGTCCTGTGATAAAAAGCCTTCTGTTTCAAGTGCCAAACCTTTCAGGAGAGCATTTTCAGGCTTTTGGCACCATCTTTGAGTGAATTGCCAAAAGTCAGATTTTTGCTGAAATTGTGACCCCCGGGGCTTAGGGATTTTTTCAAAAAAATATTTTCTGCCGGTTATGTTTTTGAGGGCTGATTTCTTGTCCTGTGATAAAAAGCCTTCTGTTTCGAGTGCCAAACCTTTTAGGAGAGCATTTTCAGGCTTTTGGCACCATCTTTGAGTGAATTTCCAAAAGTCAGATTTTTGCTGAAGGTGTGACCCCGGGGCTTAAGGATTTTTTCAAAAAAATATTTTCTACCGGTAAAATTTTTGAGGGCTGATTTCTTGTCCTTTGATAAAAAGCCTTCTGTTTCGCATGCCAAACCTTTCAGGAGAGCATTTTCAGGCTTTTGGCACCATCTTTGAGTGAATTGCCAAAAGTCAGATTTTTGCTGAAATTGTGACCCCGTGGCTTAGGGATTTTTTCAAAAAAATATTTTCTGCCGGTTAAGTTTTTGAGGGCTGATTTCTTGTCCTGTGATAAAAAGCCTTCTGTTTCGAGTGCCAAACCCCGGGGCTTAGGGATTTTTTCAAAAAAATATTTTCTGCCGGTTAGGTTTTTGAGGGCTGATTTCTTGTCCTGTGATAAAAAGCCTTCTGTTTCGAGTGCCAAACCATTGAGGAGAGCATTTTCAGGCTATTGGCACCATTTTTGAGTGAATTGCCAAAAGTCAGATTTTTGCTGAAATTGTGACCCCGGGGCTTAGGGATTTTTTCAAAAAAATATTTTCTGTCGGTTAAGTTTTTGAGGGCTGATTTCTTGTCCTGTGATAAAAAGCCTTCTGTTTGAAGTGCCAAACCTTTCAGGAGAGCATTTTCAGGCTTTTGGCACCATCTTTGAGTGAATTGCCAAAAGTCAGATTTTTGCTGAAATTGTGACCCCGGGGCTTAGGGATTTTTTCAAAAAAATATTTTCTGCCGGTTAAGTTTTTGAGGGCTGATTTCTTGTCCTGTGATGAAAAGCCTTCTGTTTCGAGTGCCAAACCCCGGGGCTTAGGGATTTTTTCAAAAAAATATTTTCTGCCGGTTATGTTTTTGAGGGCTGATTTCTTGTCCTGTGATAAAAAGCCTTCTGTTTCGCGTGCCAAACCTTTTAGGAGAGCATTTTCAGGCTTTTGGCACCATCTTTGAGTGAATTTCCAAAAGTCAGATTTTTGCTGAAGTTGTGACCCCGAGGCTTAGGGATTTTTTCAAAAAAATATTTTCTACCGGTAAAATTTTTGAGGGCTGATTTCTTGTCCTGTGATAAAAAGCCTTCTGTTTCGCATGCCAAACCTTTCAGGAGAGCATTTTCAAGCTTTTGGCACCATCTTTGAGTGAATTGCCAAAAGTCAGATTTTTGCTAAAATTGTGACCCCGGGGCTTAGGGTTTTTTTCAAAAAAATATTTTCTGCCGGTTATGTTTTTGAGGGCTGATTTCTTGTCCTGTGATAAAAAGCCTTCTGTTTCGAGTGCCAAACCCCGGGGCTTAGGGATTTTTTCAAAAAAATATTTTCTGCCGGTTAGGTTTTTGAGGGCTGATTTCTTGTCCTGTGATAAAAAGCCTTCTGTTTCGAGTGCCAAACCATTGAAGAGAGTATTTTCAGGCTTTTGGCACCATTTTTGAGTGAATTGCCAAAAGTCAGATTTTTGCTGAAATTGTGACCCCGGGGCTTAGGGATTTTTTCAAAAAAATATTTTCTGCCGGTTAAGTTTTGGAGGGCTGATTTCTTGTCCTGTGATAAAAAGCCTTCTGTTTCAAGTGCCAAATCTTTCAGGAGAGCATTTTCAGGCTTTTGGCACCATCTTTGAGTGAATTGCCAAAAGTCAGATTTTTGCTGAAATTGTGACCCCGGGGCTTAGGGATTTTTTCAAAAAAATATTTTCTGCCGGTTATGTTTTTGAGGGCTGATTTCTTGTCCTGTGATAAAAAGCCTTCTGTTTCAAGTGCCATACCTTTCAGGAGAGTATTTTCAGGCTTTTGGCACCATCTTTGATTGAATTGCCAAAAGTCAGATTTTTGCTAAAATTGTTACCCCGGGGCTTAGGGATTTTTTCAAAAAAATATTTTCTGCCGGTTAAGTTTTTGAGGGCTGATTTCTTGTCTTGTGATAAAAAGCCTTCTGTTTCGAGTGCCAAACCTTTCAGGAGAGCATTTTCAAGCTTTTGGCACCATTTTTGAGTGAATTGCCAAAAGTCAGATTTTTGCTGAAATTGTGACCCCGGGGCTTAGGGATTTTTTCAAAAAAATATTTTCTGCCGGTTATGTTTTTGAGGGCTGATTTCTTCTCCTCTGATAAAAAGCCTTCTGTTTCAAGTGCCAAACCTTTCAGGAGAGCATTTTCAGGCTTTGGCACCATCTTTGAGTGAATTGCCAAAAGTCAGATTTTTGCTGATATTGTGACCCCGGGGCTTAGGGATTGTTTCAAAAAAATATTTTCTGCCGGTTAGGTTTTTGAGGGCTGATTTCTTGTCCTGTGATAAAAAGCCTTCTGTTTCGAGTGCCAAACCCCGGGGCTTAGGGATTTTTTCAAAAAAATATTTTCTGCCGGTTGAGTTTTTGAGGGCTGATTTCTTGTCCTGTGATAAAAAGCCTTCTGTTTCGTGTGCCAAACCATTGAGGAGAGCATTTTCAGGCTTTTGGCACCATTTTTGAGTGAATTCCCAAAAGTCAGATTTTTGCTGAAATTGTGACCCCGGGGCTTAGGGATTTTTTCAAAAAAATATTTTCTGCCGGTTAAGTTTTGGAGGGCTGATTTCTTGTCCTGTGATAAAAAGCCTTCTGTTTCAAGTGCCAAACCTTTCAGGAGAGCATTTTCAGGCTTTTGGCACCATCTTTGAGTGAATTGCCAAAAGTCAGATTTTTGCTGAAATTGTGACCCCGGGGCTTAGGGATTTTTTCAAAAAAATATTTTCTGCCGGTTAAGTTTTTGAGGGCTGATTTCTTGTCCTGTGATAAAAAGCCTTCTGTTTCGAGTGCCAAACCCCGGGGCTTAGGGATTTTTTCAAATAAATATTTTCTGCCGGTTAGGTTTTTGAGGGCTGATTTCTTGTCCTGTGATAAAAAGCCTTGTGTTTCGAGTGCCAAACCCCGGGGCTTAGGGATTTTTTCAAAAAAATATTTTCTGCCGGTTATGTTTTTGAGGGCTGATTTCTTGTCCTGTGATAAAAAGCCTTCTGTTTCGCGTGCCAAACCTTTTAGGAGAGCATTTTCAGGCTTTTGGCACCATCTTTGAGTGAATTTCCAAAAGTCAGATTTTTGCTGAAGTTGTGACCCCGAGGCTTAGGGATTTTTTCAAAAAAATATTTTCTACCGGTAAAATTTTTGAGGGCTGATTTCTTGTCCTGTGATAAAAAGCCTTCTGTTTCGCATGCCAAACCTTTCAGGAGAGCATTTTCAAGCTTTTGGCACCATCTTTGAGTGAATTGCCAAAAGTCAGATTTTTGGTAAAATTGTGACCCCGGGGCTTAGGGTTTTTTTCAAAAAAATATTTTCTGCCGGTTATGTTTTTGAGGGCTGATTTCTTGTCCTGTGATAAAAAGCCTTCTGTTTCGAGTGCCAAACCCCGGGGCTTAGGGATTTTTTCAAAAAAATATTTTCTGCCGGTTAGGTTTTTGAGGGCTGATTTCTTGTCCTGTGATAAAAAGCCTTCTGTTTCGAGTGCCAAACCATTGAAGAGAGTATTTTCAGGCTTTTGGCACCATTTTTGAGTGAATTGCCAAAAGTCAGATTTTTGCTGAAATTGTGACCCCGGGGCTTAGGGATTTTTTCAAAAAAATATTTTCTGCCGGTTAAGTTTTGGAGGGCTGATTTCTTGTCCTGTGATAAAAAGCCTTCTGTTTCAAGTGCCAAATCTTTCAGGAGAGCATTTTCAGGCTTTTGGCACCATCTTTGAGTGAATTGCCAAAAGTCAGATTTTTGCTGAAATTGTGACCCCGGGGCTTAGGGATTTTTTCAAAAAAATATTTTCTGCCGGTTATGTTTTTGAGGGCTGATTTCTTGTCCTGTGATAAAAAGCCTTCTGTTTCAAGTGCCATACCTTTCAGGAGAGTATTTTCAGGCTTTTGGCACCATCTTTGATTGAATTGCCAAAAGTCAGATTTTTGCTAAAATTGTTACCCCGGGGCTTAGGGATTTTTTCAAAAAAATATTTTCTGCCGGTTAAGTTTTTGAGCGCTGATTTCTTGTCTTGTGATAAAAAGCCTTCTGTTTCGAGTGCCAAACCTTTCAGGAGAGCATTTTCAAGCTTTTGGCACCATTTTTGAGTGAATTGCCAAAAGTCAGATTTTTGCTGAAATTGTGACCCCGGGGCTTAGGGATTTTTTCAAAAAAATATTTTCTGCCGGTTATGTTTTTGAGGGCTGATTTCTTCTCCTCTGATAAAAAGCCTTCTGTTTCAAGTGCCAAACCTTTCAGGAGAGCATTTTCAGGCTTTGGCACCATCTTTGAGTGAATTGCCAAAAGTCAGATTTTTGCTGATATTGTGACCCCGGGGCTTAGGGATTGTTTCAAAAAAATATTTTCTGCCGGTTAGGTTTTTGAGGGCTGATTTCTTGTCCTGTGATAAAAAGCCTTCTGTTTCGAGTGCCAAACCCCGGGGCTTAGGGATTTTTTCAAAAAAATATTTTCTGCCGGTTGAGTTTTTGAGGGCTGATTTCTTGTCCTGTGATAAAAAGCCTTCTGTTTCGAGTGCCAAACCATTGAGGAGAGCATTTTCAGGCTTTTGGCACCATTTTTGAGTGAATTCCCAAAAGTCAGATTTTTGCTGAAATTGTGACCCCGGGGCTTAGGGATTTTTTCAAAAAAATATTTTCTGCCGGTTAAGTTTTGGAGGGCTGATTTCTTGTCCTGTGATAAAAAGCCTTCTGTTTCAAGTGCCAAACCTTTCAGGAGAGCATTTTCAGGCTTTTGGCACCATCTTTGAGTGAATTGCCAAAAGTCAGATTTTTGCTGAAATTGTGACCCCGGGGCTTAGGGATTTTTTCAAAAAAATATTTTCTGCCGGTTAAGTTTTTGAGGGCTGATTTCTTGTCCTGTGATAAAAAGCCTTCTGTTTCAAGTGCCAAACCTTTCAGGAGAGCATTTTCAGGCTTTTGGCACCATCTTTGAGTGAATTGCCAAAAGTCAGATTTTTGCTGAAATTGTGACCCCGGGGCTTAGGGATTTTTTCAAAAAAATATTTTCTGCCGGTTATGTTTTTGAGGGCTGATTTCTTGTCCTGTGATAAAAAGCCTTCTGTTTCAAGTGCCATACCTTTCAGGAGAGTATTTTCAGGCTTTTGGCACCATCTTTGAGTGAATTGCCAAAAGTCAGATTTTTGCTAAAATTGTGACCCCGGGGCTTAGGGTTTTTTTCAAAAAAATATTTTCTGCCGGTTATGTTTTTGAGGGCTGATTTCTTGTCCTGTGATAAAAAGCCTTCTGTTTCGAGTGCCAAACCCCGGGGCTTAGGGATTTTTTCAAATAAATATTTTCTGCCGGTTAGGTTTTTGAGGGCTGATTTCTTGTCCTGTGATAAAAAGCCTTGTGTTTCGAGTGCCAAACCATTAAGGACAGCATTTTCAGGCTTTTGGCACCATTTTTGAGTGAATTGCCAAAATTCAGATTTTTGCTGAAATTGTGACCCCGGGGCTTAGGGATTTTTTCAAAAAAATATTTTCTGCCGGTTATGTTTTTGAGGGCTGATTTCTTGTCCTATGATAAAAAGCCTTCTGTTTCGAGTGCCAAACCTTTTAGGAGAGCATTTTCAGGCTTTTGGCACCATCTTTGAGTGAATTTCCAAAAGTCAGATATTTGCTGAAGTTGTGACCCCGGGGCTTAGGGATTTTTTCGAAAAAATATTTTCTACCGGTAAAATTTTGGAGGGCTGATTTCTTCTCCTGTGATAAAAAGCCTTCTGTTTCAAGTGCCAAACCATTGAGGAGAGCATTTTCAGGCTTTTGGCACCATTTTTGAGTGAATTGCCAAAAGTCAGATTTTTGCTGAAATTGTGACCCCGGGGCTTAGGGATTTTTTCAAAAAAATATTTTCTGCCGGTTAAGTTTTTGAGGGCTGATTTCTTGTCCTGTGATAAAAAGCCTTCTGTTTCGAGTGCCAAACCATTCAGGAGAGCATTTTCAGGCTTTTGGCACCATCTTTGAGTGAATTGCCAAAAGTCAGATTTTTGCTGAAATTGTGACCCCGGGGCTTAGGGATTTTTTCAAAAAAGTATTTTCTGCCGGTTAAGTTTTTGAGGGCTGATTTCTTGTCCTGTGTTAAAAAGCCTTCTGTTTCAAGTGCCAAACCTTTCAGGAGAGCATTTTCAGGCTTTTGGCACCATCTTTGAGTGAATTGCCAAAAGTCAGATTTTTGCTGAAATTGTGACCCCGGGGCTTAGGGTTTTTTTCCAAAAAATATTTTCTGCCGGTTAAGTTTTTGAGGGCTGATTTCTTGTCCTGTGATAAAAAGCCTTCTGTTTCGAGTGCCAAACCCCGGGGCTTAGGGATTTTTTCAACAAAATATTTTCTGCCGGTTATGTTTTTGACGGCTGATTTCTTGTCCTGTGATAAAAAGCCTTCTGTTTCGAGTGCCAAACCTTTTAGGAGAGCATTTTCAGGCTTTTGGCACCATTTTTGAGTGAATTGCCAAAATTCAGATTATTGCTGAAGTTGTGACCCCGGGGCTTAGGGATTTTTTCAAAAAAATATTTTCTGCCGGTTAAGTTTTTGAGGGCTGATTTCTTGTCCTGTGATAAAAAGCCTTCTGTTTCGAGTGCCAAACCCCGGGGCTTAGGGATTTTTTCAAAAAAATATTTTCTGCCGGTTAAGTTTTTGAGGGCTGATTTCTTGTCCTGTGATAAAAAGCCTTCTGTTTCAAGTGCCAAACCTTTCAGGAGAGCATTTTCAGGCTTTTGGCACCATCTTTGAGTGAATTGCCAAAAGTCAGATTTTTGCTGAAATTGTGACCCCGGGGCTTAGGGATTTTTTCAAAAAAATATTTTCTGCCGGTTAAGTTTTTGAGGGCTGATTTCTTGTCCTGTGATGAAAAGCCTTCTGTTTCGAGTGCCAAACCCCGGGGCTTAGGGATTTTTTCAAAAAAATATTTTCTACCGGTAAAATTTTTGAGGGCTGATTTCTTGTCCTTTGATAAAAAGCCTTCTGTTTCGCATGCCAAACCTTTCAGGAGAGCATTTTCAAGCTTTTGCCACCATTTTTGAGTGAATTGCCAAAAGTCAGATTTTTGCTGAAATTGTGACCCCGGGGCTTAGGGATTTTTTCAAAAAAATATTTTCTGCCGGTTAAGTTTTGGAGGGCTGATTTCCTGTCCTGTGATAAAAAGCCTTCTGTTTCAAGTGCCAAACCTTTCAGGAGAGCATTTTCAGGCTTTTGGCACCATCTTTGAGTGAATTGCCAAAAGTCAGATTTTTGCTGAAATTGTGACCCCGTGGCTTAGGGATTTTTTCATAAAAATATTTTCTGCCGGTTAGGTTTTTGAGGGCTGATTTCTTGTCCTGTGATAAAAAGCCTTCTGTTTCGAGTGCCAAACCATTGAGGAGAGCATTTTCAGGCTTTTGGCACCATCTTTGAGTGAATTGCCAAAAGTCAGATTTTTGCTAAAATTGTTACCCCGGGGCTTAGGGATTTTTTCAAAAAAATATTTTCTGCCGGTTATGTTTTTGAGGGTTGCTTTCTTGTCCTGTGATAAAAAGCCTTCTGTTTCGAGTGCCAAACCTTTTAGGAGAGCATTTTCAGGCTTTTGGCACCATCTTTGAGTGAATTTCCAAAAGTCAGATTTTTGCTGAAGTTGTGACCCCGGGGCTTAGGGATTTTTTCAAAAAAATATTTTCTACCGGTAAAATTTTTGAGGGCTGATTTCTTGTCCTTTGATAAAAAGCCTTCTGTTTCGCATGCCAAACCTTTCAGGAGAGCATTTTCAGGCTTTTGGCACCATCTTTGAGTGAATTGCCAAAAGTCAGATTTTTGCTGAAATTGTGACCCCGGGGCTTAGGGATTTTTTCATAAAAATATTTTCTGCCGGTTAGGTTTTTGAGGGCTGATTTCTTGTCCTGTGATAAAAAGCCTTCTGTTTCGAGTGCCAAACTATTGAGGAGAGCATTTTCAGGCTTTTGGCACCATTTTTGAGTGAATTGCCAAAAGTCAGATTTTTGCTGAAATTGTGACCCCGGGGCTTAGGGATTTTTTCAACAAAATATTTTCTGCCGGTTATGTTTTTGAGGGCTGATTTCTTGTCCTGTGATAAAAAGCCTTCTGTTTCGAGTGCCAAACCTTTTAGGAGAGCATTTTCAGGCTTTTGGCACCATTTTTGAGTGAATTGCCAAAATTCAGATTATTGCTGAAGTTGTGACCCCGGGGCTTAGGGATTTTTTCAAAAAAATATTTTCTGCCGGTTAAGTTTTTGAGGGCTGATTTCTTGTCCTGTGATAAAAAGCCTTCTGTTTCGAGTGCCAAACCCCGGGGCTTAGGGATTTTTTCAAAAAAATATTTTCTGCGGGTTAGGTTTTTGAGGGCTGATTTCTTGTCCTGTGATAAAAAGCCTTCTGTTTGAAGTGCCAAACCATTGAGGAGAGCATTTTCAGGCTTTTGGCACCATCTTTGAGTGAATTGCCAAAAGTCAGATTTTTGCTGAAATTGTGGCCCCGGGGCTTAGGGATTTTTTCAAAAAAATATTTTCTGCCGGTTAAGTTTTTGAGGGCTGATTTCTTGTCCTGTGATGAAAAGCCTTCTGTTTCGAGTGCCAAACCCCGGGGCTTAGGGATTTTTTCAAAAAAATATTTTCTGCCGGTTATGTTTTTGAGGGCTGATTTCTTGTCCTGTGATAAAAAGCCTTCTGTTTCGAGTGCCAAACCTTTTAGGAGAGCATTTTCAGGCTTTTGGCACCATCTTTGAGTGAATTTCCAAAAGTCAGATTTTTGCTGAAGTTGTGACCCCGGGGCTTAGGGATTTTTTCAAAAAAATATTTTCTACCGGTAAAATTTTTGAGGGCTGATTTCTTGTCCTGTGATAAAAAGCCTTCTGTTTCAAGTGCCATACCTTTCAGGAGAGCATTTTAAGGCTTTTGCCACCATTTTTGAGTGAATTGCCAAAAGTCAGATTTTTGCTGAAATTGTGACCCCGGGGCTTAGGGATTTTTTCAAAAAAATATTTTCTGCCGGTTAAGTTTTTGAGGGCTGATTTCTTGTCCTTTGATAAAAAGCCTTCTGTTTCAAGTGCCAAACCATTCAGGAGAGCAATTTCAGGCTTTTGGCACCATCTTTGAGTGAATTGCCAAAAGTCAGATTTTTGCTGAAATTGTGACCCCGGGGCTTAGGGATTTTTTCAAAAAAATATTTTCTGCCGGTTAAGTTTTTGAGGGCTGATTTCTTGTCCTGTGATAAAAAGCCTTCTGTTTCAAGTGCCAAACCTTTCAGGAGAGCATTTTCAGGCTTTTGGCACCATCTTTGAGTGAATTGCCGAAAGTCAGATTTTTGATGAAATTGTGACCCCGGGGCTTAGGGATTTTTTCAAAAAAATATTTTCTGCCGGTTAGGTTTTTGAGGGCTGATTTCTTGTCCTGTGATAAAAAGCCTTCTGTTTCAAGTGCCATACCTTTCAGGAGAGCATTTTCAGGCTTTTGGCACCATCTTTGAGTGAATTGCCAAAAGTCAGATTTTTGCTAAAATTGTGACCCCGGGGCTTAGGGTTTTTTTCAAAAAAATATTTTCTGCCGGTTATGTTTTTGAGGGCTGATTTCTTGTCCTGTGATAAAAAGCCTTCTGTTTCGAGTGCCATACCTTTCAGGAGAGTATTTTCAGGCTTTTGGCACCATCTTTGAGTGAATTGCCAAAAGTCAGATTTTTGCTGAAATTGTGACCCCGGGGCTTAGGGATTTTTTTAAAAAAATATTTTCTGCCGGTTAAGTTTTTGAGGGCTGATTTCTTGTCGTGTGATAAAAAGCCTTCTGTTTCGAGTGCCAAACCCCGGGGCTTAGGGATTTTTTCAACAAAATATTTTCTGCCGGTTATGTTTTTGAGGGCTGATTTCTTGTCCTGTGATAAAAAGCCTTCTGTTTCGAGTGCCAAACCTTTCAGGAGAGCATTTTCAGGCTTTTGGCACCATTTTTGAGTGAATTGCCAAAAGTCAGATTTTTGCTGAAATTGTGACCCCGGGGCTTAGGGATTTTTTCAAAAAAATATTTTCTGCCGGTTAGGTTTTTGAGGGCTGATTTCTTGTCCTGTGATAAAAAGCCTTCTGTTTCGAGTGCCAAACCATTGAGGAGAGCATTTTCAGGCTTTTGGCACCATTTTTGAGTGAATTGCCAAAAGTCAGATTTTTGCTGAAATTGTGACCCCGGGGCTTAGGGATTTTTTCAAAAAAATATTTTCTGCCGGTTAAGTTTTTGAGGGCTGATTTCTTGTCCTGTGATAAAAAGCCTTCTGTTTCAAGTGCCAAACCATTCAGGAGAGCAATTTCAGGCTTTTGGCACCATCTTTGAGTGAATTGCCAAAAGTCAGATTTTTGCTGAAATTGTGACCCCGGGGCTTAGGGATTTTTTCAAAAAAATATTTTCTGCCGGTTAAGTTTTTGAGGGCTGATTTCTTGTCCTGTGATAAAAAGCCTTCTGTTTCAAGTGCCAAACCTTTCAGGAGAGCATTTTCAGGCTTTTGGCACCATCTTTGAGTGAATTGCCAAAAGTCAGATTTTTGCTGAAATTGTGACACCGGGGCTTAGGGATTTTTTCAAAAAAATATTTTCTGCCGGTTATGTTTTTGAGGGCTGATTTCTTGTCCTGTGATAAAAAGCCTTCTGTTTCAAGTGCCATACCTTTCAGGAGAGTATTTTCAGGCTTTTGGCACCATCTTTGAGTGAATTGCCAAAAGTCAGATTTTTGCTAAAATTGTGACCCCGGGGCTTAGGGTTTTTTTCAAAAAAATATTTTCTGCCGGTTATGTTTTTGAGGGCTGATTTCTTGTCCTGTGATAAAAAGCCTTCTGTTTCGAGTGCCATACCTTTCAGGAGAGTATTTTCAGGCTTTTGGCACCATCTTTGAGTGAATTGCCAAAAGTCAGATTTTTAATAAAATTGTGACCCCAGGGCTTAGGGTTTTTTTCAAAAAAATATTTTCTGCCGGTTATGTTTTTGAGGGCTGATTTCTTGTCCTGTGATAAAAAGCCTTCTGTTTCGAGTGCCAAACCCCGGGGCTTAGGGATTTTTTCAAAAAAATATTTTCTGCCGGTTAGGTTTTTGAGGGCTGATTTCTTCTCCTCTGATAAAAAGCCTTCTGTTTCAAGTGCCAAACCTTTCACGAGAGCATTTTCAGGCTTTTGGCACCATCTTTGAGTGAATTGCCAAAAGTCAGATTTTTGCTGAAATTGTGACCCCGGGGCTTAGGGATTTTTTCAAAAAAATATTTTCTGCCGGTTATGTTTTTGAGGGCTGATTTCTTGTCCTGTGATAAAAAGCCTTCTGTTTCAAGTGCCATACCTTTCAGGAGAGTATTTTCAGGCTTTTGGCACCATCTTTGAGTGAATTGCCAAAAGTCAGATTTTTGCTGGAATTGTGACCCCGGGGCTTAGGGTTTTTTTCAAAAAAATATTTTCTGCCGGTTATGTTTTTGAGGGCTGATTTCTTGTCCTGTGATAAAAAGCCTTCTGTTTCAAGTGCCATACCTTTCAGGAGAGTATTTTCAGGCTTTTGGCACCATCTTTGAGTGAATTGCCAAAAGTCAGATTTTTGCTAAAATTGTGACCCCGGGGCTTAGGGTTTTTTTCAAAAAAATATTTTCTGCCGGTTATGTTTTTGAGGGCTGATTTCTTGTCCTGTGATAAAAAGCCTTCTGTTTCGAGTGCCAAACCCCGGGGCTTAGGGATTTTTTCAAAAAAATATTTTCTGCCGGTTAGGTTTTTGAGGGCTGATTTCTTGTCCTGTGATAAAAAGCCTTCTGTTTCGAGTGCCAAACCATTGAGGAGAGCATTTTCAGGCTTTTGGCACCATTTTTGAGTGAATTGCCAAAATTCAGATTTTTGCTGAAATTGTGACCCCGGGGCTTAGGGATTTTTTCAAAAAAATATTTTCTGCCGGTTATGTTTTTGAGGGCTGATTTCTTGTCCTGTGATAAAAAGCCTTCTGTTTCGAGTGCCAAACCTTTTAGGAGATCATTTTCAGGCTTTTGGCACCACTTTTGAGTGAATTGCCAAAAGTCAGATTTTTGCTGAAGTTGTGACCCCGGGTCTTAGGGATTTTTTCAAAAAAATATTTTCTGCCGGTTATGTTTTTGAGGGCTGATTTCTTGTCCTGTGATAAAAAGCCTTCTGTTTCGAGTGCCAAACCCCGGGGCTTAGGGATTTTTTCAAAAAAAAATTTTCTGCCGGTTAGGTTTTTGAGGGCTGATTTTTTGTCCTGTGATAAAAATCCTTCTGTTTCGAATGCCAAACCATTGAGGAGAGCATTTTCAGGCTTTTGGCACCATTTTTGAGTGAATTGCCAAAATTCAGATTTTTGCTGAAATTGTGACCCCGGGGCTTAGGGATTTTTTCAAAAAAATATTTTCTGCCGGTTAAGTTTTTGAGGGCTGATTTCTTGTCCTGTGATAAAAAGCCTTCTGTTTCAAGTGCCAAACCTTTCAGGAGAGCATTTTCAGGCTTTTGGCACCATCTTTGAGTGAATTGCCAAAAGTCAGATTTTTGCTCAAATTGTGACCCCGGGGCTTAGGGATTTTTTCAAAAAAATATTTTCTGCCGGTTATGTTTTTGAGGGCTGATTTCTTGTCCTGTGATAAAAAGCCTTCTGTTTCGAGTGCCAAACCCCGGGGCTTAGGGATTTTTTCAAAAAAAAATTTTCTGCCGGTTAGGTTTTGGAGGGCTGATTTCTTGTCCTGTGATAAAAAGCCTTCTGTTTCAAGTGCCAAACCTTTCAGGAGAGCATTTTCAGGCTTTTGGCACCATCTTTGAGTGAATTGCCAAAAGTCAGATTTTTGCTGAAATTGTGACCCCGGGGCTTAGGGATTTTTTCAAAAAAGTATTTTCTGCCGGTTAAGTTTTTGAGGGCTGATTTCTTGTCCTGTGATAAAAAGCCTTCTGTTTCAAGTGCCAAACCTTTCAGGAGAGCATTTTCAGGCTTTTGGCACCATCTTTGAGTGAATTGCCAAAAGTCAGATTTTTGCTGAAATTGTGACCCCGGGGCTTAGGGATTTTTTCAAAAAAATATTTTCTGCCGGTTATGTTTTTGAGGGCTGATTTCTTGTCCTGTGATAAAAAGCCTTCTGTTTCGAGTGCCATACCTTTCAGGAGAGTATTTTCAGGCTTTTGGCACCATCTTTGAGTGAATTGCCAAAAGTCAGATTTTTGCTAAAATTGTGACCCCGGGGCTTAGGGTTTTTTTCAAAAAAATATTTTCTGCCGGTTATGTTTTTGAGGGCTGATTTCTTGTCCTGTGATAAAAAGCCTTCTGTTTCGAGTGCCAAACCATTGAGGAGAGCATTTTCAGGCTTTTGGCACCATTTTTGAGTGAATTGCCAAAAGTCAGATTTTTGCTGAAATTGTGACCCCGGGGCTTAGGGATTTTTTCAAAAAAATATTTTCTGCCGGTTAAGTTTTTGAGGGCTGATTTCTTGTCCTGTGATAAAAAGCCTTCTGTTTCAAGTGCCAAACCATTCAGGAGAGCATTTTCAGGCTTTTGGCACCATCTTTGAGTGAATTGCCAAAAGTCAGATTTTTGCTGAAATTGTGACCCCGGGGCTTAGGGATTTTTTCAAAAAAATATTTTCTGCCGGTTAAGTTTTTGAGGGCTGATTTCTTGTCCTGTGATAAAAAGCCTTCTGTTTCAAGTGCCAAACCTTTCAGGAGAGCATTTTCAGGCTTTTGGCATCATCTTTGAGTGAATTGCCAAAAGTCAGATTTTTGCTGAAATTGTGACCCCGGGGCTTAGGGATTTTTTCAAAAAAATATTTTCTGCCGGTTATGTTTTTGAGGGCTGATTTCTTGTCCTGTGATAAAAAGCCTTCTGTTTCAAGTGCCATACCTTTCAGGAGAGTATTTTCAGGCTTTTGGCACCATCTTTGAGTGAATTGCCAAAAGTCAGATTTTTGCTGGAATTGTGACCCCGGGGCTTAGGGTTTTTTTCAAAAAAATATTTTCTGCCGGTTATGTTTTTGAGGGCTGATTTCTTGTCCTGTGATAAAAAGCCTTCTGTTTCAAGTGCCATACCTTTCAGGAGAGTATTTTCAGGCTTTTGGCACCATCTTTGAGTGAATTGCCAAAAGTCAGATTTTTGCTAAAATTGTGACCCCGGGGCTTAGGGTTTTTTTCAAAAAAATATTTTCTGCCGGTTATGTTTTTGAGGGCTGATTTCTTGTCCTGTGATAAAAAGCCTTCTGTTTCGAGTGCCAAACCCCGGGGCTTAGGGATTTTTTCAAAAAAATATTTTCTGCCGGTTAGGTTTTTGAGGGCTGATTTCTTGTCCTGTGATAAAAAGCCTTCTGTTTCGAGTGCCAAACCATTGAGGAGAGCATTTTCAGGCTTTTGGCACCATTTTTGAGTGAATTGCCAAAATTCAGATTTTTGCTGAAATTGTGACCCCGGGGCTTAGGGATTTTTTCAAAAAAATATTTTCTGCCGGTTATGTTTTTGAGGGCTGATTTCTTGTCCTGTGATAAAAAGCCTTCTGTTTCGAGTGCCAAACCTTTTAGGAGATCATTTTCAGGCTTTTGGCACCACTTTTGAGTGAATTGCCAAAAGTCAGATTTTTGCTGAAGTTGTGACCCCGGGGCTTAGGGATTGTTTCAAAAAAATATTTTCTGCCGGTTAGGTTTTTGAGGGCTGATTTCTTGTCCTGTGATAAAAAGCCTTCTGTTTCGAGTGCCAAACCATTGAGGAGAGCATTTTCAGGCTTTTGGCACCATTTTTGAGTGAATTGCCAAAAGTCAGATTTTTGCTGAAATTGTGACCCCGGGGTTTAGGGATTTTTTCAAAAAAATATTTTCTGCCGGTTAAGTTTTTGAGGGCTGATTTCTTGTCCTGTGATAAAAAGCCTTCTGTTTCAAGTGCCAAACCATTCAGGAGAGCAATTTCAGGCTTTTGGCACCATCTTTGAGTGAATTGCCAAAAGTCAGATTTTTGCTGAAATTGTGACCCCGGGGCTTAGGGATTTTTTCAAAAAAATATTTTCTGCCGGTTAAGTTTTTGAGGGCTGATTTCTTGTCCTGTGATAAAAAGCCTTCTGTTTCAAGTGCCAAACCTTTCAGGAGAGCATTTTCAGGCTTTTGGCACCATCTTTGAGTGAATTGCCAAAAGTCAGATTTTTGCTGAAATTGTGACACCGGGGCTTAGGGATTTTTTCAAAAAAATATTTTCTGCCGGTTATGTTTTTGAGGGCTGATTTCTTGTCCTGTGATAAAAAGCCTTCTGTTTCGAGTGCCATACCTTTCAGGAGAGTATTTTCAGGCTTTTGGCACCATCTTTGAGTGAATTGCCAAAAGTCAGATTTTTGCTAAAATTGTGACCCCAGGGCTTAGGGTTTTTTTCAAAAAAATATTTTCTGCCGGTTATGTTTTTGAGGGCTGATTTCTTGTCCTGTGATAAAAAGCCTTCTGTTTCGAGTGCCAAACCCCGGGGCTTAGGGATTTTTTCAAAAAAATATTTTCTGCCGGTTAGGTTTTTGAGGGCTGATTTCTTCTCCTCTGATAAAAAGCCTTCTGTTTCAAGTGCCAAACCTTTCACGAGAGCATTTTCAGGCTTTTGGCACCATCTTTGAGTGAATTGCCAAAAGTCAGATTTTTGCTGAAATTGTGACCCCGGGGCTTAGGGATTTTTTCAAAAAAATATTTTCTGCCGGTTATGTTTTTGAGGGCTGATTTCTTGTCCTGTGATAAAAAGCCTTCTGTTTCAAGTGCCATACCTTTCAGGAGAGTATTTTCAGGCTTTTGGCACCATCTTTGAGTGAATTGCCAAAAGTCAGATTTTTGCTGGAATTGTGACCCCGGGGCTTAGGGTTTTTTTCAAAAAAATATTTTCTGCCGGTTATGTTTTTGAGGGCTGATTTCTTGTCCTGTGATAAAAAGCCTTCTGTTTCAAGTGCCATACCTTTCAGGAGAGTATTTTCAGGCTTTTGGCACCATCTTTGAGTGAATTGCCAAAAGTCAGATTTTTGCTAAAATTGTGACCCCGGGGCTTAGGGTTTTTTTCAAAAAAATATTTTCTGCCGGTTATGTTTTTGAGGGCTGATTTCTTGTCCTGTGATAAAAAGCCTTCTGTTTCGAGTGCCAAACCCCGGGGCTTAGGGATTTTTTCAAAAAAATATTTTCTGCCGGTTAGGTTTTTGAGGGCTGATTTCTTGTCCTGTGATAAAAAGCCTTCTGTTTCGAGTGCCAAACCATTGAGGAGAGCATTTTCAGGCTTTTGGCACCATTTTTGAGTGAATTGCCAAAATTCAGATTTTTGCTGAAATTGTGACCCCGGGGCTTAGGGATTTTTTCAAAAAAATATTTTCTGCCGGTTATGTTTTTGAGGGCTGATTTCTTGTCCTGTGATAAAAAGCCTTCTGTTTCAAGTGCCAAACCTTTCAGGAGAGCATTTTCAGGCTTTTGGCACCATCTTTGAGTGAATTGCCAAAAGTCAGATTTTTGCTGAAATTGTGACCCCGGGGCTTAGGGATTTTTTCAAAAAAATATTTTCTGCCGGTTATGTTTTTGAGGGCTGATTTCTTGTCCTGTGATAAAAAGCCTTCTGTTTCGAGTGCCAAACCCCGGGGCTTAGGGATTTTT
This sequence comes from Podarcis liolepis, assembly GCF_965112155.1. Lineage (NCBI taxonomy): Eukaryota > Metazoa > Chordata > Lepidosauria > Squamata > Lacertidae > Podarcis > Podarcis liolepis. The sequence goes on along the minus strand of NC_139566.1, from coordinate 35,340,208 downwards.
TCAAAAAAAAATTTTCTGCCGGTTAGGTTTTTGAGGGCTGATTTTTTGTCCTGTGATAAAAATCCTTCTGTTTCGAATGCCAAACCATTGAGGAGAGCATTTTCAGGCTTTTGGCACCATCTTTGAGTGAATTGCCAAAAGTCAGATTTTTGCTAAAATTGTGACCCCGGGGCTTAGGGTTTTTTTCAAAAAAATATTTTCTGCCGGTTAAGTTTTTGAGGGCTGATTTCTTGTCCTGTGATAAAAAGCCTTCTGTTTCAAGTGCCAAACCTTTCAGGAGAGCATTTTCAGGCTTTTGGCACCATTTTTGAGTGAATTGCCAAAAGTCAGATTTTTGCTGAAATTGTGACCCCGGGGCTTAGGGATTTTTTCAAAAAAATATTTTCTGCCGGTTAAGTTTTTGAGGGCTGATTTCTTGTCCTGTGATAAAAAGCCTTCTGTTTCAAGTGCCAAACCTTTCAGGAGAGCATTTTCAGGCTTTTGGCACCATCTTTGAGTGAATTGCCAAAAGTCAGATTTTTGCTGAAATTGTGACCCCGGGGCTTAGGGATTGTTTCAAAAAAATATTTTCTGCCGGTTAGGTTTTTGAGGGCTGATTTCTTGTCCTGTGATAAAAAGCCTTCTGTTTCGAGTGCCAAACCATCGAGGAGAGCATTTTCAGGCTTTTGGCACCATTTTTGAGTGAATTGCCAAAAGTCAGATTTTTGCTGAAATTGTGACCCCGGGGTTTAGGGATTTTTTCAAAAAAATATTTTCTGCCGGTTAAGTTTTTGAGGGCTGATTTCTTGTCCTGTGATAAAAAGCCTTCTGTTTCAAGTGCCAAACCATTCAGGAGATCAATTTCAGGCTTTTGGCACCATCTTTGAGTGAATTGCCAAAAGTCAGATTTTTGCTGAAATTGTGACCCCGGGGCTTAGGGATTTTTTCAAAAAAATATTTTCTGCCGGTTAAGTTTTTGAGGGCTGATTTCTTGTCCTGTGATAAAAAGCCTTCTGTTTCAAGTGCCAAACCTTTCAGGAGAGCATTTTCAGGCTTTTGGCACCATCTTTGAGTGAATTGCCAAAAGTCAGATTTTTGCTGAAATTGTGACACCGGGGCTTAGGGATTTTTTCAAAAAAATATTTTCTGCCGGTTATGTTTTTGAGGGCTGATTTCTTGTCCTGTGATAAAAAGCCTTCTGTTTCGAGTGCCATACCTTTCAGGAGAGTATTTTCAGGCTTTTGGCACCATCTTTGAGTGAATTGCCAAAAGTCAGATTTTTGCTAAAATTGTGACCCCAGGGCTTAGGGTTTTTTTCAAAAAAATATTTTCTGCCGGTTATGTTTTTGAGGGCTGATTTCTTGTCCTGTGATAAAAAGCCTTCTGTTTCGAGTGCCAAACCCCGGGGCTTAGGGATTTTTTCAAAAAAATATTTTCTGCCGGTTAGGTTTTTGAGGGCTGATTTCTTGTCCTGTGATAAAAAGCCTTCTGTTTCGAGTGCCAAACCATTGAGGAGAGCATTTTCAGGCTTTTGGCACCATTTTTGAGTGAATTGCCAAAATTCAGATTTTTGCTGAAATTGTGACCCCGGGGCTTAGGGATTTTTTCAAAAAAATATTTTCTGCCGGTTATGTTTTTGAGGGCTGATTTCTTGTCCTGTGATAAAAAGCCTTCTGTTTCAAGTGCCAAACCTTTCAGGAGAGCATTTTCAGGCTTTTGGCACCATCTTTGAGTGAATTGCCAAAAGTCAGATTTTTGCTGAAATTGTGACCCCGGGGCTTAGGGATTTTTTCAAAAAAATATTTTCTGCCGGTTATGTTTTTGAGGGCTGATTTCTTGTCCTGTGATAAAAAGCCTTCTGTTTCGAGTGCCAAACCCCGGGGCTTAGGGATTTTTTCAAAAAAAAATTTTCTGCCGGTTAGGTTTTTGAGGGCTGATTTTTTGTCCTGTGATAAAAATCCTTCTGTTTCGAATGCCAAACCATTGAGGAGAGCATTTTCAGGCTTTTGGCACCATCTTTGAGTGAATTGCCAAAAGTCAGATTTTTGCTAAAATTGTGACCCCGGGGCTTAGGGTTTTTTTCAAAAAAATATTTTCTGCCGGTTAAGTTTTTGAGGGCTGATTTCTTGTCCTGTGATAAAAAGCCTTCTGTTTCAAGTGCCAAACCTTTCAGGAGAGCATTTTCAGGCTTTTGGCACCATTTTTGAGTGAATTGCCAAAAGTCAGATTTTTGCTGAAATTGTGACCCCGGGGCTTAGGGATTTTTTCAAAAAAATATTTTCTGCCGGTTAAGTTTTTGAGGGCTGATTTCTTGTCCTGTGATAAAAAGCCTTCTGTTTCAAGTGCCAAACCTTTCAGGAGAGCATTTTCAGGCTTTTGGCACCATCTTTGAGTGAATTGCCAAAAGTCAGATTTTTGCTGAAATTGTGACCCCGGGGCTTAGGGATTGTTTCAAAAAAATATTTTCTGCCGGTTAGGTTTTTGAGGGCTGATTTCTTGTCCTGTGATAAAAAGCCTTCTGTTTCGAGTGCCAAACCATCGAGGAGAGCATTTTCAGGCTTTTGGCACCATTTTTGAGTGAATTGCCAAAAGTCAGATTTTTGCTGAAATTGTGACCCCGGGGTTTAGGGATTTTTTCAAAAAAATATTTTCTGCCGGTTAAGTTTTTGAGGGCTGATTTCTTGTCCTGTGATAAAAAGCCTTCTGTTTCAAGTGCCAAACCATTCAGGAGAGCAATTTCAGGCTTTTGGCACCATCTTTGAGTGAATTGCCAAAAGTCAGATTTTTGCTGAAATTGTGACCCCGGGGCTTAGGGATTTTTTCAAAAAAATATTTTCTGCCGGTTAAGTTTTTGAGGGCTGATTTCTTGTCCTGTGATAAAAAGCCTTCTGTTTCAAGTGCCAAACCTTTCAGGAGAGCATTTTCAGGCTTTTGGCACCATCTTTGAGTGAATTGCCAAAAGTCAGATTTTTGCTGAAATTGTGACCCCGGGGCTTAGGGATTTTTTCAAAAAAATATTTTCTGCCGGTTAAGTTTTGGAGGGCTGATTTCTTGTCCTGTGATAAAAAGCCTTCTGTTTCGAGTGCCATACCTTTCAGGAGAGTATTTTCAGGCTTTTGGCACCATCTTTGAGTGAATTGCCAAAAGTCAGATTTTTGCTAAAATTGTGACCCCAGGGCTTAGGGTTTTTTTCAAAAAAATATTTTCTGCCGGTTATGTTTTTGAGGGCTGATTTCTTGTCCTGTGATAAAAAGCCTTCTGTTTCAAGTGCCATACCTTTCAGGAGAGTATTTTCAGGCTTTTGGCACCATCTTTGAGTGAATTGCCAAAAGTCAGATTTTTGCTAAAATTGTGACCCCGGGGCTTAGGGTTTTTTTCAAAAAAATATTTTCTGCCGGTTATGTTTTTGAGGGCTGATTTCTTGTCCTGTGATAAAAAGCCTTCTGTTTCGAGTGCCAAACCTTTTAGGAGATCATTTTCAGGCTTTTGGCACCATCTTTGAGTGAATTGCCAAAAGTCAGATTTTTGCTGAAGTTGTGACCCCGGGTCTTAGGGATTTTTTCAAAAAAATATTTTCTGCCGGTTATGTTTTTGAGGGCTGATTTCTTGTCCTGTGATAAAAAGCCTTCTGTTTCGAGTGCCAAACCCCGGGGCTTAGGGATTTTTTCAAAAAAATATTTTCTGCCGGTTAGGTTTTTGAGGGCTGATTTTTTGTCCTGTGATAAAAATCCTTCTGTTTCGAATGCCAAACCATTGAGGAGAGCATTTTCAGGCTTTTGGCACCATTTTTGAGTGAATTGCCAAAATTCAGATTTTTGCTGAAATTGTGACCCCGGGGCTTAGGGATTTTTTCAAAAAAATATTTTCTGCCGGTTAAGTTTTTGAGGGCTGATTTCTTGTCCTGTTATAAAAAGCCTTCTGTTTCAAGTGCCAAACCTTTCAGGAGAGCATTTTCAGGCTTTTGGCACCATCTTTGAGTGAATTGCCAAAAGTCAGATTTTTGCTGAAATTGTGACCCCGGGGCTTAGGGATTTTTTCAAAAAAATATTTTCTGCCGGTTAAGTTTTTGAGGGCTGATTTCTTGTCCTGTGATAAAAAGCCTTCTGTTTCGAGTGCCAAACCCCGGGGCTTAGGGATTTTTTCAACAAAATATTTTCTGCCGGTTATGTTTTTGAGGGCTGATTTCTTGTCCTGTGATAAAAAGCCTTCTGTTTCGAGTGCCAAACCTTTTAGGAGAGCATTTTCAGGCTTTTGGCACCATTTTTGAGTGAATTGCCAAAATTCAGATTATTGCTGAAGTTGTGACCCCGGGGCTTAGGGATTTTTTCAAAAAAATATTTTCTGTCGGTTAAGTTTTTGAGGGCTGATTTCTTGTCCTGTGATAAAAAGCCTTCTGTTTCGAGTGCCAAACCCCGGGGCTTAGGGATTTTTTCAAAAAAATATTTTCTGCCGGTTAGGTTTTTGAGGGCTGATTTCTTGTCCTGTGATAAAAAGCCTTCTGTTTCGAGTGCCAAACAATTGAGGAGAGCATTTTCAGGCTTTTGGCACCATTTTTGAGTGAATTGCCAAAAGTCAGATTTTTGCTGAAATTGTGACCCCGGGGCTTAGGGATTTTTTCAAAAAAATATTTTCTGCCGGTTAAGTTTTTGAGGGCTGATTTCTTGTCCTGTGATAAAAAGCCTTCTGTTTGAAGTGCCAAACCTTTCAGGAGAGCATTTTCAGGCTTTTGGCACCATCTTTGAGTGAATTGCCAAAAGTCAGATTTTTGCTGAAATTGTGACCCCGGGGCTTAGGGATTTTTTCAAAAAAATATTTTCTGCCGGTTAAGTTTTTGAGGGCTGATTTCTTGTCCTGTGATAAAAAGCCTTCTGTTTCGAGTGCCAAACCTTTCAGGAGAGCATTTTCAGGCTTTTGGCACCATCTTTGAGTGAATTGCCGAAAGTCAGATTTTTGATGAAATTGTGACCCCGGGGCTTAGGGATTTTTTCAAAAAAATATTTTCTGCCGGTTAGGTTTTTGAGGGCTGATTTCTTGTCCTGTGATAAAAAGCCTTCTGTTTCAAGTGCCATACCTTTCAGGAGAGTATTTTCAGGCTTTTGGCACCATCTTTGAGTGAATTGCCAAAAGTCAGATTTTTGCTGAAATTGTGACCCCGGGGCTTAGGGATTTTTTCAAAAAAATATTTTCTGCCGGTTAAGTTTTTGAGGGCTGATTTCTTGTCTTGTGATAAAAAGCCTTCTGTTTCGAGTGCCAAACCTTTCAGGAGAGCATTTTCAAGCTTTTGGCACCATTTTTGAGTGAATTGCCAAAAGTCAGATTTTTGCTGAAATTGTGACCCCGGGGCTTAGGGATTTTTTCAAAAAAATATTTTCTGCCGGTTATGTTTTTGAGGGCTGATTTCTTGTCCTGTGATAAAAAGACTTCTGTTTCCATCGCCAAACATTTCAGGAAAGTATTTTCAGGCTTTTGGCACCATCTTTGAGTGAATTGCCAAAAGTCAGATTTTTGCTAAAATTGTAACCCCGGGGCTTAGGGATTTTTTCAAAAAAATATTTTCTGCCGGTTAAGTTTTTGAGGGCTGATTTCTTCTCCTCTGATAAAAAGCCTTCTGTTTCAAGTGCCAAACCTTTCAGGAGAGCATTTTCAGGCTTTTGGCACCATCTTTGAGTGAATTGCCAAAAGTCAGATTTTTGCTGAAATTGTGACCCCGGGGCTTAGGGATTGTTTCAAAAAAATATTTTCTGCCGGTTAGGTTTTTGAGGGCTGATTTCTTGTCCTGTGATAAAAAGCCTTCTGTTTCGAGTGCCAAACCCCGGGGCTTAGGGATTTTTTCAAAAAAATATTTTCTGCCGGTTGAGTTTTTGAGGGCTGATTTCTTGTCCTGTGATAAAAAGCTATCTGTTTCGAGTGCCAAACCATTGAGGAGAGCATTTTCAGGCTTTTGGCACCATTTTTGAGTGAATTGCCAAAAGTCAGATTTTTGCTGAAATTGTGACCCCGGGGCTTAGGGATTTTTTCAAAAAAATATTTTCTGCCGGTTAAGTTTTGGAGGGCTGATTTCTTGTCCTGTGATAAAAAGCCTTCTCTTTCAAGTGCCAAACCTTTCAGGAGAGCATTTTCAGGCTTTTGGCACCATCTTTGAGTGAATTGCCAAAAGTCAGATTTTTGCTGAAATTGTGACCCCGGGGCTTAGGGATTTTTTCAAAAAAATATTTTCTGCCGGTTAAGTTTTTGAGGGCTGATTTCTTGTCCTGTGAAGAAAAGCCTTCTATTTCGACTGCCAAACCCCGGGGCTTAGGGATTTTTTCAAAAAAATATTTTCTGCCGGTTATGTTTTTGAGGGCTGATTTCTTGTCCTGTGATAAAAAGCCTTCTGTTTCGAGTGCCAAACCTTTTAGGAGAGCATTTTCAGGCTTTTGGCACCATCTTTGAGTGAATTTCCAAAAGTCAGATTTTTGCTGAAGTTGTGACCCCGGGGCTTAGGGATTTTTTCATAAAAATATTTTCTGCCGGTTAGGTTTTTGAGGGCTGATTTCTTGTCCTGTGATAAAAAGCTATCTGTTTCGAGTGCCAAACCATTGAGGAGAGCATTTTCAGGCTTTTGGCACCATTTTTGAGTGAATTGCCAAAAGTCAGATTTTTGCTGAAATTGTGACCCCGGGGCTTAGGGATTTTTTCAAAAAAATATTTTCTGCCGGTTAAGTTTTTGAGGGCTGATTTCTTGTCCTGTGATAAAAAGCCTTCTGTTTCGAGTGCCAAACCTTTCAGGAGAGCATTTTCAGGCTTTTGGCAGCATTTTTGAGTGAATTGCCAAAAGTCAGATTTTTGCTGAAATTGTGACCCCGGGGCTTAGGGATTTTTTCAAAAAAATATTTTCTGCCGGTTATGTTTTTGAGGGCTGATTTCTTGTCCTGTGATAAAAAGACTTCTGTTTCCATCGCCAAACATTTCAGGAAAGTATTTTCAGGCTTTTGGCACCATCTTTGAGTGAATTGCCAAAAGTCAGATTTTTGCTAAAATTGTAACCCCGGGGCTTAGGGATTTTTTCAAAAAAATATTTTCTGCCGGGTAAGTTTTTGAGGGCTGATTTCTTCTCCTCTGATAAAAAGCCTTCTGTTTCAAGTGCCAAACCTTTCAGGAGAGCATTTTCAGGCTTTTGGCACCATCTTTGAGTGAATTGCCAAAAGTCAGATTTTTGCTGAAATTGTGACCCCGGGGCTTAGGGATTGTTTCAAAAAAATATTTTCTGCCGGTTAGGTTTTTGAGGGCTGATTTCTTGTCCTGTGATAAAAAGCCTTCTGTTTCGAGTGCCAAACCCCGGGGCTTAGGGATTTTTTCAAAAAAATATTTTCTGCCGGTTGAGTTTTTGAGGGCTGATTTCTTGTCCTGTGATAAAAAGCTATCTGTTTCGAGTGCCAAACCATTGAGGAGAGCATTTTCAGGCTTTTGGCACCATTTTTGAGTGAATTCCCAAAAGTCAGATTTTTGCTGAAATTGTGACCCCGGGGCTTAGGGATTTTTTCAAGAAAATATTTTCTGCCGGTTAAGTTTTGGAGGGCTGATTTCTTGTCCTGTGATAAAAAGCCTTCTCTTTCAAGTGCCAAAGCTTTCAGGAGAGCATTTTCAGGCTTTTGGCACCATCTTTGAGTGAATTGCCAAAAGTCAGATTTTTGCTGAAATTGTGACCCCGGGGCTTAGGGATTTTTTCAAAGAAGTATTTTCTGCCGGTTAAGTTTTTGAGGGCTGATTTCTTGTCCTGTGATAAAAAGCCTTCTGTTTCAAGTGCCAAACCTTTCAGGAGAGCATTTTCAGGCTTTTGGCACCATCTTTGAGTGAATTGCCAAAAGTCAGTTTTTTGCTGAAATTGTGACCCCGGGGCTTAGGGTTTTTTTCAAAAAAATATTTTCTGCCGGTTATGTTTTTGAGGGCTGATTTCTTGTCCTGTGATAAAAAGCCTTCTGTTTCGAGTGCCAAACCTTTTAGGAGAGCATTTTCAGGCTTTTGGCACCATCTTTGAGTGAATTTCCAAAAGTCAGATTTTTGCTGAAGTTGTGACCCCGGGGCTTAGGGATTTTTTCATAAAAATATTTTCTGCCGGTTAGGTTTTTGAGGGCTGATTTCTTGTCCTGTGATAAAAAGCCTTCTGTTTCGAGTGCCAAACCATTGAGGAGAGCATTTTCAGGCTTTTGGCACCATCTTTGAGTGAATTGCCAAAAGTCAGATTTTTGCTGAAATTGTGACCCCGGGGGCTTAGGGATTTTTTCAAAAAAATATTTTCTGCCGGTTAAGTTTTTGAGGGCTGATTTCTTGTCCTGTGATAAAAAGCCTTCTGTTTCGAGTGCCAAACCTTTCAGGAGAGCATTTTCAGGCTTTTGGCACCATCTTTGAGTGAATTGCCGAAAGTCAGATTTTTGCTAAAATTGTTACCCCGGGGCTTTGGGATTTTTTCAAAAAAATATTTTCTGCCGGTTAAGTTTTTGAGGGCTGATTTCTTGTCTTGTGATAAAAAGCCTTCTGTTTCGAGTGCCAAACCTTTCAGGAGAGCATTTTCAAGCTTTTGGCACCATTTTTGAGTGAATTGCCAAAAGTCAGATTTTTGCTGAAATTGTGACCCCGGGGCTTAGGGATTTTTTCAAAAAAATATTTTCTGCCGGTTATGTTTTTGAGGGCTGATTTCTTGTCCTGTGATAAAAAGACTTCTGTTTCCATCGCCAAACATTTCAGGAAAGTATTTTCAGGCTTTTGGCACCATCTTTGAGTGAATTGCCAAAAGTCAGATTTTTGCTAAAATTGTAACCCCGGGGCTTAGGGATTTTTTCAAAAAAATATTTTCTGCCGGTTAAGTTTTTGAGGGCTGATTTCTTCTCCTCTGATAAAAAGCCTTCTGTTTCAAGTGCCAAACCTTTCAGGAGAGCATTTTCAGGCTTTTGGCACCATCTTTGAGTGAATTGCCAAAAGTCAGATTTTTGCTGAAATTGTGACCCCGGGGCTTAGGGATTGTTTCAAAAAAATATTTTCTGCCGGTTAGGTTTTTGAGGGCTGATTTCTTGTCCTGTGATAAAAAGCCTTCTGTTTCGAGTGCCAAACCCCGGGGCTTAGGGATTTTTTCAAAAAAATATTTTCTGCCGGTTGAGTTTTTGAGGGCTGATTTCTTGTCCTGTGATAAAAAGCTATCTGTTTCGAGTGCCAAACCATTGAGGAGAGCATTTTCAGGCTTTTGGCACCATTTTTGAGTGAATTGCCAAAAGTCAGATTTTTGCTGAAATTGTGACCCCGGGGCTTAGGGATTTTTTCAAAAAAATATTTTCTGCCGGTTAAGTTTTGGAGGGCTGATTTCTTGTCCTGTGATAAAAAGCCTTCTCTTTCAAGTGCCAAACCTTTCAGGAGAGCATTTTTAGGCTTTCGGCACCATCTTTGAGTGAATTGCCAAAAGTCAGATTTTTGCTGAAATTGTGACCCCGGGGCTTAGGGATTTTTTCAAAAAAATATTTTCTGCCGGTTAAGTTTTTGAGGGCTGATTTCTTGTCCTGTGAAGAAAAGCCTTCTATTTCGAGTGCCAAACCCCGGGGCTTAGGGATTTTTTCAAAAAAATATTTTCTGCCGGTTATGTTTTGGAGGGCTGATTTCTTGTCCTGTGATAAAAAGCCTTCTCTTTCAAGTGCCAAACCTTTCAGGAGAGCATTTTCAGGCTTTTGGCACCATCTTTGAGTGAATTGCCAAAAGTCAGATTTTTGCTGAAGTTGTGACCCCGGGGCTTAGGGATTTTTTCATAAAAATATTTTCTGCCGGTTAGGTTTTTGAGGGCTGATTTCTTGTCCTGTGATAAAAAGCTATCTGTTTCGAGTGCCAAACCATTGAGGAGAGCATTTTCAGGCTTTTGGCACCATTTTTGAGTGAATTGCCAAAAGTCAGATTTTTGCTGAAATTGTGACCCCGGGGCTTAGGGATTTTTTCAAAAAAATATTTTCTGCCGGTTAAGTTTTTGAGGGCTGATTTCTTGTCCTGTGATAAAAAGCCTTCTGTTTCGAGTGCCAAACCTTTCAGGAGAGCATTTTCAGGCTTTTGGCAGCATTTTTGAGTGAATTGCCAAAAGTCAGATTTTTGCTGAAATTGTGACCCCGGGGCTTAGGGATTTTTTCAAAAAAATATTTTCTGCCGGTTATGTTTTTGAGGGCTGATTTCTTGTCCTGTGATAAAAAGACTTCTGTTTCCATCGCCAAACATTTCAGGAAAGTATTTTCAGGCTTTTGGCACCATCTTTGAGTGAATTGCCAAAAGTCAGATTTTTGCTAAAATTGTAACCCCGGGGCTTAGGGATTTTTTCAAAAAAATATTTTCTGCCGGTTAAGTTTTTGAGGGCTGATTTCTTCTCCTCTGATAAAAAGCCTTCTGTTTCAAGTGCCAAACCTTTCAGGAGAGCATTTTCAGGCTTTTGGCACCATCTTTGAGTGAATTGCCAAAAGTCAGATTTTTGCTGAAATTGTGACCCCGGGGCTTAGGGATTGTTTCAAAAAAATATTTTCTGCCGGTTAGGTTTTTGAGGGCTGATTTCTTGTCCTGTGATAAAAAGCCTTCTGTTTCGAGTGCCAAACCCCGGGGCTTAGGGATTTTTTCAAAAAAATATTTTCTGCCGGTTGAGTTTTTGAGGGCTGATTTCTTGTCCTGTGATAAAAAGCTATCTGTTTCGAGTGCCAAACCATTGAGGAGAGCATTTTCAGGCTTTTGGCACCATTTTTGAGTGAATTCCCAAAAGTCAGATTTTTGCTGAAATTGTGACCCCGGGGCTTAGGGATTTTTTCAAAAAAATATTTTCTGCCGGTTAAGTTTTGGAGGGCTGATTTCTTGTCCTGTGATAAAAAGCCTTCTCTTTCAAGTGCCAAAGCTTTCAGGAGAGCATTTTCAGGCTTTTGGCACCATCTTTGAGTGAATTGCCAAAAGTCAGATTTTTGCTGAAATTGTGACCCCGGGGCTTAGGGATTTTTTCAAAGAAGTATTTTCTGCCGGTTAAGTTTCTGAGGGCTGATTTCTTGTCCTGTGATAAAAAGCCTTCTGTTTCAAGTGCCAAACCTTTCAGGAGAGCATTTTCAGGCTTTTGGCACCATCTTTGAGTGAATTGCCAAAAGTCAGATTTTTGATGAAATTGTGACCCCGGGGCTTAGGGTTTTTTTCAAAAAAATATTTTCTGCCGGTTATGTTTTTGAGGGCTGATTTCTTGTCCTGTGATAAAAAGCCTTCTGTTTCGAGTGCCAAACCTTTTAGGAGAGCATTTTCAGGCTTTTGGCACCATCTTTGAGTGAATTTCCAAAAGTCAGATTTTTGCTGAAGTTGTGACCCCGGGGCTTAGGGATTTTTTCATAAAAATATTTTCTGCCGGTTAGGTTTTTGAGGGCTGATTTCTTGTCCTGTGATAAAAAGCCTTCTGTTTCGAGTGCCAAACCATTGAGGAGAGCATTTTCAGGCTTTTGGCACCATCTTTGAGTGAATTGCCAAAAGTCAGATTTTTGCTGAAATTGTGACCCCGGGGGCTTAGGGATTTTTTCAAAAAAATATTTTCTGCCGGTTAAGTTTTTGAGGGCTGATTTCTTGTCCTGTGATAAAAAGCCTTCTGTTTCGAGTGCCAAACCTTTCAGGAGAGCATTTTCAGGCTTTTGGCACCATCTTTGAGTGAATTGCCAAAAGTCAGATTTTTGCTAAAATTGTTACCCCGGGGCTTTGGGATTTTTTCAAAAAAATATTTTCTGCCGGTTAAGTTTTTGAGGGCTGATTTCTTGTCTTGTGATAAAAAGCCTTCTGTTTCGAGTGCCAAACCTTTCAGGAGAGCATTTTCAAGCTTTTGGCACCATTTTTGAGTGAATTGCCAAAAGTCAGATTTTTGCTGAAATTGTGACCCCGGGGCTTAGGGATTTTTTCAAAAAAATATTTTCTGCCGGTTATGTTTTTGAGGGCTGATTTCTTGTCCTGTGATAAAAAGACTTCTGTTTCCATCGCCAAACATTTCAGGAAAGTATTTTCAGGCTTTTGGCACCATCTTTGAGTGAATTGCCAAAAGTCAGATTTTTGCTAAAATTGTAACCCCGGGGCTTAGGGATTTTTTCAAAAAAATATTTTCTGCCGGTTAAGTTTTTGAGGGCTGATTTCTTGTCCTGTGATAAAAAGCCTTCTGTTTCGCGTGCCAAACCTTTCAGGAGAGCATTTTCAGGCTTTTGGCACCATCTTTGAGTGAATTGCCAAAAGTCAGATTTTTGCTGAAATTGTGACCCCGGGGCTTAGGGATTGTTTCAAAAAAATATTTTCTGCCGGTTGAGTTTTTGAGGGCTGATTTCTTGTCCTGTGATAAAAAGCTATCTGTTTCGAGTGCCAAACCATTGAGGAGAGCATTTTCAGGCTTTTGGCACCATTTTTGAGTGAATTGCCAAAAGTCAGCGGGGCTTAGGGATTTTTTCAAAAAAATATTTTCTGCCGGTTAAGTTTTGGAGGGCTGATTTCTTGTCCTGTGATAAAAAGCCTTCTCTTTCAAGTGCCAAAGCTTTCAGGAGAGCATTTTCAGGCTTTTGGCACCATCTTTGAGTGAATTGCCAAAAGTCAGATTTTTGCTGAAATTGTGACCCCGGGGCTTAGGGATTTTTTCAAAGAAGTATTTTCTGCCGGTTAAGTTTTTGAGGGCTGATTTCTTGTCCTGTGATAAAAAGCCTTCTGTTTCAAGTGCCAAACCTTTCAGGAGAGCATTTTCAGGCTTTTGGCACCATCTTTGAGTGAATTGCCAAAAGTCAGATTTTTGATGAAATTGTGACCCCGGGGCTTAGGGTTTTTTTCAAAAAAATATTTTCTGCCGGTTATGTTTTTGAGGGCTGATTTCTTGTCCTGTGATAAAAAGCCTTCTGTTTCGAGTGCCAAACCTTTTAGGAGAGCATTTTCAGGCTTTTGGCACCATCTTTGAGTGAATTTCCAAAAGTCAGATTTTTGCTGAAGTTGTGACCCCGGGGCTTAGGGATTTTTTCATAAAAATATTTTCTGCCGGTTAGGTTTTTGAGGGCTGATTTCTTGTCCTGTGATAAAAAGCCTTCTGTTTCGAGTGCCAAACCATTGAGGAGAGCATTTTCAGGCTTTTGGCACCATCTTTGAGTGAATTGCCAAAAGTCAGATTTTTGCTGAAATTGTGACCCCGGGGGCTTAGGGATTTTTTCAAAAAAATATTTTCTGCCGGTTAAGTTTTTGAGGGCTGATTTCTTGTCCTGTGATAAAAAGCCTTCTGTTTCGAGTGCCAAACCTTTCAGGAGAGCATTTTCAGGCTTTTGGCACCATCTTTGAGTGAATTGCCAAAAGTCAGATTTTTGCTAAAATTGTTACCCCGGGGCTTTGGGATTTTTTCAAAAAAATATTTTCTGCCGGTTAAGTTTTTGAGGGCTGATTTCTTGTCTTGTGATAAAAAGCCTTCTGTTTCGAGTGCCAAACCTTTCAGGAGAGCATTTTCAAGCTTTTGGCACCATTTTTGAGTGAATTGCCAAAAGTCAGATTTTTGCTGAAATTGTGACCCCGGGGCTTAGGGATTTTTTCAAAAAAATATTTTCTGCCGGTTATGTTTTTGAGGGCTGATTTCTTGTCCTGTGATAAAAAGACTTCTGTTTCCATCGCCAAACATTTCAGGAAAGTATTTTCAGGCTTTTGGCACCATCTTTGAGTGAATTGCCAAAAGTCAGATTTTTGCTAAAATTGTAACCCCGGGGCTTAGGGATTTTTTCAAAAAAATATTTTCTGCCGGTTAAGTTTTTGAGGGCTGATTTCTTCTCCTCTGATAAAAAGCCTTCTGTTTCAAGTGCCAAACCTTTCAGGAGAGCATTTTCAGGCTTTTGGCACCATCTTTGAGTGAATTGCCAAAAGTCAGATTTTTGCTGAAATTGTGACCCCGGGGCTTAGGGATTGTTTCAAAAAAATATTTTCTGCCGGTTAGGTTTTTGAGGGCTGATTTCTTGTCCTGTGATAAAAAGCCTTCTGTTTCGAGTGCCAAACCCCGGGGCTTAGGGATTTTTTCAAAAAAATATTTTCTGCCGGTTGAGTTTTTGAGGGCTGATTTCTTGTCCTGTGATAAAAAGCTATCTGTTTCGAGTGCCAAACCATTGAGGAGAGCATTTTCAGGCTTTTGGCACCATTTTTGAGTGAATTGCCAAAAGTCAGCGGGGCTTAGGGATTTTTTCAAAAAAATATTTTCTGCCGGTTAAGTTTTGGAGGGCTGATTTCTTGTCCTGTGATAAAAAGCCTTCTCTTTCAAGTGCCAAACCTTTCAGGAGAGCATTTTTAGGCTTTCGGCACCATCTTTGAGTGAATTGCCAAAAGTCAGATTTTTGCTGAAATTGTGACCCCGGGGCTTAGGGATTTTTTCAAAAAAATATTTTCTGCCGGTTAAGTTTTTGAGGGCTGATTTCTTGTCCTGTGAAGAAAAGCCTTCTATTTCGAGTGCCAAACCCCGGGGCTTAGGGATTTTTTCAAAAAAATATTTTCTGCCGGTTGAGTTTTTGAGGGCTGATTTCTTGTCCTGTGATAAAAAGCTATCTGTTTCGAGTGCCAAACCATTGAGGAGAGCATTTTCAGGCTTTTGGCACCATTTTTGAGTGAATTGCCAAAAGTCAGCGGGGCTTAGGGATTTTTTCAAAAAAATATTTTCTGCCGGTTAAGTTTTGGAGGGCTGATTTCTTGTCCTGTGATAAAAAGCCTTCTCTTTCAAGTGCCAAACCTTTTAGGAGAGCATTTTCAGGCTTTTGGCACCATCTTTGAGTGAATTGCCAAAAGTCAGATTTTTGCTGAAATTGTGACCCCGGGGCTTAGGGATTTTTTCAAAAAAATATTTTCTGCCGGTTATGTTTTTGAGGGCTGATTTCTTGTCCTGTGATAAAAAGACTTCTGTTTCCATCGCCAAACATTTCAGGAAAGTATTTTCAGGTTTTTGGCACCATCTTTGAGTGAATTGCCAAAAGTCAGATTTTTGCTGAAATTGTAACCCCGGGGCATAGGGATTTTTTCAAAAAAATATTTTCTGCCGGTTAAGTTTTTGAGGGCTGATTTCTTCTCCTCTGATAAAAAGCCTTCTGTTTCAAGTGCCAAACCTTTCAGGAGAGCATTTTCAGGCTTTTGGCACCATCTTTGAGTGAATTGCCAAAAGTCAGATTTTTGCTGAAATTGTGACCCCGGGGCTTAGGGATTGTTTCAAAAAAATATTTTCTGCCGGTTAGGTTTTTGAGGGCTGATTTCTTGTCCTGTGATAAAAAGCCTTCTGTTTCGAGTGCCAAACCCCGGGGCTTAGGGATTTTTTCAAAAAAATATTTTCTGCCGGTTGAGTTTTTGAGGGCTGATTTCTTGTCCTGTGATAAAAAGCTATCTGTTTCGAGTGCCAAACCATTGAGGAGAGCATTTTCAGGCTTTTGGCACCATTTTTGAGTGAATTGCCAAAAGTCAGATTTTTGCTGAAATTGTGACCCCGGGGCTTAGGGATTTTTTCAAAAAAATATTTTCTGCCGGTTAAGTTTTGGAGGGCTGATTTCTTGTCCTGTGATAAAAAGCCTTCTCTTTCAAGTGCCAAACCTTTCAGGAGAGCATTTTCAGGCTTTTGGCACCATCTTTGAGTGAATTGCCAAAAGTCAGATTTTTGCTGAAATTGTGACCCCGGGGCTTAGGGATTTTTTCAAAGAAGTATTTTCTGCCGGTTAAGTTTTTGAGGGCTGATTTCTTGTCCTGTGATAAAAAGCCTTCTGTTTCAAGTGCCAAACCTTTCAGGAGAGCATTTTCAGGCTTTTGGCACCATCTTTGAGTGAATTGCCAAAAGTCAGATTTTTGCTGAAATTGTGACCCCGGGGCTTAGGGTTTTTTTCAAAAAAATATTTTCTGCCGGTTATGTTTTTGAGGGCTGATTTCTTGTCCTGTGATAAAAAGCCTTCTGTTTCGAGTGCCAAACCTTTTAGGAGAGCATTTTCAGGCTTTTGGCACCATCTTTGAGTGAATTTCCAAAAGTCAGATATTTGCTGAAGTTGTGACCCCGGGGCTTAGGGATTTTTTCAAAAAAATATTTTCTGCCGGTTAGGTTTTTGAGGGCTGATTTCTTGTCCTGTGATAAAAAGCCTTCTGTTTCGAGTGCCAAACCATTGAGGAGAGCATTTTCAGGCTTTTGGCACCATTTTTGAGTGAATTGCCAAAAGTCAGATTTTTGCTGAAATTGTGACCCCGGGGCTTAGGGATTTTTTCAAAAAAATATTTTCTGCCGGTTAGGTTTTTGAGGGCTGATTTCTTGTCCTGTGATAAAAAGCCTTCTGTTTCGAGTGCCAAACCATTGAGGAGAGCATTTTCAGGCTTTTGGCACCATTTTTGAGTGAATTGCCAAAAGTCAGATTTTTGCTGAAATTGTGACCCCGGGGCTTAGGGATTTTTTCAAAAAAATATTTTCTGCCGGTTAAGTTTTTGAGGGCTGATTTCTTGTCCTGTGATAAAAAGCCTTCTGTTTCAAGTGCCAAACCTTTCAGGAGAGCATTTTCAGGCTTTTGGCACCATCTTTGAGTGAATTGCCAAAAGTCAGATTTTTGCTGAAATTGTGACCCCGGGGCTTAGGGATTTTTTCAAAAAAATATTTTCTGCCGGTTAAGTTTTTGAGGGCTGATTTCTTGTCCTGTGATGAAAAGCCTTCTGTTTCGAGTGCCAAACCCCGGGGCTTAGGGGTTTTTTCAAAAAAATATTTTCTGCCGGTTATGTTTTTGAGGGCTGATTTCTTGTCCTGTGATAAAAAGACTTCTGTTTCCATCGCCAAACATTTCAGGAAAGTATTTTCAGGCTTTTGGCACCATCTTTGAGTGAATTGCCAAAAGTCAGATTTTTGCTGAAATTGTAACCCCGGGGCTTAGGGATTTTTTCAAAAAAATATTTTCTGCCGGTTAAGTTTTTGAGGGCTGATTTCTTCTCCTCTGATAAAAAGCCTTCTGTTTCAAGTGCCAAACCTTTCAGGAGAGCATTTTCAGGCTTTTGGCACCATCTTTGAGTGAATTGCCAAAAGTCAGATTTTTGCTGAAATTGTGACCCCGGGGCTTAGGGATTGTTTCAAAAAAATATTTTCTGCCGGTTAGGTTTTTGAGGGCTGATTTCTTGTCCTGTGATAAAAAGCCTTCTGTTTCGAGTGCCAAACCCCGGGGCTTAGGGATTTTTTCAAAAAAATATTTTCTGCCGGTTGAGTTTTTGAGGGCTGATTTCTTGTCCTGTGATAAAAAGCTATCTGTTTCGAGTGCCAAACCATTGAGGAGAGCATTTTCAGGCTTTTGGCACCATTTTTGAGTGAATTGCCAAAAGTCAGCGGGGCTTAGGGATTTTTTCAAAAAAATATTTTCTGCCGGTTAAGTTTTGGAGGGCTGATTTCTTGTCCTGTGATAAAAAGCCTTCTCTTTCAAGTGCCAAACCTTTCAGGAGAGCATTTTTAGGCTTTCGGCACCATCTTTGAGTGAATTGCCAAAAGTCAGATTTTTGCTGAAATTGTGACCCCGGGGCTTAGGGATTTTTTCAAAAAAATATTTTCTGCCGGTTAAGTTTTTGAGGGCTGATTTCTTGTCCTGTGAAGAAAAGCCTTCTATTTCGAGTGCCAAACCCCGGGGCTTAGGGATTTTTTCAAAAAAATATTTTCTGCCGGTTATGTTTTTGAGGGCTGATTTCTTGTCCTGTGATAAAAAGCCTTCTGTTTCGAGTGCCAAACCTTTTAGGAGAGCATTTTCAGGCTTTTGGCACCATCTTTGAGTGAATTGCCAAAAGTCAGATTTTTGCTGAAATTGTGACCCCGGGGCTTAGGGATTTTTTCAAAAAAATATTTTCTGCCGGTTATGTTTTTGAGGGCTGATTTCTTGTCCTGTGATAAAAAGACTTCTGTTTCCATCGCCAAACATTTCAGGAAAGTATTTTCAGGTTTTTGGCACCATCTTTGAGTGAATTGCCAAAAGTCAGATTTTTGCTGAAATTGTAACCCCGGGGCTTAGGGATTTTTTCAAAAAAATATTTTCTGCCGGTTAAGTTTTTGAGGGCTGATTTCTTCTCCTCTGATAAAAAGCCTTCTGTTTCAAGTGCCAAACCTTTCAGGAGAGCATTTTCAGGCTTTTGGCACCATCTTTGAGTGAATTGCCAAAAGTCAGATTTTTGCTGAAATTGTGACCCCGGGGCTTAGGGATTGTTTCAAAAAAATATTTTCTGCCGGTTAGGTTTTTGAGGGCTGATTTCTTGTCCTGTGATAAAAAGCCTTCTGTTTCGAGTGCCAAACCCCGGGGCTTAGGGATTTTTTCAAAAAAATATTTTCTGCCGGTTGAGTTTTTGAGGGCTGATTTCTTGTCCTGTGATAAAAAGCTATCTGTTTCGAGTGCCAAACCATTGAGGAGAGCATTTTCAGGCTTTTGGCACCATTTTTGAGTGAATTGCCAAAAGTCAGATTTTTGCTGAAATTGTGACCCCGGGGCTTAGGGATTTTTTCAAAAAAATATTTTCTGCCGGTTAAGTTTTGGAGGGCTGATTTCTTGTCCTGTGATAAAAAGCCTTCTCTTTCAAGTGCCAAACCTTTCAGGAGAGCATTTTCAGGCTTTTGGCACCATCTTTGAGTGAATTGCCAAAAGTCAGATTTTTGCTGAAATTGTGACCCCGGGGCTTAGGGATTTTTTCAAAGAAGTATTTTCTGCCGGTTAAGTTTTTGAGGGCTGATTTCTTGTCCTGTGATAAAAAGCCTTCCGTTTCAAGTGCCAAACCTTTCAGGAGAGCATTTTCAGGCTTTTGGCACCATCTTTGAGTGAATTGCCAAAAGTCAGATTTTTGCTGAAATTGTGACCCCGGGGCTTAGGGTTTTTTTCAAAAAAATATTTTCTGCCGGTTATGTTTTTGAGGGCTGATTTCTTGTCCTGTGATAAAAAGCCTTCTGTTTCGAGTGCCAAACCTTTTAGGAGAGCATTTTCAGGCTTTTGGCACCATCTTTGAGTGAATTTCCAAAAGTCAGATATTTGCTGAAGTTGTGACCCCGGGGCTTAGGGATTTTTTCAAAAAAATATTTTCTGCCGGTTAGGTTTTTGAGGGCTGATTTCTTGTCCTGTGATAAAAAGCCTTCTGTTTCGAGTGCCAAACCATTGAGGAGAGCATTTTCAGGCTTTTGGCACCATTTTTGAGTGAATTGCCAAAAGTCAGATTTTTGCTGAAATTGTGACCCCGGGGCTTAGGGATTTTTTCAAAAAAATATTTTCTGCCGGTTAGGTTTTTGAGGGCTGATTTCTTGTCCTGTGATAAAAAGCCTTCTGTTTCGAGTGCCAAACCATTGAGGAGAGCATTTTCAGGCTTTTGGCACCATTTTTGAGTGAATTGCCAAAAGTCAGATTTTTGCTGAAATTGTGACCCCGGGGCTTAGGGATTTTTTCAAAAAAATATTTTCTGCCGGTTAAGTTTTTGAGGGCTGATTTCTTGTCCTGTGATAAAAAGCCTTCTGTTTCAAGTGCCAAACCTTTCAGGAGAGCATTTTCAGGCTTTTGGCACCATCTTTGAGTGAATTGCCAAAAGTCAGATTTTTGCTGAAATTGTGACCCCGGGGCTTAGGGATTTTTTCAAAAAAATATTTTCTGCCGGTTAAGTTTTTGAGGGCTGATTTCTTGTCCTGTGATGAAAAGCCTTCTGTTTCGAGTGCCAAACCCCGGGGCTTAGGGGTTTTTTCAAAAAAATATTTTCTGCCGGTTATGTTTTTGAGGGCTGATTTCTTGTCCTGTGATAAAAAGACTTCTGTTTCCATCGCCAAACATTTCAGGAAAGTATTTTCAGGCTTTTGGCACCATCTTTGAGTGAATTGCCAAAAGTCAGATTTTTGCTGAAATTGTAACCCCGGGGCTTAGGGATTTTTTCAAAAAAATATTTTCTGCCGGTTAAGTTTTTGAGGGCTGATTTCTTCTCCTCTGATAAAAAGCCTTCTGTTTCGAGTGCCAAACCCCGGGGCTTAGGGATTTTTTCAAAAAAATATTTTCTGCCGGTTAAGTTTTTGAGGGCTGATTTCTTGTCCTGTGATAAAAAGCCTTCTGTTTCAAGTGCCAAACCTTTCAGGAGAGCATTTTCAGGCTTTTGGCACCATCTTTGAGTGAATTGCCAAAAGTCAGATTTTTGCTGAAATTGTGACCCCGGGGCTTAGGGTTTTTTTCAAAAAAATATTTTCTGCCGGTTATGTTTTTGAGGGCTGATTTCTTGTCCTGTGATAAAAAGCCTTCTGTTTCGAGTGCCAAACCTTTTAGGAGAGCATTTTCAGGCTTTTGGCACCATCTTTGAGTGAATTTCCAAAAGTCAGATATTTGCTGAAGTTGTGACCCCGGGGCTTAGGGATTTTTTCAAAAAAATATTTTCTACCGGTAAAATTTTGGAGGGCTGATTTCTTGTCCTGTGATAAAAAGCCTTCTGTTTCAAGTGCCAAACCTTTCAGGAGAGCATTTTCAGGCTTTTGGCACCATCTTTGAGTGAATTGCCAAAAGTCAGATTTTTGCTGAAATTGTGACCCCCGGGGCTTAGGGATTTTTTCAAAAAAATATTTTCTGCCGGTTAGGTTTTTGAGGGCTGATTTCTTGTCCTGTGATAAAAAGCCTTCTGTTTCGAGTGCCAAACCATTGAGGAGAGCATTTTCAGGCTTTTGGCACCATTTTTGAGTGAATTGCCAAAAGTCAGATTTTTGCTGAAATTGTGACCCCGGGGCTTAGGGATTTTTTCAAAAAAATATTTTCTGCCGGTTAAGTTTTTGAGGGCTGATTTCTTGTCCTGTGATAAAAAGCCTTCTGTTTCAAGTGCCAAACCTTTCAGGAGAGCATTTTCAGGCTTTTGGCACCATCTTTGAGTGAATTGCCAAAAGTCAGATTTTTGCTGAAATTGTGACCCCGGGGCTTAGGGATTTTTTCAAAAAAATATTTTCTGCCGGTTAAGTTTTTGAGGGCTGATTTCTTGTCCTGTGATGAAAAGCCTTCTGTTTCGAGTGCCAAAACCCGGGGCTTAGGGGTTTTTTCAAAAAAATATTTTCTGCCGGTAAAATTTTTGAGGGCTGATTTCTTGTCCTGTGATAAAAAGCCTTCTGTTTCGCATGCCAAACCTTTCAGGAGAGCATTTTCAGGCTTTTGGCACCATTTTTGAGTGAATTGCCAAAAGTCAGATTTTTGCTGAAATTGTGACCCCGGGGCTTAGGGATTTTTTCAAAAAAATATTTTCTGCCGGTTATGTTTTTGAGGGCTGATTTCTTGTCCTGTGATAAAAAGCCTTCTGTTTCGAGTGCCAAACCTTTTAGGAGAGCATTTTCAGGCTTTTGGCACCATCTTTGAGTGAATTTCCAAAAGTCAGATTTTTGCTGAAGGTGTGACCCCGGGGCTTAGGGATTTTTTCAAAAAAATATTTTCTACCGGTAAAATTTTTGAGGGCTGATTTCTTGTCCTTTGATAAAAAGCCTTCTGTTTCGCATGCCAAACCTTTCAGGAGAGCATTTTCAGGCTTTTGGCACCATCTTTGAGTGAATTGCCAAAAGTCAGATTTTTGCTGAAATTGTGACCCCGTGGCTTAGGGATTTTTTCATAAAAATATTTTCTGCCGGTTAGGTTTTTGAGGGCTGATTTCTTGTCCTGTGATAAAAAGCCTTCTGTTTCGAGTGCCAAACCATTGAGGAGAGCATTTTCAGGCTTTTGGCACCATTTTTGAGTGAATTGCCAAAAGTCAGATTTTTGCTGAAATTGTGACCCCGGGGCTTAGGGATTTTTTCAACAAAATATTTTCTGCCGGTTATGTTTTTGAGGGCTGATTTCTTGTCCTGTGATAAAAAGCCTTCTGTTTCGAGTGCCAAACCTTTTAGGAGAGCATTTTCAGGCTTTTGGCACCATTTTTGAGTGAATTGCCAAAATTCAGATTATTGCTGAAGTTGTGACCCCGGGGCTTAGGGATTTTTTCAAAAAAATATTTTCTGCCGGTTAAGTTTTTGAGGGCTGATTTCTTGTCCTGTGATAAAAAGCCTTCTGTTTCGAGTGCCAAACCCCGGGGCTTAGGGATTTTTTCAAAAAAATATTTTCTGCCGGTTAGGTTTTTGAGGGCTGATTTCTTGTCCTGTGATAAAAAGCCTTCTGTTTCGAGTGCCAAACCATTGAGGAGAGCATTTTCAGGCTATTGGCACCATTTTTGAGTGAATTGCCAAAAGTCAGATTTTTGCTGAAATTGTGACCCCGGGGCTTAGGGATTTTTTCAAAAAAATATTTTCTGCCGGTTAAGTTTTTGAGGGCTGATTTCTTGTCCTGTGATAAAAAGCCTTCTGTTTGAAGTGCCAAACCTTTCAGGAGAGCATTTTCAGGCTTTTGGCACCATCTTTGAGTGAATTGCCAAAAGTCAGATTTTTGCTGAAATTGTGACCCCGGGGCTTAGGGATTTTTTCAAAAAAATATTTTCTGCCGGTTAAGTTTTTGAGGGCTGATTTCTTGTCCTGTGATGAAAAGCCTTCTGTTTCGAGTGCCAAACCCCGGGGCTTAGGGATTTTTTCAAAAAAATATTTTCTGCCGGTTATGTTTTTGAGGGCTGATTTCTTGTCCTGTGATAAAAAGCCTTCTGTTTCGCGTGCCAAACCTTTTAGGAGAGCATTTTCAGGCTTTTGGCACCATCTTTGAGTGAATTTCCAAAAGTCAGATTTTTGCTGAAGTTGTGACAGCGAGGCTTAGGGATTTTTTTAAAAAAATATTTTCTACCGGTAAAATTTTTGAGGGCTGATTTCTTGTCCTGTGATAAAAAGCCTTCTGTTTCGCATGCCAAACCTTTCAGGAGAGCATTTTCAAGCTTTTGGCACCATCTTTGAGTGAATTGTCAAAAGTCAGATTTTTGCTAAAATTGTGACCCCGGGGCTTAGGGTTTTTTTCAAAAAAATATTTTCTGCCGGTTATGTTTTTGAGGGCTGATTTCTTGTCCTGTGATAAAAAGCCTTCTGTTTCGAGTGCCAAACCCCGGGGCTTAGGGATTTTTTCAAAAAAATATTTTCTGCCGGTTAGGTTTTTGAGGGCTGATTTCTTGTCCTGTGATAAAAAGCCTTCTGTTTCGAGTGCCAAACCATTGAAGAGAGTATTTTCAGGCTTTTGGCACCATTTTTGAGTGAATTGCCAAAAGTCAGATTTTTGCTGAAATTGTGACCCCGGGGCTTAGGGATTTTTTCAAAAAAATATTTTCTGCCGGTTAAGTTTTGGAGGGCTGATTTCTTGTCCTGTGATAAAAAGCCTTCTGTTTCAAGTGCCAAATCTTTCAGGAGAGCATTTTCAGGCTTTTGGCACCATCTTTGAGTGAATTGCCAAAAGTCAGATTTTTGCTGAAATTGTGACCCCGGGGCTTAGGGATTTTTTCAAAAAAATATTTTCTGCCGGTTATGTTTTTGAGGGCTGATTTCTTGTCCTGTGATAAAAAGCCTTCTGTTTCAAGTGCCATACCTTTCAGGAGAGTATTTTCAGGCTTTTGGCACCATCTTTGATTGAATTGCCAAAAGTCAGATTTTTGCTAAAATTGTTACCCCGGGGCTTAGGGATTTTTTCAAAAAAATATTTTCTGCCGGTTAAGTTTTTGAGGGCTGATTTCTTGTCTTGTGATAAAAAGCCTTCTGTTTCGAGTGCCAAACCTTTCAGGAGAGCATTTTCAAGCTTTTGGCACCATTTTTGAGTGAATTGCCAAAAGTCAGATTTTTGCTGAAATTGTGACCCCGGGGCTTAGGGATTTTTTCAAAAAAATATTTTCTGCCGGTTATGTTTTTGAGGGCTGATTTCTTCTCCTCTGATAAAAAGCCTTCTGTTTCAAGTGCCAAACCTTTCAGGAGAGCATTTTCAGGCTTTTGGCACCATCTTTGAGTGAATTGCCAAAAGTCAGATTTTTGCTGATATTGTGACCCCGGGCCTTAGGGATTGTTTCAAAAAAATATTTTCTGCCGGTTAGGTTTTTGAGGGCTGATTTCTTGTCCTGTGATAAAAAGCCTTCTGTTTCGAGTGCCAAACCCCGGGGCTTAGGGATTTTTTCAAAAAAATATTTTCTGCCCGTTGAGTTTTTGAGGGCTGATTTCTTGTCCTGTGATAAAAAGCCTTCTGTTTCGAGTGCCAAACCATTGAGGAGAGCATTTTCAGGCTTTTGGCACCATTTTTGAGTGAATTCCCAAAAGTCAGATTTTTGCTGAAATTGTGACCCCGGGGCTTAGGGATTTTTTCAAAAAAATATTTTCTGCCGGTTACGTTTTGGAGGGCTGATTTCTTGTCCTGTGATAAAAAGCCTTCTGTTTCAAGTGCCAAACCTTTCAGGAGAGCATTTTCAGGCTTTTGGCACCATCTTTGAGTGAATTGCCAAAAGTCAGATTTTTGCTGAAATTGTGACCCCGGGGCTTAGGGATTTTTTCAAAAAAGTATTTTCTGCCGGTTAAGTTTTTGAGGGCTGATTTCTTGTCCTGTGATAAAAAGCCTTCTGTTTCAAGTGCCAAACCTTTCAGGAGAGCATTTTCAGGCTTTTGGCACCATCTTTGAGTGAATTGCCAAAAGTCAGATTTTTGCTGAAATTGTGACCCCGGGGCTTAGGGATTTTTTCAAAAAAATATTTTCTGCCGGTTATGTTTTTGAGGGCTGATTTCTTGTCCTGTGATAAAAAGCCTTCTGTTTCGAGTGCCAAACCCCGGGGCTTAGGGATTTTTTCAAATAAATATTTTCTGCCGGTTAGGTTTTTGAGGGCTGATTTCTTGTCCTGTGATAAAAAGCCTTGTGTTTCGAGTGCCAAACCATTGAGGACAGCATTTTCAGGCTTTTGGCACCATTTTTGAGTGAATTGCCAAAATTCAGATTTTTGCTGAAATTGTGACCCCGGGGCTTAGGGATTTTTTCAAAAAAATATTTTCTGCCGGTTATGTTTTTGAGGGCTGATTTCTTGTCCTATGATAAAAAGCCTTCTGTTTCGAGTGCCAAACCTTTTAGGAGAGCATTTTCAGGCTTTTGGCACCATCTTTGAGTGAATTTCCAAAAGTCAGATATTTGCTGAAGTTGTGACCCCGGGGCTTAGGGATTTTTTCAAAAAAATATTTTCTACCGGTAAAATTTTGGAGGGCTGATTTCTTCTCCTGTGATAAAAAGCCTTCTGTTTCAAGTGCCAAACCATTGAGGAGAGCATTTTCAGGCTTTTGGCAACATTTTTGAGTGAATTGCCAAAAGTCAGATTTTTGCTGAAATTGTGACCCCGGGGCTTAGGGATTTTTTCAAAAAAATATTTTCTGCCGGTTAAGTTTTTGAGGGCTGATTTCTTGTCCTGTGATAAAAAGCCTTCTGTTTCGAGTGCCAAACCATTCAGGAGAGCATTTTCAGGCTTTTGGCACCATCTTTGAGTGAATTGCCAAAAGTCAGATTTTTGCTGAAATTGTGACCCCGGGGCTTAGGGATTTTTTCAAAAAAGTATTTTCTGCCGGTTAAGTTTTTGAGGGCTGATTTCTTGTCCTGTGATAAAAAGCCTTCTGTTTCGAGTGCCAAACCCCGGGGCTTAGGGATTTTTTCAACAAAATATTTTCTGCCGGTTATGTTTTTGACGGCTGATTTCTTGTCCTGTGATAAAAAGCCTTCTGTTTCGAGTGCCAAACCTTTTAGGAGAGCATTTTCAGGCTTTTTGCACCATTTTTGATTGAATTGCCAAAATTCAGATTATTGCTGAAGTTGTGACCCCGGGGCTTAGGGATTTTTTCAAAAAAATATTTTCTGCCGGTTAAGTTTTTGAGGGCTGATTTCTTGTCCTGTGATAAAAAGCCTTCTGTTTCGAGTGCCAAACCCCGGGGCTTAGGGATTTTTTCAAAAAAATATTTTCTGCCGGTTAGGTTTTTGAGGGCTGATTTCTTGTCCTGTGATAAAAAGCCTTCTGTTTCAAGTGCCAAACCTTTCAGGAGAGCATTTTCAGGCTTTTGGCACCATCTTTGAGTGAATTGCCAAAAGTCAGATTTTTGCTGAAATTGTGACCCCGGGGCTTAGGGATTTTTTCAAAAAAATATTTTCTGCCGGTTAAGTTTTTGAGGGCTGATTTCTTGTCCTGTGATGAAAAGCCTTCTGTTTCGAGTGCCAAACCCCGGGGCTTAGGGATTTTTTCAAAAAAATATTTTCTACCGGTAAAATTTTTGAGGGCTGATTTCTTGTCCTTTGATAAAAAGCCTTCTGTTTCGCATGCCAAACCTTTCAGGAGAGCATTTTCAGGCTTTTGGCACCATTTTTGAGTGAATTGCCAAAAGTCAGATTTTTGCTGAAATTGTGACCCCGGGGCTTAGGGATTTTTTCAACAAAATATTTTCTGCCGGTTATGTTTTTGAGGGCTGATTTCTTGTCCTGTGATAAAAAGCCTTCTGTTTCGAGTGCCAAACCTTTTAGGAGAGCATTTTCAGGCTTTTGGCACCATTTTTGAGTGAATTGCCAAAATTCAGATTATTGCTGAAGTTGTGACCCCGGGGCTTAGGGATTTTTTCAAAAAAATATTTTCTGCCGGTTAAGTTTTTGAGGGCTGATTTCTTGTCCTGTGATAAAAAGCCTTCTGTTTCGAGTGCGAAACCCCGGGGCTTAGGGATTTTTTCAACAAAATATTTTCTGCCGGTTATGTTTTTGAGGGCTGATTTCTTGTCCTGTGATAAAAAGCCTTCTGTTTCGAGTGCCAAACCATTGAGGAGAGCATTTTCAGGCTATTGGCACCATTTTTGAGTGAATTGCCAAAAGTCAGATTTTTGCTGAAATTGTGACCCCGGGGCTTAGGGATTTTTTCAAAAAAATATTTTCTGCCGGTTAAATTTTTGAGGGCTGATTTCTTGTCCTGTGATAAAAAGCCTTCTGTTTGAAGTGCCAAACCATTGAGGAGAGCATTTTCAGGCTTTTGGCACCATCTTTGAGTGAATTGCCAAAAGTCAGATTTTTGCTGAAATTGTGGCCCCGGGGCTTAGGGATTTTTTCAAAAAAATATTTTCTGCCGGTTAAGTTTTTGAGGGCTGATTTCTTGTCCTGTGATGAAAAGCCTTCTGTTTCGAGTGCCAAACCCCGGGGCTTAGGGATTTTTTCAAAAAAATATTTTCTGCCGGTTATGTTTTTGAGGGCTGATTTCTTGTCCTGTGATAAAAAGCCTTCTGCTTCGAGTGCCGAACCTTTTAGGAGAGCATTTTCAGGCTTTTGGCACCATCTTTGAGTGAATTTCCAAAAGTCAGATTTTTGCTGAAGTTGTGACCCCGGGGCTTAGGGATTTTTTCAAAAAAATATTTTCTACCGGTAAAATTTTTGAGGGCTGATTTCTTGTCCTTTGATAAAAAGCCTTCTGTTTCGCATGCCAAACCTTTCAGGAGAGCATTTTCAAGCTTTTGCCACCATTTTTGAGTGAATTGCCAAAAGTCAGATTTTTGCTGAAATTGTGACCCCGGGGCTTAGGGATTTTTTCAAAAAAATATTTTCTGCCGGTTAAGTTTTGGAGGGCTGATTTCTTGTCCTGTGATAAAAAGCCTTCTGTTTCAAGTGCCAAACCTTTCAGGAGAGCATTTTCAGGCTTTTGGCACCATCTTTGAGTGAATTGCCAAAAGTCAGATTTTTGCTGAAATTGTGACCCCGTGGCTTAGGGATTTTTTCATAAAAATATTTTCTGCCGGTTAGGTTTTTGAGGGCTGATTTCTTGTCCTGTGATAAAAAGCCTTCTGTTTCGAGTGCCAAACCTTTTAGGAGAGCATTTTCAGGCTTTTGGCACCATCTTTGAGTGAATTTCCAAAAGTCAGATTTTTGCTGAAGTTGTGACCCCGGGGCTTAGGGATTTTTTCAAAAAAATATTTTCTGCCGGTTAGGTTTTTGAGGGTTGATTTCTTGTCCTGTGATAAAAAGCCTTCTGTTTCGAGTGCCAAACCTTTTAGGAGAGCATTTTCAGGCTTTTGGCACCATCTTTGAGTGAATTTCCAAAAGTCAGATTTTTGCTGAAGTTGTGACCGCGGGGCTTAGGGATTTTTTCAAAAAAATATTTTCTACCGGTAAAATTTTTGAGGGCTGATTTCTTGTCCTTTGATAAAAAGCCTTCTGTTTCGCATGCCAAACCTTTCAGGAGAGCATTTTCAGGCTTTTGGCACCATCTTTGAGTGAATTGCCAAAAGTCAGATTTTTGCTGAAATTGTGACCCCGGGGCTTAGGGATTTTTTCATAAAAATATTTTCTGCCGGTTAGGTTTTTGAGGGCTGATTTCTTGTCCTGTGATAAAAAGCCTTCTGTTTCGAGTGCCAAACCATTGAGGAGAGCATTTTCAGGCTTTTGGCACCATTTTTGAGTGAATTGCCAAAAGTCAGATTTTTGCTGAAATTGTGACCCCGGGGCTTAGGGATGTTTTCAACAAAATATTTTCTGCTGGTTATGTTTTTGAGGGCTGATTTCTTGTCCTGTGATAAAAAGCCTTCTGTTTCGAGTGCCAAACCTTTTAGGAGAGCATTTTCAGGCTTTTGGCACCATTTTTGAGTGAATTGCCAAAATTCAGATTATTGCTGAAGTTGTGTCCCCGGGGCTTAGGGATTTTTTCAAAAAAATATTTTCTGCCGGTTAAGTTTTTGAGGGCTGATTTCTTGTCCTGTGATAAAAAGCCTTCTGTTTCGAGTGCCAAACCCCGGGGCTTAGGGATTTTTTCAAAAAAATATTTTCTGCCGGTTAGGTTTTTGAGGGCTGATTTCTTGTCCTGTGATAAAAAGCCTTCTGTTTCGAGTGCCAAACCATTGAGGAGAGCATTTTCAGGCTATTGGCACCATTTTTGAGTGAATTGCCAAAAGTCAGATTTTTGCTGAAATTGTGACCCCGGGGCTTAGGGATTTTTTCAAAAAAATATTTTCTGCCGGTTAAATTTTTGAGGGCTGATTTCTTGTCCTGTGATAAAAAGCCTTCTGTTTGAAGTGCCAAACCATTGAGGAGAGCATTTTCAGGCTTTTGGCACCATCTTTGAGTGAATTGCCAAAAGTCAGATTTTTGCTGAAATTGTGGCCCCGGGGCTTAGGGATTTTTTCAAAAAAATATTTTCTGCCGGTTAAGTTTTTGAGGGCTGATTTCTTGTCCTGTGATGAAAAGCCTTCTGTTTCGAGTGCCAAACCCCGGGGCTTAGGGATTTTTTCAAAAAAATATTTTCTGCCGGTTATGTTTTTGAGGGCTGATTTCTTGTCCTGTGATAAAAAGCCTTCTGTTTCGAGTGCCAAACCTTTTAGGAGAGCATTTTCAGGCTTTTGGCACCATCTTTGAGTGAATTTCCAAAAGTCAGATTTTTGCTGAAGTTGTGACCCCGGGGCTTAGGGATTTTTTCAAAAAAATATTTTCTACCGGTAAAATTTTTGAGGGCTGATTTCTTGTCCTTTGATAAAAAGCCTTCTGTTTCGCATGCCAAACCTTTCAGGAGAGCATTTTCAAGCTGTTGCCACCATTTTTGAGTGAATTGCCAAAAGTCAGATTTTTGCTGAAATTGTGACCCCGGGGCTTAGGGATTTTTTCAAAAAAATATTTTCTGCCGGTTAAGTTTTGGAGGGCTGATTTCTTGTCCTGTGATAAAAAGCCTTCTGTTTCAAGTGCCAAACCTTTCAGGAGAGCATTTTCAGGCTTTTGGCACCATCTTTGAGTGAATTGCCAAAAGTCAGATTTTTGCTGAAATTGTGACCCCGGGGCTTAGGGATTTTTTCATAAAAATATTTTCTGCCGGTTAGGTTTTTGAGGGCTGATTTCTTGTCCTGTGATAAAAAGCCTTCTGTTTCGAGTGCCAAACCATTGAGGAGAGCATTTTCAGGCTTTTGGCACCATTTTTGAGTGAATTGCCAAAAGTCAGATTTTTGCTGAAATTGTGACCCCGGGGCTTAGGGATTTTTTCAAAAAAATATTTTCTGCCGGTTAAGTTTTTGAGGGCTGATTTCTTGTCCTGTGATAAAAAGCCTTCTGTTTCAAGTGCCAAACCTTTCAGGAGAGCATTTTCAGGCTTTTGGCACCATCTTTGAGTGAATTGCCGAAAGTCAGATTTTTGCTGAAATTGTGACCCCGGGGCTTAGGGATTTTTTCAAAAAAATATTTTCTGCCGGTTATGTTTTTGAGGGCTGATTTCTTGTCCTGTGATAAAAAGCCTTCTGTTTCAAGTGCCATACCTTTCAGGAGAGTATTTTCAGGCTTTTGGCACCATCTTTGATTGAATTGCCAAAAGTCAGATTTTTGCTGAAATTGTGACCCCGGGGCTTAGGGATTTTTTCAAAAAAATATTTTCTGCCGGTTATGTTTTTGAGGGCTGATTTCTTGTCCTGTGATAAAAAGACTTCTGTTTCCATCGCCAAACCTTTCAGGATAGTATTTTCAGGCTTTTGGCACCATCTTTGAGTGAATTGCCAAAAGTCAGATTTTTGCTAAAATTGTAACCCCGGGGCTTAGGGATTTTTTCAATAAAATATTTTCTGCCGGTTAAGTTTTTGAGGGCTGATTTCTTGTCCTGTGATAAAAAGCCTTCTGTTTCGAGTGCCAAACCTTTCAGGAGAGCATCTTCAAGCTTTTGGCACCATTTTTGAGTGAATTGCCAAAAGTCAGATTTTTGCTGAAATTGTGACCCCGGGGCTTAGGGATTTTTTCAAAAAAATATTTTCTGCCGGTTAAGTTTTTGAGGGCTGATTTCTTGTCCTGTGATAAAAAGCCTTCTGTTTCGAGTGCCAAACCTTTCAGGAGAGCATTTTCAGGCTTTTGGCACCATTTTTGAGTGAATTGCCAAAATTCAGATTTTTGCTGAAGTTGTGACCCCGGGGCTTAGGGATTTTTTCAAAAAAATATTTTCTGCCGGTTAAGTTTTTGAGGGCTGATTTCTTGTCCTGTGATAAAAAGCCTTCTGTTTCGAGTGCCAAACCTTTCAGGAGAGCATTTTCAGGCTTTTGGCACCATCTTTGAGTGAATTGCCAAAAGTCAGATTTTTGCTAAAATTGTGACCCCGGGGCTTAGGGTTTTTTTCAAAAAAATATTTTCTGCCGGTTATGTTTTTGAGGGCTGATTTCTTGTCCTGTGATAAAAAGCGTTCTGTTTCGAGTGCCAAACCATTGAGGAGAGCATTTTCAGGCTTTTGGCACCATTTTTGAGTGAATTGCCAAAAGTCAGATTTTTGCTGAAATTGTGACCCCGGGGCTTAGGGGTTTTTTCAAAAAAATATTTTCTGCCGGTTAAGTTTTTGAGGGCTGATTTCTTGTCCTGTGATAAAAAGCCTTCTGTTTCGAGTGCCAAACCCCGGGGCTTAGGGATTTTTTCAACAAAATATTTTCTGCCGGTTAAGTTTTTGAGGGCTGATTTCTTGTCCTGTGATAAAAAGCCTTCTGTTTCGAGTGCCAAACCTTTCAGGAGAGCATTTTCAGGCTTTTGGCACCATTTTTGAGTGAATTGCCAAAATTCAGATTTTTGCTGAAGTTGTGACCCCGGGGCTTAGGGATTTTTTCAAAAAAATATTTTCTGCCGGTTAAGTTTTTGAGGGCTGATTTTTTGTCCTGTGATAAAAAGCCTTCTGTTTCGAGTGCCAAACCTTTCAGGAAAGCATTTTCAGGCTTTTGGCACCATTTTTGTGTGAATTGCCAAAAGTCAGATTTTTTCTGAAATTGTGACCCCGGGGCTTAGGGATTTTTTCAAAAAAATATTTTCTGCCGGTTAAGTTTTTGAGGGCTGATTTCTTGTCCTGTGATAAAAAGCCTTCTGTTTCAAGTGCCAAACCTTTCAGGAGAGCATTTTCAGGCTTTTGGCACCATCTTTGAGTGAATTGCCAAAAGTCAGATTTTTGCTGAAATTGTGACCCCGTGGCTTAGGGATTTTTTCATAAAAATATTTTCTGCCGGTTAGGTTTTTGAGGGCTGATTTCTTGTCCTGTGATAAAAAGCCTTCTGTTTCGAGTGCCAAACCTTTTAGGAGAGCATTTTCAGGCTTTTGGCACCATCTTTGAGTGAATTTCCAAAAGTCAGATTTTTGCTGAAGTTGTGACCCCGGGGCTTAGGGATTTTTTCAAAAAAATATTTTCTGCCGGTTAGGTTTTTGAGGGTTGATTTCTTGTCCTGTGATAAAAAGCCTTCTGTTTCGAGTGCCAAACCTTTTAGGAGAGCATTTTCAGGCTTTTGGCACCATCTTTGAGTGAATTTCCAAAAGTCAGATTTTTGCTGAAGTTGTGACCGCGGGGCTTAGGGATTTTTTCAAAAAAATATTTTCTACCGGTAAAATTTTTGAGGGCTGATTTCTTGTCCTTTGATAAAAAGCCTTCTGTTTCGCATGCCAAACCTTTCAGGAGAGCATTTTCAGGCTTTTGGCACCATCTTTGAGTGAATTGCCAAAAGTCAGATTTTTGCTGAAATTGTGACCCCGGGGCTTAGGGATTTTTTCATAAAAATATTTTCTGCCGGTTAGGTTTTTGAGGGCTGATTTCTTGTCCTGTGATAAAAAGCCTTCTGTTTCGAGTGCCAAACCATTGAGGAGAGCATTTTCAGGCTTTTGGCACCATTTTTGAGTGAATTGCCAAAAGTCAGATTTTTGCTGAAATTGTGACCCCGGGGCTTAGGGATGTTTTCAACAAAATATTTTCTGCCGGTTATGTTTTTGAGGGCTGATTTCTTGTCCTGTGATAAAAAGCCTTCTGTTTCGAGTGCCAAACCTTTTAGGAGAGCATTTTCAGGCTTTTGGCACCATTTTTGAGTGAATTGCCAAAATTCAGATTATTGCTGAAGTTGTGTCCCCGGGGCTTAGGGATTTTTTCAAAAAAATATTTTCTGCCGGTTAAGTTTTTGAGGGCTGATTTCTTGTCCTGTGATAAAAAGCCTTCTGTTTCGAGTGCCAAACCCCGGGGCTTAGGGATTTTTTCAAAAAAATATTTTCTGCCGGTTAGGTTTTTGAGGGCTGATTTCTTGTCCTGTGATAAAAAGCCTTCTGTTTCGAGTGCCAAACCATTGAGGAGAGCATTTTCAGGCTATTGGCACCATTTTTGAGTGAATTGCCAAAAGTCAGATTTTTGCTGAAATTGTGACCCCGGGGCTTAGGGATTTTTTCAAAAAAATATTTTCTGCCGGTTAAATTTTTGAGGGCTGATTTCTTGTCCTGTGATAAAAAGCCTTCTGTTTGAAGTGCCAAACCATTGAGGAGAGCATTTTCAGGCTTTTGGCACCATCTTTGAGTGAATTGCCAAAAGTCAGATTTTTGCTGAAATTGTGGCCCCGGGGCTTAGGGATTTTTTCAAAAAAATATTTTCTGCCGGTTAAGTTTTTGAGGGCTGATTTCTTGTCCTGTGATGAAAAGCCTTCTGTTTCGAGTGCCAAACCCCGGGGCTTAGGGATTTTTTCAAAAAAATATTTTCTGCCGGTTATGTTTTTGAGGGCTGATTTCTTGTCCTGTGATAAAAAGCCTTCTGTTTCGAGTGCCAAACCTTTTAGGAGAGCATTTTCAGGCTTTTGGCACCATCTTTGAGTGAATTTCCAAAAGTCAGATTTTTGCTGAAGTTGTGACCCCGGGGCTTAGGGATTTTTTCAAAAAAATATTTTCTACCGGTAAAATTTTTGAGGGCTGATTTCTTGTCCTTTGATAAAAAGCCTTCTGTTTCGCATGCCAAACCTTTCAGGAGAGCATTTTCAAGCTGTTGCCACCATTTTTGAGTGAATTGCCAAAAGTCAGATTTTTGCTGAAATTGTGACCCCGGGGCTTAGGGATTTTTTCAAAAAAATATTTTCTGCCGGTTAAGTTTTGGAGGGCTGATTTCTTGTCCTGTGATAAAAAGCCTTCTGTTTCAAGTGCCAAACCTTTCAGGAGAGCATTTTCAGGCTTTTGGCACCATCTTTGAGTGAATTGCCAAAAGTCAGATTTTTGCTGAAATTGTGACCCCGTGGCTTAGGGATTTTTTCATAAAAATATTTTCTGCCGGTTAGGTTTTTGAGGGCTGATTTCTTGTCCTGTGATAAAAAGCCTTCTGTTTCGAGTGCCAAACCATTGAGGAGAGCATTTTCAGGCTTTTGGCACCATTTTTGAGTGAATTGCCAAAAGTCAGATTTTTGCTGAAATTGTGACCCCGGGGCTTAGGGATTTTTTCAAAAAAATATTTTCTGCCGGTTAAGTTTTGGAGGGCTGATTTCTTGTCCTGTGATAAAAAGCCTTCTGTTTCAAGTGCCAAACCTTTCAGGAGAGCATTTTCAGGCTTTTGGCACCATCTTTGAGTGAATTGCCAAAAGTCAGATTTTTGCTGAAATTGTGACCCCGTGGCTTAGGGATTTTTTCATAAAAATATTTTCTGCCGGTTAGGTTTTTGAGGGCTGATTTCTTGTCCTGTGATAAAAAGCCTTCTGTTTCGAGTGCCAAACCATTGAGGAGAGCATTTTCAGGCTTTTGGCACCATTTTTGAGTGAATTGCCAAAAGTCAGATTTTTGCTGAAATTGTGACCCCGGGGCTTAGGGATTTTTTCAAAAAAATATTTTCTGCCGGTTAAGTTTTTGAGGGCTGATTTCTTGTCCTGTGATAAAAAGCCTTCTGTTTCAAGTGCCAAACCTTTCAGGAGAGCATTTTCAGGCTTTTGGCACCATCTTTGAGTGAATTGCCGAAAGTCAGATTTTTGCTGAAATTGTGACCCCGGGGCTTAGGGATTTTTTCAAAAAAATATTTTCTGCCGGTTATGTTTTTGAGGGCTGATTTCTTGTCCTGTGATAAAAAGCCTTCTGTTTCAAGTGCCATACCTTTCAGGAGAGTATTTTCAGGCTTTTGGCACCATCTTTGATTGAATTGCCAAAAGTCAGATTTTTGCTGAAATTGTGACCCCGGGGCTTAGGGATTTTTTCAAAAAAATATTTTCTGCCGGTTATGTTTTTGAGGGCTGATTTCTTGTCCTGTGATAAAAAGACTTCTGTTTCCATCGCCAAACCTTTCAGGATAGTATTTTCAGGCTTTTGGCACCATCTTTGAGTGAATTGCCAAAAGTCAGATTTTTGCTAAAATTGTAACCCCGGGGCTTAGGGATTTTTTCAATAAAATATTTTCTGCCGGTTAAGTTTTTGAGGGCTGATTTCTTGTCCTGTGATAAAAAGCCTTCTGTTTCGAGTGCCAAACCTTTCAGGAGAGCATCTTCAAGCTTTTGGCACCATTTTTGAGTGAATTGCCAAAAGTCAGATTTTTGCTGAAATTGTGACCCCGGGGCTTAGGGATTTTTTCAAAAAAATATTTTCTGCCGGTTAAGTTTTTGAGGGCTGATTTCTTGTCCTGTGATAAAAAGCCTTCTGTTTCGAGTGCCAAACCTTTCAGGAGAGCATTTTCAGGCTTTTGGCACCATTTTTGAGTGAATTGCCAAAATTCAGATTTTTGCTGAAGTTGTGACCCCGGGGCTTAGGGATTTTTTCAAAAAAATATTTTCTGCCGGTTAAGTTTTTGAGGGCTGATTTCTTGTCCTGTGATAAAAAGCCTTCTGTTTCGAGTGCCAAACCTTTCAGGAGAGCATTTTCAGGCTTTTGGCACCATCTTTGAGTGAATTGCCAAAAGTCAGATTTTTGCTAAAATTGTGACCCCGGGGCTTAGGGTTTTTTTCAAAAAAATATTTTCTGCCGGTTATGTTTTTGAGGGCTGATTTCTTGTCCTGTGATAAAAAGCGTTCTGTTTCGAGTGCCAAACCATTGAGGAGAGCATTTTCAGGCTTTTGGCACCATTTTTGAGTGAATTGCCAAAAGTCAGATTTTTGCTGAAATTGTGACCCCGGGGCTTAGGGGTTTTTTCAAAAAAATATTTTCTGCCGGTTAAGTTTTTGAGGGCTGATTTCTTGTCCTGTGATAAAAAGCCTTCTGTTTCGAGTGCCAAACCCCGGGGCTTAGGGATTTTTTCAACAAAATATTTTCTGCCGGTTAAGTTTTTGAGGGCTGATTTCTTGTCCTGTGATAAAAAGCCTTCTGTTTCGAGTGCCAAACCTTTCAGGAGAGCATTTTCAGGCTTTTGGCACCATTTTTGAGTGAATTGCCAAAATTCAGATTTTTGCTGAAGTTGTGACCCCGGGGCTTAGGGATTTTTTCAAAAAAATATTTTCTGCCGGTTAAGTTTTTGAGGGCTGATTTTTTGTCCTGTGATAAAAAGCCTTCTGTTTCGAGTGCCAAACCTTTCAGGAAAGCATTTTCAGGCTTTTGGCACCATTTTTGTGTGAATTGCCAAAAGTCAGATTTTTTCTGAAATTGTGACCCAGGGGCTTAGGGATTTTTTCAAAAAAATATTTTCTGCCGGTTAAGTTTTTGAGGGCTGATTTATTGTCCTGTGATAAAAAGCCTTCTGTTTCGCGTGCCAAACCTTTCAGGAGAGCATTTTCAAGCTTTTGCCACCATTTTTGAGTGAATTGCCAAAAGTCAGATTTTTGCTGAAATTGTGACCCCGGGGCTTAGGGATTTTTTCAAAGAAATATTTTCTGCCGGTTAAGTTTTTGAGAGCTGATTTCTTCTCCTCTGATAAAAAGCCTTCTGTTTCAAGTGCCAAACCTTTCAGGAGAGCATTTTCAGACTTTTGGCACCATCTTTGAGTGAATTGCCAAAAGTCAGATTTTTGCTGAAATTGTGACCCCGGGGCTTAGGGATTGTTTCAAAAAAATATTTTCTGCCGGTTAGGTTTTTGAGGGCTGATTTCTTGTCCTGTGATAAAAAGCCTTCTGTTTCGAGTGCCAAACCCCGGGGCTTAGGGATTTTTTCAACAAAATATTTTCTGCCGGTTAAGTTTTTGAGGGCTGATTTCTTGTCCTGTGATAAAAAGCCTTCTGTTTCGAGTGCCAAACCTTTCAGGAGAGCATTTTCAAGCTTTTGGCACCATCTTTGAGTGAATTGCCAAAAGTCAGATTTTTGCTAAAATTGTGACCCCGGGGCTTAGGGTTTTTTTCAAAAAAATATTTTCTGCCGGTTATGTTTTTGAGGGCTGATTTCTTGTCCTGTGATAAAAAGCCTTCTGTTTCGAGTGCCAAACCATTGAGGTGAGCATTTTCAGGCTTTTAGCACCATTTTTGAGTGAATTGCCAAAAGTCAGATTTTTGCTGAAATTGTGACCCCGGGGCTTAGGGATTTTTTCAAAAAAATATTTTCTGCCGGTTAGGTTTTTGAGGGCTGATTTCTTGTCCTGTGATAAAAAGCCTTCTGTTTCAAGTGCCAAACCTTTCAGGAGAGCATTTTCAGGCTTTTGGCACCATCTTTGAGTGAATTGCCAAAAGTCAGATTTTGCTGAAATTGTGACCCCGGGGGCTTAGGGATTTTTTCAAAAAAATATTTTCTGCCGGTTAAGTTTTTGAGGGCTGATTTCTTGTCCTGTGATAAAAAGCCTTCTGTTTCGAGTGCCAAACCCCGGGGCTTAGGGATATTTTCAACAAAATATTTTCTGCCGGTTAAGTTTTTGAGGGCTGATTGCTTGTCCTGTGATAAAAAGCCTTCTGTTTCGAGTGCCAAACCTTTCAGGAGAGCATTTTCAGGCTTTTGGCACCATTTTTGAGTGAATTGCCAAAATTCAGATTTTTGCTGAAGTTGTGACCCCGGGGCTTAGGGATTTTTTCAAAAAAATATTTTCTGCCGGTTAAGTTTTTGAGGGCTGATTTTTTGTCCTGTGATAAAAAGCCTTCTGTTTCGAGTGCCAAACCTTTCAGGAAAGCATTTTCAGGCTTTTGGCACCATTTTTGTGTGAATTGCCAAAAGACAGATTTTTGCTGAAATTGTGACCCAGGGGCTTAGGGATTTTTTCAAAAAAATATTTTCTGCCGGTTAGGTTTTTGAGGGCTGATTTCTTGTCCTCTGATAAAAAGCCTTCTGTTTCGAGTGCCAAACCTTTCAGGAGCGCATTTTCAAGCTTTTGGCACCATTTTTGAGTGAATTGCAAAAAGTCAGATTTTTGCTGAAATTGTGACCCCGGGGCTTAGGGATTTTTTCAAAAAAATATTTTCTGCCGGTTATGTTTTTGAGGGCTGATTTCTTGTCCTGTGATAAAAAGACTTCTGTTTCCGTCGCCAAACCTTTCAGGAGAGCATTTTCAGGCTTTTGGCACCTTCTTTGAGTGAATTGCCAAAAGTCAGATTTTTGCTAAAATTGTGACCCCGGGGCTTAGGGATTTTTTCAAAAAAATATTTTCTGCCGGTTAAGTTTTTGAGGGCTGATTTCTTGTCCTGTGATAAAAAGCCTTCTGTTTCGAGTGCCAAACCTTTCAGGAAAGCATTTTCAGGCTTTTGGCACCATTTTTGTGTGAATTGCCAAAAGTCAGATTTTTGCTGAAATTGTGACCCCGGGGCTTAGGGATTGTTTCAAAAAAATATTTTCTGCCGGTTAGGTTTTTGAGGGCTGATTTCTTGTCCTGTGATAAAAAGCCTTCTGTTTCGAGTGCCAAACCCCGGGGCTTAGGGATTTTTTCAAAAAAATATTTTCTGCCGGTTTAGTTTTGGAGGGCTGATTTCTTGTCCTGTGATAAAAAGCCTTCTGTTTCAAGTGCCAAACCTTTAAGGAGAGCATTTTCAGGCTTTTGGCACCATCTTTGAGTGAATTGCCAAAAGTCAGATTTTTGCTGAAATTGTGACCCCGGGGCTTAGGGAATTTTTCAAAAAAATATTTTCTGCCGGTTAGGTTTTTGAGGGCTGATTTCATGTCCTGTGATAAAAAGCCTTCTGTTTTGAGTGCCAAACCATTGAGGAGAGCATTTTCAGGCTTTTGGCACCATTTTTGAGTGAATTGCCAAAAGTCAGATTTTTGCTGAAATTGTGACCCCGGGGCTTAGGGATTTTTTCAAAAAAATATTTTCTGCCGGTTAAATTTTTGAGGGCTGATTTCTTGTCCTGTGATAAAAAGCCTTCTGTTTGAAGTGCCAAACCATTGAGGAGAGCATTTTCAGGCTTTTGGCACCATCTTTGAGTGAATTGCCAAAAGTCAGATTTTTGCTGAAATTGTGGCCCCGGGGCTTAGGGATTTTTTCAAAAAAATATTTTCTGCCGGTTAAGTTTTTGAGGGCTGATTTCTTGTCCTGTGATGAAAAGCCTTCTGTTTCGAGTGCCAAACCCCGGGGCTTAGGGATTTTTTCAAAAAAATATTTTCTGCCGGTTATGTTTTTGAGGGCTGATTTCTTGTCCTGTGATAAAAAGCCTTCTGCTTCGAGTGCCGAACCTTTTAGGAGAGCATTTTCAGGCTTTTGGCACCATCTTTGAGTGAATTTCCAAAAGTCAGATTTTTGCTGAAGTTGTGACCCCGGGGCTTAGGGATTTTTTCAAAAAAATATTTTCTACCGGTAAAATTTTTGTGGGCTGATTTCTTGTCCTTTGATAAAAAGCCTTCTGTTTCGCATGCCAAACCTTTCAGGAGAGCATTTTCAAGCTTTTGCCACCATTTTTGAGTGAATTGCCAAAAGTCAGATTTTTGCTGAAATTGTGACCCCGGGGCTTAGGGATTTTTTCAAAAAAATATTTTCTGCCGGTTAAGTTTTGGAGGGCTGATTTCTTGTCCTGTGATAAAAAGCCTTCTGTTTCAAGTGCCAAACCTTTCAGGAGAGCATTTTCAGGCTTTTGGCACCATCTTTGAGTGAATTGCCAAAAGTCAGATTTTTGCTGAAATTGTGACCCCGTGG
Source organism: Podarcis liolepis (assembly GCF_965112155.1). Classification (NCBI taxonomy): domain Eukaryota; kingdom Metazoa; phylum Chordata; class Lepidosauria; order Squamata; family Lacertidae; genus Podarcis; species Podarcis liolepis. The sequence goes on along the minus strand of NC_139566.1, from coordinate 35,300,665 downwards.
CTTAGGGATTTTTTCATAAAAATATTTTCTGCCGGTTAGGTTTTTGAGGGCTGATTTCTTGTCCTGTGATAAAAAGCCTTCTGTTTCGAGTGCCAAACCTTTTAGGAGAGCATTTTCAGGCTTTTGGCACCATCTTTGAGTGAATTTCCAAAAGTCAGATTTTTGCTGAAGTTGTGACCCCGGGGCTTAGGGATTTTTTCAAAAAAATATTTTCTGCCGGTTAGGTTTTTGAGGGTTGATTTCTTGTCCTGTGATAAAAAGCCTTCTGTTTCGAGTGCCAAACCTTTTAGGAGAGCATTTTCAGGCTTTTGGCACCATCTTTGAGTGAATTTCCAAAAGTCAGATTTTTGCTGAAGTTGTGACCGCGGGGCTTAGGGATTTTTTCAAAAAAATATTTTCTACCGGTAAAATTTTTGAGGGCTGATTTCTTGTCCTTTGATAAAAAGCCTTCTGTTTCGCATGCCAAACCTTTCAGGAGAGCATTTTCAGGCTTTTGGCACCATCTTTGAGTGAATTGCCAAAAGTCAGATTTTTGCTGAAATTGTGACCCCGGGGCTTAGGGATTTTTTCATAAAAATATTTTCTGCCGGTTAGGTTTTTGAGGGCTGATTTCTTGTCCTGTGATAAAAAGCCTTCTGTTTCGAGTGCCAAACCATTGAGGAGAGCATTTTCAGGCTTTTGGCACCATTTTTGAGTGAATTGCCAAAAGTCAGATTTTTGCTGAAATTGTGACCCCGGGGCTTAGGGATGTTTTCAACAAAATATTTTCTGCCGGTTATGTTTTTGAGGGCTGATTTCTTGTCCTGTGATAAAAAGCCTTCTGTTTCGAGTGCCAAACCTTTTAGGAGAGCATTTTCAGGCTTTTGGCACCATTTTTGAGTGAATTGCCAAAATTCAGATTATTGCTGAAGTTGTGTCCCCGGGGCTTAGGGATTTTTTCAAAAAAATATTTTCTGCCGGTTAAGTTTTTGAGGGCTGATTTCTTGTCCTGTGATAAAAAGCCTTCTGTTTCGAGTGCCAAACCCCGGGGCTTAGGGATTTTTTCAAAAAAATATTTTCTGCCGGTTAGGTTTTTGAGGGCTGATTTCTTGTCCTGTGATAAAAAGCCTTCTGTTTCGAGTGCCAAACCATTGAGGAGAGCATTTTCAGGCTATTGGCACCATTTTTGAGTGAATTGCCAAAAGTCAGATTTTTGCTGAAATTGTGACCCGGGGCTTAGGGATTTTTTCAAAAAAATATTTTCTGCCGGTTAAATTTTTGAGGGCTGATTTCTTGTCCTGTGATAAAAAGCCTTCTGTTTGAAGTGCCAAACCATTGAGGAGAGCATTTTCAGGCTTTTGGCACCATCTTTGAGTGAATTGCCAAAAGTCAGATTTTTGCTGAAATTGTGGCCCCGGGGCTTAGGGATTTTTTCAAAAAAATATTTTCTGCCGGTTAAGTTTTTGAGGGCTGATTTCTTGTCCTGTGATGAAAAGCCTTCTGTTTCGAGTGCCAAACCCCGGGGCTTAGGGATTTTTTCAAAAAAATATTTTCTGCCGGTTATGTTTTTGAGGGCTGATTTCTTGTCCTGTGATAAAAAGCCTTCTGTTTCGAGTGCCAAACCTTTTAGGAGAGCATTTTCAGGCTTTTGGCACCATCTTTGAGTGAATTTCCAAAAGTCAGATTTTTGCTGAAGTTGTGACCCTGGGGCTTAGGGATTTTTTCAAAAAAATATTTTCTACCGGTAAAATTTTTGAGGGCTGATTTCTTGTCCTTTGATAAAAAGCCTTCTGTTTCGCATGCCAAACCTTTCAGGAGAGCATTTTCAAGCTGTTGCCACCATTTTTGAGTGAATTGCCAAAAGTCAGATTTTTGCTGAAATTGTGACCCCGGGGCTTAGGGATTTTTTCAAAAAAATATTTTCTGCCGGTTAAGTTTTGGAGGGCTGATTTCTTGTCCTGTGATAAAAAGCCTTCTGTTTCAAGTGCCAAACCTTTCAGGAGAGCATTTTCAGGCTTTTGGCACCATCTTTGAGTGAATTGCCAAAAGTCAGATTTTTGCTGAAATTGTGACCCCGTGGCTTAGGGATTTTTTCATAAAAATATTTTCTGCCGGTTAGGTTTTTGAGGGCTGATTTCTTGTCCTGTGATAAAAAGCCTTCTGTTTCGAGTGCCAAACCATTGAGGAGAGCATTTTCAGGCTTTTGGCACCATTTTTGAGTGAATTGCCAAAAGTCAGATTTTTGCTGAAATTGTGACCCCGGGGCTTAGGGATTTTTTCAAAAAAATATTTTCTGCCGGTTAAGTTTTTGAGGGCTGATTTCTTGTCCTGTGATAAAAAGCCTTCTGTTTCAAGTGCCAAACCTTTCAGGAGAGCATTTTCAGGCTTTTGGCACCATCTTTGAGTGAATTGCCGAAAGTCAGATTTTTGCTGAAATTGTGACCCCGGGGCTTAGGGATTTTTTCAAAAAAATATTTTCTGCCGGTTATGTTTTTGAGGGCTGATTTCTTGTCCTGTGATAAAAAGCCTTCTGTTTCAAGTGCCATACCTTTCAGGAGAGTATTTTCAGGCTTTTGGCACCATCTTTGATTGAATTGCCAAAAGTCAGATTTTTGCTGAAATTGTGACCCCGGGGCTTAGGGATTTTTTCAAAAAAATATTTTCTGCCGGTTATGTTTTTGAGGGCTGATTTCTTGTCCTGTGATAAAAAGACTTCTGTTTCCATCGCCAAACCTTTCAGGATAGTATTTTCAGGCTTTTGGCACCATCTTTGAGTGAATTGCCAAAAGTCAGATTTTTGCTAAAATTGTAACCCCGGGGCTTAGGGATTTTTTCAATAAAATATTTTCTGCCGGTTAAGTTTTTGAGGGCTGATTTCTTGTCCTGTGATAAAAAGCCTTCTGTTTCGAGTGCCAAACCTTTCAGGAGAGCATCTTCAAGCTTTTGGCACCATTTTTGAGTGAATTGCCAAAAGTCAGATTTTTGCTGAAATTGTGACCCCGGGGCTTAGGGATTTTTTCAAAAAAATATTTTCTGCCGGTTAAGTTTTTGAGGGCTGATTTCTTGTCCTGTGATAAAAAGCCTTCTGTTTCGAGTGCCAAACCTTTCAGGAGAGCATTTTCAGGCTTTTGGCACCATTTTTGAGTGAATTGCCAAAATTCAGATTTTTGCTGAAGTTGTGACCCCGGGGCTTAGGGATTTTTTCAAAAAAATATTTTCTGCCGGTTAAGTTTTTGAGGGCTGATTTCTTGTCCTGTGATAAAAAGCCTTCTGTTTCGAGTGCCAAACCTTTCAGGAGAGCATTTTCAGGCTTTTGGCACCATCTTTGAGTGAATTGCCAAAAGTCAGATTTTTGCTAAAATTGTGACCCCGGGGCTTAGGGTTTTTTTCAAAAAAATATTTTCTGCCGGTTATGTTTTTGAGGGCTGATTTCTTGTCCTGTGATAAAAAGCGTTCTGTTTCGAGTGCCAAACCATTGAGGAGAGCATTTTCAGGCTTTTGGCACCATTTTTGAGTGAATTGCCAAAAGTCAGATTTTTGCTGAAATTGTGACCCCGGGGCTTAGGGGTTTTTTCAAAAAAATATTTTCTGCCGGTTAAGTTTTTGAGGGCTGATTTCTTGTCCTGTGATAAAAAGCCTTCTGTTTCGAGTGCCAAACCCCGGGGCTTAGGGATTTTTTCAACAAAATATTTTCTGCCGGTTAAGTTTTTGAGGGCTGATTTCTTGTCCTGTGATAAAAAGCCTTCTGTTTCGAGTGCCAAACCTTTCAGGAGAGCATTTTCAGGCTTTTGGCACCATTTTTGAGTGAATTGCCAAAATTCAGATTTTTGCTGAAGTTGTGACCCCGGGGCTTAGGGATTTTTTGAAAAAAATATTTTCTGCCGGTTAAGTTTTTGAGGGCTGATTTTTTGTCCTGTGATAAAAAGCCTTCTGTTTCGAGTGCCAAACCTTTCAGGAAAGCATTTTCAGGCTTTTGGCACCATTTTTGTGTGAATTGCCAAAAGTCAAATTTTTTCTGAAATTGTGACCCAGGGGCTTAGGGATTTTTTCAAAAAAATATTTTCTGCCGGTTAAGTTTTTGAGGGCTGATTTCTTGTCCTGTGATAAAAAGCCTTCTGTTTCAAGTGCCAAACCTTTCAGGAGAGCATTTTCAGGCTTTTGGCACCATCTTTGAGTGAATTGCCAAAAGTCAGATTTTTGCTGAAATTGTGACCCCGTGGCTTAGGGATTTTTTCATAAAAATATTTTCTGCCGGTTAGGTTTTTGAGGGCTGATTTCTTGTCCTGTGATAAAAAGCCTTCTGTTTCGAGTGCCAAACCTTTTAGGAGAGCATTTTCAGGCTTTTGGCACCATCTTTGAGTGAATTTCCAAAAGTCAGATTTTTGCTGAAGTTGTGACCCCGGGGCTTAGGGATTTTTTCAAAAAAATATTTTCTGCCGGTTAGGTTTTTGAGGGTTGATTTCTTGTCCTGTGATAAAAAGCCTTCTGTTTCGAGTGCCAAACCTTTTAGGAGAGCATTTTCAGGCTTTTGGCACCATCTTTGAGTGAATTTCCAAAAGTCAGATTTTTGCTGAAGTTGTGACCGCGGGGCTTAGGGATTTTTTCAAAAAAATATTTTCTACCGGTAAAATTTTTGAGGGCTGATTTCTTGTCCTTTGATAAAAAGCCTTCTGTTTCGCATGCCAAACCTTTCAGGAGAGCATTTTCAGGCTTTTGGCACCATCTTTGAGTGAATTGCCAAAAGTCAGATTTTTGCTGAAATTGTGACCCCGGGGCTTAGGGATTTTTTCATAAAAATATTTTCTGCCGGTTAGGTTTTTGAGGGCTGATTTCTTGTCCTGTGATAAAAAGCCTTCTGTTTCGAGTGCCAAACCATTGAGGAGAGCATTTTCAGGCTTTTGGCACCATTTTTGAGTGAATTGCCAAAAGTCAGATTTTTGCTGAAATTGTGACCCCGGGGCTTAGGGATGTTTTCAACAAAATATTTTCTGCCGGTTATGTTTTTGAGGGCTGATTTCTTGTCCTGTGATAAAAAGCCTTCTGTTTCGAGTGCCAAACCTTTTAGGAGAGCATTTTCAGGCTTTTGGCACCATTTTTGAGTGAATTGCCAAAATTCAGATTATTGCTGAAGTTGTGTCCCCGGGGCTTAGGGATTTTTTCAAAAAAATATTTTCTGCCGGTTAAGTTTTTGAGGGCTGATTTCTTGTCCTGTGATAAAAAGCCTTCTGTTTCGAGTGCCAAACCCCGGGGCTTAGGGATTTTTTCAAAAAAATATTTTCTGCCGGTTAGGTTTTTGAGGGCTGATTTCTTGTCCTGTGATAAAAAGCCTTCTGTTTCGAGTGCCAAACCATTGAGGAGAGCATTTTCAGGCTATTGGCACCATTTTTGAGTGAATTGCCAAAAGTCAGATTTTTGCTGAAATTGTGACCCCGGGGCTTAGGGATTTTTTCAAAAAAATATTTTCTGCCGGTTAAATTTTTGAGGGCTGATTTCTTGTCCTGTGATAAAAAGCCTTCTGTTTGAAGTGCCAAACCATTGAGGAGAGCATTTTCAGGCTTTTGGCACCATCTTTGAGTGAATTGCCAAAAGTCAGATTTTTGCTGAAATTGTGGCCCCGGGGCTTAGGGATTTTTTCAAAAAAATATTTTCTGCCGGTTAAGTTTTTGAGGGCTGATTTGTTGTCCTGTGATGAAAAGCCTTCTGTTTCGAGTGCCAAACCCCGGGGCTTAGGGATTTTTTCAAAAAAATATTTTCTGCCGGTTATGTTTTTGAGGGCTGATTTCTTGTCCTGTGATAAAAAGCCTTCTGTTTCGAGTGCCAAACCTTTTAGGAGAGCATTTTCAGGCTTTTGGCACCATCTTTGAGTGAATTTCCAAAAGTCAGATTTTTGCTGAAGTTGTGACCCCGGGGCTTAGGGATTTTTTCAAAAAAATATTTTCTACCGGTAAAATTTTTGAGGGCTGATTTCTTGTCCTTTGATAAAAAGCCTTCTGTTTCGCATGCCAAACCTTTCAGGAGAGCATTTTCAAGCTGTTGCCACCATTTTTGAGTGAATTGCCAAAAGTCAGATTTTTGCTGAAATTGTGACCCCGGGGCTTAGGGATTTTTTCAAAAAAATATTTTCTGCCGGTTAAGTTTTGGAGGGCTGATTTCTTGTCCTGTGATAAAAAGCCTTCTGTTTCAAGTGCCAAACCTTTCAGGAGAGCATTTTCAGGCTTTTGGCACCATCTTTGAGTGAATTGCCAAAAGTCAGATTTTTGCTGAAATTGTGACCCCGTGGCTTAGGGATTTTTTCATAAAAATATTTTCTGCCGGTTAGGTTTTTGAGGGCTGATTTCTTGTCCTGTGATAAAAAGCCTTCTGTTTCGAGTGCCAAACCATTGAGGAGAGCATTTTCAGGCTTTTGGCACCATTTTTGAGTGAATTGCCAAAAGTCAGATTTTTGCTGAAATTGTGACCCCGGGGCTTAGGGATTTTTTCAAAAAAATATTTTCTGCCGGTTAAGTTTTTGAGGGCTGATTTCTTGTCCTGTGATAAAAAGCCTTCTGTTTCAAGTGCCAAACCTTTCAGGAGAGCATTTTCAGGCTTTTGGCACCATCTTTGAGTGAATTGCCGAAAGTCAGATTTTTGCTGAAATTGTGACCCCGGGGCTTAGGGATTTTTTCAAAAAAATAATTTCTGCCGGTTATGTTTTTGAGGGCTGATTTCTTGTCCTGTGATAAAAAGCCTTCTGTTTCAAGTGCCATACCTTTCAGGAGAGTATTTTCAGGCTTTTGGCACCATCTTTGATTGAACTGCCAAAAGTCAGATTTTTGCTGAAATTGTGACCCCGGGGCTTAGGGATTTTTTCAAAAAAATATTTTCTGCCGGTTATGTTTTTGAGGGCTGATTTCTTGTCCTGTGATAAAAAGACTTCTGTTTCCATCGCCAAACCTTTCAGGATAGTATTTTCAGGCTTTTGGCACCATCTTTGAGTGAATTGCCAAAAGTCAGATTTTTGCTAAAATTGTAACCCCGGGGCTTAGGGATTTTTTCAATAAAATATTTTCTGCCGGTTAAGTTTTTGAGGGCTGATTTCTTGTCCTGTGATAAAAAGCCTTCTGTTTCGAGTGCCAAACCTTTCAGGAGAGCATCTTCAAGCTTTTGGCACCATTTTTGAGTGAATTGCCAAAAGTCAGATTTTTGCTGAAATTGTGACCCCGGGGCTTAGGGATTTTTTCAAAAAAATATTTTCTGCCGGTTAAGTTTTTGAGGGCTGATTTCTTGTCCTGTGATAAAAAGCCTTCTGTTTCGAGTGCCAAACCTTTCAGGAGAGCATTTTCAGGCTTTTGGCACCATTTTTGAGTGAATTGCCAAAATTCAGATTTTTGCTGAAGTTGTGACCCCGGGGCTTAGGGATTTTTTCAAAAAAATATTTTCTGCCGGTTAAGTTTTTGAGGGCTGATTTCTTGTCCTGTGATAAAAAGCCTTCTGTTTCGAGTGCCAAACCTTTCAGGAGAGCATTTTCAGGCTTTTGGCACCATCTTTGAGTGAATTGCCAAAAGTCAGATTTTTGCTAAAATTGTGACCCCGGTGCTTAGGGTTTTTTTCAAAAAAATATTTTCTGCCGGTTATGTTTTTGAGGGCTGATTTCTTGTCCTGTGATAAAAAGCGTTCTGTTTCGAGTGCCAAACCATTGAGGAGAGCATTTTCAGGCTTTTGGCACCATTTTTGAGTGAATTGCCAAAAGTCAGATTTTTGCTGAAATTGTGACCCCGGGGCTTAGGGGTTTTTTCAAAAAAATATTTTCTGCCGGTTAAGTTTTTGAGGGCTGATTTCTTGTCCTGTGATAAAAAGCCTTCTGTTTCGAGTGCCAAACCCCGGGGCTTAGGGATTTTTTCAACAAAATATTTTCTGCCGGTTAAGTTTTTGAGGGCTGATTTCTTGTCCTGTGATAAAAAGCCTTCTGTTTCGAGTGCCAAACCTTTCAGGAGAGCATTTTCAGGCTTTTGGCACCATTTTTGAGTGAATTGCCAAAATTCAGATTTTTGCTGAAGTTGTGACCCCGGGGCTTAGGGATTTTTTCAAAAAAATATTTTCTGCCGGTTAAGTTTTTGAGGGCTGATTTTTTGTCCTGTGATAAAAAGCCTTCTGTTTCGAGTGCCAAACCTTTCAGGAAAGCATTTTCAGGCTTTTGGCACCATTTTTGTGTGAATTGCCAAAAGTCAGATTTTTTCTGAAATTGTGACCCAGGGGCTTAGGGATTTTTTCAACAAAATATTTTCTGCCGGTTAAGTTTTTGAGGGCTGATTTCTTGTCCTGTGATAAAAAGCCTTCTGTTTCGAGTGCCAAACCTTTCAGGAGAGCATTTTCAAGCTTTTGGCACCATCTTTGAGTGAATTGCCAAAAGTCAGATTTTTGCTAAAATTGTGACCCCGGGGCTTAGGGTTTTTTTCAAAAAAATATTTTCTGCCGGTTATGTTTTTGAGGGCTGATTTCTTGTCCTGTGATAAAAAGCCTTCTGTTTCGAGTGCCAAACCTTTCAGGAGAGCATTTTCAGGCTTTTGGCACCATTTTTGAGTGAATTGCCAAAATTCAGATTTTTGCTGAAGTTGTGACCCCGGGGCTTAGGGATTTTTTCAAAAAAATATTTTCTGCCGGTTAAGTTTTTGAGGGCTGATTTCTTGTCCTGTGATAAAAAGCCTTCTGTTTCGAGTGCCAAACCCCGGGGCTTAGGGATATTTTCAACAAAATATTTTCTGCCGGTTAAGTTTTTGAGGGCTGATTGCTTGTCCTGTGATAAAAAGCCTTCTGTTTCGAGTGCCAAACCTTTCAGGAGAGCATTTTCAGGCTTTTGGCACCATTTTTGAGTGAATTGCCAAAATTCAGATTTTTGCTGAAGTTGTGACCCCGGGGCTTAGGGATTTTTTCAAAAAAATATTTTCTGCCGGTTAAGTTTTTGAGGGCTGATTTTTTGTCCTGTGATAAAAAGCCTTCTGTTTCGAGTGCCAAACCTTTCAGGAAAGCATTTTCAGGCTTTTGGCACCATTTTTGTGTGAATTGCCAAAAGACAGATTTTTGCTGAAATTGTGACCCAGGGGCTTAGGGATTTTTTCAAAAAAATATTTTCTGCCGGTTAGGTTTTTGAGGGCTGATTTCTTGTCCTCTGATAAAAAGCCTTCTGTTTCGAGTGCCAAACCTTTCAGGAGCGCATTTTCAAGCTTTTGGCACCATTTTTGAGTGAATTGCAAAAAGTCAGATTTTTGCTGAAATTGTGACCCCGGGGCTTAGGGATTTTTTCAAAAAAATATTTTCTGCCGGTTATGTTTTTGAGGGCTGATTTCTTGTCCTGTGATAAAAAGACTTCTGTTTCCGTCGCCAAACCTTTCAGGAGAGCATTTTCAGGCTTTTGGCACCTTCTTTGAGTGAATTGCCAAAAGTCAGATTTTTGCTAAAATTGTGACCCCGGGGCTTAGGGATTTTTTCAAAAAAATATTTTCTGCCGGTTAAGTTTTTGAGGGCTGATTTCTTGTCCTGTGATAAAAAGCCTTCTGTTTCGAGTGCCAAACCTTTCAGGAAAGCATTTTCAGGCTTTTGGCACCATTTTTGTGTGAATTGCCAAAAGTCAGATTTTTGCTGAAATTGTGACCCCGGGGCTTAGGGATTGTTTCAAAAAAATATTTTCTGCCGGTTAGGTTTTTGAGGGCTGATTTCTTGTCCTGTGATAAAAAGCCTTCTGTTTCGAGTGCCAAACCCCGGGGCTTAGGGATTTTTTCAAAAAAATATTTTCTGCCGGTTTAGTTTTGGAGGGCTGATTTCTTGTCCTGTGATAAAAAGCCTTCTGTTTCAAGTGCCAAACCTTTAAGGAGAGCATTTTCAGGCTTTTGGCACCATCTTTGAGTGAATTGCCAAAAGTCAGATTTTTGCTGAAATTGTGACCCCGGGGCTTAGGGAATTTTTCAAAAAAATATTTTCTGCCGGTTAGGTTTTTGAGGGCTGATTTCATGTCCTGTGATAAAAAGCCTTCTGTTTTGAGTGCCAAACCATTGAGGAGAGCATTTTCAGGCTTTTGGCACCATTTTTGAGTGAATTGCCAAAAGTCAGATTTTTGCTGAAATTGTGACCCCGGTGCTTAGGGATTTTTTCAAAAAAATATTTTCTGCCGTTTAAGTTTTTGAGGGCTGATTTCTTGTCCTGTGATAAAAAGCCTTCTGTTTCAAGTGCCAAACCTTTCAGGAGAGCATTTTCAGGCTTTTGGCACCATCTTTGAGTGAATTGCCAAAAGTCAGATTTTTGCTGAAATTGTGACCCCGGGGCTTAGGGATTTTTTCAAAAAAGTATTTTCTGCCAGTTAAGTTTTTGAGGGCTGATTTCTTGTCCTGTGATAAAAAGCCTTCTGTTTCAAGTGCCAAACCTTTCAGGAGAGCATTTTCAGGCTTTTGGCACCATCTTTGAGTGAATTGCCAAAAGTCAGATTTTTGCTAAAATTGTGACCCCGGGGCTTAGGGATTTTTTCAAAAAAATATTTTCTGCCGGTTAAGTTTTTGAGGGCTGATTTCTTGTCCTGTGATAAAAAGCCTTCTGTTTCGAGTTCCAAACCCCGGGGCTTAGGGATTTTTTCAACAAAATATTTTCTGCCGGTTAAGTTTTTGAGGGCTGATTTCTTGTCCTGTGATAAAAAGCCTTCTGTTTCGAGTGCCAAACCTTTCAGGAGAGCATTTTCAAGCTTTTGGCACCATCTTTGAGTGAATTGCCAAAAGTCAGATTTTTGCTAAAATTGTGACCCCGGGGCTTAGGGTTTTTTTCAAAAAAATATTTTCTGCCGGTTATGTTTTTGAGGGCTGATTTCTTGTCCTGTGATAAAAAGCCTTCTGTTTCGAGTGCCAAACCATTGAGGTGAGCATTTTCAGGCTTTTAGCACCATTTTTGAGTGAATTGCCAAAAGTCAGATTTTTGCTGAAATTGTGACCCCGGGGCTTAGGGATTTTTTCAAAAAAATATTTTCTGCCGGTTAGGTTTTTGAGGGCTGATTTCTTGTCCTGTGATAAAAAGCCTTCTGTTTCAAGTGCCAAACCTTTCAGGAGAGCATTTTCAGGCTTTTGGCACCATCTTTGAGTGAATTGCCAAAAGTCAGATTTTTGCTAAAATTGTAACCCCGGGGCTTAGGGATTTTTTCAAAAAAATATTTTCTGCCGGTTATGTTTTTGAGGGCTGATTTCTTGTCCTGTGATAAAAAGACTTCTGTTTCCGTCGCCAAACCTTTCAGGAGAGCATTTTCAGGCTTTTGGCACCTTCTTTGAGTGAATTGCCAAAAGTCAGATTTTTGCTAAAATTGTGACCCCGGGGCTTAGGGATTTTTTCAAAAAAATATTTTCTGCCGGTTAAGTTTTTGAGGGCTGATTTCTTGTCCTGTGATAAAAAGCCTTCTGTTTCGAGTGCCAAACCTTTCAGGAAAGCATTTTCAGGCTTTTGGCACCATTTTTGTGTGAATTGCCAAAAGTCAGATTTTTGCTGAAATTGTGACCCCGGGGCTTAGGGATTGTTTCAAAAAAATATTTTCTGCCGGTTAGGTTTTTGAGGGCTGATTTCTTGTCCTGTGATAAAAAGCCTTCTGTTTCGAGTGCCAAACCCCGGGGCTTAGGGATTTTTTCAAAAAAATATTTTCTGCCGGTTTAGTTTTGGAGGGCTGATTTCTTGTCCTGTGATAAAAAGCCTTCTGTTTCAAGTGCCAAACCTTTAAGGAGAGCATTTTCAGGCTTTTGGCACCATCTTTGAGTGAATTGCCAAAAGTCAGATTTTTGCTGAAATTGTGACCCCGGGGCTTAGGGAATTTTTCAAAAAAATATTTTCTGCCGGTTAGGTTTTTGAGGGCTGATTTCATGTCCTGTGATAAAAAGCCTTCTGTTTTGAGTGCCAAACCATTGAGGAGAGCATTTTCAGGCTTTTGGCACCATTTTTGAGTGAATTGCCAAAAGTCAGATTTTTGCTGAAATTGTGACCCCGGTGCTTAGGGATTTTTTCAAAAAAATATTTTCTGCCGTTTAAGTTTTTGAGGGCTGATTTCTTGTCCTGTGATAAAAAGCCTTCTGTTTCAAGTGCCAAACCTTTCAGGAGAGCATTTTCAGGCTTTTGGCACCATCTTTGAGTGAATTGCCAAAAGTCAGATTTTTGCTGAAATTGTGACCCCGGGGCTTAGGGATTTTTTCAAAAAAGTATTTTCTGCCAGTTAAGTTTTTGAGGGCTGATTTCTTGTCCTGTGATAAAAAGCCTTCTGTTTCAAGTGCCAAACCTTTCAGGAGAGCATTTTCAGGCTTTTGGCACCATCTTTGAGTGAATTGCCAAAAGTCAGATTTTTGCTAAAATTGTGACCCCGGGGCTTAGGGATTTTTTCAAAAAAATATTTTCTGCCGGTTAAGTTTTTGAGGGCTGATTTCTTGTCCTGTGATAAAAAGCCTTCTGTTTCGAGTTCCAAACCCCGGGGCTTAGGGATTTTTTCAACAAAATATTTTCTGCCGGTTAAGTTTTTGAGGGCTGATTTCTTGTCCTGTGATAAAAAGCCTTCTGTTTCGAGTGCCAAACCTTTCAGGAGAGCATTTTCAAGCTTTTGGCACCATCTTTGAGTGAATTGCCAAAAGTCAGATTTTTGCTAAAATTGTGACCCCGGGGCTTAGGGTTTTTTTCAAAAAAATATTTTCTGCCGGTTATGTTTTTGAGGGCTGATTTCTTGTCCTGTGATAAAAAGCCTTCTGTTTCGAGTGCCAAACCATTGAGGTGAGCATTTTCAGGCTTTTAGCACCATTTTTGAGTGAATTGCCAAAAGTCAGATTTTTGCTGAAATTGTGACCCCGGGGCTTAGGGATTTTTTCAAAAAAATATTTTCTGCCGGTTAGGTTTTTGAGGGCTGATTTCTTGTCCTGTGATAAAAAGCCTTCTGTTTCAAGTGCCAAACCTTTCAGGAGAGCATTTTCAGGCTTTTGGCACCATCTTTGAGTGAATTGCCAAAAGTCAGATTTTGCTGAAATTGTGACCCCGGGGGCTTAGGGATTTTTTCAAAAAAATATTTTCTGCCGGTTAAGTTTTTGAGGGCTGATTTCTTGTCCTGTGATAAAAAGCCTTCTGTTTCGAGTGCCAAACCCCGGGGCTTAGGGATATTTTCAACAAAATATTTTCTGCCGGTTAAGTTTTTGAGGGCTGATTGCTTGTCCTGTGATAAAAAGCCTTCTGTTTCGAGTGCCAAACCTTTCAGGAGAGCATTTTCAGGCTTTTGGCACCATTTTTGAGTGAATTGCCAAAATTCAGATTTTTGCTGAAGTTGTGACCCCGGGGCTTAGGGATTTTTTCAAAAAAATATTTTCTGCCGGTTAAGTTTTTGAGGGCTGATTTTTTGTCCTGTGATAAAAAGCCTTCTGTTTCGAGTGCCAAACCTTTCAGGAAAGCATTTTCAGGCTTTTGGCACCATTTTTGTGTGAATTGCCAAAAGACAGATTTTTGCTGAAATTGTGACCCAGGGGCTTAGGGATTTTTTCAAAAAAATATTTTCTGCCGGTTAGGTTTTTGAGGGCTGATTTCTTGTCCTCTGATAAAAAGCCTTCTGTTTCGAGTGCCAAACCTTTCAGGAGCGCATTTTCAAGCTTTTGGCACCATTTTTGAGTGAATTGCAAAAAGTCAGATTTTTGCTGAAATTGTGACCCCGGGGCTTAGGGATTTTTTCAAAAAAATATTTTCTGCCGGTTATGTTTTTGAGGGCTGATTTCTTGTCCTGTGATAAAAAGACTTCTGTTTCCGTCGCCAAACCTTTCAGGAGAGCATTTTCAGGCTTTTGGCACCTTCTTTGAGTGAATTGCCAAAAGTCAGATTTTTGCTAAAATTGTGACCCCGGGGCTTAGGGATTTTTTCAAAAAAATATTTTCTGCCGGTTAAGTTTTTGAGGGCTGATTTCTTGTCCTGTGATAAAAAGCCTTCTGTTTCGAGTGCCAAACCTTTCAGGAAAGCATTTTCAGGCTTTTGGCACCATTTTTGTGTGAATTGCCAAAAGTCAGATTTTTGCTGAAATTGTGACCCCGGGGCTTAGGGATTTTTTCAAAAAAATATTTTCTGCCGGTTATGTTTTTGAGGGCTGATTTCTTGTCCTGTGATAAAAAGCCTTCTGTTTCGAGTGCCAAACCTTTCAGGAGAGCATTTTCAGGCTTTTGGCACCATTTTTGAGTGAATTGCCAAAAGTCAGATTTTTGCTGAAATTGTGACCCCGGGGCTTAGGGATTTTTTTAAAAAAAATATTTTCTGCCGGTTAAGTTTTTGAGGGCTGATTTCTTGTCCTGTGATAAAAAGCCTTCTGTTTCAAGTGCCAAACCTTTCAGGAGAGCATTTTCAAGCTTTTGCCACCATTTTTGAGTGAATTGCCAAAAGTCAGATTTTTGCTGAAATTGTGACCCCGGGGCTTAGGGATTTTTTCAAAGAAATATTTTCTGCCGGTTAAGTTTTTGAGAGCTGATTTCTTCTCCTCTGATAAAAAGCCTTCTGTTTCAAGTGCCAAACCTTTCAGGAGAGCATTTTCAGACTTTTGGCACCATCTTTGAGTGAATTGCCAAAAGTCAGATTTTTGCTGAAATTGTGACCCCGGGGCTTAGGGATTGTTTCAAAAAAATATTTTCTGCCGGTTAGGTTTTTGAGGGCTGATTTCTTGTCCTGTGATAAAAAGCCTTCTGTTTCGAGTGCCAAACCCCGGGGCTTAGGGATTTTTTCAACAAAATATTTTCTGCCGGTTTAGTTTTGGAGGGCTGATTTCTTGTCCTGTGATAAAAAGCCTTCTGTTTCGAGTGCCAAACCTTTAAGGAGAGCATTTTCAGGCTTTTGGCACCATTTTTGAGTGAATTGCCAAAAGTCAGATTTTTGCTGAAATTGTGACCCCGGTGCTTAGGGATTTTTTCAAAAAAAAAATTTCTGCCGTTTAAGTTTTTGAGGGCTGATTTCTTGTCCTGTGATAAAAAGCCTTCTGTTTCAAGTGCCAAACCTTTCAGGAGAGCATTTTCAGGCTTTTGGCACCATCTTTGAGTGAATTGCCAAAAGTCAGATTTTTGCTGAAATTGTGACCCCGGGGCTTAGGGATTTTTTCAAAAAAGTATTTTCTGCCGGTTAAGTTTTTGAGGGCTGATTTCTTGTCCTGTGATAAAAAGCCTTCTGTTTCAAGTGCCAAACCTTTCAGGAGAGCATTTTCAGGCTTTTGGCACCATCTTTGAGTGAATTGCCAAAAGTCAGATTTTTGCTAAAATTGTGACCCCGGGGCTTAGGGTTTTTTTCAAAAAAATATTTTCTGCTGGTTATGTTTTTGAGGGCTGATTTCTTGTCCTGTGATAAAAAGCCTTCTGTTTCGAGTGCCAAACCATTGAGGAGAGCATTTTCAGGCTTTTAGCACCATTTTTGAGTGAATTGCCAAAAGTCAGATTTTTGCTGAAATTGTGACCCCGGGGCTTAGGGATTTTTTCAAAAAAATATTTTCTGCCGGTTAGGTTTTTGAGGGCTGATTTCTTGTCCTGTGATAAAAAGCCTTCTGTTTCGAGTGCCAAACCCCGGGGCTTAGGGATATTTTCAACAAAATATTTTCTGCCGGTTAAGTTTTTGAGGGCTGATTTCTTGTCCTGTGATAAAAAGCCTTCTGTTTCGAGTGCCAAACCTTTCAGGAGAGCATTTTCAGGCTTTTGGCACCATTTTTGAGTGAATTGCCAAAATTCAGATTTTTGCTGAAGTTGTGACCCCGGGGCTTAGGGATTTTTTCAAAAAAATATTTTCTGCCGGTTAAGTTTTTGAGGGCTGATTTTTTGTCCTGTGATAAAAAGCCTTCTGTTTCGAGTGCCAAACCTTTCAGGAAAGCATTTTCAGGCTTTTGGCACCATTTTTGTGTGAATTGCCAAAAGTCAGATTTTTGCTGAAATTGTGACCCAGGGGCTTAGGGATTTTTTCAAAAAAATATTTTCTGCCGGTTAGGTTTTTGAGGGCTGATTTCTTGTCCTGTGATAAAAAGCCTTCTGTTTCAAGTGCCAAACCTTTCAGGAGAGCATTTTCAGGCTTTTGGCACCATCTTTGAGTGAATTGCCAAAAGTCAGATTTTGCTGAAATTGTGACCCCGGGGGCTTAGGGATTTTTTCAAAAAAATATTTTCTGCCGGTTAAGTTTTTGAGGGCTGATTTCTTGTCCTGTGATAAAAAGCCTTCTGTTTCGAGTGCCAAACCCCGGGGCTTAGGGATTTTTTCAACAAAATATTTTCTGCCGGTTAAGTTTTTGAGGGCTGATTTCTTGTCCTGTGATAAAAAGCCTTCTGTTTCGAGTGCCAAACCTTTCAGGAGAGCATTTTCAAGCTTTTGGCACCATCTTTGAGTGAATTGCCAAAAGTCAGATTTTTGCTAAAATTGTGACCCCGGGGCTTAGGGTTTTTTTCAAAAAAATATTTTCTGCCGGTTAGGTTTTTGAGGGCTGATTTCTTGTCCTGTGATAAAAAGCCTTCTGTTTCAAGTGCCAAACCTTTCAGGAGAGCATTTTCAGGCTTTTGGCACCTGAAAAGTTAAGTTTTTGAGGGCTGATTTCTTGTCCTGTGATAAAAAGACTTCTGTTTCCATCGCCAAACCTTTCAGGAGAGTATTTTCAGGCTTTTGGCACCTTCTTTGAGTGAATTGCCAAAAGTCAGATTTTTGCTAAAATTGTGACCCCGGGGCTTAGGGATTTTTTCAAAAAAATATTTTCTGCCGGTTAAGTTTTTGAGGGCTGATTTCTTGTCCTGTGATAAAAAGCCTTCTGTTTCGAGTGCCAAACCTTTCAGGAAAGCATTTTCAGGCTTTTGGCACCATTTTTGAGTGAATTGCCAAAAGTCAGATTTTTGCTGAAATTGTGACCCCGGGGCTTAGGGATTTTTTTAAAAAAATATTTTCTGCCGGTTAAGTTTTTGAGGGCTGATTTCTTGTCCTGTGATAAAAAGCCTTCTGTTTCGAGTGCCAAACCCCAGGGCTTAGGGATTTTTTCAACAAAATATTTTCTGCCGGTTATGTTTTTGAGGGCTGATTTCTTGTCCTGTGATAAAAAGCCTTCTGTTTCGAGTGCCAAACCTTTCAGGAGAGCATTTTCAGGCTTTTGGCACCATTTTTGAGTGAATTGCCAAAATTCAGATTTTTGCTGAAGTTGTGACCCCGGGGCTTAGGGATTTTTTCAAAAAAATATTTTCTGCCGGTTAAGTTTTTGAGGGCTGATTTCTTGTCCTGTGATAAAAAGCCTTCTGTTTCGAGTGCCAAACCTTTCAGGAAAGCATTTTCAGGCTTTTGGCACCATTTTTGTGTGAATTGCCAAAAGTCAGATTTTTGCTGAAATTGTGACCCCGGGGCTTAGGGATTTTTTCAAAAAAATATTTTCTGCCGGTTAAGTTTTTGAGGGCTGATTTCTTCTCCTCTGATAAAAAGCCTTCTGTTTCAAGTGACAAACCTTTCAGGAGAGCATTTTCAGGCTTTTGGCACCATCTTTGAGTGAATTGCCAAAAGTCAGATTTTTGCTGAAATTGTGACCCCGGGGCTTAGGGATTGTTTCAAAAAAATATTTTCTGCCGGTTATGTTTTTGAGGGCTGATTTCTTGTCCTGTGATAAAAAGCCTTCTGTTTCGAGTGCCAAACCTTTCAGGAAAGCATTTTCAGGCTTTTGGCACCATTTTTGTGTGAATTGCCAAAAGTCAGATTTTTGCTGAAATTGTGACCCCGGGGCTTAGGGATTTTTTCAAAAAAATATTTTCTGCCGGTTATGTTTTTGAGGGCTGATTTCTTGTCCTGTGATAAAAAGCCTTCTATTTCGAGTGCCAAACCCCAGGGCTTAGGGATTTTTTCAACAAAATATTTTCTGCCGGTTATGTTTTTGAGGGCTGATTTCTTGTCCTGTGATAAAAAGCCTTCTGTTTCGAGTGCCAAACCTTTCAGGAGAGCATTTTCAGGCTTTTGGCACCATTTTTGAGTGAATTGCCAAAATTCAGATTTTTCCTGAAGTTGTGACCCCGGGGCTTAGGGATTTTTTCAAAAAAATATTTTCTGCCCGTTAAGTTTTTGAGGGCTGATTTCTTGTCCTGTGATAAAAAGCCTTCTGTTTCGAGTGCCAAACCTTTCAGGAAAGCATTTTCAGGCTTTTGGCACCATTTTTGTGTGAATTGCCAAAAGTCAGATTTTTGCTGAAATTGTGACCGCGGGGCTTAGGGATTTTTTCAAAAAAATATTTTCTGCCGGTTAAGTTTTTGAGGGCTGATTTCTTCTCCTCTGATAAAAAGCCTTCTGTTTCAAGTGCCAAACCTTTCAGGAGAGCATTTTCAGGCTTTTGGCACCATCTTTGAGTGAATTGCCAAAAGTCAGATTTTTGCTGAAATTGTGACCCCGGGGCTTAGGGATTGTTTCAAAAAAGTATTTTCTGCCGGTTAAGTTTTTGAGGGCTGATTTCTTGTCCTGTGATAAAAAGCCTTCTGTTTCGAGTGCCAAACCATTGAGGAGAGCATTTTCAGGCTTTTGGCACCATTTTTGAGTGAATTGCCAAAAGTCAGATTTTTGCTGAAATTGTGACCCCGGGGCTTAGGGATTTTTTCAAAAAAATATTTTCTGCCGGTTAAGTTTTGGAGGGCTGATTTCTTGTCCTGTGATAAAAAGCCTTCTGTTTCAAGTGCCAAACCTTTCAGGAGAGCATTTTCAGGCTTTTGGCACCATCTTTGAGTGAATTGCCAAAAGTCAGATTTTTGCTGAAATTGTGACCCCGGGGCTTAGGGATTTTTTCAAAAAAATATTTTCTGCCGGTTAAGATTTTGAGGACTGATTTCTTGTCCTGTGATAAAAAGCCTTCTGTTTCAAGTGCCAAACCTTTCAGGAGAGCATTTTCAGGCTTTTGGCACCATCTTTGAGTGAATTGCCAAAAGTCAGATTTTTGCTGAAATTGTGACCCCGGGGCTTAGGGATTTTTTTAAAAAAATATTTTCTGCTGGTTAAGTTTTTGAGGGCTGATTTCTTGTCCTGTGATAAAAAGCCTTCTGTTTCGAGTGCGAAACCCCGGGGCTTAGGGATTTTTTCAACAAAATATTTTCTGCCGGTTATGTTTTTGAGGGCTGATTTCTTGTCCTGTGATAAAAAGCCTTCTGTTTCGAGTGCCAAACCTTTCAGGAGAGCATTTTCAGGCTTTTGGCACCATTTTTGAGTGAATTGCCAAAAGTCAGATTTTTGCTGAAGTTGTGACCCCGGGGCTTAGGGATTTTTTCAAAAAAATATTTTCTACCGGTTAAGTTTTTGAGGGCTGATTTCTTGTCCTTTGATAAAAAGCCTTCTGTTTCGCGTGCCAAACCTTTCAGGAGAGCATTTTCAAGCTTTTGCCACCATTTTTGAGTGAATTGCCAAAAGTCAGATTTTTGCTGAAATTGTGACCCCGGGGAGTAGGGATTTTTTCAAAGAAATATTTTCTGCCGGTTAAGTTTTTGAGAGCTGATTTCTTCTCCTCTGATAAAAAGCCTTCTGTTTCAAGTGCCAAACCTTTCAGGAGAGCATTTTCAGGCTTTTGGCACCATCTTTGAGTGAATTGCCAAAAGTCAGATTTTTGCTGAAATTGTGACCCCGGGGCTTAGGGATTGTTTCAAAAAAATATTTTCTGCCGGTTAGGTTTTTGAGGGCTGATTTCTTGTCCTATGATAAAAAGCCTTCTGTTTCGAGTGCCAAACCCCGGGGCTTAGGCATTTTTTCAAAAAAATATTTTCTGCCGGTTAAGTTTTGGAGGGCTGATTTCTTGTCCTGTGATAAAAAGCCTTTTGTTTCAAGTGCCAAACCTTTCAGGAGAGCATTTTCAGGCTTTTGGCACCATCTTTGAGTGAATTGCCAAAAGTCAGATTTTTGCTGAAATTGTGACCCCGGGGCTTAGGGATTTTTTCAAAAAAATATTTTCTGCCGGTTAAGTTTTTGAGGGCTGATTTCTTGTCCTGTGATAAAAAGCCTTCTGTTTCAAGTGCCAAACCTTTCAGGAGAGCATTTTCAGGCTTTTGGCACCATCTTTGAGTGAATTGCCAAAAGTCAGATTTTTGCTGAAATTGTGACCCCGGGGCTTAGGGATTTTTTTAAAAAAATATTTTCTGCTGGTTAAGTTTTTGAGGGCTGATTTCTTGTCCTGTGATAAAAAGCCTTCTGTTTCGAGTGCCAAACCTTTCAGGAAAGCATTTTCAGGCTTTTGGCACCATTTTTGTGTGAATTGCCAAAAGTCAGATTTTTGCTGAAATTGTGACCCCGGGGCTTAGGGATTTTTTCAAAAAAATATTTTCTGCCGGTTATGTTTTTGAGGGCTGATTTCTTGTCCTGTGATAAAAAGCCTTCTATTTCGAGTGCCAAACCCCAGGGCTTAGGGATTTTTTCAACAAAATATTTTCTGCCGGTTATGTTTTTGAGGGCTGATTTCTTGTCCTGTGATAAAAAGCCTTCTGTTTCGAGTGCCAAACCTTTCAGGAGAGCATTTTCAGGCTTTTGGCACCATTTTTGAGTGAATTGCCAAAATTCAGATTTTTCCTGAAGTTGTGACCCCGGGGCTTAGGGATTTTTTCAAAAAAATATTTTCTGCCCGTTAAGTTTTTGAGGGCTGATTTCTTGTCCTGTGATAAAAAGCCTTCTGTTTCGAGTGCCAAACCTTTCAGGAAAGCATTTTCAGGCTTTTGGCACCATTTTTGTGTGAATTGCCAAAAGTCAGATTTTTGCTGAAATTGTGACCGCGGGGCTTAGGGATTTTTTCAAAAAAATATTTTCTGCCGGTTAAGTTTTTGAGGGCTGATTTCTTGTCCTCTGATAAAAAGCCTTCTGTTTCAAGTGCCAAACCTTTCAGGAGAGCATTTTCAGGCTTTTGGCACCATCTTTGAGTGAATTGCCAAAAGTCAGATTTTTGCTGAAATTGTGACCCCGGGGCTTAGGGATTGTTTCAAAAAAGTATTTTCTGCCGGTTAAGTTTTTGAGGGCTGATTTCTTGTCCTGTGATAAAAAGCATTCTGTTTCGAGTGCCAAACCATTGAGGAGAGCATTTTCAGGCTTTTGGCACCATTTTTGAGTGAATTGCCAAAAGTCAGATTTTTGCTGAAATTGTGACCCCGGGGCTTAGGGATTTTTTCAAAAAAATATTTTCTGCCGGTTAAGTTTTGGAGGGCTGATTTCTTGTCCTGTGATAAAAAGCCTTCTGTTTCAAGTGCCAAACCTTTCAGGAGAGCATTTTCAGGCTTTTGGCACCATCTTTGAGTGAATTGCCAAAAGTCAGATTTTTGCTGAAATTGTGACCCCGGGGCTTAGGGATTTTTTCAAAAAAATATTTTCTGCTGGTTAAGTTTTTGAGGGCTGATTTCTTGTCCTGTGATAAAAAGCCTTCTGTTTCGAGTGCGAAACCCCGGGGCTTAGGGATTTTTTCAACAAAATATTTTCTGCCGGTTATGTTTTTGAGGGCTGATTTCTTGTCCTGTGATAAAAAGCCTTCTGTTTCGAGTGCCAAACCTTTCAGGAGAGCATTTTCAGGCTTTTGGCACCATTTTTGAGTGAATTGCCAAAAGTCAGATTTTTGCTGAAGTTGTGACCCCGGGGCTTAGGGATTTTTTCAAAAAAATATTTTCTACCGGTTAAGTTTTTGAGGGCTGATTTCTTGTCCTTTGATAAAAAGCCTTCTGTTTCGCGTGCCAAACCTTTCAGGAGAGCATTTTCAAGCTTTTGCCACCATTTTTGAGTGAATTGCCAAAAGTCAGATTTTTGCTGAAATTGTGACCCCGGGGAGTAGGGATTTTTTCAAAGAAATATTTTCTGCCGGTTAAGTTTTTGAGAGCTGATTTCTTCTCCTCTGATAAAAAGCCTTCTGTTTCAAGTGCCAAACCTTTCAGGAGAGCATTTTCAGGCTTTTGGCACCATCTTTGAGTGAATTGCCAAAAGTCAGATTTTTGCTGAAATTGTGACCCCGGGGCTTAGGGATTGTTTCAAAAAAATATTTTCTGCCGGTTAGGTTTTTGAGGGCTGATTTCTTGTCCTATGATAAAAAGCCTTCTGTTTCGAGAGCCAAACCCCGGGGCTTAGGCATTTTTTCAAAAAAATATTTTCTGCCGGTTAAGTTTTGGAGGGCTGATTTCTTGTCCTGTGATAAAAAGCCTTTTGTTTCAAGTGCCAAACCTTTCAGGAGAGCATTTTCAGGCTTTTGGCACCATCTTTGAGTGAATTGCCAAAAGTCAGATTTTTGCTGAAATTGTGACCCCGGGGCTTAGGGATTTTTTCAAAAAAATATTTTCTGCCGGTTAAGTTTTTGAGGGCTGATTTCTTGTCCTGTGATAAAAAGCCTTCTGTTTCAAGTGCCAAACCTTTCAGGAGAGCATTTTCAGGCTTTTGGCACCATCTTTGAGTGAATTGCCAAAAGTCAGATTTTTGCTGAAATTGTGACCCCGGGGCTTAGGGATTTTTTAAAAAAAATATTTTCTGCTGGTTAAGTTTTTGAGGGCTGATTTCTTGTCCTGTGATAAAAAGCCTTCTGTTTCGAGTGCCAAACCCCGGGGCTTAGGGATTTTTTCAACAAAATATTTTCTGCCGGTTATGTTTTTGAGGGCTGATTTCTTGTCCTGTGATAAAAAGCCTTCTGTTTCGAGTGCCAAACCTTTCAGGAGAGCATTTTCAGGCTTTTGGCACCATTTTTGAGTGAATTGCCAAAAGTCAGATTTTTGCTGAAGTTGTGACCCCGGGGCTAAGGGATTTTTTCAAAAAAATATTTTCTACCGGTTAAGTTTTTGACGGCTGATTTCTTGTCCTGTGATAAAAAGCCTTCTGTTTCAAGTGCCAAACCTTTCAGGAGAGCATTTTCAGGCTTTTGGCACCATCTTTGAGTGAATTGCCAAAAGTCAGATTTTTGCTGAAATTGTGACCCCGGGGCTTAGGGATTTTTTCAAAAAAATATTTTCTGCCGGTTAAGTTTTTGAGGGCTGATTTCTTGTCCTGTGATAAAAAGCCTTCTGTTTCAAGTGCCAAACCTTTCAGGAGAGCATTTTCAGGCTTTTGGCACCATCTTTGAGTGAATTGCCAAAAGTCAGATTTTTGCTGAAATTGTGACCCCGGGGCTTAGGGATTTTTTTAAAAAAATATTTTCTGCTGGTTAAGTTTTTGAGGGCTGATTTCTTGTCCTGTGATAAAAAGCCTTCTGTTTCGAGTGCCAAACCCCGGGGCTTAGGGATTTTTTCAACAAAATATTTTCTGCCGGTTATGTTTTTGAGGGCTGATTTCTTGTCCTGTGATAAAAAGCCTTCTGTTTCGAGTGCCAAACCTTTCAGGAGAGCATTTTCAGGCTTTTGGCACCATTTTTGAGTGAATTGCCAAAAGTCAGATTTTTGCTGAAGTTGTGACCCCGGGGCTTAGGGATTTTTTCAAAAAAATATTTTCTACCGGTTAAGTTTTTGAGGGCTGATTTCTTGTCCTTTGATAAAAGCCTTCTGTTTCGCGTGCCAAACCTTTCAGGAGAGCATTTTCAAGCTTTTGCCACCATTTTTGAGTGAATTGCCAAAAGTCAGATTTTTGCTGAAATTGTGACCCCGGGGCTTAGGGATTTTTTCAAAGAAATATTTTCTGCCGGTTAAGTTTTTGAGAGCTGATTTCTTGTCCTGTGATAAAAAGCCTTCTGTTTCAAGTGCCAAACCTTTCAGGAGAGCATTTTCAGGCTTTTGGCACCATCTTTGAGTGAATTGCCAAAAGTCAGATTTTTGCTGAAATTGTGACCCCGGGGCTTAGGGATTGTTTCAAAAAAATATTTTCTGCCGGTTAGGTTTTTGAGGGCTGATTTCTTGTCCTATGATAAAAAGCCTTCTGTTTCGAGTGCCAAACCCCGGGGCTTAGGGATTTTTTCAACAAAATATTTTCTGCCGGTTATGTTTTTGAGGGCTGATTTCTTGTCCTGTGATAAAAAGCCTTTTGTTTCGAGTGCCAAACCTTTTAGGAGAGCATTTTCAGGCTTTTGGCACCATTATTGAGTGAATTGCCAAAATTCAGATTTTTGCTGAAGTTGTGACCCCGGGGCTTAGGGATTTTTTCAAAAAAATATTTTCTGCCGGTTAGGTTTTTGAGGGCTGATTTCTTGTCCTGTGATAAAAAGCCTTCTGTTTCGAGTGCCAAACAATTGAGGAGAGCATTTTCAGGCTTTTGGCACCATTTTTGAGTGAATTGCCAAAAGTCAGATTTTTGCTGAAATTGTGACCCCGGGGCTTAGGGATTTTTTCAAAAAAATATTTTCTGCCGGTTAAGTTTTTGAGGGCTGATTTCTTGTCCTGTGATAAAAAGCCTTCTGTTTCAAGTGCCAAACCTTTCAGGAGAGCATTTTCAGGCTTTTGGCACCATCTTTGAGTGAATTGCCAAAAGTCAGATTTTTGCTGAAATTGTGACCCCGGGGTTTAGGGATTTTTCAAAAAAATATTTTCTGCCGGTTAGGTTTTTGAGGGCTGATTTCTTGTCCTGTGATAAAAAGCCTTCTGTTTCGAGTGCCAAACCCCGGGGCTTAGGGATTTTTTCAAAAAAATATTTTCTGCCGGTTAAGTTTTTGAGGGCTGATTTCTTGTCCTGTGATAAAAAGCCTTCTGTTTCGAGTGCCAAACCTTTTAGGAGAGCATTTTCAGGCTTTTGGCACCATTTTTGAGTGAATTGCCAAAATTCAGATTTTTGCTGAAGTTGTGACCCCGGGGCTTAGGGATTTTTTCAAAAAAATATTTTCTGCCGGTTAGGTTTTTGAGGGCTGATTTCTTGTCCTGTGATAAAAAGCCTTCTGTTTCGAGTGCCAAACCATTGAGGAGAGCATTTTCAGGCTTTTGGCACCATTTTTGAGTGAATTGCCAAAAGTCAGATTTTTGCTGAAATTGTGACCCCGGGGCTTAGGGATTTTTTCAAAAAAATATTTTCTGCCGGTTAAGTTTTTGAGGGCTGATTTCTTGTCCTGTGATAAAAAGCCTTCTGTTTCGAGTGCCAAACCTTTCAGGAGAGCATTTTCAGGCTTTTGGCACCATTTTTGAGTGAATTGCCAAAAGTCAGATTTTTGCTGAAGTTGTGACCCCGGGGCTTAGGGATTTTTTCAAAAAAATATTTTCTACCGGTTAAGTTTTTGAGGGCTGATTTCTTGTCCTTTGATAAAAAGCCTTCTGTTTCGCGTGCCAAACCTTTCAGGAGAGCATTTTCAAGCTTTTGCCACCATTTTTGAGTGAATTGCCAAAAGTCAGATTTTTGCTGAAATTGTGACCCCGGGGCTTAGGGATTTTTTCAAAAAAATATTTTCTGCCGGTTAGGTTTTTGAGAGCTGATTTCTTGTCCTGTGATAAAAAGCCTTCTGTTTCAAGTGCCAAACCTTTCAGGAGAGCATTTTCAGGCTTTTGGCACCATCTTTGAGTGAATTGCCTAAAGTCAGATTTTTGCTGAAATTGTGACCCCGGGGCTTAGGGATTGTTTCAAAAAAATATTTTCTGCCGGTTAGGTTTTTGAGGGCTGATTTCTTGTCCTATGATAAAAAGCCTTCTGTTTCGAGTGCCAAACCCCGGGGCTTAGGGATTTTTTCAACAAAATATTTTCTGCCGGTTATGTTTTTGAGGGCTGATTTCTTGTCCTGTGATAAAAAGCCTTAAGTTTCGAGTGCCAAACCTTTTAGGAGAGCATTTTCAGGCTTTTGCACCATTATTGAGTGAATTGCCAAAATTCAGATTTTTGCTGAAGTTGTGACCCCGGGGCTTAGGGATTTTTTCAAAAAAATATTTTCTGCCGGTTAGGTTTTTGAGGGCTGATTTCTTGTCCTGTGATAAAAAGCCTTCTGTTTCGAGTGCCAAACCATTGAGGAGAGCATTTTCAGGCTTTTGGCACCATTTTTGAGTGAATTGCCAAAAGTCAGATTTTTGCTGAAATTGTGACCCCGGGGCTTAGGGATTTTTTCAAAAAAATATTTTCTGCCGGTTAAGTTTTTGAGGGCTGATTTCTTGTCCTGTGATAAAAAGCCTTCTGTTTCAAGTGCCAAACCTTTCAGGAGAGCATTTTCAGGCTTTTGGCACCATCTTTGAGTGAATTGCCAAAAGTCAGATTTTTGCTGAAATTGTGAACCCGGGGCTTAGGGATTTTTCAAAAAAATATTTTCTGCCGGTTAGGTTTTTGAGGGCTGATTTCTTGTCCTGTGATAAAAAGCCTTCTGTTTCAAGTGCCATACCTTTCAGGAGAGTATTTTCAGGGTTTTGGCACCATCTTTGAGTGAATTGCCAAAAGTCAGATTTTTGCTAAAATTGTGACCCCGGGGCTTAGGGTTTTTTTCAAAAAAATATTTTCTGCCGGTTATGTTTTTGAGGGCTGATTTCTTGTCCTGTGATAAAAAGCCTTCTGTTTCGAGTGCCAAACCCCGGGGCTTAGGGATTTTTTCAAAAAAATATTTTCTGCCGGTTAGGTTTTTGAGGGCTGATTTCTTGTCCTGTGATAAAAAGCCTTCTGTTTTGAGTGCCAAACCATTGAGGAGAGCATTTTCAGGCTTTTGGCACCATTTTTGAGTGAATTGCCAAAAGTCAGATTTTTGCTGAAATTGTGACCCCGGGGCTTAGGGATTTTTTCAAAAAAATATTTTCTGCCGGTTAAGTTTTTGAGGGCTGATTTCTTGTCCTGTGATAAAAAGCCTTCTGTTTCAAGTGCCAAACCTTTCAGGAGAGCATTTTCAGGCTTTTGGCACCATCTTTGAGTGAATTGCCAAAAGTCAGATTTTTGCTGAAATTGTGACCCCGGGGCTTAGGGATTTTTTCAAAAAAATATTTTCTGCCGGTTAAGTTTTTGAGGGCTGATTTCTTGTCCTGTGATAAAAAGCCTTCTGTTTCGAGTGCCAAACCCCGGGGCTTAGGGATTTTTTCAACAAAATATTTTCTGCCGGTTATGTTTTTGAGGGCTGATTTCTTGTCCTGTGATAAAAAGCCTTCTGTTTCGAGTGCCAAACCTTTTAGGAGAGCATTTTCAGGCTTTTGGCACCATTTTTGAGTGAATTGCCAAAATTCAGATTTTTGCTGAAGTTGTGACCCCGGGGCTTAGGGATTTTTTCAAAAAAATATTTTCTGCCGGTTAGGTTTTTGAGGGCTGATTTCTTGTCCTGTGATAAAAAGCCTTCTGTTTCGAGTGCCAAACCATTGAGGAGAGCATTTTCAGGCTTTTGGCACCATTTTTGAGTGAATTGCCAAAAGTCAGATTTTTGCTGAAATTGTGACCCCGGGGCTTAGGGATTTTTTCAAAAAAATATTTTCTGCCGGTTAAGTTTTTGAGGGCTGATTTCTTGTCCTGTGATAAAAAGCCTTCTGTTTCAAGTGCCATACCTTTCAGGAGAGTATTTTCAGGCTTTTGGCACCATCTTTGAGTGAATTGCCAAAAGTCAGATTTTTGCTAAAATTGTGACCCCGGGGCTTAGGGTTTTTTTCAAAAAAATATTTTCTGCCGGTTATGTTTTTGAGGGCTGATTTCTTGTCCTGTGATAAAAAGCCTTCTGTTTCGAGTGCCAAACCCCGGGGCTTAGGGATTTTTTCAAAAAAATATTTTCTGCCGCTTAGGTTTTTGAGGGCTGATTTCTTGTCCTGTGATAAAAAGCCTTCTGTTTCGAGTGCCAAACCATTGAGGAGAGCATTTTCAGGCTTTTGGCACCATTTTTGAGTGAATTGCCAAAAGTCAGATTTTTGCTGAAATTGTGACCCCGGGGCTTAGGGATTTTTTCAAAAAAATATTTTCTGCCGGTTAAGTTTTTGAGGGCTGATTTCTTGTCCTGTGATAAAAAGCCTTCTGTTTCAAGTGCCAAACCTTTCAGGAGAGCATTTTCAGGCTTTTGGCACCATCTTTGAGTGAATTGCCAAAAGTCAGATTTTTGCTGAAATTCTGACCCCGGGGCTTAGGGATTTTTTCAAAAAAATATTTTCTGCCGGTTAAGTTTTTGAGGGCTGATTTCTTGTCCTGTGATAAAAAGCCTTCTGTTTCGAGTGCCAAACCCCGGGGCTTAGGGATTTTTTCAACAAAATATTTTCTGCCGGTTAGGTTTTTGAGGGCTGATTTCTTGTCCTGTGATAAAAAGCCTTCTGTTTCGAGTGCCAAACCATTGAGGAGAGCATTTTCAGGCTTTCGGCACCATTTTTGAGTGAATTGCCAAAAGTCAGATTTTTGCTGAAATTGTGACCCCGGGGCTTAGGGATTTTTTCAGAAAAATATTTTCTGCCGGTTAAGTTTTTGAGGGCTGATTTCTTGTCCTGTGATAAAAAGCCTTCTGTTTCAAGTGCCAAACCTTTCAGGAGAGCATTTTCAGGCTTTCGGCACCATCTTTGAGTGAATTGCCAAAAGTCAGATTTTTGCTGAAATTGTGACCCCGGGGCTTAGGGATTTTTTCAAAAAAAATTTTTCTGCCGGTTAGGTTTTTGAGGGCTGATTTCTTGTCCTGTGATAAAAAGCCTTCTGTTTCAAGTGCCAAATCTTTCAGGAGAGCATTTTCAGGCTTTTGGCACCATCTTTGAGTGAATTGCCAAAAGTCAGATTTTTGCTAAAATTGTGACCCCGGGGCTTAGGGGTTTTTTCAAAAAAATATTTTCTGCCGGTTATGTTTTTGAGGGCTGATTTCTTGTCCTGTGATAAAAAGCCTTCTGTTTCGAGTGCCAAACCCCGGGGCTTAGGGATTTTTTCAAAAAAATATTTTCTGCCGGTTAGGTTTTTGAGGGCTGATTTCTTGTCCTGTGATAAAAAGCCTTCTGTTTCGAGTGCCAAACCATTGAGGAGAGCATTTTCAGGCTTTTGGCACCATTTTTGAGTGAATTGCCAAAAGTCAGATTTTTGCTGAAATTGTGACCCCGGGGCTTAGGGATTTTTTCAAAAAAATATTTTCTGCCGGTTAAGTTTTTGAGGGCTGATTTCTTGTCCTGTGATAAAAAGCCTTCTGTTTCAAGTGCCAAACCTTTCAGGAGAGCATTTTCAGGCTTTTGGCACCATCTTTGAGTGAATTGCCAAAAGTCAGATTTTTGCTGAAATTGTGACCCCGGGGCTTAGGGATTTTTTCAAAAAAATATTTTCTGCCGGTTAAGTTTTTGAGGGCTGATTTCTTGTCCTGTGATAAAAAGCCTTCTGTTTCGAGTGCCAAACCCCGGGGCTTAGGGATTTTTTCAACAAAATATTTTCTGCCGGTTAGGTTTTTGAGGGCTGATTTCTTGTCCTGTGATAAAAAGCCTTCTGTTTCGAGTGCCAAACCTTTTAGGAGAGCATTTTCAGGCTTTTGGAACCATTTTTGAGTGAATTGCCAAAATTCAGATTTTTGCTGAAGTTGTGACCCCGGGGCTTAGGGATTTTTTCAAAAAAATATTTTCTGTCGGTTAGGTTTTTGAGGGCTGATTTCTTGTCCTGTGATAAAAAGCCTTCTGTTTCGAGTGCCAAACCCCGGGGCTTAGGGATTTTTTCAACAAAATATTTTCTGCCGGTTATGTTTTTGAGGGCTGATTTCTTGTCCTGTGATAAAAAGCCTTCTGTTTCGAGTGCCAAACCTTTTAGGAGAGCATTTTCAGGCTTTTGGCACCATTATTGAGTGAATTGCCAAAATTCAGATTTTTGCTGAAGTTGTGACCCCGGGGCTTAGGGATTTTTTCAAAAAAATATTTTCTGCCGGTTAGGTTTTTGAGGGCTGATTTCTTGTCCTGTGATAAAAAGCCTTCTGTTTCGAGTGCCAAACCATTGAGGAGAGCATTTTCAGGCTTTTGGCACCATTTTTGAGTGAATTGCCAAAAGTCAGATTTTTGCTGAAATTGTGACCCCGGGGCTTAGGGATTTTTTCAAAAAAATATTTTCTGCCGGTTAAGTTTTTGAGGGCTGATTTCTTGTCCTGTGATAAAAAGCCTTCTGTTTCAAGTGCCATACCTTTCAGGAGAGTATTTTCAGGCTTTTGGCACCATCTTTGAGTGAATTGCCAAAAGTCAGATTTTTGCTAAAATTGTGACCCCGGGGCTTAGGGTTTTTTCAAAAAAATATTTTCTGCCGGTTATGTTTTTGAGGGCTGATTTCTTGTCCTGTGATAAACAGCCTTCTGTTTCGAGTGCCAAACCCCGGGGCTTAGGGATTTTTTCAAAAAAATATTTTCTGCCGGTTAGGTTTTTGAGGGCTGATTTCTTGTCCTGTGATAAAAAGCCTTCTGTTTCGAGTGCCAAACCATTGAGGAGAGCATTTTCAGGCTTTTGGCACCATTTTTGAGTGAATTGCCAAAAGTCAGATTTTTGCTGAAATTGTGACCCCGGGGCTTAGGGATTTTTTCAAAAAAATATTTTCTGCCGGTTAAGTTTTTGAGGGCTGATTTCTTGTCCTGTGATAAAAAGCCTTCTGTTTCAAGTGCCAAACCTTTCAGGAGAGCATTTTCAGGCTTTCGGCACCATCTTTGAGTGAATTGCCAAAAGTCAGATTTTTGCTGAAATTGTGACCCCGGGGCTTAGGGATTTTTCAAAAAAATATTTTCTGCCGGTTAGGTTTTTGAGGGCTGATTTCTTGTCCTGTGATAAAAAGCCTTCTGTTTCAAGTGCCAAACCTTTCAGGAGAGCATTTTCAGGCTTTTGGCACCATCTTTGAGTGAATTGCCAAAAGTCAGATTTTTGCTAAAATTGTGACCCCGGGGCTTAGGGATTTCTTCAAAAAAATATTTTCTGCCGGTTATGTTTTTGAGGGCTGATTTCTTGTCCTGTGATAAAAAGCCTTCTGTTTCGAGTGCCAAACCCCGGGGCTTAGGGATTTTTTCAAAAAAAATTTTCTGCCGGTTAGGTTTTTGAGGGCTGATTTCTTGTCCTGTGATAAAAAGCCTTCTGTTTCGAGTGCAAAACCATTGAGGAGAGCATTTTCAGGCTTTTGGCACCATTTTTGAGTGAATTGCCAAAAGTCAGATTTTTGCTGAAATTGTGACCCCGGGGCTTAGGGATTTTTTCAAAAAAATATTTTCTGCCGGTTAAGTTTTTGAGGGCTGATTTCTTGTCCTGTGATAAAAAGCCTTCTGTTTCAAGTGCCAAACCTTTCAGGAGAGCATTTTCAGGCTTTTGGCACCATTTTTGAGTGAATTGCCAAAAGTCAGATTTTTGCTGAAATTGTGACCCCGGGGCTTAGGGATTTTTTAAAAAAAATATTTTCTGCCGGTTAAGTTTTTGAGGGCTGATTTCTTGTCCTGTGATAAAAAGCCTTCTGTTTCGAGTGCCAAACCCCAGGGCTTAGGGATTTTTTCAACAAAATATTTTCTGCCGGTTATGTTTTTGAGGGCTGATTTCTTGTCCTGTGATAAAAAGCCTTCTGTTTCGAGTGCCAAACCTTTCAGGAGAGCATTTTCAGGCTTTTGGCACCATTTTTGAGTGAATTGCCAAAATTCAGATTTTTCCTGAAGTTGTGACCCCGGGGCTTAGGGATTTTTTCAAAAAAATATTTTCTGCCGGTTAAGTTTTTGAGGGCTGATTTCTTGTCCTGTGATAAAAAGCCTTCTGTTTCGAGTGCCAAACCTTTCAGGAAAGCATTTTCAGGCTTTTGGCACCATTTTTGTGTGAATTGCCAAAAGTCAGATTTTTGCTGAAATTGTGACCCCGGGGCTTAGGGATTTTTTCAAAAAAATATTTTCTGCCGGTTAAGTTTTTGAGGGCTGATTTCTTCTCCTCTGATAAAAAGCCTTCTGTTTCAAGTGCCAAACCTTTCAGGAGAGCATTTTCAGGCTTTTGGCACCATCTTTGAGTGAATTGCCAAAAGTCAGATTTTTGCTGAAATTGTGACCCCGGGGCTTAGGGATTGTTTCAAAAAAATATTTTCTGCCGGTTATGTTTTTGAGGGCTGATTTCTTGTCCTGTGATAAAAAGCCTTCTGTTTCGAGTGCCAAACCTTTCAGGAAAGCATTTTCAGGCTTTTGGCACCATTTTTGTGTGAATTGCCAAAAGTCAGATTTTTGCTGAAATTGTGACCCCGGGGCTTAGGGATTTTTTCAAAAAAATATTTTCTGCCGGTTATGTTTTTGAGGGCTGATTTCTTGTCCTATGATAAAAAGCCTTCTGTTTCGAGTGCCAAACCTTTCAGGAGAGCATTTTCAGGCTTTTGGCACCATTTTTGAGTGAATTGTTAAAAGTCAGATTTTTGCTGAAATTGTGACCCCGGGGCTTAGGGGTTTTTTTAAAAAAATATTTTCTGCCGGTTAAGTTTTTGAGGGCTGATTTCTTGTCCTGTGATAAAAAGCCTTCTGTTTCGAGTGCCAAACCCCAGGGCTTAGGGATTTTTTCAACAAAATATTTTCTGCCGGTTATGTTTTTGAGGGCTGATTTCTTGTCCTGTGATAAAAAGCCTTCTGTTTCGAGTGCCAAACCTTTCAGGAGAGCATTTTCAGGCTTTTGGCACCATTTTTGAGTGAATTGCCAAAAGTCAGATTTTTGCTGAAATTGTGACCCCGGGGCTTAGGGATTTTTTCAAAAAAATATTTTCTGCCGGTTAAGTTTTTGAGGGCTGATTTCTTCTCCTCTGATAAAAAGCCTTCTGTTTCGAGTGCCAAACCTTTCAGGAGAGCATTTTCAGGCTTTTGGCACCATCTTTGAGTGAATTGCCAAAAGTCAGATTTTTGCTGAAATTGTGACCCCGGGGCTTAGGGATTGTTTCAAAAAAGTATTTTCTGCCGGTTATGTTTTTGAGGGCTGATTTCTTGTCCTGTGATAAAAAGCCTTCTGTTTCGAGTGCCAAACCCCGGGGCTTAGGGATTTTTTCAAAAAAAATTTTCTGCCGGTTAGGTTTTTGAGGGCTGATTTCTTGTCCTGTGATAAAAAGCCTTCTGTTTCGAGTGCAAAACCATTGAGGAGAGCATTTTCAGGCTTTTGGCACCATTTTTGAGTGAATTGCCAAAAGTCAGATTTTTGCTGAAATTGTGACCCCGGGGCTTAGGGATTTTTTCAAAAAAATATTTTCTGCCGGTTAAGTTTTTGAGTGCTGATTTCTTGTCCTGTGATAAAAAGCCTTCTGTTTCAAGTGCCAAACCTTTCAGGAGAGCATTTTCAGGCTTTTGGCACCATCTTTGAGTGAATTGCCAAAAGTCAGATTTTTGCTGAAATTGTGACCCCGGGGCTTAGGGATTTTTTCAAAAAAATATTTTCTGCCGGTTAAGTTTTTGAGGGCTGATTTCTTGTCCTGTGATAAAAAGCCTTCTGTTTCGAGTGCCAAACCCCGGGGCTTAGGGATTTTTTCAACAAAATATTTTCTGCCGGTTATGTTTTTGAGGGCTGATTTCTTGTCCTGTGATAAAAAGCCTTCTGTTTCGAGTGCCAAACCTTTTAGGAGAGCATTTTCAGGCTTTTGGCACCATTTTTGAGTGAATTGCCAAAATTCAGATTTTTGCTGAAGTTGTGATTCCGGGGCTTAGGGATTTTTTCAAAAAAATATTTTCTGCCGGTTAGGTTTTTGAGGGCTGATTTCTTGTCCTGTGATAAAAAGCCTTCTGTTTCGAGTGCCAAACCCCGGGGCTTAGGGATTTTTTCAACAAAATATTTTCTGCCGGTTAAGTTTTTGAGGGCTGATTTCTTGTCCTGTGATAAAAAGCCTTCTGTTTCGAGTGCCAAACCTTTCAGGAGAGCATTTTCAAGCTTTTGGCACCATCTTTGAGTGAATTGCCAAAAGTCAGATTTTTGCTAAAATTGTGACCCCGGGGCTTAGGGTTTTTTTCAAAAAAATATTTTCTGCCGGTTATGTTTTTGAGGGCTGATTTCTTGTCCTGTGATAAAAAGCCTTCTGTTTCGAGTGCCAAACCATTGAGGAGAGCATTTTCAGGCTTTTAGCACCATTTTTGAGTGAATTGCCAAAAGTCAGATTTTTGCTGAAATTGTGACCCCGGGGCTTAGGGATTTTTTCAAAAAAATATTTTCTGCCGGTTAGGTTTTTGAGGGCTGATTTCTTGTCCTGTGATAAAAAGCCTTCTGTTTCAAGTGCCAAACCTTTCAGGAGAGCATTTTCAGGCTTTTGGCACCATCTTTGAGTGAATTGCCAAAAGTCAGATTTTGCTGAAATTGTGACCCCGGGGGCTTAGGGATTTTTTCAAAAAAATATTTTCTGCCGGTTAAGTTTTTGAGGGCTGATTTCTTGTCCTGTGATAAAAAGCCTTCTGTTTCGAGTGCCAAACCCCGGGGCTTAGGGATATTTTCAACAAAATATTTTCTGCCGGTTAAGTTTTTGAGGGCTGATTTCTTGTCCTGTGATAAAAAGCCTTCTGTTTCGAGTGCCAAACCTTTCAGGAGAGCATTTTCAGGCTTTTGGCACCATTTTTGAGTGAATTGCCAAAATTCAGATTTTTGCTGAAGTTGTGACCCCGGGGCTTAGGGATTTTTTCAAAAAAATATTTTCTGCCGGTTAAGTTTTTGAGGGCTGATTTTTTGTCCTGTGATAAAAAGCCTTCTGTTTCGAGTGCCAAACCTTTCAGGAAAGCATTTTCAGGCTTTTGGCACCATTTTTGTGTGAATTGCCAAAAGTCAGATTTTTGCTGAAATTGTGACCCAGGGGCTTAGGGATTTTTTCAAAAAAATATTTTCTGCCGGTTAGGTTTTTGAGGGCTGATTTCTTGTCCTGTGATAAAAAGCCTTCTGTTTCGAGTGCCAAACCTTTCAGGAGAGCATTTTCAAGCTTTTGGCACCATTTTTGAGTGAATTGCAAAAAGTCAGATTTTTGCTGAAATTGTGACCCCGGGGCTTAGGGATTTTTTCAAAAAAATATTTTCTGCCGGTTATGTTTTTGAGGGCTGATTTCTTGTCCTGTGATAAAAAGACTTCTGTTTCCATCGCCAAACCTTTCAGGAGAGTATTTTCAGGCTTTTGGCACCTTCTTTGAGTGAATTGCCAAAAGTCAGATTTTTGCTAAAATTGTGACCCCGGGGCTTAGGGATTTTTTCAAAAAAATATTTTCTGCCGGTTAAGTTTTTGAGGGCTGATTTCTTGTCCTGTGATAAAAAGCCTTCTGTTTCGAGTGCCAAACCTTTCAGGAAAGCATTTTCAGGCTTTTGGCACCATTTTTGAGTGAATTGCCAAAAGTCAGATTTTTGCTGAAATTGTGACCCCGGGGCTTAGGGATTTTTTTAAAAAAATATTTTCTGCCGGTTAAGTTTTTGAGGGCTGATTTCTTGTCCTGTGATAAAAAGCCTTCTGTTTCGAGTGCCAAACCCCAGGGCTTAGGGATTTTTTCAACAAAATATTTTCTGCCGGTTATGTTTTTGAGGGCTGATTTCTTGTCCTGTGATAAAAAGCCTTCTGTTTCGAGTGCCAAACCTTTCAGGAGAGCATTTTCAGGCTTTTGGCACCATTTTTGAGTGAATTGCCAAAATTCAGATTTTTCCTGAAGTTGTGACCCCGGGGCTTAGGGATTTTTTCAAAAAAATATTTTCTGCCGGTTAAGTTTTTGAGGGCTGATTTCTTGTCCTGTGATAAAAAGCCTTCTGTTTCGAGTGCCAAACCTTTCAGGAAAGCATTTTCAGGCTTTTGGCACCATTTTTGTGTGAATTGCCAAAAGTCAGATTTTTGCTGAAATTGTGACCCCGGGGCTTAGGGATTTTTTCAAAAAAATATTTTCTGCCGGTTAAGTTTTTGAGGGCTGATTTCTTCTCCTCTGATAAAAAGCCTTCTGTTTCAAGTGCCAAACCTTTCAGGAGAGCATTTTCAGGCTTTTGGCACCATCTTTGAGTGAATTGCCAAAAGTCAGATTTTTGCTGAAATTGTGACCCCGGGGCTTAGGGATTGTTTCAAAAAAATATTTTCTGCCGGTTATGTTTTTGAGGGCTGATTTCTTGTCCTGTGATAAAAAGCCTTCTGTTTCGAGTGCCAAACCTTTCAGGAAAGCATTTTCAGGCTTTTGGCACCATTTTTGTGTGAATTGCCAAAAGTCAGATTTTTGCTGAAATTGTGACCCCGGGGCTTAGGGATTTTTTCAAAAAAATATTTTCTGCCGGTTATGTTTTTGAGGGCTGATTTCTTGTCCTGTGATAAAAAGCCTTCTGTTTCGAGTGCCAAACCTTTCAGGAGAGCATTTTCAGGCTTTTGGCACCATTTTTGAGTGAATTGCCAAAAGTCAGATTTTTGCTGAAATTGTGACCCCGGGGCTTAGGGATTTTTTTAAAAAAATATTTTCTGCCGGTTAAGTTTTTGAGGGCTGATTTCTTGTCCTGTGATAAAAAGCCTTCTGTTTCGAGTGCCAA
The DNA here is from genome assembly GCF_965112155.1 of Podarcis liolepis. Taxonomy (NCBI): domain Eukaryota; kingdom Metazoa; phylum Chordata; class Lepidosauria; order Squamata; family Lacertidae; genus Podarcis; species Podarcis liolepis. Next base: position 35,264,509 of record NC_139566.1, on the reverse strand, counting down.
ACCCCAGGGCTTAGGGATTTTTTCAACAAAATATTTTCTGCCGGTTATGTTTTTGAGGGCTGATTTCTTGTCCTGTGATAAAAAGCCTTCTGTTTCGAGTGCCAAACCTTTCAGGAGAGCATTTTCAGGCTTTTGGCACCATTTTTGAGTGAATTGCCAAAATTCAGATTTTTCCTGAAGTTGTGACCCCGGGGCTTAGGGATTTTTTCAAAAAAATATTTTCTGCCCGTTAAGTTTTTGAGGGCTGATTTCTTGTCCTGTGATAAAAAGCCTTCTGTTTCGAGTGCCAAACCTTTCAGGAAAGCATTTTCAGGCTTTTGGCACCATTTTTGTGTGAATTGCCAAAAGTCAGATTTTTGCTGAAATTGTGACCCCGGGGCTTAGGGATTTTTTCAAAAAAATATTTTCTGCCGGTTAAGTTTTTGAGGGCTGATTTCTTCTCCTCTGATAAAAAGCCTTCTGTTTCGAGTGCCAAACCTTTCAGGAGAGCATTTTCAGGCTTTTGGCACCATCTTTGAGTGAATTGCCAAAAGTCAGATTTTTGCTGAAATTGTGACCCCGGGGCTTAGGGATTGTTTCAAAAAAGTATTTTCTGCCGGTTAAGTTTTTGAGGGCTGATTTCTTGTCCTGTGATAAAAAGCCTTCTGTTTCGAGTGCCAAACCATTGAGGAGAGCATTTTCAGGCTTTTGGCACCATTTTTGAGTGAATTGCCAAAAGTCAGATTTTTGCTGAAATTGTGACCCCGGGGCTTAGGGATTTTTTCAAAAAAATATTTTCTGCCGGTTAAGTTTTGGAGGGCTGATTTCTTGTCCTGTGATAAAAAGCCTTCTGTTTCAAGTGCCAAACCTTTCAGGAGAGCATTTTCAGGCTTTTGGCACCATCTTTGAGTGAATTGCCAAAAGTCAGATTTTTGCTGAAATTGTGACCCCGGGGCTTAGGGATTTTTTCAAAAAAATATTTTCTGCCGGTTAAGATTTTGAGGGCTGATTTCTTGTCCTGTGATAAAAAGCCTTCTGTTTCAAGTGCCAAACCTTTCAGGAGAGCATTTTCAGGCTTTTGGCACCATCTTTGAGTGAATTGCCAAAAGTCAGATTTTTGCTGAAATTGTGACCCCGGGGCTTAGGGATTTTTTTAAAAAAATATTTTCTGCTGGTTAAGTTTTTGAGGGCTGATTTCTTGTCCTGTGATAAAAAGCCTTCTGTTTCGAGTGCCAAACCCCGGGGCTTAGGGATTTTTTCAACAAAATATTTTCTGCCGGTTATGTTTTTGAGGGCTGATTTCTTGTCCTGTGATAAAAAGCCTTCTGTTTCGAGTGCCAAACCTTTCAGGAGAGCATTTTCAGGCTTTTGGCACCATTTTTGAGTGAATTGCCAAAAGTCAGATTTTTGCTGAAGTTGTGACCCCGGGGCTTAGGGATTTTTTCAAAAAAATATTTTCTACCGGTTAAGTTTTTGAGGGCTGATTTCTTGTCCTTTGATAAAAAGCCTTCTGTTTCGCGTGCCAAACCTTTCAGGAGAGCATTTTCAAGCTTTTGCCACCATTTTTGAGTGAATTGCCAAAAGTCAGATTTTTGCTGAAATTGTGACCCCGGGGCTTAGGGATTTTTTCAAAGAAATATTTTCTGCCGGTTAAGTTTTTGAGAGCTGATTTCTTCTCCTCTGATAAAAAGCCTTCTGTTTCAAGTGCCAAACCTTTCAGGAGAGCATTTTCAGGCTTTTGGCACCATCTTTGAGTGAATTGCCAAAAGTCAGATTTTTGCTGAAATTGTGACCCCGGGGCTTAGGGATTGTTTCAAAAAAATATTTTCTGCCGGTTAGGTTTTTGAGGGCTGATTTCTTGTCCTATGATAAAAAGCCTTCTGTTTCGAGTGCCAAACCCCGGGGCTTAGGCATTTTTTCAAAAAAATATTTTCTGCCGGTTAAGTTTTGGAGGGCTGATTTCTTGTCCTGTGATAAAAAGCCTTCTGTTTCAAGTGCCAAACCTTTCAGGAGAGCATTTTCAGGCTTTTGGCACCATCTTTGAGTGAATTGCCAAAAGTCAGATTTTTGCTGAAATTGTGACCCCGGGGCTTAGGGATTTTTTCAAAAAAATATTTTCTGCCGGTTAAGTTTTTGAGGGCTGATTTCTTGTCCTGTGATAAAAAGCCTTCTGTTTCAAGTGCCAAACCTTTCAGGAGAGCATTTTCAGGCTTTTGGCACCATCTTTGAGTGAATTGCCAAAAGTCAGATTTTTGCTGAAATTGTGACCCCGGGGCTTAGGGATTTTTTCAACAAAATATTTTCTGCCGGTTATGTTTTTGAGGGCCGATTTCTTGTCCTGTGATAAAAAGCCTTCTGTTTCGAGTGCCAAACCTTTCAGGAGAGCATTTTCAGGCTTTTGGCACCATTTTTGAGTGAATTGCCAAAAGTCAGATTTTTGCTGAAGTTGTGACCCCGGGGCTAAGGGATTTTTTCAAAAAAATATTTTCTACCGGTTAAGTTTTTGAGGGCTGATTTCTTGTCCTGTGATAAAAAGCCTTCTGTTTCAAGTGCCAAACCTTTCAGGAGAGCATTTTCAGGCTTTTGGCACCATCTTTGAGTGAATTGCCAAAAGTCAGATTTTTGCTGAAATTGTGACCCCGGGGCTTAGGGATTTTTTCAAAAAAATATTTTCTGCCGGTTAAGTTTTTGAGGGCTGATTTCTTGTCCTGTGATAAAAAGCCTTCTGTTTCAAGTGCCAAACCTTTCAGGAGAGCATTTTCAGGCTTTTGGCACCATCTTTGAGTGAATTGCCAAAAGTCAGATTTTTGCTGAAATTGTGACCCCGGGGCTTAGGGATTTTTTTAAAAAAATATTTTCTGCTGGTTAAGTTTTTGAGGGCTGATTTCTTGTCCTGTGATAAAAAGCCTTCTGTTTCGAGTGCCAAACCCCGGGGCTTAGGGATTTTTTCAACAAAATATTTTCTGCCGGTTATGTTTTTGAGGGCTGATTTCTTGTCCTGTGATAAAAAGCCTTCTGTTTCGAGTGCCAAACCTTTCAGGAGAGCATTTTCAGGCTTTTGGCACCATTTTTGAGTGAATTGCCAAAAGTCAGATTTTTGCTGAAGTTGTGACCCCGGGGCTTAGGGATTTTTTCAAAAAAATATTTTCTACCGGTTAAGTTTTTGAGGGCTGATTTCTTGTCCTTTGATAAAAAGCCTTCTGTTTCGCGTGCCAAACCTTTCAGGAGAGCATTTTCAAGCTTTTGCCACCATTTTTGAGTGAATTGCCAAAAGTCAGATTTTTGCTGAAATTGTGACCCCGGGGCTTAGGGATTTTTTCAAAGAAATATTTTCTGCCGGTTAAGTTTTTGAGAGCTGATTTCTTCTCCTCTGATAAAAAGCCTTCTGTTTCAAGTGCCAAACCTTTCAGGAGAGTATTTTCAGGCTTTTGGCACCATCTTTGAGTGAATTGCCAAAAGTCAGATTTTTGCTAAAATTGTGACCCCGGGGCTTAGGGTTTTTTTCAAAAAAATATTTTCTGCCGGTTATGTTTTTGAGGGCTGATTTCTTGTCCTGTGATAAAAAGCCTTCTGTTTCGAGTGCCAAACCTTTCAGGAGAGCATTTTCAGGCTTTTGGCACCATTTTTGAGTGAATTGCCAAAAGTCAGATTTTTGCTGAAATTGTGACCCCGGGGCTTAGGGATTTTTTCAAAAAAATATTTTCTGCCGGTTAAGTTTTTGAGGGCTGATTTCTTGTCCTGTGATAAAAAGCCTTCTGTTTCAAGTGCCAAACCTTTCAGGAGAGCATTTTCAGGCTTTTGGCACCATCTTTGAGTGAATTGCCAAAAGTCAGATTTTTGCTAAAATTGTGACCCCGGGGCTTAGGGTTTTTTTCAAAAAAATATTTTCTGCCGGTTATGTTTTTGAGGGCTGATTTCTTGTCCTGTGATAAAAAGCCTTCTGTTTCGAGTGCCAAACCCCGGGGCTTGGGATTTTTTCAAAAAAATATTTTCTGCCGGTTAGGTTTTTGAGGGCTGATTTCTTGTCCTGTGATAAAAAGCCTTCTGTTTCGAGTGCCAAACCATTGAGGAGAGCATTTTCAGGCTTTTGGCACCATTTTTGAGTGAATTGCCAAAAGTCAGATTTTTGCTGAAATTGTGACCCCGGGGCTTAGGGATTTTTTCAAAAAAATATTTTCTGCCGGTTAAGTTTTTGAGGGCTGATTTCTTGTCCTGTGATAAAAAGCCTTCTGTTTCGAGTGCCAAACCATTGAGGAGAGCATTTTCAGGCTTTTGGCACCATTTTTGAGTGAATTGCCAAAAGTCAGATTTTTGCTGAAATTGTGACCCCGGGGCTTAGGGATTTTTTCAAAAAAATATTTTCTGCCGGTTAAGTTTTTGAGAGCTGATTTCTTGTCCTGTGATAAAAAGCCTTCTGTTTCAAGTGCCAAACCTTTCAGGAGAGCATTTTCAGGCTTTTGGCACCATCTTTGAGTGAATTGCCAAAAGTCAGATTTTTGCTGAAATTGTGACCCCGGGGCTTAGGGATTTTTCAAAAAAATATTTTCTGCCGGTTAGGTTTTTGAGGGCTGATTTCTTGTCCTGTGATAAAAAGCCTTCTGTTTCGAGTGCCAAACCCCGGGGCTTAGGGATTTTTTCAAAAAAATATTTTCTGCCGGTTAAGTTTTTGAGGGCTGATTTCTTGTCCTGTGATAAAAAGCCTTCTGTTTCGAGTGCCAAACCTTTTAGGAGAGCATTTTCAGGCTTTTGGCACCATTTTTGAGTGAATTGCCAAAATTCAGATTTTTGCTGAAGTTGTGACCCCGGGGCTTAGGGATTTTTTCAAAAAAATATTTTCTACCGGTTAAGTTTTTGAGGGCTGATTTCTTGTCCTTTGATAAAAGCCTTCTGTTTCGCGTGCCAAACCTTTCAGGAGAGCATTTTCAAGCTTTTGCCACCATTTTTGAGTGAATTGCCAAAAGTCAGATTTTTGCTGAAATTGTGACCCCGGGGCTTAGGGATTTTTTCAAAAAAATATTTTCTGCCGGTTAAGTTTTTGAGGGCTGATTTCTTGTCCTGTGATAAAAAGCCTTCTGTTTCAAGTGCCAAACCTTTCAGGAGAGCATTTTCAGGCTTTTGGCACCATCTTTGAGTGAATTGCCAAAAGTCAGATTTTTGCTGAAATTGTGACCCCGGGGCTTAGGTATTTTTTCAAAAAAATATTTTCTGCCGGTTAAGTTTTTGAGGGCTGATTTCTTGTCCTGTGATAAAAAGCCTTCTGTTTCGAGTGCCAAACCCCGGGGCTTAGGGATTTTTTCAACAAAATATTTTCTGCCGGTTATGTTTTTGAGGGCTGATTTCTTGTCCTGTGATAAAAAGCCTTCTGTTTCGAGTGCCAAACCTTTTAGGAGAGCATTTTCAGGCTTTTGGCACCATTTTTGAGTGAATTGCCAAAATTCAGATTTTTGCTGAAGTTGTGACCCCGGGGCTTAGGGATTTTTTCAAAAAAATATTTTCTGCCGGTTAGATTTTTGAGGGCTGATTTCTTGTCCTGTGATAAAAAGCCTTCTGTTTCGAGTGCCAAACCATTGAGGAGAGCATTTTCAGGCTTTTGGCACCATTTTTGAGTGAATTGCCAAAAGTCAGATTTTTGCTGAAATTGTGACCCCGGGGCTTAGGGATTTTTTCAAAAAAATATTTTCTGCCGGTTAAGTTTTTGAGGGCTGATTTCTTTTCCTGTGATAAAAAGCCTTCTGTTTCGAGTGCCAAACCTTTCAGGAGAGCATTTTCAGGCTTTTGGCACCATTTTTGAGTGAATTGCCAAAAGTCAGATTTTTGCTGAAGTTGTGACCCCGGGGCTTAGGGATTTTTTCAAAAAAATATTTTCTACCGGTTAAGTTTTTGAGGGCTGATTTCTTGTCCTTTGATAAAAGCCTTCTGTTTCGCGTGCCAAACCTTTCAGGAGAGCATTTTCAAGCTTTTGCCACCATTTTTGAGTGAATTGCCAAAAGTCAGATTTTTGCTGAAATTGTGACCCCGGGGCTTAGGGATTTTTTCAAAGAAATATTTTCTGCCGGTTAAGTTTTTGAGAGCTGATTTCTTGTCCTGTGATAAAAAGCCTTCTGTTTCAAGTGCCAAACCTTTCAGGAGAGCATTTTCAGGCTTTTGGCACCATCTTTGAGTGAATTGCCAAAAGTCAGATTTTTGCTGAAATTGTGACCCCGGGGCTTAGGGATTGTTTCAAAAAAATATTTTCTGCCGGTTAGGTTTTTGAGGGCTGATTTCTTGTCCTATGATAAAAAGCCTTCTGTTTCGAGTGCCAAACCCCGGGGCTTAGGGATTTTTTCAACAAAATATTTTCTGCCGGTTATGTTTTTGAGGGCTGATTTCTTGTCCTGTGATAAAAAGCCTTTTGTTTCGAGTGCCAAACCTTTTAGGAGAGCATTTTCAGGCTTTTGGCACCATTATTGAGTGAATTGCCAAAATTCAGATTTTTGCTGAAGTTGTGACCCCGGGGCTTAGGGATTTTTTCAAAAAAATATTTTCTGCCGGTTAGGTTTTTGAGGGCTGATTTCTTGTCCTGTGATAAAAAGCCTTCTGTTTCGAGTGCCAAACCATTGAGGAGAGCATTTTCAGGCTTTTGGCACCATTTTTGAGTGAATTGCCAAAAGTCAGATTTTTGCTGAAATTGTGACCCCGGGGCTTAGGGATTTTTTCAAAAAAATATTTTCTGCCGGTTAAGTTTTTGAGAGCTGATTTCTTGTCCTGTGATAAAAAGCCTTCTGTTTCAAGTGCCAAACCTTTCAGGAGAGCATTTTCAGGCTTTTGGCACCATCTTTGAGTGAATTGCCAAAAGTCAGATTTTTGCTGAAATTGTGACCCCGGGGCTTAGGGATTTTTCAAAAAAATATTTTCTGCCGGTTAGGTTTTTGAGGGCTGATTTCTTGTCCTGTGATAAAAAGCCTTCTGTTTCGAGTGCCAAACCCCGGGGCTTAGGGATTTTTTCAAAAAAATATTTTCTGCCGGTTAAGTTTTTTAGGGCTGATTTCTTGTCCTGTGATAAAAAGCCTTCTGTTTCGAGTGCCAAACCTTTTAGGAGAGCATTTTCAGGCTTTTGGCACCATTTTTGAGTGAATTGCCAAAATTCAGATTTTTGCTGAAGTTGTGACCCCGGGTCTTAGGGATTTTTTCAAAAAAATATTTTCTGCCGGTTAGGTTTTTGAGGGCTGATTTCTTGTCCTGTGATAAAAAGCCTTCTGTTTCGAGTGCCAAACCATTGAGGAGAGCATTTTCAGGCTTTTGGCACCATTTTTGAGTGAATTGCCAAAAGTCAGATTTTTGCTGAAATTGTGGCTTAGGGATTTTTTCAAAAAAATATTTTCTGCCGGTTAAGTTTTTGAGGGCTGATTTCTTGTCCTGTGATAAAAAGCCTTCTGTTTCGAGTGCCAAACCTTTCAGGAGAGCATTTTCAGGCTTTTGGCACCATTTTTGAGTGAATTGCCAAAAGTCAGATTTTTGCTGAAGTTGTGACCCCGGGGCTTAGGGATTTTTTCAAAAAAATATTTTCTACCGGTTAAGTTTTTGAGGGCTGATTTCTTGTCCTTTGATAAAAAGCCTTCTGTTTCGCGTGCCAAACCTTTCAGGAGAGCATTTTCAAGCTTTTGCCACCATTTTTGAGTGAATTGCCAAAAGTCAGATTTTTGCTGAAATTGTGACCCCGGGGCTTAGGGATTTTTTCAAAGAAATATTTTCTGCCGGTTAAGTTTTTGAGAGCTGATTTCTTGTCCTGTGATAAAAAGCCTTCTGTTTCAAGTGCCAAACCTTTCAGGAGAGCATTTTCAGGCTTTTGGCACCATCTTTGAGTGAATTGCCTAAAGTCAGATTTTTGCTGAAATTGTGACCCCGGGGCTTAGGGATTGTTTCAAAAAAATATTTTCTGCCGGTTAGGTTTTTGAGGGCTGATTTCTTGTCCTATGATAAAAAGCCTTCTGTTTCGAGTGCCAAACCCCGGGGCTTAGGGATTTTTTCAACAAAATATTTTCTGCCGGTTATGTTTTTGAGGGCTGATTTCTTGTCCTGTGATAAAAAGCCTTCTGTTTCGAGTGCCAAACCTTTTAGGAGAGCATTTTCAGGCTTTTGGCACCATTATTGAGTGAATTGCCAAAATTCAGATTTTTGCTGAAGTTGTGACCCCGGGGCTTAGGGATTTTTTCAAAAAAATATTTTCTGCCGGTTAGGTTTTTGAGGGCTGATTTCTTGTCCTGTGATAAAAAGCCTTCTGTTTCGAGTGCCAAACCATTGAGGAGAGCATTTTCAGGCTTTTGGCACCATTTTTGAGTGAATTGCCAAAAGTCAGATTTTTGCTGAAATTGTGACCCCGGGGCTTAGGGATTTTTTCAAAAAAATATTTTCTGCCGGTTAAGTTTTTGAGGGCTGATTTCTTGTCCAGTGATAAAAAGCCTTCTGTTTCAAGTGCCAAACCTTTCAGGAGAGCATTTTCAGGCTTTTGGCACCATCTTTGAGTGAATTGCCAAAAGTCAGATTTTTGCTGAAATTGTGACCCCGGGGCTTAGGGATTTTTCAAAAAAATATTTTCTGCCGGTTAGGTTTTTGAGGGCTGATTTCTTGTCCTGTGATAAAAAGCCTTCTGTTTTGAGTGCCAAACCATTGAGGAGAGCATTTTCAGGCTTTTGGCACCATTTTTGAGTGAATTGCCAAAAGTCAGATTTTTGCTGAAATTGTGACCCCGGGGCTTAGGGATTTTTTCAAAAAAATATTTTCTGCCGGTTAAGTTTTTGAGGGCTGATTTCTTGTCCTGTGATAAAAAGCCTTCTGTTTCAAGTGCCAAACCTTTCAGGAGAGCATTTTCAGGCTTTTGGCACCATCTTTGAGTGAATTGCCAAAAGTCAGATTTTTGCTGAAATTGTGACCCCGGGGCTTAGGGATTTTTTCAAAAAAATATTTTCTGCCGGTTAAGTTTTTGAGGGCTGATTTCTTGTCCTGTGATAAAAAGCCTTCTGTTTCGAGTGCCAAACCCCGGGGCTTAGGGATTTTTTCAACAAAATATTTTCTGCCGGTTATGTTTTTGAGGGCTGATTTCTTGTCCTGTGATAAAAAGCCTTCTGTTTCGAGTGCCAAACCTTTTAGGAGAGCATTTTCAGGCTTTTGGCACCATTTTTGAGTGAATTGCCAAAATTCAGATTTTTGCTGAAGTTGTGACCCCGGGGCTTAGGGATTTTTTCAAAAAAATATTTTCTGCCGGTTAGGTTTTTGAGGGCTGATTTCTTGTCCTGTGATAAAAAGCCTTCTGTTTCGAGTGCCAAACCATTGAGGAGAGCATTTTCAGGCTTTTGGCACCATTTTTGAGTGAATTGCCAAAAGTCAGATTTTTGCTGAAATTGTGACCCCGGGGCTTAGGGATTTTTTCAAAAAAATATTTTCTGCCGGTTAAGTTTTTGAGGGCTGATTTCTTGTCCTGTGATAAAAAGCCTTCTGTTTCAAGTGCCATACCTTTCAGGAGAGTATTTTCAGGCTTTTGGCACCATCTTTGAGTGAATTGCCAAAAGTCAGATTTTTGCTAAAATTGTGACCCCGGGGCTTAGGGTTTTTTTCAAAAAAATATTTTCTGCCGGTTATGTTTTTGAGGGCTGATTTCTTGTCCTGTGATAAAAAGCCTTCTGTTTCGAGTGCCAAACCCCGGGGCTTAGGGATTTTTTCAAAAAAATATTTTCTGCCGCTTAGGTTTTTGAGGGCTGATTTCTTGTCCTGTGATAAAAAGCCTTCTGTTTCGAGTGCCAAACCATTGAGGAGAGCATTTTCAGGCTTTTGGCACCATTTTTGAGTGAATTGCCAAAAGTCAGATTTTTGCTGAAATTGTGACCCCGGGGCTTAGGGATTTTTTCAAAAAAATATTTTCTGCCGGTTAAGTTTTTGAGGGCTGATTTCTTGTCCTGTGATAAAAAGCCTTCTGTTTCGAGTGCCAAACCTTTTAGGAGAGCATTTTCAGGCTTTTGGCACCATCTTTGAGTGAATTGCCAAAAGTCAGATTTTTGCTGAAGTTGTGACCCCGGGGCTTAGGGATTTTTTCAAAAAAATATTTTCTGCCGGTTAGGTTTTTGAGGGCTGATTTCTTGTCCTGTGATAAAAAGCCGTCTGTTTCGAGTGCCAAACCATTGAGGAGAGCATTTTCAGGCTTTTGGCACCATTTTTGAGTGAATTGCCAAAAGTCAGATTTTTGCTGAAATTGTGACCCCGGGGCTTAGGGATTTTTTCAGAAAAATATTTTCTGCCGGTTAAGTTTTTGAGGGCTGATTTCTTGTCCTGTGATAAAAAGCCTTCTGTTTCAAGTGCCAAACCTTTCAGGAGAGCATTTTCAGCCTTTTGGCACCATCTTTGAGTGAATTGCCAAAAGTCAGATTTTTGCTGAAATTGTGACCCCGGGGCTTAGGGATTTTTTCAAAAAAATATTTTCTGCCGGTTAAGTTTTTGAGGGCTGATTTCTTGTCCTGTGATAAAAAGCCTTCTGTTTCGAGTGCCAAACCCTGGGGCTTAGGGATTTTTTCAACAAAATATTTTCTGCCGGTTATGTTTTTGAGGGCTGATTTCTTGTCCTGTGATAAAAAGCCTTCTGTTTCGAGTGCCAAACCTTTTAGGAGAGCATTTTCAGGCTTTTGGCACCATTTTTGAGTGAATTGCCAAAATTCAGATTTTTGCTGAAGTTGTGACCCCGGGGCTTAGGGATTTTTTCAAAAAAATATTTTCTGCCGGTTAGGTTTTTGAGGGCTGATTTCTTGTCCTGTGATAAAAAGCCTTCTGTTTCGAGTGCCAAACCATTGAGGAGAGCATTTGCAGGCTTTTGGCACCATTTTTGAGTGAATTGCCAAAAGTCAGATTTTTGCTGAAATTGTGACCCCGGGGCGTAGGGATTTTTTCAAAAAAATATTTTCTGCCGGTTAAGTTTTTGAGGGCTGATTTCTTGTCCTGTGATAAAAAGCCTTCTGTTTCAAGTGCCAAACCTTTCAGCAGAGCATTTTCAGGCTTTCGGCACCATCTTTGAGTGAATTGCCAAAAGTCAGATTTTTGCTGAAATTGTGACCCCGGGGCTTAGGGATTTTTCAAAAAAAAATTTTCTGCCGGTTAGGTTTTTGAGGGCTGATTTCTTGTCCTGTGATAAAAAGCCTTCTGTTTCAAGTGCCAAATCTTTCAGGAGAGCATTTTCAGGCTTTTGGCACCATCTTTGAGTGAATTGCCAAAAGTCAGATTTTTGCTAAAATTGTGACCCCGGGGCTTAGGGATTTTTTCAAAAAAATATTTTCTGCCGGTTATGTTTTTGAGGGCTGATTTCTTGTCCTGTGATAAAAAGCCTTCTGTTTCGAGTGCCAAACCCCGGGGCTTAAGGATTTTTTCAAAAAAATATTTTCTGCCGGTTAGGTTTTTGAGGGCTGATTTCTTGTCCTGTGATAAAAAGCCTTCTGTTTCGAGTGCCAAACCATTGAGGAGAGCATTTTCAGGCTTTTGGCACCATTTTTGAGTGAATTGCCAAAAGTCAGATTTTTGCTGAAATTGTGACCCCGGGGCTTAGGGATTTTTTCAAAAAAATATTTTCTGCCGGTTAAGTTTTTGAGGGCTGATTTCTTGTCCTGTGATAAAAAGCCTTCTGTTTCAAGTGCCAAACCTTTCAGGAGAGCATTTTCAGGCTTTTGGCACCATCTTTGAGTGAATTGCCAAAAGTCAAATTTTTGCTGAAATTGTGACCCCGGGGCTTAGGGATTTTTTCAAAAAAATATTTTCTGCCGGTTAGGTTTTTGAGGGCTGATTTCTTGTCCTGTGATAAAAAGCCTTCTGTTTCGAGTGCCAAACCATTGAGGAGAGCATTTTCAGGCTTTTGGCACCATTTTTGAGTGAATTGCCAAAAGTCAGATTTTTGCTGAAATTGTGACCCCGGGGCGTAGGGATTTTTTCAAAAAAATATTTTCTGCCGGTTAAGTTTTTGAGGGCTGATTTCTTGTCCTGTGATAAAAAGCCTTCTGTTTCAAGTGCCAAACCTTTCAGGAGAGCATTTTCAGGCTTTCGGCACCATCTTTGAGTGAATTGCCAAAAGTCAGATTTTTGCTGAAATTGTGACCCCGGGGCTTAGGGATTTTTCAAAAAAATTTTTTCTGCCGGTTAGGTTTTTGAGGGCTGATTTCTTGTCCTGTGATAAAAAGCCTTCTGTTTCAAGTGCCAAATCTTTCAGGAGAGCATTTTCAGGCTTTTGGCACCATCTTTGAGTGAATTGCCAAAAGTCAGATTTTTGCTGAAATTGTGACCCCGGGGCTTAGGGATTTTTCAAAAAATATTTTCTGCCGGTTAAGTTTTTGAGGGCTGATTTCTTGTCCTGTGATAAAAAGCCTTCTGTTTCGAGTGCCAAACCCCGGGGCTTAGGGATTTTTTCAACAAAATATTTTCTGCCGGTTAGGTTTTTGAGGGCTGATTTCTTGTCCTGTGATAAAAAGCCTTCTGTTTCGAGTGCCAAACCTTTTAGGAGAGCATTTTCAGGCTTTTGGAACCATTTTTGAGTGAATTGCCAAAATTCAGATTTTTGCTGAAGTTGTGACCCCGGGGCTTAGGGATTTTTTCAAAAAAATATTTTCTGTCGGTTAGGTTTTTGAGGGCTGATTTCTTGTCCTGTGATAAAAAGCCTTCTGTTTCGAGTGCCAAACCCCGGGGCTTAGGGATTTTTTCAACAAAATATTTTCTGCCGGTTATGTTTTTGAGGGCTGATTTCTTGTCCTGTGATAAAAAGCCTTCTGTTTCGAATGCCAAACCTTTTAGGAGAGCATTTTCAGGCTTTTGGCACCATTATTGAGTGAATTGCCAAAATTCAGATTTTTGCTGAAGTTGTGACCCCGGGGCTTAGGGATTTTTTCAAAAAAATATTTTCTGCCGGTTAGGTTTTTGAGGGCTGATTTCTTGTCCTGTGATAAAAAGCCTTCTGTTTCGAGTGCCAAACCATTGAGGAGAGCATTTTCAGGCTTTTGGCACCATTTTTGAGTGAATTGCCAAAAGTCAGATTTTTGCTGAAATTGTGACCCCGGGGCTTAGGGATTTTTTCAAAAAAATATTTTCTGCCGGTTAAGTTTTTGAGGGCTGATTTCTTGTCCTGTGATAAAAAGCCTTCTGTTTCAAGTGCCATACCTTTCAGGAGAGTATTTTCAGGCTTTTGGCACCATCTTTGAGTGAATTGCCAAAAGTCAGATTTTTGCTAAAATTGTGACCCCGGGGCTTAGGGTTTTTTCACAAAAATATTTTCTGCCGGTTATGTTTTTGAGGGCTGATTTCTTGTCCTGTGATAAACAGCCTTCTGTTTCGAGTGCCAAACCCCGGGGCTTAGGGATTTTTTCAAAAAAATATTTTCTGCCGGTTAGGTTTTTGAGGGCTGATTTCTTGTCCTGTGATAAAAAGCCTTCTGTTTCGAGTGCCAAACCATTGAGGAGAGCATTTTCAGGCTTTTGGCACCATTTTTGAGTGAATTGCCAAAAGTCAGATTTTTGCTGAAATTGTGACCCCGGGGCTTAGGGATTTTTTCAAAAAAATATTTTCTGCCGGTTAAGTTTTTGAGGGCTGATTTCTTGTCCTGTGATAAAAAGCCTTCTGTTTCAAGTGCCAAACCTTTCAGGAGAGCATTTTCAGCCTTTTGGCACCATCTTTGAGTGAATTGCCAAAAGTCAGATTTTTGCTGAAATTGTGACCCCGGGGCTTAGGGATTTCTTCAAAAAAATATTTTCTGCCGGTTAAGTTTTTGAGGGCTGATTTCTTGTCCTGTGATAAAAAGCCTTCTGTTTCGAGTGCCAAACCCCGGGGCTTAGGGATTTTTTCAACAAAATATTTTCTGCCGGTTATGTTTTTGAGGGCTGATTTCTTGTCCTGTGATAAAAAGCCTTCTGTTTCGAGTGCCAAACCTTTTAGGAGAGCATTTTCAGGCTTTTGGCACCATTTTTGAGTGAATTGCCAAAATTCAGATTTTTGCTGAAGTTGTGACCCCGGGGCTTAGGGATTTTTTCAAAAAAATATTTTCTGCCGGTTAGGTTTTTGAGGGCTGATTTCTTGTCCTGTGATAAAAAGCCTTCTGTTTCGAGTGCCAAACCATTGAGGAGAGCATTTTCAGGCTTTTGGCACCATCTTTGAGTGAATTGCCAAAAGTCAGATTTTTGCTAAAATTGTGACCCCGGGGCTTAGGGATTTTTTCAAAAAAATATTTTCTGCCGGTTATGTTTTTGAGGGCTGATTTCTTGTCCTGTGATAAAAAGCCTTCTGTTTCGAGTGCAAACCCCGGGGCTTAGGGATTTTTTCAAAAAAATATTTTCTGCCGGTTAGGTTTTTGAGGGCTGATTTCTTGTCCTGTGATAAAAAGCCTTCTGTTTCGAGTGTCAATCCTTTGAGGAGAGCATTTTCAAGCTTTTGGCACCATCTTTGAGTGAATTGCCAAAAGTCAGATTTTTGCTGAAATTGTGACCCCGGGGCTTAGGGATTTTTTCAAAAAAATATTTTCTGCCGGTTACGTTTTTGAGGGCTGATTTCTTATCCTGTGATAAAAAGCCTTCTGTTTCGAGTGCCAAATCTTTCAGGAGAGCATTTTCAGGCTTTTGGCACCATCTTTGAGTGAATTGGCAAAAGTCAGATTTTTGCTGAAATTGTGACCCCGGGGCTTAGGGATTTTTTCAAAAAAATATTTTCTGCCGGTTAAGTTTTTGAGGGCTGATTTCTTGTCCTGTGATAAAAAGCCTTCTGTTTCAAGTGCCATACCTTTCAGGAGAGTATTTTCAGGCTTTTGGCACCATCTTTGAGTGAATTGCCAAAAGTCAGATTTTTGCTAAAATTGTGACCCCGGGGATAAGGTTTTTTTCAAAAAAATATTTTCTGCCGGTTATGTTTTTGAGGGCTGATTTCTTGTCCTGTGATAAAAAGCCTTCTGTTTCGAGTGCCAAACCCCGGGGCTTAGGGATTTTTTCAAAAAAATATTTTCTGCCGGTTAGGTTTTTGAGGGCTGATTTCTTGTCCTGTGATAAAAAGCCTTCTGTTTCGAGTGCAAAACCATTGAGGAGAGCATTTTCAGGCTTTTGGCACCATTTTTGAGTGAATTGCCAAAAGTCAGATTTTTGCTGAAATTGTGACCCCGGGGCTTAGGGATTTTTTCAAAAAAATATTTTCTGCCGGTTAAGTTTTTGAGGGCTGATTTCTTGTCCTGTGATAAAAAGCCTTCTGTTTCAAGTGCCAAACCTTTCAGGAGAGCATTTTCAGGCTTTTGGCACCATCTTTGAGTGAATTGCCAAAAGTCAGATTTTTGCTGAAATTGTGACCCCGGGGCTTAGGGATTTTTTCAAAAAAATATTTTCTGCCGGTTAAGTTTTTGAGGGCTGATTTCTTGTCCTGTGATAAAAAGCCTTCTGTTTTGAGTGCCAAACCCCGGGGCTTAGGGATTTTTTCAAAAAAATATTTTCTGCCGGTTATGTTTTTGAGGGCTGATTTCTTGTCCTGTGATAAAAAGCCTTCTGTTTCGAGTGCCAAACCTTTTAGGAGAGCATTTTCAGGCTTTTGGCACCATTTTTGAGTGAATTGCCAAAAGTCAGATTTTTGCTGAAATTGTGACCCCGGGGCTTAGGGATTTTTTCAAAAAAATATTTTCTGCCGGTTAAGTTTTTGAGGGCTGATTTCTTGTCCTGTGATAAAAAGCCTTCTGTTTCAAGTGCCATACCTTTCAGGAGAGTATTTTCAGGCTTTTGGCACCATCTTTGAGTGAATTGCCACAAGTCAGATTTTTGCTGAAATTGTGACCCCGGGGCTTAGGGATTTTTCAAAAAAATATTTTCTGCCGGTTAGGTTTTTGAGGGCTGATTTCTTGTCCTGTGATAAAAAGCCTTCTGTTTCAAGTGCCAAACATTTCTGGAGAGCATTTTCAGGCTTTTGGCACCATCTTTGAGTGAATTGCCAAAAGTCAGATTTTTGCTAAAATTGTGACTTCGGGGCTTAGGGATTTTTTCAAAAAAATATTTTCTGCCGGTTAGGTTTTTGAGGGCTGATTTCTAGTCCTGTGATAAAAAGCCTTCTGTTTCGAGTGCCAAACCTTTGAGGAGAGCATTTTCAAGCTTTTGGTACCATTTTTGAGTGAATTGCCAAAAGTCAGATTTTTGCTGAAATTGTGACCCCGGGGCTTAGGGATTTTTTCAAAAAAATATTTTCTGCCGGTTAGGTTTTTGAGGGCTGATTTCTTGTCCTGTGATAAAAAGCCTTCTGTTTCGAGTGCCAAACTTTTGAGGAGAGCATTTTCAAGCTTTTGGCACCATTTTTGAGTGAATTGCCAAAAGTCAGATTTTTGCTGAAATTGTGACCCCGGGGCTTAGGGATTTTTTCAAAAAAATATTTTCTGCCGGTTATGTTTTTGAGGGCTGATTTCTTGTCCTGTGATAAAAAGCCTTCTGTTTCGAGTGCCAAACCCCGGGGCTTAGGGATTTTTTCAAAAAAATATTTTCTGCCGGTTAGGTTTTTGAGGGCTGATTTCTTGGCCTGTGATAAAAAGCCTTCTGTTTCGAGTGCCAAACCATTGAGTAGAGCATTTTCAGGCTTTTGGCACCATTTTTGAGTGAATTGCCAAAAGTCAGATTTTTGCTGAAATTGTGACCCCGGGGCTTAGGGATTTTTTCAAAAAAATATTTTCTGCCGGTTAAGTTTTTGAGGGCTGATTTCTTGTCCTGTGATAAAAAGCCTTCTGTTTCGAGTGCCAAACCCCGGGGCTTAGGTATTTTTTCAATAAAACATTTTCTGCCGGTTATGTTTTTGAGGGCTGATTTCTTGTCCTGTGATAAAAAGCCTTCTGTTTCGAGTGCCAAACCTTTTAGGAGAGCATTTTCAGGCTTTTGGCACCATTTTTGAGTGAATTGCCAAAATTCAGATTTTTGCTGAAGTTGTGACCCCGGGGCTTAGGGCTTTTTTCAAAAAAATATTTTCTGCCGGTTAGGTTTTTGAGGGCTGATTTCTTGTCCTGTGATAAAAAGCCTTCTGTTTCGAGTGCCAAACCATTGAGGAGAGCATTTTCAGGCTTTTGGCACCATTTTTGAGTGAATTGCCAAAATTCAGATTTTTGCTGAAGTTGTGACCCCGGGGCTTAGGGCTTTTTTCAAAAAAATATTTTCTGCCGGTTAGGTTTTTGAGGGCTGATTTCTTGTCCTGTGATAAAAAGCCTTCTGTTTCGAGTGCCAAACCATTGAGGAGAGCATTTTCAGGCTTTTGGCACCATTTTTGAGTGAATTGCCAAAAGTCAGATTTTTGCTGAAATTGTGACCCCGGGGCTTAGGGATTTTTTCAAAAAAATATTTTCTGCCGGTTAAGTTTTTGAGGGCTGATTTCTTGTCCTGTGATAAAAAGCCTTCTTTTTCAAGTGCCAAACCTTTCAGGAGAGCATTTTCAGGCTTTTGGCACCATCTTTGAGTGATTTGCCAAAAGTCAGATTTTTGCTAAAATTGTGACCCCGGGGCTTAGGGATTTTTTCAAAAAAATATTTTCTGCCGGTTAGGTTTTTGAGGGCTGATTTCTTGTCCTGTGATAAAAAGCCTTCTGTTTCAAGTGCCAAACCTTTCAGGAGAGCATTTTCAGGCTTTTGGCACCATCTTTGAGTGATTTGCCAAAAGTCAGATTTTTGCTAAAATTTTGACCCCGGGGCTTAGGGATTTTTTCAAAAAAATATTTTCTGCCGGTTATGTTTTTGAGGGCTGATTTCTTGTCCTATGATAAAAAGCCTTCTGTTTCGAGTGCAAACCCCGGGGCTTAGGGATTTTTTCAAAAAAATATTTTCTGCCGGTTAGGTTTTTGAGGGCTGATTTCTTGTCCTGTGATAAAAAGCCTTCTGTTTCGAGTGTCAATCCTTTGAGGAGAGCATTTTCAGGCTTTTGGCACCATCTTTGAGTGAATTGCCAAAAGTCAGATTTTTGCTGAAATTGTGACCCTGGGGCTTAGGGATTTTTTCAAAAAAATATTTTCTGCCGGTTAGGTTTTTGAGGGCTGATTTCTTGTCCTGTGATAAAAAGCCTTCTGTTTCAAGTGCCATACCTTTCAGGAGAGTATTTTCAGGCTTTTGGCACCATCTTTGAGTGAATTGCCACAAGTCAGATTTTTGCTGAAATTGTGACCCCGGGGCTTAGGGATTTTTCAAAAAAATATTTTCTGCCGGTTAGGTTTTTGAGGGCTGATTTCTTGTCCTGTGATAAAAAGCCTTCTGTTTCAAGTGCCAAACATTTCTGGAGAGCATTTTCAGGCTTTTGGCACCATCTTTGAGTGAATTGCCAAAAGTCAGATTTTTGCTAAAATTGTGACTTCGGGGCTTAGGGATTTTTTCAAAAAAATATTTTCTGCCGGTTATGTTTTTGAGGGCTGATTTCTTGTCCTGTGATAAAAAGCCTTCTGTTTCAAGTGCCAAACCTTTCAGGAGAGCATTTTCAGGCTTTTGGCACCATCTTTGAGTGAATTGCCAAAAGTCAGATTTTTGCTAAAATTGTGACCCCGGGGCTTAGGGATTTTTTCAAAAAAATATTTTCTGCCGGTTAGGTTTTTGAGGGCTGATTTCTAGTCCTGTGATAAAAAGCCTTCTGTTTCGAGTGCCAAACCTTTGAGGAGAGCATTTTCAAGCTTTTGGTACCATTTTTGAGTGAATTGCCAAAAGTCAGATTTTTGCTGAAATTGTGACCCCGGGGCTTAGGGATTTTTTCAAAAAAATATTTTCTGCCGGTTAGGTTTTTGAGGGCTGATTTCTTGTCCTGTGATAAAAAGCCTTCTGTTTCGAGTGCCAAACCTTTCAGGAGAGCATTTTCAGGATTTTGGCACCATCTTTGAGTGAATTGCCAAAAGTCAGATTTTTGCTAAAATTGTTACCCCGGGGCTTAGGGATTTTTTCAAAAAAATATTTTCTGCCGGTTATGTTTTTGAGGGCTGATTTCTTGTCCTGTGATAAAAAGCCTTCTGTTTCGAGTGCCAAACCCCGGGGCTTAGGGATTTTTTCAAAAAAATATTTTCTGCCGGTTAGGTTTTTGAGGGCTGATTTCTTGTCCTGTGATAAAAAGCCTTCTGTTTCGAGTGCCAAACCATTGAGTAGAGCATTTTCAGGCTTTTGGCACCATTTTTGAGTGAATTGCCAAAAGTCAGATTTTTGCTGAAATTGTGACCCCGGGGCTTAGTGATTTTTTCAAAAAAATATTTTCTGCTGGTTAAGTTTTTGAGGGCTGATTTCTTGTCCTGTGATAAAAAGCCTTCTGTTTCAAGTGCCAAACCTTTCAGGAGAGCATTTTCAGGCTTTTGGCACCATCTTTGAGTGAATTGCCAAAAGTCAGATTTTTGCTGAAATTGTGACCCCGGGGCTTAGGGATTTTTTCAAAAAAATATTTTCTGCCGGTTAAGTTTTTGAGGGCTGATTTCTTGTCCTGTGATAAAAAGCCTTCTGTTTCGAGTGCCAAACCCCGGGGCTTAGGTATTTTTTCAATAAAACATTTTCTGCCGGTTATGTTTTTGAGGGCTGATTTCTTGTCCTGTGATAAAAAGCCTTCTGTTTCGAGTGCCAAACCTTTTAGGAGAGCATTTTCAGGCTTTTGGCACCATTTTTGAGTGAATTGCCAAAATTCAGATTTTTGCTGAAGTTGTGACCCCGGGGCTTAGGGCTTTTTTCAAAAAAATATTTTCTGCCGGTTAGGTTTTTGAGGGCTGATTTCTTGTCCTGTGATAAAAAGCCTTCTGTTTCGAGTGCCAAACCATTGAGGAGAGCATTTTCAGGCTTTTGGCACCATTTTTGAGTGAATTGCCAAAATTCAGATTTTTGCTGAAGTTGTGACCCCGGGGCTTAGGGCTTTTTTCAAAAAAATATTTTCTGCCGGTTAGGTTTTTGAGGGCTGATTTCTTGTCCTGTGATAAAAAGCCTTCTGTTTCGAGTGCCAAACCATTGAGGAGAGCATTTTCAGGCTTTTGGCACCATTTTTGAGTGAATTGCCAAAAGTCAGATTTTTGCTGAAATTGTGACCCCGGGGCTTAGGGATTTTTTCAAAAAAATATTTTCTGCCGGTTAAGTTTTTGAGGGCTGATTTCTTGTCCTGTGATAAAAAGCCTTCTTTTTCAAGTGCCAAACCTTTCAGGAGAGCATTTTCAGGCTTTTGGCACCATCTTTGAGTGATTTGCCAAAAGTCAGATTTTTGCTAAAATTGTGACCCCGGGGCTTAGGGATTTTTTCAAAAAAATATTTTCTGCCGGTTAGGTTTTTGAGGGCTGATTTCTTGTCCTGTGATAAAAAGCCTTCTGTTTCAAGTGCCAAAACTTTCAGGAGAGCATTTTCAGGCTTTTGGCAACATCTTTGAGTGATTTGCCAAAAGTCAGATTTTTGCTAAAATTTTGACCCCGGGGCTTAGGGATTTTTTCAAAAAAATATTTTCTGCCGGTTATGTTTTTGAGGGCTGATTTCTTGTCCTATGATAAAAAGCCTTCTGTTTCGAGTGCAAACCCCGGGGCTTAGGGATTTTTTCAAAAAAATATTTTCTGCCGGTTAGGTTTTTGAGGGCTGATTTCTTGTCCTGTGATAAAAAGCCTTCTGTTTCGAGTGTCAATCCTTTGAGGAGAGCATTTTCAGGCTTTTGGCACCATCTTTGAGTGAATTGCCAAAAGTCAGATTTTTGCTGAAATTGTGACCCTGGGGCTTAGGGATTTTTTCAAAAAAATATTTTCTGCCGGTTAGGTTTTTGAGGGCTGATTTCTTGTCCTGTGATAAAAAGCCTTCTGTTTCGAGTGCAAACCCCGGGGCTTAGGGATTTTTTCAAAAAAATATTTTCTGCCGGTTAGGTTTTTGAGGGCTGATTTCTTGTCCTGTGATAAAAAGCCATCTGTTTCGAGTGTCAATCCTTTGAAGAGACCATTTTCAAGCTTTTGGCACCATCTTTGAGTGAATTGCCAAAAGTCAGATTTTTGCTAAAATTGTGACCCCGGGGCTTAGGGATTTTTTCAAAAAAATGTTTTCTGCCTGTTATGTTTTTGAGGGCTGATTTCTTGTCCTGTGATAAAAAGCCTTCTGTTTCGAGTGCCAAACCCCGGGGCTTAGGGATTTTTTCAACAAAATATTTTCTGCCGGTTATGTTTTTGAGGGCTGATTTCTTGTCCTGTGATAAAAAGCCTTGTGTTTCGAGTGCCAAACCTTTTAGGAGAGCATTTTCAGGCTTTTGGCACCATTTTTGAGTGAATTGCCAAAATTCAGATTTTTGCTGAAGTTGTGATTCCGGGGCTTAGGGATTTTTTCAAAAAAATATTTTCTGCCGGTTAGGTTTTTGAGGGCTGATTTCTTGTCCTGTGATAAAAAGCCTTCTGTTTCGAGTGCCAAACCATTGAGGAGAGCATTTTCAGGCTTTTGGCACCATTTTTGAGTGAATTGCCAAAAGTCAGATTTTTGCTGAAATTGTGACCCCGGGGCTTAGGGATTTTTTCAAAAAAATATTTTCTGCCGGTTATGTTTTTGAGGGCTGATTTCTTGTCCTGTGATAAAAAGCCTTCTGTTTCGAGTGCCAAACCTTTCAGGAGAGCATTTTCAGGCTTTTGGCACCATCTTTGAGTGAATTGCCAAAATTCAGATTTTTGCTGAAGTTGTGACCCCGGGGCTTAGGGATTTTTTCAAAAAAATATTTTCTGCCGGTTAGGTTTTTGAGGGCTGATTTCTTGTCCTGTGATAAAAAGCCTTCTATATCGAGTGCCAAACCATTGAGGAGAGCATTTTCAGGCTGTTGGCACCATTTTTGAGTGAATTGCCAAAAGTCAGATTTTTGCTGAAATTGTGACCCCGGGGCTTAGGGATTTTTTCAAAAAAATATTTTCTGCCGGTTAAGTTTTTGAGGGCTGATTTCTTGTCCTGTGATAAAAAGCCTTCTGTTTCGAGTGCCAAACCCCGGGGCTTAGGGATTTTTTCAACAAAATATTTTCTGCCGGTTATGTTTTTGAGGGCTGATTTCTTGTCCTGTGATAAAAAGCCTTCTGTTTCGAGTGCCAAACCTTTTAGGACAGCATTTTCAGGCTTTTGGCACCATTTTTGAGTGAATTGCCAAAATTCAGATTTTTGCTGAAGTTGTGACCCCGGGGCTTAGGGATTTTTTCAAAAAAATATTTTCTGCCGGTTATGTTTTTGAGGGCTGATTTCTTGTCCTGTGATAAAAAGCCAACTGTTTCGAGTGCCAAAGCTTTCAGGAGAGCATTTTCAGGCTTTTGGCACCATATTTGAGTGAATTGCCAAAAGTCAGATTTTTGCTGAAATTGTGACCCCGGGGCTTAGGGATGTTTTCAAAAAAATATTTTCTTCCGGTTAGGTTTTTGATGGCTGATTTCTTGTCCTGTGATAAAAAGCCTTCTGTTTCAAATGCCAAACCTTTCAGGAGAGCATTTTCAGGCTTTTGGCACCATCTTTGAGTGAATTGCCAAAAGTCAGATTTTTGCTGAAATTGTGACCCCGGGCTTAGGGATTTTTTCAAAAAAATATTTTCTGCCGGTTAAGTTTTTGAGGGCTGATTTCTTGTCCTGTGATAAAAAGCCTTCTGTTTCGAGTGCCAAACCCCGGGGCTTAGGGATTTTTTCAACAAAATATTTTCTGCCGGTTATGTTTTTGAGGGCTGATTTCTTGTCCTGTGATAAAAAGCCTTCTGTTTCGAGTGCCAAACCATTGAGGAGAGCATTTTCAGGCTTTTGGCACCATTTTTGAGTGAATTGCCAAAAGTCAGATTTTTGCTGAAATTGTGACCCCGGGGCTTAGGGATTTTTTGAAAAAAATATTTTCTGCCGGTTATGTTTTTGAGGGCTGATTTCTTGTCCTGTGATAAAAAGCCTTCTGTTTCGAGTGCCAAACCTTTCAGGAGAGCATTTTCAGGCTTTTGGCACCATCTTTGAGTGAATTGCCAAAAGTCAGATTTTTGCTGAAATTGTGACCCCGGGGCTTAGGGATTTTTTCAAAAAAATATTTTCTTCCGGTTAGGTTTTTGAGGGCTGATTTCTTGTCCTGTGATAAAAAGCCTTCTGTTTCAAATGCCAAACCTTTCAGGAGAGCATTTTCAGGCTTTTGGCACCATCTTTGAGTGAATTGCCAAAAGTCAGATTTTTGCTGAAATTGTGACCCCGGTGCTTAGGGATTTTTTCAAAAAAATATTTTCTGCCGGTTAAGTTTTTGAGGGCTGATTTCTTGTCCTGTGATAAAAAGCCTTCTGTTTCGAGTGCCAAACACCGGGGCTTAGGGATTTTTTCAACAAAATATTTTCTGCCGGTTATGTTTTTGAGGGCTGATTTCTTGTCCTGTGATAAAAAGCCTTCTGTTTCGAGTGCCAAACCTTTTAGGAGAGCATTTTCAGGCTTTTGGCACCATTTTTGAGTGAATTGCCAAAATTCAGATTTTTGCTGAAGTTGTGACCCCGGGGCTTAGGGATTTTTTTAAAAAAATATTTTCTGCCGGTTAGGTTTTTGAGGGCTGATTTCTTGTCCTGTGATAAAAAGCCTTCTGTTTCGAGTGCCAAACCATTGAGGAGAGCATTTTCAGGCTGTTGGCACCATTTTTGAGTGAATTGCCAAAAGTCAGATTTTTGCTGAAATTGTGACCCCGGGGCTTAGGGATTTTTTCAAAAAAATATTTTCTGCCGGTTAAGTTTTTGAGGGCTGATTTCTTGTCCTGTGATAAAAAGCCTTCTGTTTCGAGTGCCAAACCCCGGGGCTTAGGGATTTTTTCAACAAAATATTTTCTGCCGGTTATGTTTTTGAGGGCTGATTTCTTGTCCTGTGATAAAAAGCCTTCTGTTTCGAGTGCCAAACCTTTTAGGAGAGCATTTTCAGGCTTTTGGCACCATTTTTGAGTGAATTGCCAAAATTCAGATTTTTGCTGAAGTTGTGACCCCGGGGCTTAGGGATTTTTTCAACAAAATATTTTCTGCCGGTTAGGTTTTTGAGGGCTGATTTCTTGTCCTGTGATAAAAAGCCTTCTGTTTCGAGTGCCAAACCATTGAGGAGAGCATTTTCAGGCTTTTGGCACCATTTTTGAGTGAATTGCCAAAAGTCAGATTTTTGCTGAAATTGTGACCCCGGGGCTTAGGGATTTTTTCAAAAAAATATTTTCTGCCGGTTATGTTTTTGAGGGCTGATTTCTTGTCCTGTGATAAAAAGCCTTCTGTTTCGAGTGCCAAACCTTTCAGGAGAGCATTTTCAGGCTTTTGGCACCATCTTTGAGTGAATTGCCAAAAGTCAGATTTTTGCTGAAATTGTGACCCCGGGGCTTAGGGATTTTTTCAAAAAAATATTTTCTTCCGGTTAGGTTTTTGAGGGCTGATTTCTTGTCCTGTGATAAAAAGCCTTCTGTTTCAAATGCCAAACCTTTCATGAGAGCATTTTCAGGCTTTTGGCACCATCTTTGAGTAAATTGCCAAAAGTCAGATTTTTGCTGAAATTGTGACCCCAGGGCTTAGGGATTTTTTCAAAAAAATATTTTCTGCCGGTTAAGTTTTTGAGGGCTGATTTCTTGTCCTGTGATAAAAAGCCTTCTGTTTCGAGTGCCAAACCCCGGGGCTTAGGGATTTTTTCAACAAAATATTTTCTGCCGGTTATGTTTTTGAGGGCTGATTTCTTGTCCTGTGATAAAAAGCCTTCTGTTTCGAGTGCCAAACCTTTTAGGAGAGCATTTTCAGGCTTTTGGCACCATTTTTGAGTGAATTGCCAAAATTCAGATTTTTGCTGAAGTTGTGACCCCGGGGCTTAGGGATTTTTTCAAAAAAATATTTTCTGCCGGTTATGTTTTTGAGGGCTGATTTCTTGTCCTATGATAAAAAGCCTTCTGTTTCGAGTGCCAAACCTTTCAGGAGAGCATTTTAAGGCTTTTGGCACCATATTTGAGTGAATTGCCAAAAGTCAGATTTTTGCTGAAATTGTGACCCCGGGGCTTAGGGATTTTTTCAAAAAAATATTTTCTTCCGGTTAGGTTTTTGAGGGCTGATTTCTTGTCCTGTGATAAAAAGCCTTCTGTTTCAAATGCCAAACCTTTCAGGAGAGCATTTTCAGGCTTTTGGCACCATCTTTGAGTGAATTGCCAAAAGTCAGATTTTTGCTGAAATTGTGACCCCGGGGCTTAGGGATTTTTTCAAAAAAATATTTTCTGCCGGTTAAGTTTTTGAGGGCTAATTTCTTGTCCTGTGATAAAAAGCCTTCTGTTTCGAGTGCCAAACACCGGGGCTTAGGGATTTTTTCAACAAAATATTTTCTGCCGGTTATGTTTTTGAGGGCTGATTTCTTGTCCTGTGATAAAAAGCCTTCTGTTTCGAGTGCCAAACCTTTTAGGAGAGCATTTTCAGGCTTTTGGCACCATTTTTGAGTGAATTGCCAAAATTCAGATTTTTGCTGAAGTTGTGACCCCGGGGCTTAGGGATTTTTTCAAAAAAATATTTTCTGCCGGTTAGGTTTTTGAGGGCTGATTTCTTGTCCTGTGATAAAAAGCCTTCTGTTTCGAGTGCCAAACCATTGAGGAGAGCATTTTCAGGCTGTTGGCACCATTTTTGAGTGAATTGCCAAAAGTCAGATTTTTGCTGAAATTGTGACCCCGGGGCTTAGGGATTTTTTCAAAAAAATATTTTCTGCCGGTTAAGTTTTTGAGGGCTGATTTCTTGTCCTGTGATAAAAAGCCTTCTGTTTCGAGTGCCAAACCCCGGGGCTTAGGGATTTTTTCAACAAAATATTTTCTGCCGGTTATGTTTTTGAGGGCTGATTTCTTGTCCTGTGATAAAAAGCCTTCTGTTTCGAGTGCCAAACCTTTTAGGAGAGCATTTTCAGGCTTTTGGCACCATTTTTGAGTGAATTGCCAAAATTCAGATTTTTGCTGAAGTTGTGACCCCGGGGCTTAGGGATTTTTTCAACAAAATATTTTCTGCCGGTTATGTTTTTGAGGGCTGATTTCTTGTCCTGTGATAAAAAGCCTTCTGTTTCGAGTGCCAAACCATTGAGGAGAGCATTTTCAGGCTTTTGGCACCATTTTTGAGTGAATTGCCAAAAGTCAGATTTTTGCTGAAATTGTGACCCCGGGGCTTAGGGATTTTTTCAAAAAAATATTTTCTGCCGGTTATGTTTTTGAGGGCTGATTTCTTGTCCTGTGATAAAAAGCCTTCTGTTTCGAGTGCCAAACCTTTCAGGAGAGCATTTTCAGGCTTTTGGCACCACCTTTGAGTGAATTGCCAAAAGTCAGATTTTTGCTGAAATTGTGACCCCGGGGCTTAGGGATTTTTTCAAAAAAATATTTTCTTCCGGTTAGGTTTTTGAGGGCTGATTTCTTGTCCTGTGATAAAAAGCCTTCTGTTTCAAATGCCAAACCTTTCATGAGAGCATTTTCAGGCTTTTGGCACCATCTTTGAGTAAATTGCCAAAAGTCAGATTTTTGCTGAAATTGTGACCCCGGGGCTTAGGGATTTTTTCAAAAAAATATTTTCTGCCGGTTAAGTTTTTGAGGGCTGATTTCTTGTCCTGTGATAAAAAGCCTTCTGTTTCGAGTGCCAAACCCCGGGGCTTAGGGATTTTTTCAACAAAATATTTTCTGCCGGTTATGTTTTTGAGGGCTGATTTCTTGTCCTGTGATAAAAAGCCTTCTGTTTCGAGTGCCAAACCTTTTAGGAGAGCATTTTCAGGCTTTTGGCACCATTTTTGAGTGAATTGCCAAAAATCAGATTTTTGCTGAAGTTGTGACCCCAGGGCTTAGGGATTTTTTCAAAAAAATATTTTCTTCCGGTTAGGTTTTTGAGGGCTGATTTCTTGTCCTGTGATAAAAAGCCTTCTGTTTCAAATGCCAAACCTTTCAGGAGAGCATTTTCAGGCTTTTGGCACCATCTTTGAGTGAATTGCCAAAAGTCAGATTTTTGCTGAAATTGTGACCCCGGGGCTTAGGGATTTTTTCAAAAACATATTTTCTGCTGGTTATGTTTTTGAGGGCTGATTTCTTGTCCTGTGATAAAAAGCCTTCTGTTTCGAGTGCCAAACCCCGGGGCTTAGGGATTTTTTCAACAAAATATTTTCTGCCGGTTATGTTTTTGAGGGCTGATTTCTTGTCCTGTGATAAAAAGCCTTCTGTTTCGAGTGCCAAACCTTTTAGGAGAGAATTTTCAGGCTTTTGGCACCATTTTTGAGTGAATTGCCAAAATTCAGATTTTTGCTGAAGTTGTGACCCCGGGGCTTAGGGATTTTTTCAAAAAAATATTTTCTGCCGGTTATGTTTTTGAGGGCTGATTTCTTGTCCTGTGATAAAAAGCCTTCTGTTTCGAGTGCCAAACCTTTCAGGAGAGCATTTTCAGGCTTTTGGCACCATCTTTGAGTGAATTGCCAAAAGTCAGATTTTTGCTGAAATTGTGACCCCGGGGCTTAGGGATTTTTTCAAAAAAATATTTTCTTCCGGTTAGGTTTTTGAGGGCTGATTTCTTGTCCTGTGATAAAAAGCCTTCTGTTTCAAATGCCAAACCTTTCATGAGAGCATTTTCAGGCTTTTGGCACCATCTTTGAGTGAATTGCCAAAAGTCAGATTTTTGCTGAAATTGTGACCCCGGGGCTTAGGGATTTTTTCAAAAAAATATTTTCTGCCGGTTAAGTTTTTGAGGGCTGATTTCTTGTCCTGTGATAAAAAGCCTTCTGTTTCGAGAGCCAAACACCGGGGCTTAGGGATTTTTTCAACAAAATATTTTCTGCCGGTTATGTTTTTGAGGGCTGATTTCTTGTCCTGTGATAAAAAGCCTTCTGTTTCGAGTGCCAAACCTTTTAGGAGAGCATTTTCAGGCTTTTGGCACCATTTTTGAGTGAATTGCCAAAATTCAGATTTTTGCTGAAGTTGTGACCCCGGGGCTTAGGGATTTTTTCAAAAAAATATTTTCTGCCGGTTAGGTTTTTGAGGGCTGATTTCTTGTCCTGTGATAAAAAGCCTTCTGTTTCGAGTGCCAAACCATTGAGGAGAGCATTTTCAGGCTGTTGGCACCATTTTTGAGTGAATTGCCAAAAGTCAGATTTTTGCTGAAATTGTGACCCGGGGGCTTAGGGATTTTTTCAAAAAAATATTTTCTGCCGGTTAAGTTTTTGAGGGCTGATTTCTTGTCCTGTGATAAAAAGCCTTCTGTTTCGAGTGCCAAACCCCGGGGCTTAGGGATTTTTTCAACAAAATATTTTCTGCCGGTTATGTTTTGGAGGGCTGATTTCTTGTCCTGTGATAAAAAGCCTTCTGTTTCGAGTGCCAAACCTTTTAGGAGAGCATTTTCAGGCTTTTGGCACCATTTTTGAGTGAATTGCCAAAATTCAGATTTTTGCTGAAGTTGTGACCCCGGGGCTTAGGGATTTTATCAAAAACATATTTTCTGCCGGTTATGTTTTTGAGGGCTGATTTCTTGTCCTGTGATAAAAAGCCTTCTGTTTCGAGTGCCAAACCATTGAGGAGAGCATTTTCAGGCTTTTGGCACCATTTTTGAGTGAATTGCCAAAAGTCAGATTTTTGCTGAAATTGTGACCCCGGGGCTTAGGGATTTTTTCAAAAAAATATTTTCTGCCGGTTATGTTTTTGAGGGCTGATTTCTTGTCCTGTGATAAAAAGCCTTCTGTTTCGAGTGCCAAACCTTTCAGGAGAGCATTTTCAGGCTTTTGGCACCATCTTTGAGTGAATTGCCAAAAGTCAGATTTTTGCTGAAATTGTGACCCCGGGGCTTAGGGATTTTTTCAAAAAAATATTTTCTTCCGGTTAGGTTTTTGAGGGCTGATTTCTTGTCCTGTGATAAAAAGCCTTCTGTTTCAAATGCCAAACCTTTCATGAGAGCATTTTCAGGCTTTTGGCACCATCTTTGAGTGAATTGCCAAAAGTCAGATTTTTGCTGAAATTGTGACCCCGGGGCTTAGGGATTTTTTCAAAAAAATATTTTCTTCCGGTTAGGTTTTTGAGGGCTGATTTCTTGTCCTGTGATAAAAAGCCTTCTGTTTCAAATGCCAAACCTTTCATGAGAGCATTTTCAGGCTGTTGGCACCATTTTTGAGTGAATTGCCAAAAGTCAGATTTTTGCTGAAATTGTGACCCGGGGGCTTAGGGATTTTTTCAAAAAAATATTTTCTGCCGGTTAAGTTTTTGAGGGCTGATTTCTTGTCCTGTGATAAAAAGCCTTCTGTTTCGAGTGCCAAACCCCGGGGCTTAGGGACTTTTTCAACAAAATATTTTCTGCCGGTTATGTTTTGGAGGGCTGATTTCTTGTCCTGTGATAAAAAGCCTTCTGTTTCGAGTGCCAAACCTTTTAGGAGAGCATTTTCAGGCTTTTGGCACCATTTTTGAGTGAATTGCCAAAATTCAGATTTTTGCTGAAGTTGTGAACCCGGGGCTTAGGGATTTTTTCAAAAACATATTTTCTGCCGGTTATGTTTTTGAGGGCTGATTTCTTGTCCTGTGATAAAAAGCCTTCTGTTTCGAGTGCCAAACCTTTCAGGAGAGCATTTTCAGGCTTTTGGCACCATATTTGAGTGAATTGCCAAAAGTCAGATTTTTGCTGAAATTGTGACCCTGGGGCTTAGGGATTTTTTCAAAAAAATATTTTCTTCCGGTTAGGTTTTTGAGGGCTGATTTCTTGTCCTGTGATAAAAAGCCTTCTGTTTCAAATGCCAAACCTTTCAGGAGAGCATTTTCAGGCTTTTGGCACCATCTTTGAGTGAATTGCCAAAAGTCAGATTTTTGCTGAAATTGTGACCCCGGGGCTTAGGGATTTTTTCAAAAAAATATTTTCTGCCGGTTAAGTTTTTGAGGGCTGATTTCTTGTCCTGTGATAAAAAGCCTTCTGTTTCGAGTGCCAAACCCCGGGGCTTAGGGATTTTTTCAACAAAATATTTTCTGCCGGTTATGTTTTTGAGGGCTGATTTCTTGTCCTGTGATAAAAAGCCTTCTGTTTCGAGTGCCAAACCTTTTAGGAGAGCATTTTCAGGCTTTTGGCACCATTTTTGAGTGAATTGCCAAAATTCAGATTTTTGCTGAAGTTGTGACCCCGGGGCTTAGGGATTTTTTCAACAAAATATTTTCTGCCGGTTATGTTTTTGAGGGCTGATTTCTTGTCCTGTGATAAAAAGCCTTCTGTTTCGAGTGCCAAACCATTGAGGAGAGCATTTTCAGGCTTTTGGCACCATTTTTGAGTGAATTGCCAAAAGTCAGATTTTTGCTGAAATTGTGACCCCGGGGCTTAGGGATTTTTTCAAAAAAATATTTTCTGCCGGTTATGTTTTTGAGGGCTGATTTCTTGTCCTGTGATAAAAAGCCTTCTGTTTCGAGTGCCAAACCTTTCAGGAGAGCATTTTCAGGCTTTTGGCACCATCTTTGAGTGAATTGCCAAAAGTCAGATTTTTGCTGAAATTGTGACCCCGGGGCTTAGGGATTTTTTCAAAAAAATATTTTCTTCCGGTTAGGTTTTTGAGGGCTGATTTCTTGTCCTGTGATAAAAAGCCTTCTGTTTCAAATGCCAAACCTTTCAGGAGAGCATTTTCAGGCTTTTGGCACCATCTTTGAGTGAATTGCCAAAAGTCAGATTTTTGCTGAAATTGTGACCCCGGGGCTTAGGGATTTTTTCAAAAAAATATTTTCTGCCGGTTAAGTTTTTGAGGGTTGATTTCTTGTCCTGTGATAAAAAGCCTTCTGTTTCGAGTGCCAAACCCCGGGGCTTAGGGATTTTTTCAAAAAAATATTTTCTGCCGGTTATGTTTTTGAGGGCTGATTTCTTGTCCTGTGATAAAAAGCCTTCTGTTTGGAGTGCCAAACCTTTCAGGAGAGCATTTTCAGGCTTTTGGCACCATTTTTGAGTGAATTGCCAAAATTCAGATTTTTGCTGAAGTTGTGACCCCGGGGCTTAGGGATTTTTTCAAAAAAATATTTTCTGCCGGTTAGGTTTTTGAGGGCTGATTTCTTGTCCTGTGATAAAAAGCCTTCTGTTTCGAGTGCCAAACCATTGAGGAGAGCATTTTCAGGCTGTTGGCACCATTTTTGAGTGAATTGCCCAAAGTCAGATTTTGCTGAAATTGTGACCCCGGGGCTTAGGGATTTTTTCAAAAAAATATTTTCTGCCGGTTAAGTTTTTGAGGGCTGATTTCTTGTCCTGTGATAAAAAGCCTTCTGTTTCAAGTGCCAAACCTTTCAGGAGAGCATTTTCAGGCTTTTGGCACCATCTTTGAGTGAATTGCCAAAAGTCAGATTTTTGCTGAAATTGTGACCCCGGGGCTTAGGGATTTTTCAAAAAAATATTTTCTGCCGCTTAGGTTTTTGAGGGCTGATTTCTTGTCCTGTGATAAAAAGCCTTCTGTTTCGAGTGCCAAACCATTGAGGAGAGCATTTTCAGGCTTTTGGCACCATTTTTGAGTGAATTGCCAAAAGTCAGATTTTTGCTGAAATTGTGACCCCGGGTCTTAGGGATTTTTTCAAAAAAATATTTTCTGCCGGTTATGTTTTTGAGGGCTGATTTCTTGTCCTGTGATAAAAAGCCTTCTGTTTCGAGTGCCAAACCTTTCAGGAGAGCATTTTCAGGCTTTTGGCACCATCTTTGAGTGAATTGCCAAAAGTCAGATTTTTGCTGAAATTGTGACCCCGGGGCTTAGGGATTTTTTCAAAAAAATATTTTCTCCCCGTAGGTTTTTGAGGGCTGATTTCTTGTCCTGTGATAAAAAGCCTTCTGTTTCAAATGCCAAACCTTTCAGGAGAGCATTTTCAGGCTTTTGGCACCATCTTTGAGTGAATTGCCAAAAGTCAGATTTTTGCTGAAATTGTGACCCCGGGGCTTAGGGATTTTTTCAAAAAAATATTTTCTGCCGGTTAGGTTTTTGAGGGCTGATTTCTTGTCCTGTGATAAAAAGCCTTCTGTTTCGAGTGCCAAACCTTTGAGGAGTGCATTTTCAAGCTTTTGGTACCATTTTTGAGTGAATTGCCAAAAGTCAGATTTTTGCTGAAATTGTGACCCCGGGGCTTAGGGATTTTTTCAAAAAAATATTTTCTGCCGGTTAGGTTTTTGAGGGCTGATTTCTTGTCCTGTGATAAAAAGCCTTCTGTTTCGAGTGCCAAACCATTGAGGAGAGCATTTTCAGGCTTTTGGCACCATTTTTGAGTGAATTGCCAAAAGTCAGATTTTTGCTGAAATTGTGACCCCGGGTCTTAGGGATTTTTTCAAAAAAATATTTTCTGCCGGTTATGTTTTTGAGGGCTGATTTCTTGTCCTGTGATAAAAAGCCTTCTGTTTCGAGTGCCAAACCTTTCAGGAGAGCATTTTCAGGCTTTTGGCACCATCTTTGAGTGAATTGCCAAAAGTCAGATTTTTGCTGAAATTGTGACCCCGGGGCTTAGGGATTTTTTCAAAAAAATATTTTCTCCCCGTAGGTTTTTGAGGGCTGATTTCTTGTCCTGTGATAAAAAGCCTTCTGTTTCAAATGCCAAACCTTTCAGGAGAGCATTTTCAGGCTTTTGGCACCATCTTTGAGTGAATTGCCAAAAGTCAGATTTTTGCTGAAATTGTGACCCCGGGGCTTAGGGATTTTTTCAAAAAAATATTTTCTGCCGGTTAGGTTTTTGAGGGCTGATTTCTTGTCCTGTGATAAAAAGCCTTCTGTTTCGAGTGCCAAACCTTTGAGGAGAGCATTTTCAAGCTTTTGGTACCATTTTTGAGTGAATTGCCAAAAGTCAGATTTTTGCTGAAATTGTGACCCCGGGGCTTAGGGATTTTTTCAAAAAAATATTTTCTGCCGGTTAGGTTTTTGAGGGCTGATTTCTTGTCCTGTGATAAAAAGCCTTCTGTTTCGAGTGCCAAACCATTGAGGAGAGCATTTTCAGGCTTTTGGCACCATTTTTGAGTGAATTGCCAAAAGTCAGATTTTTGCTGAAATTGTGACCCCGGGTCTTAGGGATTTTTTCAAAAAAATATTTTCTGCCGGTTATGTTTTTGAGGGCTGATTTCTTGTCCTGTGATAAAAAGCCTTCTGTTTCAAATGCCAAACCTTTCAGGAGAGCATTTTCAGGCTTTTGGCACCATCTTTGAGTGAATTGCCAAAAGTCAGATTTTTGCTGAAATTGTGACCCCGGGGCTTAGGGATTTTTTCAAAAAAATATTTTCTCCCCGTAGGTTTTTGAGGGCTGATTTCTTGTCCTGTGATAAAAAGCCTTCTGTTTCAAATGCCAAACCTTTCAGGAGAGCATTTTCAGGCTTTTGGCACCATCTTTGAGTGAATTGCCAAAAGTCAGATTTTTGCTGAAATTGTGACCCCGGGGCTTAGGGATTTTTTCAAAAAAATATTTTCTGCCGGTTAGGTTTTTGAGGGCTGATTTCTTGTCCTGTGATAAAAAGCCTTCTGTTTCGAGTGCCAAACCTTTGAGGAGAGCATTTTCAAGCTTTTGGTACCATTTTTGAGTGAATTGCCAAAAGTCAGATTTTTGCTGAAATTGTGACCCCGGGGCTTAGGGATTTTTTCAAAAAAATATTTTCTGCCTCTTAGGTTTTTGAGGGCTGATTTCTTGTCCTGTGATAAAATGCCTTCTGTTT
The DNA here is from genome assembly GCF_965112155.1 of Podarcis liolepis. Taxonomy (NCBI): domain Eukaryota; kingdom Metazoa; phylum Chordata; class Lepidosauria; order Squamata; family Lacertidae; genus Podarcis; species Podarcis liolepis. Next base: position 35,230,991 of record NC_139566.1, on the reverse strand, counting down.
CGAGTGCCAAACCTTTTAGGAGAGCATTTTCAGGCTTTTGGCACCATCTTTGAGTGAATTGCCAGAAGTCAGATTTTTGCTAAAATTGTGACCCCGGGGCTTAGGGATTTTTTCAAAAAAATATTTTCTGCCGGTTAGGTTTTTGAGGGCTGATTTCTTGTCCTGTGATAAAAAGCCTTCTGTTTCAAGTGCCAAACCTTTCAGGAGAGCATTTTCAGGCTTTTGGCACCATCTTTGAGTGAATTGCCAAAAGTCAGATTTTTGCTAAAATTGTGACCCCGGGGCTTAGGGATTTTTTCAAAAAAATATTTTCTGCCGGTTATGTTTTTGAGGGCTGATTTCTTGTCCTGTGATAAAAAGCCTTCTGTTTCGAGTGCCAAACCCCGGGGCTTAGGGATTTTTTCAAAAAAAAAAAATCTGCCGGATAGGTTTTTGAGGGCTGATTTCTTTTCCTGTGATAAAAAGCCTTCTGTTTTGAGTGCCAAACCCCGGGGCTTAGGGATTTTTTCAAAAAAAATATTTTCTGCCGGTTATGTTTTTGAGGGCTGATTTCTTGTCCTGTGATAAAAAGCCTTCTGTTTGGAGTGCCAAACCTTTCAGGAGAGCATTTTCAGGCTTTTGGCACCATTTTTGAGTGAATTGCCAAAATTCAGATTTTTGCTGAAGTTGTTACCCCGGGGCTTAGGGATTTTCTCAAAAAAATATTTTCTGCCGGTTATGTTTTTGAGGGCTGATTTCTTGTCCTGTGATAAAAAGCCTTCTGTTTCAAGTGCAAACCCCGGGGCTTAGGGATTTTTTCAAAAAAATATTTTCTTCCGGTTAGGTTTTTGAGGGCTGATTTCTTGTCCTGTGATAAAAAGCCTTCTGTTTCGAGTGCGAAACCTTTGAGGAGAGCATTTTCAAGCTTTTGGCACCATCTTTGAGTGAATTGCCAAAAGTCAGATTTTTGCTGAAATTGTGACCCCGGGGCTTAGGGATTTTTTCAAAAAAATATTTTCTGCCAGTTAGGTTTTTGTGGGCTGATTTCTTGTCCTGTGATAAAAAGCCTTCTGTTTCGAGTGCCAAACCTTTGAGGAGAGCATTTTCAAGCTTTTGGTACCATTTTTGAGTGAATTGCCAAAAGTCAGATTTTTGCTGAAATTGTGACCCCGGGGCTTAGGGATTTTTTCAAAAAAATATTTTCTGCCGGTTAGGTTTTTGAGGGCTGATTTCTTGTCGTGTGATAAAAAGCCTTCTGTTTCGAGTGCCAAACCTTTGAGGAGAGCATTTTCAAGCTTTTGGCACCATTTTTGAGTGAATTGCCAAAAGTCAGATTTTTGCTGAAATTGTGACCCCGGGGCTTAGGGATTTTTTCAAAAAAAATATTTTCTGCCTCTTAGGTTTTTGAGGACTGATTTCTTGTCCTGTGATAAAAAGCCTTCTGTTTCGAGTGCCAAACCTTTCAGGAGAGCATTTTCAGGCTTTTGGCACCGTTTTTGAGTGAATTGCCAAAATTCAGATTTTTGCTGAAGTTGTGACCCCGGGGCTTAGGGATTTTTTCAAAAAAATATTTTCTACCGGTTAAGTTTTTGATGGCTGATTTCTTGTCCTTTGATAAAAAGCCTTCTGTTTCGCGTGCCAAACCTTTCAGGAGAGCATTTTCAAGCTTTTGCCACCATTTTTGAGTGAATTGCCAAAAGTCAGATTTTTGCTGAAATTGTGACCCCGGGGCTTAGGGATTTTTTCAAAAAAAATATTTTCTGCCTCTTAGGTTTTTGAGGGCTGATTTCTTGTCCTGTGATAAAAAGCCTTCTGTTTCGAGTGCCAAACCTTTTAGGAGAGCATTTTCAGGCTTTTGGCACCATCTTTGAGTGAATTGCCAGAAGTCAGATTTTTGCTAAAATTGTGACCCCGGGGCTTAGGGATTTTTTCAAAAAAATATTTTCTGCCGGTTAGGTTTGTGAGGACTGATTTCTTGTCCTGTGATAAAAAGCCTTCTGTTTCGAGTGCCAAACCTTTCAGGAGAGCATTTTCAGGCTTTTGGCACCATCTTTGAGTGAATTGCCAAAAGTCAGATTTTTGCTGAAATTGTGACCCCGGGGCTTAGGGATTTTTTCAAAAAAATATTTTCTCCCCGTAGGTTTTTGAGGGCTGATTTCTTGTCCTGTGATAAAAAGCCTTTTGTTTCAAATGCCAAACCTTTCAGGAGAGCATTTTCAGGCTTTTGGCACCATCTTTGAGTGAATTGCCAAAAGTCAGATTTTTGCTGAAATTGTGACCCCGGGGCTTAGGGATTTTTTCAAAAAAATATTTTCTGCCGGTTAGGTTTTTGAGGGCTGATTTCTTGTCCTGTGATAAAAAGCCTTCTGTTTCGAGTGCCAAACCTTTGAGGAGAGCATTTTCAAGCTTTTGGTACCATTTTTGAGTGAATTGCCAAAAGTCAGATTTTTGCTGAAATTGTGACCCCGGGGCTTAGGGATTTTTTCAAAAAAATATTTTCTGCCGGTTAGGTTTTTGAGGGCTGATTTCTTGTCCTGTGATAAAAAGCCTTCTGTTTCGAGTGCCAAACCATTGAGGAGAGCATTTTCAGGCTTTTGGCACCATTTTTGAGTGAATTGCCAAAAGTCAGATTTTTGCTGAAATTGTGACCCCGGGTCTTAGGGATTTTTTCAAAAAAATATTTTCTGCCGGTTATGTTTTTGAGGGCTGATTTCTTGTCCTGTGATAAAAAGCCTTCTGTTTCGAGTGCCAAACCTTTCAGGAGAGCATTTTCAGGCTTTTGGCACCATCTTTGAGTGAATTGCCAAAAGTCAGATTTTTGCTGAAATTGTGACCCCGGGGCTTAGGGATTTTTTCAAAAAAATATTTTCTCCCCGTAGGTTTTTGAGGGCTGATTTCTTGTCCTGTGATAAAAAGCCTTCTGTTTCAAATGCCAAACCTTTCAGGAGAGCATTTTCAGGCTTTTGGCACCATCTTTGAGTGAATTGCCAAAAGTCAGATTTTTGCTGAAATTGTGACCCCGGGGCTTAGGGATTTTTTCAAAAAAATATTTTCTGCCGGTTAGGTTTTTGAGGGCTGATTTCTTGTCCTGTGATAAAAAGCCTTCTGTTTCGAGTGCCAAACCTTTGAGGAGAGCATTTTCAAGCTTTTGGTACCATTTTTGAGTGAATTGCCAAAAGTCAGATTTTTGCTGAAATTGTGACCCCGGGGCTTAGGGATTTTTTCAAAAAAATATTTTCTGCCTCTTAGGTTTTTGAGGGCTGATTTCTTGTCCTGTGATAAAATGCCTTCTGTTTCGAGTGCCAAACCTTTTAGGAGAGCATTTTCAGGCTTTTGGCACCATCTTTGAGTGAATTGCCAGAAGTCAGATTTTTGCTAAAATTGTGACCCCGGGGCTTAGGGATTTTTTCAAAAAAATATTTTCTGCCGGTTAGGTTTTTGAGGGCTGATTTCTTGTCCTGTGATAAAAAGCCTTCTGTTTCAAGTGCCAAACCTTTCAGGAGAGCATTTTCAGGCTTTTGGCACCATCTTTGAGTGAATTGCCAAAAGTCAGATTTTTGCTAAAATTGTGACCCCGGGGCTTAGGGATTTTTTCAAAAAAATATTTTCTGCCGGTTATGTTTTTGAGGGCTGATTTCTTGTCCTGTGATAAAAAGCCTTCTGTTTCGAGTGCCAAACCCCGGGGCTTAGGGATTTTTTCAAAAAAAAAAAATCTGCCGGATAGGTTTTTGAGGGCTGATTTCTTTTCCTGTGATAAAAAGCCTTCTGTTTTGAGTGCCAAACCCCGGGGCTTAGGGATTTTTTCAAAAAAAATATTTTCTGCCGGTTATGTTTTTGAGGGCTGATTTCTTGTCCTGTGATAAAAAGCCTTCTGTTTGGAGTGCCAAACCTTTCAGGAGAGCATTTTCAGGCTTTTGGCACCATTTTTGAGTGAATTGCCAAAATTCAGATTTTTGCTGAAGTTGTTACCCCGGGGCTTAGGGATTTTCTCAAAAAAATATTTTCTGCCGGTTATGTTTTTGAGGGCTGATTTCTTGTCCTGTGATAAAAAGCCTTCTGTTTCAAGTGCAAACCCCGGGGCTTAGGGATTTTTTCAAAAAAATATTTTCTTCCGGTTAGGTTTTTGAGGGCTGATTTCTTGTCCTGTGATAAAAAGCCTTCTGTTTCGAGTGCGAAACCTTTGAGGAGAGCATTTTCAAGCTTTTGGCACCATCTTTGAGTGAATTGCCAAAAGTCAGATTTTTGCTGAAATTGTGACCCCGGGGCTTAGGGATTTTTTCAAAAAAATATTTTCTGCCAGTTAGGTTTTTGTGGGCTGATTTCTTGTCCTGTGATAAAAAGCCTTCTGTTTCGAGTGCCAAACCTTTGAGGAGAGCATTTTCAAGCTTTTGGTACCATTTTTGAGTGAATTGCCAAAAGTCAGATTTTTGCTGAAATTGTGACCCCGGGGCTTAGGGATTTTTTCAAAAAAATATTTTCTGCCGGTTAGGTTTTTGAGGGCTGATTTCTTGTCGTGTGATAAAAAGCCTTCTGTTTCGAGTGCCAAACCTTTCAGGAGAGCATTTTCAGGCTTTTGGCAGCATTTTTGAGTGAATTGCCAAAAGACATATTTTTGCTGAAATTGTGACCCCGGGGCTTAAGGATTTTTTCAAAAAAATATTTTCTGCCGGTTAAGTTTTTGAGGGTTGATTTCATGTCCTGTGATAAAAAGCCTTCTGTTTCCATCACCAAAGCCTTCAGTGGAGCATTTTCAAGCTTTTGGCACCATTTTTGAGTGAATTGCCAAAAGTGAGATTTTTGCTGAAATTGTGACCCCGGGGCTTAGGGATTTTTTCAAAAAAATATTTTCTGCCGGTTAAGTTTTTGAGGGCTGATTTCTTGTCCTGTGATAAAAAGCCTTCTGTTTCCATCGCCAAAGCCTTCAGTGGAGCATTTTCAAGCTTTTGGCACCATTTTTGAGTGAATTGCCAAAATTCAGATTTTTGCTGAAGTTGTGACCCCGGGGCTTAGGGATTTTTTCAAAAAAATATTTTCTACCGGTTAAGTTTTTGATGGCTGATTTCTTGTCCTTTGATAAAAAGCCTTCTGTTTCGCGTGCCAAACCTTTCAGGAGAGCATTTTCAAGCTTTTGCCACCATTTTTGAGTGAATTGCCAAAAGTCAGATTTTTGCTGAAATTGTGACCCCGGGGTTTAGGGATTTTTTCAAAAAAAATATTTTCTGCCTCTTAGGTTTTTGAGGGCTGATTTCTTGTCCTGTGATAAAAAGCCTTCTGTTTCGAGTGCCAAACCTTTTAGGAGAGCATTTTCAGGCTTTTGGCACCATCTTTGAGTGAATTGCCAGAAGTCAGATTTTTGCTAAAATTGTGACCCCGGGGCTTAGGGATTTTTTCAAAAAAATATTTTCTGCCGGTTAGGTTTGTGAGGACTGATTTCTTGTCCTGTGATAAAAAGCCTTCTGTTTCAAGTGCCAAACCTTTCTGGAGAGCATTTTCAGGCTTTTGGCACCATCTTTGAGTGAATTGCCAGAAGTCAGATTTTTGCTAAAATTGTGACCCCGGGGCTTAGGGATTTTTTCAAAAAAATATTTTCTGCCGGTTAGGTTTTTGAGGGCTGATTTCTTGTCCTGTGATAAAAAGCCTTCTGTTTCGAGTGCCAAACCTTTGAGGAGAGCATTTTCAAGCTTTTGGCACCATCTTTGAGTGAATTGCCAAAAGTCAGATTTTTGCTGAAATTGTGACCCCGGGGCTTAGGGATTTTTTCAAAAAAATATTTTCTGCCGGTTAGGTTTTTGTGGGCTGATTTCTTGTCCTGTGATAAAAAGCCTTCTGTTTCGAGTGCCAAACCTTTGAGGAGAGCATTTTCAAGCTTTTGGTACCATTTTTGAGTGAATTGCCAAAAGTCAGATTTTTGCTGAAATTGTGACCCCGGGGCTTAGGGATGTTTTCAAAAAAATATTTTCTGCCGGTTAGGTTTTTGAGGGCTGATTTCTTGTCCTTTGATAAAAAGCCTTCTGTTTCGCGTGCCAAACCTTTCAGGAGAGCATTTTCAAGCTTTTGCCACCATTTTTGAGTGAATTGCCAAAAGTCAGATTTTTGCTGAAATTGTGACCCCGGGGCTTAGGGATTTTTTCAAAAAAAATATTTTCTGCCTCTTAGGTTTTTGAGGGCTGATTTCTTGTCCTGTGATAAAAAGCCTTCTGTTTCGAGTGCCAAACCTTTTAGGAGAGCATTTTCAGGCTTTTGGCACCATCTTTGAGTGAATTGCCAGAAGTCAGATTTTTGCTAAAATTGTTACCCCGGGGCTTAGGGATTTTTTCAAAAAAATATTTTCTGCCGGTTAGGTTTTTGAGGACTGATTTCTTGTCCTGTGATAAAAAGCCTTCTGTTTCAAGTGCCAAACCTTTCTGGAGAGCATTTTCAGGCTTTTGGCACCATCTTTGAGTGAATTGCCAAAAGTCAGATTTTTGCTAAAATTGTGACCCCGGGGCTTAGGGATTTTTTCAAAAAAATATTTTCTGCCGGTTATGTTTTTGAGGGCTGATTTCTTGTCCTGTGATAAAAAGCCTTCTGTTTCGAGTGCCAAACCCCGGGGCTTAGGGATTTTTTCAAAAAAATATTTTCTGCCGGTTATGTTTTTGAGGGCTGATTTCTTGTCCTGTGATAAAAAGCCTTCTGTTTCGCGTGCCAAACCTTTCAGGAGAGCATTTTCAAGCTTTTGCCACCATTTTTGAGTGAATTGCCAAAAGTCAGATTTTTGCTGAAATTGTGACCCCAGGGCTTAGGGATTTTTTCAAAAAAAATATTTTCTGCCGCTTAGGTTTTTGAGGGCTGATTTCTTGTCCTGTGATAAAAAGCCTTCTGTTTCGAGTGCCAAACCTTTCAGGAGAGCATTTTCAGGCTTTTGGCACCATCTTTGAGTGAATTGCCAGAAGTCAGATTTTTGCTAAAATTGTGACCCCGGGGCTTAGGGATTTTTTCAAAAAAATATTTTCTGCCGGTTAGGTTTTTGAGGGCTGATTTCTTGTCCTGTGATAAAAAGCCTTCTGTTTCAAGTGCCAAACCTTTCAGGAGAGCATTTTCAGGCTTTTGGCACCATCTTTGAGTGAATTGCCAAAAGTCAGATTTTTGCTGAAATTGTGACCCCGGGGCTTAGGGATTTTTTCAAAAAAATATTTTCTGCCGGTTAAGTTTTTGAGGGCTGATTTCTTGTCCTGTGATAAAAAGCCTTCTGTTTCGAGTGCCAAACCCCGGGGCTTAGGGATTTTTTCAAAAAAATATTTTCTGCCGGTTAGGTTTTTGAGGGCTGATTTCTTTTCCTGTGATAAAAAGCCTTCTGTTTCGAGTGCCAAACCATTGAGGAGAGCATTTTCAGGCTTTTGGCACCATTTTTGAGTGAATTGCCAAAAGTCAGATTTTTGCTGAAATTGTGACCCCGGGGCTTAGGGATTTTTTCAAAAAAATATTTTCTGCCGGTTAAGTTTTTGAGGGCTGATTTCTTGTCCTGTGATAAAAAGCCATCTGTTTCAAGTGCCAAACCTTTCAGGAGAGCATTTTCAGGCTTTTGGCACCATCTTTGAGTGAATTGCCAAAATTCAGATTTTTGCTGAAATTGTGACCCCGGGGCTTAGGGATTTTTCAAAAAAATATTTTCTGCCGGTTAGATTTTTGAGGGCTGATTTCTTGTCCTGTGATAAAAAGCCTTCTGTTTCGAGTGCCAAACCTTTGAGGAGAGCATTTTCAAGCTTTTGGCACCATTGTTGAGTGAATTGCCAAAAGTCAGATTTTTGCTGAAATTGTGACCTCGGGGCTAAGGGATTTTTTCAAAAAAATATTTTCTGCCGGTTATGTTTTTGAGGGCTGATTTCTTGTCCTGTGATAAAAAGCCTTCTGTTTCGAGTGCCAAACCTTTCAGGAGAGCATTTTCAGGCTTTTGGCACCATTTTTGAGTGTATTGCCAAAATTCAGATTTTTGCTGAAGTTGTGACCCCGGGGCTTAGGGATTTTTTCAAAAAAATATTTTCTGCCGGTTATGTTTTTGAGGGCTGATTTCTTGTCCTGTGATAAAAAGCCTTCTGTTTCGAGTGCAAACCCCGGGGCTTAGGGATTTTTTCAAAAAAATATTTTCTGCCGGTTAGGTTTTTGAGGGCTGATTTCTTGTCCTGTGATAAAAAGCCTTCTGTTTCGAGTCCCAAACCTTTGAGGAGAGCATTTTCAAGCTTTTGGCACCATCTTTGAGTGAATTGCCAAAAGTCAGATTTTTGCTGAAATTGTGACCCCGGGGCTTAGGGATTTTTTCAAAAAAATATTTTCTGCCGGTTAGGTTTTTGAGGGCTGATTTCTTGTCCTGTGATAAAAAGCCTTCTGTTTCGAGTGCCAAACCTTTCAGGAGAGCATTTTCAGGCTTTTGGCACCATCTTTGAGTGAATTGCCAAAAGTCAGATTTTTGCTAAAATTGTGACCCCGGGGCTTAGGGATTTTTTCAAAAAAATATTTTCTGCCGGTTATGTTTTTGAGGGCTGATTTCTTGTCCTGTGATAAAAAGCCTTCTGTTTCGAGTGCCAAACCCCGGGGCTTAGGGATTTTTTCAAAAAAATATTTTCTGCCGGTTATGTTTTTGAGGGCTGATTTCTTGTCCTGTGATAAAAAGCCTTCTGTTTCGCGTGCCAAACCTTTCAGGAGAGCATTTTCAAGCTTTTGCCACCATTTTTGAGTGAATTGCCAAAAGTCAGATTTTTGCTGAAATTGTGACCCCAGGGCTTAGGGATTTTTTCAAAAAAATATTTTCTGCCGGTTAGGTTTTTGAGGGCTGATTTCTTGTCCTGTGATAAAAAGCCTTCTGTTTCAAGTGCCAAACCTTTCAGGAGAGCATTTTCAGGCTTTTGGCACCATCTTTGAGTGAATTGCCAAAAGTCAGATTTTTGCTGAAATTGTGACCCCGGGGCTTAGGGATTTTTTCAAAAAAATATTTTCTGCCGGTTAAGTTTTTGAGGGCTGATTTCTTGTCCTGTGATAAAAAGCCTTCTGTTTCGAGTGCCAAACCCCGGGGCTTAGGGATTTTTTCAAAAAAATATTTTCTGCCGGTTAGGTTTTTGAGGGCTGATTTCTTTTCCTGTGAAAAAAAGCCTTCTGTTTCGAGTGCCAAACCATTGAGGAGAGCATTTTCAGGCTTTTGGCACCATTTTTGAGTGAATTGCCAAAAGTCAGATTTTTGCTGAAATTGTGACCCCGGGGCTTAGGGATTTTTTCAAAAAAATATTTTCTGCCGGTTAAGTTTTTGAGGGCTGATTTCTTGTCCTGTGATAAAAAGCCATCTGTTTCAAGTGCCAAACCTTTCAGGAGAGCATTTTCAGGCTTTTGGCACCATCTTTGAGTGAATTGCCAAAATTCAGATTTTTGCTGAAATTGTGACCCCGGGGCTTAGGGATTTTTCAAAAAAATATTTTCTGCCGGTTAGATTTTTGAGGGCTGATTTCTTGTCCTGTGAAAAAAAGCCTTCTGTTTCGAGTGCCAAACCTTTGAGGAGAGCATTTTCAAGCTTTTGGCACCATTGTTGAGTGAATTGCCAAAAGTCAGATTTTTGCTGAAATTGTGACCTCGGGGCTAAGGGATTTTTTCAAAAAAATATTTTCTGCCGGTTATGTTTTTGAGGGCTGATTTCTTGTCCTGTGATAAAAAGCCTTCTGTTTCGAGTGCCAAACCTTTCAGGAGAGCATTTTCAGGCTTTTGGCACCATTTTTGAGTGTATTGCCAAAATTCAGATTTTTGCTGAAGTTGTGACCCCGGGGCTTAGGGATTTTTTCAAAAAAATATTTTCTGCCGGTTATGTTTTTGAGGGCTGATTTCTTGTCGTGTGATAAAAAGCCTTCTGTTTCGAGTGCAAACCCCGGGGCTTAGGGATTTTTTCAAAAAAATATTTTCTGCCGGTTAGGTTTTTGAGGGCTGATTTCTTGTCCTGTGATAAAAAGCCTTCTGTTTCGAGTCCCAAACGTTTGAGGAGAGCATTTTCAAGCTTTTGGCACCATCTTTGAGTGAATTGCCAAAAGTCAGATTTTTGCTGAAATTGTGACCCCGGGGCTTAGGGATTTTTTCAAAAAAATATTTTCTGCCGGTTAGGTTTTTGAGGGCTGATTTCTTGTCCTGTGATAAAAAGCCTTCTGTTTCGAGTGCCAAACCTTTGAGGAGAGCATTTTCAAGCTTTTGGTACCATTTTTGAGTGAATTGCCAAAAGTCAGATTTTTGCTGAAATTGTGACCCCGGGGCTTAGGGATTTTTTCAAAAAAATATTTTCTGCCGGTTAGGTTTTTGAGGGCTGATTTCTTGTCCTGTGATAAAAAGCCTTCTGTTTCGAGTGCCAAACCTTTCAGGAGAGCATTTTCAGGCTTTTGGCACCATCTTTGAGTGAATTGCCAAAAGTCAGATTTTTGCTGAAATTGTGACCCCGGGGCTTAGGGATTTTTTCAACAAAATATTTTCTGCCGGTTATGTTTTTGAGGGCTGATTTCTTGTCCTGTGATAAAAAGCCTTCTGTTTCGAGTGCCAAACCTTTCAGGAGAGCATTTTCAGGCTTTTGGCACCATCTTTGAGTGAATTGCCAAAAGTCAGATTTTTGCTAAAATTGTGACCCCGGGGCTTAGGGATTTTTTCAAAAAAATATTTTCTGCCGGTTAGGTTTTTGAGGGCTGATTTCTTGTCCTGTGATAAAAAGCCTTCTGTTTCGAGTCCCAAACCTTTGAGGAGAGCATTTTCAAGCTTTTGGCACCATCTTTGAGTGAATTGCCAAAAGTCAGATTTTTGCTGAAATTGTGACCCCGGGGCTTAGGGATTTTTTCAAAAAAATATTTTCTGCCAGTTAGGTTTTTGAGGGCTGATTTCTTGTCCTGTGATAAAAAGCCTTCTGTTTCGAGTGCCAAACCTTTGAGGAGAGCATTTTCAAGCTTTTGGTACCATTTTTGAGTGAATTGCCAAAAGTCAGATTTTTGCTGAAATTGTGACCCCGGGGCTTAGGGATTTTTTCAAAAAAATATTTTCTGCCGGTTAGGTTTTTGAGGGCTGATTTCTTGTCCTGTGATAAAAGGCCTTCTGTTTCGAGTGCCAAACCTTTCAGGAGAGCATTTTCAGGCTTTTGGCACCATCTTTGAGTGAATTGCCAAAAGTCAGATTTTTGCTGAAATTGTGACCCCGGGGCTTAGGGATTTTTTCAACAAAATATTTTCTGCAGGTTATGTTTTTGAGGGCTGATTTCTTGTCCTGTGATAAAAAGCCTTCTGTTTCGAGTGCCAAACCTTTCAGGAGAGCATTTTCAGGCTTTTGGCACCATCTTTGAGTGAATTGCCAAAAGTCAGATTTTTGCTAAAATTGTGACCCCGGGGCTGAGGGATTTTTTCAAAAAAATATTTTCTGCCGGTTATGTTTTTGAGGGCTGATTTCTTGTCCTGTGATAAAAAGCCTTCTGTTTCGAGTGCCAAACCTTTCAGGAGAGCATTTTCAGGCTTTTGGCACCATCTTTGAGTGAATTGCCAGAAGTCAGATTTTTGCTAAAATTGTGACCCCGGGGCTTAGGGATTTTTTCAAAAAAAATATTTTCTGCCGCTTAGGTTTTTGAGGGCTGATTTCTTGTCCTGTGATAAAAAGCCTTCTGTTTCGAGTGCCAAACCTTTCAGGAGAGCATTTTCAGGCTTTTGGCACCATCTTTGAGTGAATTGCCAGATATCAGATTTTTGCTAAAATTGTGACCCCGGGGCTTAGGGATTTTTTCAAAAAAATATTTTCTGCCGGTTAGGTTTTTGAGGGCTGATTTCTTTTCCTGTGATAAAAAGCCTTCTGTTTCGAGTGCCAAACCATTGAGGAGAGCATTTTCAGGCTTTTGGCACCATTTTTGAGTGAATTGCCAAAAGTCAGATTTTTGCTGAAATTGTGACCCCGGGGCTTAGGGATTTTTTCAAAAAAATATTTTCTGCCGGTTATGTTTTTGAGGGCTGATTTCTTGTCCTGTGATAAAAAGCCTTCTGTTTCGAGTGCCAAACCTTTCAGGAGAGCATTTTCAGGCTTTTGGCACCATTTTTGAGTGAATTGCCAAAATTCAGATTTTTGCTGAAGTTGTTACCCCGGGGCTTAGGGATTTTTTCAAAAATATATTTTCTACCGGTTAAGTTTTTGAGGGCTGATTTCTTGTCCTTTGATAAAAAGCCTTCTGTTTCGCGTGCCAAACCTTTCAGGAGAGCATTTTCAAGCTTTTGGCACCATTTTTGAGTGAATTGCCAAAAGTCAGATTTTTGCTGAAATGGTGACCCCGGGGCTTAGGGATTCTTTCAAAGAAATATTTTCTGACAGTTAGTTTTTTGAGGGCTGATTTCTTGTCCTGTGATAAAAAGCCTTCTGTTTCGAGTACCACACCTTTCAGGAGAGCATTTTCAGGCTTTTGGCACCATCTTTGAGTGAATTGCCAAAAGTCAGATTTTTGCTAAAATTGTGACCCCGGGGCTTAGGGATTTTTTCAAAGAAATATTTTCTTCCGGTTAGTTTTTTGAGGGCTGATTTCTTGTCCTGTGATAAAAAGCCTTCTGTTTCGAGTGCCAAACCTTTCAGGAGAGCATTTTCAGGCTTTTGGCACCATCTTTGAGTGAATTGCCAAAAGTCAGATTTTTGCTGGAATTGTGACCCCGGGGCTTAGGGATTTTTTCAAAAAAATATTTTCTGCCGGTTATGTTTTTGAGGGCTGATTTCTTGTCCTGTGATAAAAAGCCTTCTGTTTCGAGTGCCAAACCTTTCAGGAGAGCATTTTCAGGCTTTTGGCACCATCTTTGAGTGAATTGCCAGAAGTCAGATTTTTGCTAAAATTGTGACCGGGGGCTTAGGGATTTTTTCAAAAAAATATTTTCTGCCGGTTATGTTTTTGAGGGCTGATTTCTTGTCCTGTGATAAAAAGCCTTCTGTTTCGAGTGCCAAACCTTTCAGGAGAGCATTTTCAGGCTTTTGGCACCATCTTTGAGTGAATTGCCAAAAGTCAGATTTTTGCTGAAATTGTGACCCCGGGGCTTAGGGATTTTTTCAAAAAAATATTTTCTTCCGGTTAGGTTTTTGAGGGCTGATTTCTTGTCCTGTGATAAAAAGCCTTCTGTATCGAGTGCAAACCCCGGGGCTTAGGGATTTTTTCAAAAAAATATTTTCTTCCGGTTAGGTTTTTGAGGGCTGATTTCTTGTCCTGTGATAAAAAGCCTTCTGTTTCGAGTGCCAAACCTTTGAGGAGAGCATTTTCAAGCTTTTGGCACCATCTTTGAGTGAATTGCCAAAAGTCAGATTTTTGCTGAAATTGTGACCCCGGGGCTTAGGGATTTTTTTCAAAAAAATATTTTCTGCCGGTTAGGTTTTTGAGGGCTGATTTCTTGTCCTGTGATAAAAAGCCTTCTGTTTCGAGTGCCAAACCTTTGAGGAGAGCATTTTCAATCTTTTGGTACCATTTTTGAGTGAATTGCCAAAAGTCAGATTTTTTCTGAAATTGTGACCCTGGGGCTTAGGGATTTTTTCAACAAAATATTTTCTGCCGGTTATGTTTTTGAGGGCTGATTTCTTGTCCTGTGATAAAAAGCCTTCTGTTTCGAGTGCCAAACCTTTCAGGAGAGCATTTTCAGGCTTTTGGCACCATTTTTGAGTGAATTGCCAAAAGTCAGATTTTTGCTGAAATTGTGACCCCGGGGCTTAGGGATTTTTTCAACAAAATATTTTCTGCCGGTTATGTTTTTGAGGGCTGATTTCTTGTCCTGTGATAAAAAGCCTTCTGTTTCGAGTGCCAAACCTTTCAGGAGAGCATTTTCAATCTTTTGGTACCATTTTTGAGTGAATTGCCAAAAGTCAGATTTTTTCTGAAATTGTGACCCCGGGGCTTAGGGATTTTTTCAACAAAATATTTTCTGCCGGTTATGTTTTTGAGGGCTGATTTCTTGTCCTGTGATAAAAAGCCTTCTGTTTCGAGTGCCAAACCTTTCAGGAGAGCATTTTCAGGCTTTTTGCACCGTTTTTGAGTGAATTGCCAAAATTCAGATTTTTGCTTAAGTTGTGACCCCGGGGCTTAGGGATTTTTTCAAAAAAATATTTTCTACCGGTTAAGTTTTTGAGGGCTGATTTCTTGTCCTTTGATAAAAAGCCTTCTGTTTCGCGTGCCAAACCTTTCAGGAGATCATTTTCAAGCTTTTGCCACCATTTTTGAGTGAATTGCCAAAAGTCAGATTTTTGCTGAAATTGTGACCTTAGGGATTTTTTCAAAAAAAATATTTTCTGCCGCTTAGGTTTTTGAGGGCTGATTTCTTGTCCTGTGATAAAAAGCCTTCTGTTTCGAGTGCCAAACCCCGGGGCTTAGGGATTTTTTCAAAAAATATTTTCTGCCGGTTAAGTTTTTGACGGCTGATTTCTTGTCCTGTGATAAAAAGCCTTCTGTTTCGAGTGCCAAACCTTTCAGGAGAGCATTTTCAGGCTTTTGGCACCATTTTTGAGTGAATTGCCAAAATTCAGATTTTTGCTGAAGTTGTTACCCCGGGGCTTAGGGATTTTTTCAAAAAAATATTTTCTGCCGGTTAGGTTTTTGAGGGCTGATTTCTTGTCCTGTGATAAAAAGCCTTCTGTTTCGAGTGCCAAACCTTTGAGGAGAGCATTTTCAAGCTTTTGGTACCATTTTTGAGTGAATTGCCAAAAGTCAGATTTTTGCTGAAATTGTGACCCCGGGGCTTAGGGATTTTTTCCAAAAAATATTTTCTGCCGGTTAGGTTTTTGAGGGCTGATTTCTTCTCCTGTGATAAAAAGCCTTCTGTTTCGAGTGCCAAACCTTTCAGGAGAGCATTTTCAGGCTTTTGGCACCATCTTTGAGTGAATTGCCAGATATCAGATTTTTGCTAAAATTGTGACCCCGGGGCTTAGGGATTTTTTCAAAAAAATATTTTCTGCCGGTTAGGTTTTTGAGGGCTGATTTCTTGTCCTGTGATAAAAAGCCTTCTGTTTCGAGTGCCAAACCCCGGAGCTTAGGGATTTTTTCAAAAAAATATTTTCTGCCGGTTAGGTTTTTGAGGGCTGATTTCTTTTCCTGTGATAAAAAGCCTTCTGTTTCGAGTGCCAAACCATTGAGGAGAGCATTTTCAGGCTTTTGGCACCATTTTTGAGTGAATTGCCAAAAGTCAGATTTTTGCTGAAATTGTGACTCCGGGGATAAGGGATTTTTTCAAAAAAATATTTTCTGCCGGTTATGTTTTTGAGGGCTGATTTCTTGTCCTGTGATAAAAAGCCTTCTGTTTCGAGTGCAAACCCCGGGGCTTAGGGATTTTTTTAAAAAAATATTTTCTGCCGGTTAGGTTTTTGAGGGCTGATTTCTTGTCCTGTGATAAAAAGCCTTCTGTTTCGAGTGCCAAACCTTTGAGGAGAGCATTTTCAAGCTTTTGGCACCATCTTTGAGTGAATTGCCAAAAGTCAGATTTTTGCTGAAATTGTGACCCCGGGGCTTAGGGATTTTTTCAAAAAAATATTTTCTGCCGGTTAGGTTTTTGAGGGCTGATTTCTTGTCCTGTGATAAAAAGCCTTCTGTTTCGAGTGCAAACCCCGGGGCTTAGGGATTTTTTTAAAAAAATATTTTCTGCCGGTTAGGTTTTTGAGGGCTGATTTCTTGTCCTGTGATAAAAAGCCTTCTGTTTCGAGTGCCAAACCTTTGAGGAGAGCATTTTCAAGCTTTTGGCACCATCTTTGAGTGAATTGCCAAAAGTCAGATTTTTGCTGAAATTGTGACCCCGGGGCTTAGGGATTTTTTCAAAAAAATATTTTCTGCCGGTTAGGTTTTTGAGGGCTGATTTCTTGTCCTGCGATAAAAAGCCTTCTGTTTCGAGTGCCAAACCTTTCAGGAGAGCATTTTCAGGCTTTTGGCACCATCTTTGAGTGAATTGCCAAAAGTCAGATTTTTGCTGAAATTGTGACCCCGGGGCTTAGGGATTTTTTCCACAAAATATTTTCTGCCGGTTATGTTTTTGAGGGCTGATTTCTTGTCCTGTGATAAAAAGCCTTCTGTTTCGAGTGCCAAACCTTTCAGGAGCGCATTTTCAGGCTTTTGGCACCATCTTTGAGTGAATTGCCAAAAGTCAGATTTTTGCTGAAGTTGTGACCCCGGGGCTTAGGGATTTTTTCAAAAAAATATTTTCTACCGGTTAAGTTTTTGAGGGCTGATTTCTTGTCCTTTGATAAAAAGCCTTCTGTTTCGCGTGCCAAACCTTTCAGGAGAGCATTTTCAAGCTTTTGCCACCATTTTTGAGTGAATTGCCAAAAGTCAGATTTTTGCTGAAATTGTGACCCCGGGGCTTAGGGATTTTTTCAAAAAAAATATTTTCTGCCGCTTAGGTTTTTGAGGGCTGATTTCTTGTCCTGTGATAAAAAGCCTTCTGTTTCGAGTGCCAAACCTTTCAGGAGAGCATTTTCAGGCTTTTGGCACCATCTTTGAGTGAATTGCCAGAAGTCAGATTTTTGCTAAAATTGTGACCCCGGGGCTTAGGGATTTTTTCAAAAAAATATTTTCTGCCGGTTAGGTTTTTGAGGGCTGATTTCTTGTCCTGTGATAAAAAGCCTTCTGTTTCGAGTGCCAAACCTTTCAGGAGAGCATTTTCAGGCTTTTGGCACCATCTTTGAGTGAATTGCCAAAAGTCAGATTTTTGCTAATATTGTGACCCCGGGGCTTAGGGATTTTTTCAACAAAATATTTTCTGCCGGTTATGTTTTTGAGGGCTGATTTCTTGTCCTGTGATAAAAAGCCTTCTGTTTCGAGTGCCAAACGTTTCAGGAGAGCATTTTCAAACTTTTGGCACCGTTTTTGAGTGAATTGCCAAAATTCAGATTTTTGCTGAAGTTGTGACCCCGGGGCTTAGGGATTTTTTCAAAAAAATATTTTCTACCGGTTAAGTTTTTGAGGGCTGATTTCTTGTCCTTTGATAAAAAGCCTTCTGTTTCGCGTGCCAAACCTTTCAGGAGAGCATTTTCAAGCTTTTGGCACCATTTTTGAGTGAATTGCCAAAAGTCAGATTTTTGCTGAAATTGTGACCCCGGGGCTTAGGGATTTTTTCAAAGAAATATTTTCTGCCGGTTATGTTTTTGAGGGTTGATTTCTTGTCCTGTGAAAAAAAGCCTTCTGTTTCGAGTGCCAAACCTTTCAGGAGAGCATTTTCAGGCTTTTGGCACCATTTTTGAGTTAATTGCCAAAAGTCAGATTTTTGCTGAAGTTGTGACCCCGGGGCTTAGGGATTTTTTCAAAAAAATATTTTCTACCGGTTAAGTTTTTGAGGGCTGATTTCTTGTCCTTTGATAAAAAGCCTTCTGTTTCGCGTGCCAAACCTTTCAGGAGAGCATTTTCAAGCTTTTGGCACCATTTTTGAGTGAATTGCCAAAAGTCAGATTTTTGCTGAAATTGTGACCCCGGGGCTTAGGGATTTTTTCAAAGAAATATTTTCTTCCGGTTAGTTTTTTGAGGGCTGATTTCTTGTCCTTTGATAAAAAGCCTTCTGTTTCGCGTGCCAAACCTTTCAGGAGAGCATTTTCAAGCTTTTGCCACCATTTTTGAGTGAATTGCCAAAAGTCAGATTTTTGCTGAAATTGTGACCCCGGGGCTTAGGGATTTTTTCAAAAAAATATTTTCTGCCGGTTATGTTTTTGAGGGTTGATTTCTTGTCCTGTGAAAAAAAGCCTTCTGTTTCGAGTGCCAAACCTTTCAGGAGAGCATTTTCAGGCTTTTGGCACCATTTTTGAGTGAATTGCCAAAATTCAGATTTTTGCTGAAGTTGTGACCCCGGGGCTTAGGGATTTTTTCAAAAAAATATTTTCTACCTGTTAAGTTTTTGAGGGCTGATTTCTTGTCCTTTGATAAAAAGCCTTCTGTTTCGCGTGCCAAACCTTTCAGGAGAGCATTTTCAAGCTTTTGGCACCATTTTTGAGTGAATTGCCAAAAGTCAGATTTTTGCTGAAATTGTGACCCCGGGGCTTAGGGATTTTTTCAAAGAAATATTTTCTTCCGGTTAGTTTTTTGAGGGCTGATTTCTTGTCCTGTGATAAAAAGCCTTCTGTTTCGAGTGCCAAACCTTTCAGGAGAGCATTTTCAGGCTTTTGGCACCATCTTTGAGTGAATTGCCAAAAGTCAGATTTTTGCTGAAATTGTGACCCCGGGGCTTAGGGATTCTTTCAAAGAAATATTTTCTGCCAGTTAGTTTTTTGAGGGCTGATTTCTTGTCCTGTGATAAAAAGCCTTCTGTTTCGAGTGCCACACCTTTCAGGAGAGCATTTTCAGGCTTTTGGCACCATCTTTGAGTGAATTTCCAAAAGTCAGATTTTTGCTAAAATTGTGACCCCGGGGCTTAGGGATTTTTTCAAAAAAATATTTTCTGCCGGTTATGTTTTTGAGGGCTGATTTCTTGTCCTGTGATAAAAAGCCTTCTGTTTCGAGTGCAAACCCCGGGGCTTAGGGATTTTTTTAAAAAAATATTTTCTGCCGGTTAGGTTTTTGAGGGCTGATTTCTTGTCCTGTGATAAAAAGCCTTCTGTTTCGAGTGCCAAACCTTTGAGGAGAGCATTTTCAAGCTTTTGGCACCATCTTTGAGTGAATTGCCAAAAGTCAGATTTTTGCTGAAATTGTGACCCCGGGGCTTAGGGATTTTTTCAAAAAAATATTTTCTGCCGGTTAGGTTTTTGAGGGCTGATTTCTTGTCCTGTGATAAAAAGCCTTCTGTTTCGAGTGCAAACCCCGGGGCTTAGGGATTTTTTTAAAAAAATATTTTCTGCCGGTTAGGTTTTTGAGGGCTGATTTCTTGTCCTGTGATAAAAAGCCTTCTGTTTCGAGTGCCAAACCTTTGAGGAGAGCATTTTCAAGCTTTTGGCACCATCTTTGAGTGAATTGCCAAAAGTCAGATTTTTGCTGAAATTGTGACCCCGGGGCTTAGGGATTTTTTCAAAAAAATATTTTCTGCCGGTTAGGTTTTTGAGGGCTGATTTCTTGTCCTGCGATAAAAAGCCTTCTGTTTCGAGTGCCAAACCTTTCAGGAGAGCATTTTCAGGCTTTTGGCACCATCTTTGAGTGAATTGCCAAAAGTCAGATTTTTGCTGAAATTGTGACCCCGGGGCTTAGGGATTTTTTCCACAAAATATTTTCTGCCGGTTATGTTTTTGAGGGCTGATTTCTTGTCCTGTGATAAAAAGCCTTCTGTTTCGAGTGCCAAACCTTTCAGGAGAGCATTTTCAGGCTTTTGGCACCATCTTTGAGTGAATTGCCAAAAGTCAGATTTTTGCTGAAGTTGTGACCCCGGGGCTTAGGGATTTTTTCAAAAAAATATTTTCTACCGGTTAAGTTTTTGAGGGCTGATTTCTTGTCCTTTGATAAAAAGCCTTCTGTTTCGCGTGCCAAACCTTTCAGGAGAGCATTTTCAAGCTTTTGCCACCATTTTTGAGTGAATTGCCAAAAGTCAGATTTTTGCTGAAATTGTGACCCCGGGGCTTAGGGATTTTTTCAAAAAAAATATTTTCTGCCGCTTAGGTTTTTGAGGGCTGATTTCTTGTCCTGTGATAAAAAGCCTTCTGTTTCGAGTGCCAAACCTTTCAGGAGAGCATTTTCAGGCTTTTGGCACCATCTTTGAGTGAATTGCCAGAAGTCAGATTTTTGCTAAAATTGTGACCCCGGGGCTTAGGGATTTTTTCAAAAAAATATTTTCTGCCGGTTAGGTTTTTGAGGGCTGATTTCTTGTCCTGTGATAAAAAGCCTTCTGTTTCGAGTGCCAAACCTTTCAGGAGAGCATTTTCAGGCTTTTGGCACCATCTTTGAGTGAATTGCCAAAAGTCAGATTTTTGCTAATATTGTGACCCCGGGGCTTAGGGATTTTTTCAACAAAATATTTTCTGCCGGTTATGTTTTTGAGGGCTGATTTCTTGTCCTGTGATAAAAAGCCTTCTGTTTCGAGTGCCAAACGTTTCAGGAGAGCATTTTCAAACTTTTGGCACCGTTTTTGAGTGAATTGCCAAAATTCAGATTTTTGCTGAAGTTGTGACCCCGGGGCTTAGGGATTTTTTCAAAAAAATATTTTCTACCGGTTAAGTTTTTGAGGGCTGATTTCTTGTCCTTTGATAAAAAGCCTTCTGTTTCGCGTGCCAAACCCCGGGGCTTAGGGATTTTTTCAAAAAAATATTTTCTGCCGGTTATGTTTTTGAGGGCTGATTTCTTGTCCTGTGAAAAAAAGCCTTCTGTTTCGAGTGCCAAACCTTTCAGGAGAGCATTTTCAGGCTTTTGGCACCATTTTTAAGTGAATTGCCAAAATTCAGATTTTTGCTGAAGTTGTGACCCCGGGGCTTAGGGATTTTTTCAAAAAAATATTTTCTACCGGTTAAGTTTTTGAGGGCTGATTTCTTGTCCTTTGATAAAAAGCCTTCTGTTTCGCGTGCCAAACCTTTCAGGAGAGCATTTTCAAGCTTTTGGCACCATTTTTGAGTGAATTGCCAAAAGTCAGATTTTTGCTGAAATTGTGACCCCGGGGCTTAGGGATTTTTTCAAAGAAATATTTTCTGCCGGTTATGTTTTTGAGGGTTGATTTCTTGTCCTGTGAAAAAAAGCCTTCTGTTTCGAGTGCCAAACCTTTCAGGAGAGCATTTTCAGGCTTTTGGCACCATTTTTGAGTGAATTGCCAAAAGTCAGATTTTTGCTGAAGTTGTGACCCCGGGGCTTAGGGATTTTTTCAAAAAAATATTTTCTACCGGTTAAGTTTTTGAGGGCTGATTTCTTGTCCTTTGATAAAAAGCCTTCTGTTTCGCGTGCCAAACCTTTCAGGAGAGCATTTTCAAGCTTTTGGCACCATTTTTGAGTGAATTGCCAAAAGTCAGATTTTTGCTGAAATTGTGACCCCGGGGCTTAGGGATTTTTTCAAAGAAATATTTTCTTCCGGTTAGTTTTTTGAGGGCTGATTTCTTGTCCTTTGATAAAAAGCCTTCTGTTTCGCGTGCCAAACCTTTCAGGAGAGCATTTTCAAGCTTTTGCCACCATTTTTGAGTGAATTGCCAAAAGTCAGATTTTTGCTGAAATTGTGACCCCGGGGCTTAGGGATTTTTTCAAAAAAATATTTTCTGCCGGTTATGTTTTTGAGGGTTGATTTCTTGTCCTGTGAAAAAAAGCCTTCTGTTTCGAGTGCCAAACCTTTCAGGAGAGCATTTTCAGGCTTTTGGCACCATTTTTGAGTGAATTGCCAAAAGTCAGATTTTTTCTGAAATTGTGACCCCGGGGCTTAGGGATTTTTTCAAAAAAATATTTTCTGCCGCTTATGTTTTTGAGGGCTGATTTCTTGTCCTGTGAAAAAAAGCCTTCTGTTTCGAGTGCCAAACCTTTCAGGAGAGCATTTTCAGGCTTTTGGCACCATTTTTGAGTGAATTGCCAAAAGTCAGATTTTTGCTGAAGTTGTGACCCCGGGGCTTAGGGATTTTTTCAAAAAAATATTTTCTACCTGTTAAGTTTTTGAGGGCTGATTTCTTGTCCTTTGATAAAAAGCCTTCTGTTTCGCGTGCCAAACCTTTCAGGAGAGCATTTTCAAGCTTTTGGCACCATTTTTGAGTGAATTGCCAAAAGTCAGATTTTTGCTGAAATTGTGACCCCGGGGCTTAGGGATTTTTTCAAAGAAATATTTTCTTCCGGTTAGTTTTTTGAGGGCTGATTTCTTGTCCTGTGATAAAAAGCCTTCTGTTTCGAGTGCCAAACCTTTCAGGAGAGCATTTTCAGGCTTTTGGCACCATCTTTGAGTGAATTGCCAAAAGTCAGATTTTTGCTGAAATTGTGACCCCGGGGCTTAGGGATTCTTTCAAAGAAATATTTTCTGCCAGTTAGTTTTTTGAGGGCTGATTTCTTGTCCTGTGATAAAAAGCCTTCTGTTTCGAGTGCCACACCTTTCAGGAGAGCATTTTCAGGCTTTTGGCACCATCTTTGAGTGAATTTCCAAAAGTCAGATTTTTGCTAAAATTGTGACCCCGGGGCTTAGGGATTTTTTCAAAAAAATATTTTCTGCCGGTTATGTTTTTGAGGGCTGATTTCTTGTCCTGTGATAAAAAGCCTTCTGTTTCGAGTGCAAACCCCGGGGCTTAGGGATTTTTTCAAAAAAATATTTTCTTCCGGTTAGGTTTTTGAGGGCTGATTTCTTGTCCTGTGATAAAAAGCCTTCTGTTTCGAGTGCCAAACCTTTGAGGAGAGCATTTTCAAGCTTTTGGCACCATCTTTGAGTGAATTGCCAAAAGTCAGATTTTTGCTGAAATTGTGACCCCGGGGCTTAGGGATTTTTTCAAAAAAATATTTTCTGCCGGTTAGGTTTTTGAGGGCTGATTTCTTCTCCTGTGATAAAAAGCCTTCTGTTTCGAGTGCCAAACCTTTGAGGAGAGCATTTTCAAGCTTTTGGCACCATTTTTGAGTGAATTGCCAAAAGTCAGATTTTTGCTGAAATTGTGACCCCGGGGCTTAGGGATTTTTTCAAAAAAATATTTTCTTCCGGTTAAGTTTTTGAGGGCTGATTTCTTGTCCTGTGATAAAAAGCCTTCTGTTTCGAGTGCCAAACCATTGAGGAGAGCATTTTCAGGCTTTTGGCACCATTTTTGAGTGAATTGCCAAAAGTCAGATTTTTGCTGAAATTGTGACCCCGGGGCTTAGGGATTTTTTCAAAAAAATATTTTCTGCCGGTTAAGTTTTTGTGGGCTGATTTCTTGTCCTGTGATAAAAAGCCTTCTGTTTCGAGTGCCAAACCTTTCAGGAGAGCATTTTCAGGCTTTTGGCACCATTTTTGAGTGAATTGCCAAAATTCAGATTTTTGCTGAAGTTGTGACCCCGGGGCTTAGGGATTTTTTCAAAAAAATATTTTCTGCCGGTTATGTTTTTGAGGGCTGATTTCTTGTCCTGTGATAAAAAGCCTTCTGTTTTGAGTGCAAACCCCGGGGCTTAGGGATTTTTTCAAAAAAATATTTTCTGCCGGTTAGGTTTTTGAGGGCTGATTTCTTGTCCTGTGATAAAAAGCCTTCTGTTTCGAGTGCCAAACCTTTGAGGAGAGCATTTTCAAGCTTTTGGCACCATCTTTGAGTGAATTGCCAAAAGTCAGATTTTTGCTGAAATTGTGACCCCGGGGCTTAGGGATTTTTTTCAAAAAAATATTTTCTGCCGGTTAGGTTTTTGAGGGCTGATTTCTTGTCCTGTGATAAAAAGCCTTCTGTTTCGAGTGCCAAACCTTTGAGGAGAGCATTTTCAATCTTTTGGTACCATTTTTGAGTGAATTGCCAAAAGTCAGATTTTTTCTGAAATTGTGACCCTGGGGCTTAGGGATTTTTTCAACAAAATATTTTCTGCCGGTTATGTTTTTGAGGGCTGATTTCTTGTCCTGTGAAAAAAAGCCTTCTGTTTCGAGTGCCAAACCTTTCAGGAGAGCATTTTCAGGCTTTTGGCACCATTTTTGAGTGAATTGCCAAAATTCAGATTTTTGCTGAAGTTGTGACCCCGGGGCTTAGGGATTTTTTCAAAAAAATATTTTCTGCCGGTTAAGTTTTTGAGGGCTGATTTCTTGTCCTTTGATAAAAAGCCTTCTGTTTCGCGTGCCAAACCTTTCAGGAGAGCATTTTCAATCTTTTGGTACCATTTTTGAGTGAATTGCCAAAAGTCAGATTTTTTCTGAAATTGTGACCCCGGGGCTTAGGGATTTTTTCAACAAAATATTTTCTGCCGGTTATGTTTTTGAGGGCTGATTTCTTGTCCTGTGATAAAAAGCCTTCTGTTTCGAGTGCCAAACCTTTCAGGAGAGCATTTTCAGGCTTTTTGCACCGTTTTTGAGTGAATTGCCAAAATTCAGATTTTTGCTTAAGTTGTGACCCCGGGGCTTAGGGATTTTTTCAAAAAAATATTTTCTACCGGTTAAGTTTTTGAGGGCTGATTTCTTGTCCTTTGATAAAAAGCCTTCTGTTTCGCGTGCCAAACCTTTCAGGAGAGCATTTTCAAGCTTTTGCCACCATTTTTGAGTGAATTGCCAAAAGTCAGATTTTTGCTGAAATTGTGACCTTAGGGATTTTTTCAAAAAAAATATTTTCTGCCGCTTAGGTTTTTGAGGGCTGATTTCTTGTCCTGTGATAAAAAGCCTTCTGTTTCGAGTGCCAAACCCCGGGGCTTAGGGATTTTTTCAAAAAATATTTTCTGCCGGTTAAGTTTTTGACGGCTGATTTCTTGTCCTGTGATAAAAAGCCTTCTGTTTCGAGTGCCAAACCTTTCAGGAGAGCATTTTCAGGTTTTTGGCACCATTTTTGAGTGAATTGCCAAAAGTCAGATTTTTGCTGAAGTTGTGTCCCCGGGGCTTAGGGATTTTTTCAAAAAAATATTTTCTACCGGTTAAGTTTTTGAGGGCTGATTTCTTGTCCTTTGATAAAAAGCCTTCTGTTTCGCGTGCCAAACCTTTCAGGAGAGCATTTTCAAGCTTTTGGCACCATTTTTGAGTGAATTGCCAAAAGTCAGATTTTTGCTGAAATTGTGACCCCGGGGCTTAGGGATTTTTTCAAAGAAATATTTTCTTCCGGTTAGTTTTTTGAGGGCTGATTTCTTGTCCTTTGATAAAAAGCCTTCTGTTTCGCGTGCCAAACCTTTCAGGAGAGCATTTTCAAGCTTTTGCCACCATTTTTGAGTGAATTGCCAAAAGTCAGATTTTTGCTGAAATTGTGACCCCGGGGCTTAGGGATTTTTTCAAAGAAATATTTTCTGCCGGTTATGTTTTTGAGGGTTGATTTCTTGTCCTGTGAAAAAAAGCCTTCTGTTTCGAGTGCCAAACCTTTCAGGAGAGCATTTTCAGGCTTTTGGCACCATTTTTGAGTGAATTGCCAAAAGTCAGATTTTTTCTGAAATTGTGACCCCGGGGCTTAGGGATTTTTTCAAAAAAATATTTTCTGCCGCTTATGTTTTTGAGGGCTGATTTCTTGTCCTGTGAAAAAAAGCCTTCTGTTTCGAGTGCCAAACCTTTCAGGAGAGCATTTTCAGGCTTTTGGCACCATTTTTGAGTGAATTGCCAAAATTCAGATTTTTGCTGAAGTTGTGACCCCGGGGCTTAGGGATTTTTTCAAAAAAATATTTTCTACCTGTTAAGTTTTTGAGGGCTGATTTCTTGTCCTTTGATAAAAAGCCTTCTGTTTCGCGTGCCAAACCTTTCAGGAGAGCATTTTCAAGCTTTTGGCACCATTTTTGAGTGAATTGCCAAAAGTCAGATTTTTGCTGAAATTGTGACCCCGGGGCTTAGGGATTTTTTCAAAGAAATATTTTCTTCCGGTTAGTTTTTTGAGGGCTGATTTCTTGTCCTGTGATAAAAAACCTTCTGTTTCGAGTGCCAAACCTTTCAGGAGAGCATTTTCAGGCTTTTGGCACCATCTTTGAGTGAATTGCCAAAAGTCAGATTTTTGCTAAAATTGTGACCCCAGGGCTTAGGGATTTTTTCAAAAAAATATTTTCTGCCGGTTATGTTTTTGAGGGCTGATTTCTTGTCCTGTGATAAAAAGCCTTCTGTTTCGAGTGCAAACCCCGGGGCTTAGGGATTTTTTCAAAAAAATATTTTCTTCCGGTTAGGTTTTTGAGGGCTGATTTCTTGTCCTGTGATAAAAAGCCTTCTGTTTCGAGTGCCAAACCATTGAGGAGAGCATTTTCAGGCTTTTGGCACCATTTTTGAGTGAATTGCCAAAAGTCAGATTTTTGCTGAAATTGTGACCCCGGGGCTTAGGGGTTTTTTCAAAAAAATATTTTCTGCCGGTTATGTTTTTGAGGGCTGATTTCTTGTCCTGTGTTAAAAAGCCTTCTGTTTCGAGTGCCAAACCTTTCAGGAGAGCATTTTCAGGCTTTTGGCACCATTTTTGAGTGAATTGCCAAAATTCAGATTTTTGCTGAAGTTGTTACCCCGGGGCTTAGGTTTTTTTTCAAAAAAATATTTTCTACCGGTTAAGTTTTTGAGGGCTGATTTCTTGTCCTTTGATAAAAAGCCTTCTGTTTCGAGTGCCAAACCTTTCAGGATTGCATTTTCAAGCTTTTGGCACCATTTTTGAGTGAATTGCCAAAAGTCAGATTTTTGCTGAAATTGTGACCCCGGGGCTTAGGGATTTTTTCAAAGAAATATTTTCTGCCGGTTAGTTTTTTGAGGGCTGATTTCTTGTCCTGTGATAAAAAGCCTTCTGTTTCGAGTGCCAAACCTTTCAGGAGAGCATTTTCAGGCTTTTGGCACCATCTTTGAGTGAATTGCCAAAAGTCAGATTTTTGCTAAAATTGTGACCCCGGGGCTTAGGGATTTTTTCAAAAAAATATTTTCTGCCGGTTATGTTTTTGAGGGCTGATTTCTTGTCCTGTGATAAAAAGCCTTCTGTTTCGAGTGCAAACCCCGGGGCTTAGGGATTTTTTTAAAAAAATATTTTCTGCCGGTTAGGTTTTTGAGGGCTGATTTCTTGTCCTGTGATAAAAAGCCTTCTGTTTCGAGTGCCAAACCTTTGAGGAGAGCATTTTCAAGCTTTTGGCACCATCTTTGAGTGAATTGCCAAAAGTCAGATTTTTGCTGTAATTGTGACCCCGGGGCTTAGGGATTTTTTCAAAAAAATATTTTCTGCCGGTTAGGTTTTTGAGGGTTGATTTCTTGTCCTGTGATAAAAAGCCTTCTGTTTCGAGTGCCAAACCTTTCAGGAGAGCATTTTCAAGCTTTTGCCACCATTTTTGAGTGAATTGCCAAAAGTCAGATTTTTGCTGAAATTGTGACTCCGGGGCTTAGGGATTTTTTCAAAGAAATATTTTCTGCCGGTTATGTTTTTGAGGGTTGATTTCTTGTCCTGTGAAAAAAAGGCTTCTGTTTCGAGTGCCAAACCTTTCAGGAGAGCATTTTCAGGCTTTTGGCACCATTTTTGAGTGAATTGCCAAAAGTCAGATTTTTGCTAAAATTGTGACCCCGGGGCTTAGGGATTTTTTCAAAAAAATATTTTCTGCCGCTTATGTTTTTGAGGGCTGATTTCTTGTCCTGTTAAAAAAAGCCTTCTGTTTCGAGTGCCAAACCTTTCAGGAGAGCATTTTCAGGCTTTTGGCACCATTTTTGAGTGAATTGCCAAAATTCAGATTTTTGCTGAAGTTGTGACCCCGGGGCTTAGGGATTTTTTCAAAAAAATATTTTCTACCGGTTAAGTTTTTGAGGGCTGATTTCTTGTCCTTTGATAAAAAGCCTTCTGTTTCGCGTGCCAAACCTTTCAGGAGAGCATTTTCAAGCTTTTGGCACCATTTTTGAGTGAATTGCCAAAAGTCAGATTTTTGCTGAAATTGTGACCCCGGGGCTTAGGGATTTTTTCAAAGAAATATTTTCTTCCGGTTAGTTTTTTGAGGGCTGATTTCTTGTCCTGTGATAAAAAGCCTTCTGTTTCGAGTGCCAAACCTTTCAGGAGAGCATTTTCAGGCTTTTGGCACCATCTTTGAGTGAATTGCCAAAAGTCAGATTTTTGCTAAAATTGTGACCCCAGGGCTTAGGGATTTTTTCAAAAAAATATTTTCTGCCGGTTATGTTTTTGAGGGCTGATTTCTTGTCCTGTGATAAAAAGCCTTCTGTTTCGAGTGCAAACCCCGGGGCTTAGGGATTTTTTCAAAAAAATATTTTCTTCCGGTTAGGTTTTTGAGGGCTGATTTCTTGTCCTGTGATAAAAAGCCTTCTGTTTCGAGTGCCAAACCATTGAGGAGAGCATTTTCAGGCTTTTGGCACCATTTTTGAGTGAATTGCCAAAAGTCAGATTTTTGCTGAAATTGTGACCCCGGGGCTTAGGGATTTTTTCAAAAAAATATTTTCTGCCGGTTATGTTTTTGAGGGCTGATTTCTTGTCCTGTGTTAAAAAGCCTTCTGTTTCGAGTGCCAAACCTTTCAGGAGAGCATTTTCAGGCTTTTGGCACCATTTTTGAGTGAATTGCCAAAATTCAGATTTTTGCTGAAGTTGTTACCCCGGGGCTTAGGTTTTTTTTCAAAAAAATATTTTCTACCGGTTAAGTTTTTGAGGGCTGATTTCTTGTCCTGTAATAAAAAGCCTTCTGTTTCGCGTGCCAAACCTTTCAGGATTGCATTTTCAAGCTTTTGGCACCATTTTTGAGTGAATTGCCAAAAGTCAGATTTTTGCTGAAATTGTGACCCCGGGGCTTAGGGATTTTTCCAAAGAAATATTTTCTGCCGGTTAGTTTTTTGAGGGCTGATTTCTTGTCCTGTGATAAAAAGCCTTCTGTTTCGAGTGCCAAACCTTTCAGGAGAGCATTTTCAGGCTTTTGGCACCATCTTTGAGTGAATTGCCAAAAGTCAGATTTTTGCTAAAATTGTGACCCCGGGGCTTAGGGATTTTTTCAAAAAAATATTTTCTGCCGGTTATGTTTTTGAGGGCTGATTTCTTGTCCTGTGATAAAAAGCCTTCTGTTTCGAGTGCAAACCCCGGGGCTTAGGGATTTTTTTAAAAAAATATTTTCTGCCGGTTAGGTTTTTGAGGGCTGATTTCTTGTCCTGTGATAAAAAGCCTTCTGTTTCGAGTGCCATTCCTTTGAGGAGAGCATTTTCAAGCTTTTGGCACCATCTTTGAGTGAATTGCCAAAAGTCAGATTTTTGCTGTAATTGTGACCCCAGGGCTTAGGGATTTTTTCAAAAAAATATTTTCTGCCGGTTAGGTTTTTGAGGGCTGATTTCTTGTCCTGTGATAAAAAGCCTTCTGTTTCGAGTGCCAAACCTTTGAGGAGAGCATTTTCAAGCTTTTGGTACCATTTTTGAGTGAATTGCCAAAAGTCAGATTTTTGCTGAAATTGTGACCCCGGGGCTTAGGGATTTTTTCAAAAAAAATATTTTCTGCCGCTTAGGTTTTTGAGGGCTGATTTCTTGTCCTGTGAAAAAAAGCCTTCTGTTTCGAGTGCCAAACCTTTCAGGAGAGCATTTTCAGGCTTTTGGCACCATTTTTGAGTGAATTGCCAAAATTCAGATTTTTGCTGAAGTTGTTACCCCGGGGCTTAGGTTTTTTTTCAAAAAAATATTTTCTACCGGTTAAGTTTTTGAGGGCTGATTTCTTGTCCTTTGATAAAAAGCCTTCTGTTTCGAGTGCCAAACCTTTCAGGATTGCATTTTCAAGCTTTTGGCACCATTTTTGAGTGAATTGCCAAAAGTCAGATTTTTGCTGAAATTGTGACCCCGGGGCTTAGGGATTTTTTCAAAGAAATATTTTCTGCCGGTTAGTTTTTTGAGGGCTGATTTCTTGTCCTGTGATAAAAAGCCTTCTGTTTCGAGTGCCAAACCTTTCAGGAGAGCATTTTCAGGCTTTTGGCACCATCTTTGAGTGAATTGCCAAAAGTCAGATTTTTGCTAAAATTGTGACCCCGGGGCTTAGGGATTTTTTCAAAAAAATATTTTCTGCCGGTTATGTTTTTGAGGGCTGATTTCTTGTCCTGTGATAAAAAGCCTTCTGTTTCGAGTGCAAACCCCGGGGCTTAGGGATTTTTTTAAAAAAATATTTTCTGCCGGTTAGGTTTTTGAGGGCTGATTTCTTGTCCTGTGATAAAAAGCCTTCTGTTTCGAGTGCCAAACCTTTGAGGAGAGCATTTTCAAGCTTTTGGCACCATCTTTGAGTGAATTGCCAAAAGTCAGATTTTTGCTGTAATTGTGACCCCGGGGCTTAGGGATTTTTTCAAAAAAATATTTTCTGCCGGTTAGGTTTTTGAGGGTTGATTTCTTGTCCTGTGATAAAAAGCCTTCTGTTTCGAGTGCCAAACCTTTCAGGAGAGCATTTTCAAGCTTTTGCCACCATTTTTGAGTGAATTGCCAAAAGTCAGATTTTTGCTGAAATTGTGACTCCGGGGCTTAGGGATTTTTTCAAAGAAATATTTTCTGCCGGTTATGTTTTTGAGGGTTGATTTCTTGTCCTGTGAAAAAAAGGCTTCTGTTTCGAGTGCCAAACCTTTCAGGAGAGCATTTTCAGGCTTTTGGCACCATTTTTGAGTGAATTGCCAAAAGTCAGATTTTTGCTAAAATTGTGACCCCGGGGCTTAGGGATTTTTTCAAAAAAATATTTTCTGCCGCTTATGTTTTTGAGGGCTGATTTCTTGTCCTGTTAAAAAAAGCCTTCTGTTTCGAGTGCCAAACCTTTCAGGAGAGCATTTTCAGGCTTTTGGCACCATTTTTGAGTGAATTGCCAAAATTCAGATTTTTGCTGAAGTTGTGACCCCGGGGCTTAGGGATTTTTTCAAAAAAATATTTTCTACCGGTTAAGTTTTTGAGGGCTGATTTCTTGTCCTTTGATAAAAAGCCTTCTGTTTCGCGTGCCAAACCTTTCAGGAGAGCATTTTCAAGCTTTTGGCACCATTTTTGAGTGAATTGCCAAAAGTCAGATTTTTGCTGAAATTGTGACCCCGGGGCTTAGGGATTTTTTCAAAGAAATATTTTCTTCCGGTTAGTTTTTTGAGGGCTGATTTCTTGTCCTGTGATAAAAAGCCTTCTGTTTCGAGTGCCAAACCTTTCAGGAGAGCATTTTCAGGCTTTTGGCACCATCTTTGAGTGAATTGCCAAAAGTCAGATTTTTGCTAAAATTGTGACCCCAGGGCTTAGGGATTTTTTCAAAAAAATATTTTCTGCCGGTTATGTTTTTGAGGGCTGATTTCTTGTCCTGTGATAAAAAGCCTTCTGTTTCGAGTGCAAACCCCGGGGCTTAGGGATTTTTTCAAAAAAATATTTTCTTCCGGTTAGGTTTTTGAGGGCTGATTTCTTGTCCTGTGATAAAAAGCCTTCTGTTTCGAGTGCCAAACCATTGAGGAGAGCATTTTCAGGCTTTTGGCACCATTTTTGAGTGAATTGCCAAAAGTCAGATTTTTGCTGAAATTGTGACCCCGGGGCTTAGGGATTTTTTCAAAAAAATATTTTCTGCCGGTTATGTTTTTGAGGGCTGATTTCTTGTCCTGTGTTAAAAAGCCTTCTGTTTCGAGTGCCAAACCTTTCAGGAGAGCATTTTCAGGCTTTTGGCACCATTTTTGAGTGAATTGCCAAAATTCAGATTTTTGCTGAAGTTGTTACCCCGGGGCTTAGGTTTTTTTTCAAAAAAATATTTTCTACCGGTTAAGTTTTTGAGGGCTGATTTCTTGTCCTGTGATAAAAAGCCTTCTGTTTCGCGTGCCAAACCTTTCAGGATTGCATTTTCAAGCTTTTGGCACCATTTTTGAGTGAATTGCCAAAAGTCAGATTTTTGCTGAAATTGTGACCCCGGGGCTTAGGGATTTTTCCAAAGAAATATTTTCTGCCGGTTAGTTTTTTGAGGGCTGATTTCTTGTCCTGTGATAAAAAGCCTTCTGTTTCGAGTGCCAAACCTTTCAGGAGAGCATTTTCAGGCTTTTGGCACCATCTTTGAGTGAATTGCCAAAAGTCAGATTTTTGCTAAAATTGTGACCCCGGGGCTTAGGGATTTTTTCAAAAAAATATTTTCTGCCGGTTATGTTTTTGAGGGCTGATTTCTTGTCCTGTGATAAAAAGCCTTCTGTTTCGAGTGCAAACCCCGGGGCTTAGGGATTTTTTTAAAAAAATATTTTCTGCCGGTTAGGTTTTTGAGGGCTGATTTCTTGTCCTGTGATAAAAAGCCTTCTGTTTCGAGTGCCATTCCTTTGAGGAGAGCATTTTCAAGCTTTTGGCACCATCTTTGAGTGAATTGCCAAAAGTCAGATTTTTGCTGTAATTGTGACCCCAGGGCTTAGGGATTTTTTCAAAAAAATATTTTCTGCCGGTTAGGTTTTTGAGGGCTGATTTCTTGTCCTGTGATAAAAAGCCTTCTGTTTCGAGTGCCAAACCTTTGAGGAGAGCATTTTCAAGCTTTTGGTACCATTTTTGAGTGAATTGCCAAAAGTCAGATTTTTGCTGAAATTGTGACCCCGGGGCTTAGGGATTTTTTCAAAAAAAATATTTTCTGCCGCTTAGGTTTTTGAGGGCTGATTTCTTGTCCTGTGAAAAAAAGCCTTCTGTTTCGAGTGCCAAACCTTTCAGGAGAGCATTTTCAGGCTTTTGGCACCATTTTTGAGTGAATTGCCAAAATTCAGATTTTTGCTGAAGTTGTGACCCCGGGGCTTAGGGATTTTTTCAAAAAAATATTTTCTACCGGTTAAGTTTTTGAGGGCTGATTTCTTGTCCTTTGATAAAAAGCCTTCTGTTTCGCGTGCCAAACCTTTCAGGAGAGCATTTTCAAGCTTTTGGCACCATTTTTGAGTGAATTGCCAAAAGTCAGATTTTTGCTGAAATTGTGACCCCGGGGCTTAGGGATTTTTTCAAAGAAATATTTTCTTCCGGTTAGTTTTTTGAGGGCTGATTTCTTGTCCTGTGATAAAAAGCCTTCTGTTTCGAGTGCCAAACCTTTCAGGAGAGCATTTTCAGGCTTTTGGCACCATCTTTGAGTGAATTGCCAAAAGTCAGATTTTTGCTAAAATTGTGACCCCGGGGCTTAGGGATTTTTTCAAAAAAATATTTTCTGCCGGTTATGTTTTTGAGGGCTGATTTCTTGTCCTGTGATAAAAAGCCTTCTGTTTAGAGTGCAAACCCCGGGGCTTAGGGATTTTTTCAAAAAAATATTTTCTTCCGGTTAGGTTTTTGAGGGCTGATTTCTTGTTCTGTGATAAAAAGCCTTCTGTTTCGAGTGCCAAACCTTTGAGGAGAGCATTTTCAAGATTTTGGCACCATCTTTGAGTGAATTGCCAAAATTCAGATTTTTGCTGAAATTGTGACCCCGGCGCTTAGGGATTTTTTCAAAAAAATATTTTCTGCCGGTTAGGTTTTTGAGGGCTGATTTCTTGTCCTGTGATAAAAAGCCTTCTGTTTCGAGTGCCAAACCTTGGAGGAGAGCATTTTCAAGCTTTTGGTACCATCTTTGAGTGAATTGCCAAAAGTCAGATTTTTGCTAAAATTGTGACCCCGGGGCTTAGGGATTTTTTCAAAAAAATATTTTCTGCCGGTTATGTTTTTGAGGGCTGATTTCTTGTCCTGTGATAAAAAGCCTTCTGTTTCAAGTGCCAAACCTTTCAGGAGAGCATTTTCAGGCTTTTGGCACCATCTTTGAGTGAATTGCCAAAAGTCAGATTTTTGCTAAAATTGTGACCCCGGGGCTTAGGGATTTTTTCAAAAAAATATTTTCTGCCGGTTATGTTTTTGAGGGCTGATTTCTTGTCCTGTGATAAAAAGCCTTCTGTTTCGAGTGCCAAACCCCGGGGCTTAGGGATTTTTTCAAAAAAATATTTTCTGCCGTTTAGGTTTTTGAGGGCTGATTTCTTTTCCTGTGATAAAAAGCCTTCTGTTTCGAGTGCCAAACCTTTCAGGAGAGCATTTTCAGGCTTTTGGCACCATCTTTGAGTGAATTGCCAAAAGTCAGATTTTTGCTAAAATTGTGACCCCGGGGCTTAGGGATTTTTTCAAAAAAATATTTTCTGCCGGTTATGTTTTTGAGGGCTGATTTCTTGTCCTGTGATAAAAAGCCTTCTGTTTCGAGTGCAAACCCCGGGGCTTAGGGATTTTTTCAAAAAAATATTTTCTTCCGGTGAGGTTTTTGAGGGCTGATTTCTTGTCCTGTGATAAAAAGCCTTCTGTTTCGAGTGCCAAACCTTTGAGGAGAGAATTTTCAAGATTTTGGCACCATCTTTGAGTGAATTGCCAAAAGTCAGATTTTTGCTGAAATTGTGACCCCGGCGCTTAGGGATTTTTTCAAAAAAATATTTTCTGCCGGTTAGGTTTTTGAGGGCTGATTTCTTGTCCTGTGATAAAAAGCCTTCTGTTTCGAGTGCCAAACCTTGGAGGAGAGCATTTTCAAGCTTTTGGTACCATCTTTGAGTGAATTGCCAAAAGTCAGATTTTTGCTAAAATTGTGACCCCGGGGCTTAGGGATTTTTTCAAAAAAATATTTTCTGCCGGTTATGTTTTTGAGGGCTGATTTCTTGTCCTGTGATAAAAAGCCTTCTGTTTCAAGTGCCAAACCTTTCAGGAGAGCATTTTCAGGCTTTTGGCACCATCTTTGAGTGAATTGCCAAAAGTCAGATTTTTGCTAAAATTGTGACCCCGGGGCTTAGGGATTTTTTCAAAAAAATATTTTCTGCCGGTTATGTTTTTGAGGGCTGATTTCTTGTCCTGTGATAAAAAGCCTTCTGTTTCGAGTGCCAAACCCCGGGGCTTAGGGATTTTTTCAAAAAAATATTTTCTGCCGTTTAGGTTTTTGAGGGCTGATTTCTTTTCCTGTGATAAAAAGCCTTCTGTTTCGAGTGCCAAACCATTGAGGAGAGCATTTTCAGGCTTTTGGCACCATTTTTGAGTGAATTGCCAAAAGTCAGATTTTTGCTGAAATTGTGACCCCGGGGCTTAGGGATTTTTTCAAAAAAATATTTTCTGCCGGTTATGTTTTTGAGGGCTGATTTCTTGTCCTGTGTTAAAAAGCCTTCTGTTTCGAGTGCCAAACCTTTCAGGAGAGCATTTTCAGGCTTTTGGCACCATTTTTGAGTGAATTGCCAAAATTCAGATTTTTGCTGAAATTGTGACCCCGGGGCTTAGGGATTTTTTCAAAAAAAAAATTTTCTGCCGCTTAGGTTTTTGAGGGCTGATTTCTTGTCCTGTGATAAAAAGCCTTGTGTTTCGAGTGCCAAGCCTTTCAGGAGAGCATTTTCAGGCTTTTGGCACCATCTTTGAGTGAATTGCCAGAAGTCAGATTTTTGCTGAAATTGTGACCCCGGGGCTTAGGGATTTTTTCAAAGAAATATTTTCTGCCGGTTAGTTTTTTGAGGGCTGATTTCTTGTCCTGTGATAAAAAGCCTTCTGTTTCGAGTGCCAAACCTTTCAGGAGAGCATTTTCAGGCTTTTGGCACCATCTTTGAGTGAATTGCCAAAAGTCAGATTTTTGCTAAAATTGTGACCCCGGGGCTTAGGGATTTTTTCAAAAAAATATTTTCTGCCGGTTATGTTTTTGAGGGCTGATTTCTTATCCTGTGATAAAAAGCCTTCTGTTTCGAGTGCAAACCCCGGGGCTTAGGGATTTTTTTTAAAAAATATTTTCTGCCGGTTAGGTTTTTGAGGGCTGATTTCTTGTCCTGTGATAAAAAGCCTTCTGTTTCGAGTGCCAAACCTTTCAGGAGAGCATTTTCAAGCTTTTGGCACCATCTTTGAGTGAATTGCCAAAAGTCAGATTTTTGCTGTAATTGTGACCCCAGGGCTTAGGGATTTTTTCAAAAAAATATTTTCTGCCGGTTAGGTTTTTGAGGGCTGATTTCTTGTCCTGTGATAAAAAGCCTTCTGTTTCGAGTGCCAAACCTTTGAGGAGAGCATTTTCAAGCTTTTGGTACCATTTTTGAGTGAATTGCCAAAAGTCAGATTTTTGCTGAAATTGTGACCCCGGGGCTTAGGGATTTTTTCAAAAAAAATATTTTCTGCCGCTTAGGTTTTTGAGGGCTGATTTCTTGTCCTGTGATAAAAAGCCTTCTGTTTCGAGTGCCAAACCTTTCAGGAGAGCATTTTCAGGCTTTTGGCACCATTTTTGAGTGAATTGCCAAAATTCAGATTTTTGCTGAAGTTGTTACCCCGGGGCTTAGGGATTTTTTCAAAAAAATATTTTCTACCGGTTAAGTTTTTGAGGGCTGATTTCTTGTCCTGTGATAAAAAGCCTTCTGTTTCGAGTGCAAACCCCGGGGCTTAGGGATTTTTTCAAAAAAATATTTTCTGCCGGTTAGGTTTTTGAGGGCTGATTTCTTGTCCTGTGATAAAAAGCCTTCTGTTTCGAGTGCAAACCCCGGGGCTTAGGGATTTTTTCAAAAAAATATTTTCTTCCGGTTAGGTTTTTGAGGGCTGATTTCTTGTCCTGTGATAAAAAGCCTTCTGTTTCGAGTGCCAAACCATTGAGGAGAGCATTTTCAGGCTTTTGGCACCATTTTTGAGTGAATTGCCAAAAGTCAGATTTTTGCTGAAATTGTGACCCCGGGGCTTAGGGATTTTTTCAAAAAAATATTTTCTGCCGGTTATGTTTTTGAGGGCTGATTTCTTGTCCTGTGTTAAAAAGCCTTCTGTTTCGAGTGCCAAACCTTTCAGGAGAGCATTTTCAGGCTTTTGGCACCATTTTTGAGTGAATTGCCAAAATTCAGATTTTTGCTGAAGTTGTTACCCCGGGGCTTAGGTTTTTTTTTCAAAAAAATATTTTCTACCGGTTAAGTTTTTGAGGGCTGATTTCTTGTCCTGTGATAAAAAGCATTCTGTTTCGCGTGCCAAACCTTTCAGGATTGCATTTTCAAGCTTTTGGCACCATTTTTGAGTGAATTGCCAAAAGTCAGATTTTTGCTGAAATTGTGACCCCGGGGCTTAGGGATTTTTTCAAAGAAATATTTTCTGCCGGTTAGTTTTTTGAGGGCTGATTTCTTGTCCTGTGATAAAAAGCCTTCTGTTTCGAGTGCCAAACCTTTCAGGAGAGCATTTTCAGGCTTTTGGCACCATCTTTGAGTGAATTGCCAAAAGTCAGATTTTTGCTAAAATTGTGACCCCGGGGCTTAGGGATTTTTTCAAAAAAATATTTTCTGCCGGTTATGTTTTTGAGGGCTGATTTCTTGTCCTGTGATAAAAAGCCTTCTGTTTCGAGTGCAAACCCCGGGGCTTAGGGATTTTTTTAAAAAAATATTTTCTGCCGGTTAGGTTTTTGAGGGCTGATTTCTTGTCCTGTGATAAAAAGCCTTCTGTTTCGAGTGCCAAACCTTTGAGGAGAGCATTTTCAAGCTTTTGGTACCATTTTTGAGTGAATTGCCAAAAGTCAGATTTTTGCTGAAATTGTGACCCCGGGGCTTAGGGATTTTTTCAAAAAAAATATTTTCTGCCGCTTAGGTTTTTGAGGGCTGATTTCTTGTCCTGTGAAAAAAAGCCTTCTGTTTCGAGTGCCAAACCTTTCAGGAGAGCATTTTCAGGCTTTTGGCACCATTTTTGAGTGAATTGCCAAAATTCAGATTTTTGCTGAAGTTGTGACCCCGGGGCTTAGGGATTTTTTCAAAAAAATATTTTCTACCGGTTAAGTTTTTGAGGGCTGATTTCTTGTCCTTTGATAAAAAGCCTTCTGTTTCGCGTGCCAAACCTTTCAGGAGAGCATTTTCAAGCTTTTGGCACCATTTTTGAGTGAATTGCCAAAAGTCAGATTTTTGCTGAAATTGTGACCCCGGGGCTTAGGGATTTTTTCAAAGAAATATTTTCTTCCGGTTAGGTTTTTGAGGGCTGATTTCTTGTTCTGTGATAAAAAGCCTTCTGTTTCGAGTGCCAAACCTTTGAGGAGAGCATTTTCAAGATTTTGGCACCATCTTTGAGTGAATTGCCAAAATTCAGATTTTTGCTGAAATTGTGACCCCGGCGCTTAGGGATTTTTTCAAAAAAATATTTTCTGCCGGTTAGGTTTTTGAGGGCTGATTTCTTGTCCTGTGATAAAAAGCCTTCTGTTTCGAGTGCCAAACCTTGGAGGAGAGCATTTTCAAGCTTTTGGTACCATCTTTGAGTGAATTGCCAAAAGTCAGATTTTTGCTAAAATTGTGACCCCGGGGCTTAGGGATTTTTTCAAAAAAATATTTTCTGCCGGTTATGTTTTTGAGGGCTGATTTCTTGTCCTGTGATAAAAAGCCTTCTGTTTCAAGTGCCAAACCTTTCAGGAGAGCATTTTCAGGCTTTTGGCACCATCTTTGAGTGAATTGCCAAAAGTCAGATTTTTGCTAAAATTGTGACCCCGGGGCTTAGGGATTTTTTCAAAAAAATATTTTCTGCCGGTTATGTTTTTGAGGGCTGATTTCTTGTCCTGTGATAAAAAGCCTTCTGTTTCGAGTGCCAAACCCCGGGGCTTAGGGATTTTTTCAAAAAAATATTTTCTGCCGTTTAGGTTTTTGAGGGCTGATTTCTTTTCCTGTGATAAAAAGCCTTCTGTTTCGAGTGCCAAACCTTTCAGGAGAGCATTTTCAGGCTTTTGGCACCATCTTTG